>NW_022631003.1:12136177-12743579 GCF_010015895.1 Lontra canadensis
AAAAGAAAGAAAGAAAGAAGAAAAGAAAGAAAGAAAGAAGAAAAGAAAGAAAGAAGAAAAGAAAGAAAGAAAGAAAAAAGAAAGAAAGAAAGAATAAAAGAAAGAAAGAAGAAAAGAAAGAAAGAAAGAAAAAAGAAAGAAGAAAAGAAAGAAAGAAGAAAAAGAAAGAAAGAAGAAAAGAAAGGAAGAAAGAAGAAAAAGAAAGGAAGGAAGGAAGGAAGGAAGGAAGGAAGGAGAAAAAGAAAGAAAGAAGAAAGGAAGGAAGGAAGGAAGGAGGAGGGAGGGAGAGAAAAAAAGAAGCCTCCTGGCTTCATGTCTGTTTCATATCACCTACCTCATAATTTTGTCCTGTTTCATTTTTTCTACAGCAGATATTATCTGAAATTATCTTATTTTCTGTAGAATGTCCTTATGTGCAGGTATCCTGTCTTATTTCCTATTGTGCCCCAGGTCCTTGGCAGGCGCTCAGTAAAGATTTGTTGACTAAATGACAAAATGAATATTAGGCTCATTGGACATCCTTCCTTTAAAGATGGTAAAGCAGAAAAAAACAAACAAAAAACAAGAAATACAAAAAGCAAAAATCTTTCCAGGATTTGTCATGAAAGAATACTTGAGAGTGTCCATAGCGTGGTGGCTGATGGCACAGAATGGCCAGTCAGAATGCCTGGCTGTGTTTCCTACAGAACCCAGGAATGCGCCCACCATCTACCAAGTCAAAGCTTCAAAATTTAGTTCAAGTTCATGCCCACCGCTTTGAGAACACATTATGTTGAACACTCACGCGGCGGGGCCCAGATTGCAGCAGAAGAATGAGACTGAGCTTGAGGATGAAACATGAAGTTCTCTTTAAAATAAATTCCATGTTTAAGGAATGCCTATACTTACCAACCTCCAAAAATTTTTGCCTTCTGTCTTCCCTAATAACAAAGATACTGACGTCTTTATTACAATCAAACAGGCCACATGATTTGTTCTCTTGGCTGTTTGATGCAACACCACAGGAAATGGATTGAGATGGTAGTTCGCATTCAAACCCCACCACTAACTGGCTTGAGGAATCACGAGTCCTCCTTTATCTGTTAAAAATTAAAGAGGTGACAATACCCACCGACATTCCTGCCCCCGGGAAGCTAGTAGATGCCAGGGGTATCTCGCACAGGAAAGCACTTAGTAACACCGTCATCTGTGGAGTCCTGTAAAGATATTACCTGTTTTTTACATTGATGATGGAAGAATGTAAGCATGTTATTGAAGCCGGGGTCCATCTTGTCGGTTCAGAGGAAAGAATGAATACTGGGGGTCACATCACCCCCAGACACAGCTGGACTGGCCAAGGAACCTGAAGGAAGGCAACCTCCCTAGCTTAACATAAAGAATCAAGATTTTTTCAGATCCCAGGTCTCTCTTTTTATTTATTTACTTATTTACTTATTTACTTACTTACTTGTCTATTTGACAGAGAGAGAGATCACAAGTAGGCAGAGAGGCAGGCAGAGAGAGAGGAGGAAGCAGGCGTCCCGCTGAGCAGAGAGCCCGATGTGGGGCTCGATCCCACGACCCCAAGATCATGACCTGAGCTGAAGGCATTGGCTTAACCCACTGAGCCACCCAGGTGCCCCAGATCCACGGTCTCTTGAAACGCAAAAGGCCTCTGGGGGACCAGATGAGTGGCCCCAGAGCACCTGCTAGGATGACCTCATGGGCCTCTAATCAGCAGCAGCCACCTTCTCAAGAGAACCCTGCCCCAAATTTTGTGCTTAAAAACCCCGACTTGTTCCCGATTGTTTCATCAGCTCTCTGTTCTTCCAGGTGCTGCCCCACCAGTAAATCATCTTTCTTCACGGCAAACATTCAGAGTCAGTTTTTGGCTTGCTTGCTGCCCCTGGGGTAGACGGACTCTCATTTGGTTCCATTACATTAGGACTTTGTGACTGATGGGGAATATAATTATATTTCAATGATTATAGCGAAACACTCAACTGCCTGAACTAGCCATACTGTTTGCCTTCAAGATCAAATGAAGTAAGTGGTAAATGCAAGAAATGATAATAGATTAGAAGCTAAAGTTATGGAGGCATTTCTGGGCTAACTGGGCCAGATCTCAGCAGTGTGTTTACCAGAAATTTAGCTACTGGGAGAGCTATCTAAAAATCTAATTATATGGTCTCTTATCTGCAGTAGGAGCCATTAAATTGGAAAATTATCTCCCGATCCCTATTTATTGCCATTAACATTCAAATAGGTAAATCTCTTTCTACTCCACCCTCACTCACCCAGCCCATCAAGACTACCTTCTTACATCAAAAAAATCCTGCTTTCTTGATGAAAACTTCCTTTTCTGAGCCGCAAACCTTCAGAGTTTAGAAGGTAATAGGCTGAAATGTTAACAGTGGCTACCTCTGGATGACAGAATTCGAAGTAACATTTTCTTATTATATTTTTCCGTACTTACCAAACTTTTCATAATGAACATTTATTCTTTTCATATTAAGAAGAGAAACAAGGAAGCAGATTTATTTAGGCAACACTACACGATGAGTTTATTACCAATGCTTGGGGATATCCTGCAAGGAATAAGATACAGTATAAATCTGGGAAATACTAGACACAATCTCCTTTTGGGAGAGTCCCAAAACACGATGGCATATTAAACATTTGCAAGATCCTCCAAAAAAAGAAGCCTGCTTCACTTCGTTTAATTCTGCACTTTCCAACATTTCATAAAAGATGTTTTTCATGAAAAATCTGTAAATATTTTATGAAACCAGTAATCCACAGGATATCTTTTTGGGAAACACAGGCGATTGTGTACAACTGTTTTTTTCTGAGCGAGAGGATAGACATGGGTTTTCTCACCCAGGGTCTGTGGATCCCAAGATTTAGGCAGGTGCCATAAATCCCAGAAGCTCTCTGCACAATACTGAGTGTATGAACATATGTGTGCTTTCTTCCTGGAGAGATGGCCCATAACACTTACATTCTCAGGCATCCACATCCTGAAAAGATAAAGGACCACGGTCATAGAGTAAAATCAACTTCTTGACATTTGTCACTCTTGGCTAAGTAACACTTTGCGCTCAAGACAGAAAAATCAAGAAATCTGTTGCCATACTTAGCAAAAACAAAACAAATAGGATGCTGAATTAAATGTGAGTCTCAGACACACAATGGATTATTTTTTTAGTGTATGACTACCCCATGCAATATCTGGGACATCTTTATACTAAAAAATAACTTCTTGTTTATCTGAAATTAAAATTAAACTGGGTATAGGGGCGCCTGGGTGGCTCAGTTGGTTAAATGTCTCCCTTTGGCTCAGATCATGATCTCAGGGTCTTGGGATCAAGTCCTGCATCAGGCTCCCTGCTCAGTGAGCAGCCTGCTTCCTGTTCTCCCTCTCCCTGCCGCTCCCCCTGCTTGTGAGCTCTTTCTGTCAAATAAATAAATAAAATCTTTAAAAATATATATATAAATCAAAGTGGGTATGAGCAACTATGAGAAATGCCTTTCTACTCAATGTTTGAACCATGGGACAGCAACATCAACATCACTTGGAAGCTTACTAGAAATGCAGATGCTCAGGCTCCAAAGACACCCCGCTGAATCCGAATTTGCATTGTGTCAAGATCTTCAGGTAAGGGGCACCTGGGTGGCTCAGTGGGTTAAGCCTCTGCCTTCGGCTCAGGTCATGATCTCAGGGTCTTGGGATCAAGCCCCGAGTCGGGCTCTCTGCTCGGCAGGGAGCCTGCTTCCTCCTCTATCTATGCCTGCCTCTCTGCCTACTTGTGATCTCTCTCTCTCTTGTCAAATAAATAAATAAAATATTAAAAAAAAGATCTCCAGTTAAGCTTTCCCATGGTCTAGCCTGAGAAGCCGAGATACAAAGAATTCCTCAACTCATGGCTGTCAACCCTGGCTGCATACTGGAATCACCTGGAAGCTCTAAAAATACGCATGCCTGGGCTCACTCCCAGGGCATCCAATTTAGTTGATCTGAGGGACAATGTGATCATTAATATTTTTAAATATCTGCTATCTCCACCCCAAATTATTCTAATGTGTAGCTGCGATATTGTGATTTAAAAGAAATATATATTTGGTTATCCAGACCGTCAAATTATGTTTCTCATATATACATTTGGTCTTGTCTATGGCTCCTGGCTCATAGCTCCTAGAACCCTTGCAATTTCTCAAGCAATAAGAGCAATGGGAGTATCTTGTGTTGTATTTGGTCTCTTGACCTGAAATTGATTCAGAGCCCTAAGGGTAAAATATGCGTTTTGTTATTCCTAACAAACTCCTTTCCACCTGAACTGGATTTTTGTTAATGAAGTGACTTGGCCACCTAAGGATGGGGGCTGGTTGCCAGGAGAACCAACCATGTGATCAGGTTGGAACTTTCAGTCTCAACCCCCAATCGCCAATGGCCAGGGATTCAATCAATCACGGCTATGTCATGAAACCTCCATAAAAATCCAGAAGGTGAGGGTGTGAAGGTCTTCTAGGCTGCTGAACGTGTGTGAAGGTCCTGGGAGAGTGGTACACTCAGAGAGCATGGAAGCTCTGGGCGCTTCCCCTGTTCTCGCCCTATGCATCTCTTCTACCCAGCTGTCTCCGAGTTATATTCTTTCATAATAAACCAGTAATGTGGTAAGTACAATGTTTTTCTGAGTTTTGTGAGCTGCTCTAGCAGATGAATTAACATGAAGAGGAGGTTGTGGGAATCTGGTTTAGAGCCAGCTGGTCAGAAGTGCAGGTAACGACCTAGACTTCTGACTGGCATCTGATGCGGGCGGGGGGCGGGGAGGGGGGCGGGGGAGGGAGGACCACCTTGAAGGATTGACTTTCTAACCTCTGGGATAGGATATCATCTCCAAGTACGTCAGAATTGAGTCGAATTGTAGGACTCCCGGTTGGTGTCAGAGAATTCTCCTGTGGATGTGGAGAAATCTCCTCACCAGCCCCCTCCCCTCAACATCAGAATGAGGTGTAGAACCTTTAATAGCCAAGGTGGCATCCTTGTGTAAAGTCAGGGACCCAACCAAGGTGAGGACCTATCAGAATTACCTGTGGAGAGCTTCCTGCCATACATGTGTGTGCCCGACTAGGTCTACTGAACCAAAATTTCCAGATATTGTTGCAATTTCAGAAAACATCTAGTACCCATTCTGCTATATATTCTCCGGTTGAGAACCATTAATGTTTAGGACGATGTAAAATGGGATTCCCCAGCTTCCACCTAGCCACCAGGTTCCTAGAGGAAGAAGGTTTACCCACAGGAACTCAGCATTCAATGTAGGTTAGGCTTGGTTTTCCTCCTGGTCTCCTGGCACCCACAGAACCACAGGTGGCAGGACACAGAATAGAAAGCAGGATGCCCTATGCGCATCAGAGGGAGTTTTAAGAATGTTCTAATCTCTATGAGGAGCTGCTGTGTTGCCTGAGGATAAAGGTGTTCACTGTCTCTTACCAGATTAAGACATTTGTTTCGGCTCTTAAAATGTGAAATGGCACCCCACACATCTATTTAGAATACTAAGTGAATTATGAAAATAGTTCTAGCAGAAGCAGGGGATGATTTAAATAATTCTGAGTTATATTATACGGTGCAGGTGGTGACTTGTTTGCCTGCTGATAATGTAAAACCCAGCTGCAGAGAATGACAGAAAGGACTTGTCAGGTGTGTTGGATCCCAGGGCTGAAAAATGGGCTAAGCAACAACAGTTAAATTATCTCCTCCTTTTCTCCAGCACCTGGTAATTGAGTGCAAAGCTTGATAAGAGGCAGGCAGAATTTTAATTAAAAAAAAACTAAATTAAATCTTATGGGTTTCATCTGAGGTTGAGCCTGCACAACTTCTTTGTCTTTTAGTTTTGCATCTTCTTTTAGAAGAAAATGAATATCAGCAGTTTTCTCAGCCTTGGATTTATTTTCCCAGTAATTAAAAAGCATAAGGAAATGCTTAGTTTCTTTGGAGGAGGATGAGAAATGGGATGTGAATACAGTAAGAGCCAGGACAGTATCTTTGATTAAAGCAAATAGACCTATTTCTGGGCTGATGACCCCTTGGTAGCCTGAAGGCTTACTGGCAAGTTCATTCGGTCTATGACATTGACACAAGACAGCTAGTGGGGTAGCTAGCCCAAAAGAGACAAGCCAGTGTTCTTATTCCTTTTCAGAAGTGCAGAGTGGATCTCCTTCAAGGCCGAAATATTTGAAGATTTTATTCGGGAAATGCATTGTGTTTTATGGTCTTTATGTTGTCACAAACCCTAGAATGTGGCATGCATATGGTTCTTCAGGGGATCTTGTTAAAATGCAGTTTCTGATGGAGTAAATCTGGTGTGGCCTGAGACCGTGCATTTCTAACAAACTCCCAGCTGAGGTTGATGCTACTGGCTCACAGAGCACCCTTCGAGTAGCAAGACTGTAGAGACTTAAGCCATGTGGACCAGTCAGGGTTTTCTGGAGACAGAACGACGTAGATACAGATACATATGCATAAGAATGTGTGTGTGTTGAGAAGGTGGTATTTATTTTAAGGAACTGGTTCAGGTGATTGTGCAGGTGGGCAAGTCCAAAGTCTGCAGGACAAAAAGGCTAGAGGCAGAATTTCTTTGTCAAGAAACCTTAGTTTCTTGCCTTTAAGGCCTTTCAACTGATTACTTGAGGCCCACCCACATTATTGAAGGTAATCTTACATCAAGCAATTATAGATATTAACCATACACACACACACATTCTCTCTCTCTCTCCCCCCCACACCTGTATACCCATACCTGTGTGTGATTAGTGTTTGATTAAATAGCTAGAGCCCAGCCAAGCGGACCCATAAAATTACCTATCCGATCTCATAACTCTTTCTTTAAAGGGCAGTTTCCACTTATGCTTACAAAGCAGAATAGAGAAAGCGGAAGCACTCTGCTTAAGTTAGGAGTGGGGGTCCTGGAGCTTGGCTTCTCCTTCCTAGGGTTTCCTGCTTTTCCCCAGCTCTGGGGTCCCCACCTCCCATATCGAGGGAGCCCCAAGGAATGAAGCTTCAAGATCATTGGCTATTTCTTCCCCTGTAAAATATAGATTGTAGTCCTTGGGATTAATTAGATCATCTGAATGAAACCATTTAGCAAACGTTTGGCACATCTGTGGGTGTCTGACACATTAGCTGCTTCCAGGATTACCATCAGAACTATTGAAAAATAACCTTTCTTTCAAAGAAAGAAAACCTTAATCTTTGGGTAGAGGGCTTGGTGTTTCCCAGGGAGCCTCGAGGATGTGTTTCTGCTTTCAGCTCATGCTGCTCACCTGGTGGCAGAGTAGACCCGCTCGTTTCACCTTGGCCGCAGGTAAGCTGTTGCAGGGAAGGGATGTTTTATGGGTGCAGCCCTGGGACAGACTAGCGGACCTACAGAACAGAAGGTCAAAGTTTACTGCTTTGTTCTCTTGGTGGCCTCAAGTGGTCACATTTAAACCTTTCAGGTCTCTTGACCAAGAACTAATGGTGGTTTGTTTCACTTAGTGGCTGGAGAAAGTAAACACTAGCTCTTAACTTGAACTTCAAAGTAGTGCTGTGGCTGTGAATAGTTTTCTGCGATGGGAAAAAAAACAACAGTTCTCTGAAGTTTCCATAGAAATTAGAATTTGAATTTGAAGAGCAAAAGAATTGAGCCTCTGGAATGTTTATTCTGTATACAGCTAATAGAAGGCATACAAATGTGTTTAAGAAAAGTCAAGTTTATAAGCACCTTGAGTTTAAAAAAATTACAAAGAGGGGCGCCTGGATGGTCCGGTCTGTTAAACATCTGTCATCAGCTCAGGTCATGACCCCGGGGTGCTGGGATCGAGCCACACATGGGGCTCCCTGCTCAGAGGAGAGCCTGATTCTCCTCCATCTGCTGCCACAACCCCTGCTTGTGCACATGCATGTACATCTCTCTTTCTCAAATAAAATCTTTAAAAAAATTCATAAAGAATTACAAAGAACTTTGGAATGACAAAATCTTTCTAAACATGGGGCTGCTAAAGTTAAAAAAAAAAAAAGTTGCAACTGCATGTTTTACAAACTCCTCCTGGAACTTGAAATTATGGGCTTTGTTTCAGCGACAAATACAAACAATACATATTCTTTGATTTCTTTGACCATTGGTATTTGAGATGCATGGGAGAGACTAGTGTCCAGCTTATTGCACCAGAGCTGTACTGACCCTCACAGTAAAAACCATGAAAATCTTGGCTGCATCAGTGAAGTGAGCAGACAGAACTTGAGGAGATGCTGGGAATAGTTGCTCTGAGTATGAAGTTACTGGTTTTCTGGGCGCGTTGTGGAGTGGCTGCCCAAGCCTTAAGTTCCTGGTCTATAAAATGTAATAATACTGCCAAAGTTTTGAAGATTAAAGAATACAGAGTTCTAAGAGATTAAGCAAATCACATGGGATCCCCTTTAAATTGTCCTAGGGGTCATTTGGGACGACTCAGAGCTGCCGCACCGTGAGTGAGGTAATCTACGTGACTGTTCCCTGTAACACAGTCACAGGACCTACGTGATAGGGCTTTTTCCTAATAAACTCTGAGTAATTTTAGACTCACAAAAACATTGCAATGATAGTGCAAAGTTTTCCTGAATACCCCTCTCCTACTTTCCTCCATTACATTTTTATCCTGGTACATTCATCAAGTAACAAACTGACATTGGTACGTTACCATGAAACTCCAGACTCCATCTAGATTTCCCTTGTTTTTCCATCCGCCTCCTTGTGTCCCAGGATCTATCCAGGAAACCCCGCCACATTCCTTTGTCTTGTCTCCCCAGTCTCCTCTGGTCTGCGACCATTCCTTGATCTTCTTTCTCATGACTTTTGACTGTTTTGAGGAGAGTGGCTCGGTATCCTATAGAATGAAACCCAGTCTAGGTTTGGTGGGTGTTTCTCTCAGGGTTCGACTAGGGTTACTTCATAGAGTTTTAATGGTGATTTGAGAGAATCTGTAAAGCACTCAGGACCCTATTGGGTAGCTTTTCTTTATCCATGTGCATTTTTTTTTTTTTTTAAGTAGAAAGCTCTATGGCCAGTGTGGAGCTCAACATGAAGCTTGAACTCACTACCCCACAATCAAGAGTGTGACGCCCAAATGACTGAGTCACCCAGGTGCCCCAATCCAGGTGCATTTTTAATGCAGAAGGGAAAAGCAGTGTTGTGGCTGGGAACAGATGCTCTGCTGTGCACCTGGGTCTGAATTGTCCATACTGCCCCAGCAACCTCCCTGCTTTCTAGCTGTGTGACCCTGGATGTGTTTTTAAACCTCTCAGTTTGGGGCACCTGGGTGGCTCAGTTGTTAAGCATCTGCCTTCAGCTCAGGTCATGCTCCCAGGGTCCTGGGATCCAGCCTGGCAACGGGTTCCCTGCTCCTCAGGAAGCCTGCTTCTCCCTCTGCCACTACCCCTGCTTGCACTCTCTCTCTGTCAAATAAAATCTTTAAAAATAAATAAATAAATAAACAAACCTCAATTTTCCTCTATAGATAAGGGTAATAGCATTTTCCTCATAGGGGTGTTGTGAAAATTGATATATATGGGAGCTGACCTAAAGGGCTTTTACCCAATCAGGCAAGCTCCCTTTACTTCTTGCTATTCATTTGAAGACGTGGCACCGTCTCTCTTCTATTTGGAGTAATTCTCCATTTGGTGTAGCTGCTTCTCTCCCGCCGGTGTCTGGGAGGGTGTCCCTGGAGGGTGTCGCTCTCAAGTGTCCTTGGGAGCACAGGTCTTTGGGCAGATTTCAGAATACCAGGACTTCCTCTTCGGTGGCTGCAGCTCCCACTGCCGAGAATTCTCTGCTCCCAGTTCTGCTCCCGGCTCTGTGCCCTCTGAGGGTGGGACGCAGTGGAAGGTGGAGACAGCCCCCACCAGCCCCCCAACCCCTGCCCCACCACCCCCCCCACTTGCAGGGAGGGTCCGGAATCAGACAAAGAGAAGGGGCACTGGGCTGCCTTCACATCTGTCCATCATCGTTCGGGCCCGTGTCAAGTCAGGATCCCTGCGTTCAGCACGCAGGCGATGACTCACGGTCACACCACGCTGTAGTTCTAACTAATCCTGGGACAACCCTCCAAAATTATGTAATTAAGGTCTTGACTAGAATGAAGTCTGAGTGTATGATTTAACAAAGCCGATCAAAAGGGCTATTTAAAAAAAGGTAATAGAGGGAAAGAGTGAACAAGAAGCCTGAGAAGAAAGAAAATTGAAACCAATAACCTCCCTCTCCCCACTTCCTGCTGTCTCATATCTGTGGTGCCTTTTTGTCTAGTCCTATTTGTCTCACTTATGTGCTAATCCCTCCCCGGGCAAGAAGGGTGTCACCTTGATTTCAGTGAAGCTCTAGCACAGGAATTCCTTAGATGTTTAAAAAAAAAAAAAGAGCAAGAACGATCACCTCACACTTCCTTACATCCGGAGGGCTCTTCCTTACCTCTCCATATGTGACTCCTTCATAAAACAGTATTGAGCTATGTTGTAAATGAAGATTTTAGTCTTCCCAGATACCTTATTAGGTGGGCAGGAAGCCAGGATCTCTTAAATACTGAGCACCTACTATGGGCCAGGCACTGTTCTAGGCACTCAGGAACACAGTAGACCAAGCTGTGTTTGTGTGTGTATGCCTCCGTGTTGGTGGGAGACACAGGCAGAACAGACAACCATATTGTGTGGCCTGTGAGCGGTGGGAAGTGCTGTGGAAGAACTAGCAGAGGGGGGCCTGGGAGTGGTAGGTGGGAGGACTGCTTTCTCCATTCTTCCATTTGCCTACAGGGGGCCACATTCAGGACGGGCACTCCCTTCTTTCCCTTCTTTTCCCCAGTGTCTGCTCTGGGCTTTGTCTGACCCTTTCCTATACCCACAGTAGAATAGGAAGGGGGTAAATGCAGTTACGCACATACCTCTGGAGCTGAAGTGTCTGGAATTGATCCCTAGCTCCACAGCCTGCTTCTCTGTTCACCTTGAATTCTCTTCTCTCCACTTTGATTTCCCCATCTATAAAATGTATGTCCTTCACAGGGTAGTGGGGAGGATTAAATGTGTTACTCTAAGGGGCTTAGTGCAGTGTCTGGCACATTGGAAGCACTTGGAGGTTAGATTAAAAAAAAAAAAGAACTGGTGTCGTGTGTTATGAGGTGGGGGGGTGGTTGTGAGGTGGAGAGTGTGTTCCTTAAGAAGTGAGGGGGGCAGCATGAAGCCCAGAATCCATTCCTATCCCTAAATACCCTTAAGCCCAGCTACGTGGGGCTCCTTCCTTAAAAAATCCAAAATATGAAGCTTGGTCTGTCCCACCTTAGTCACTGAACAACTTTACAGAGACCTGTTAATACTGTGTTGAAGGTGGGGGGCTGTTTTAAAAAATGAGTATGAATGCCCCTCCCCCTCCACCCCTTGATTCTTTCCCAGGAAACACTCTTCTCATCCCTGTTGTTTTTGTAAATTCTAACATTCTTTTTAACTTAAGTTTAATCACACCAAGAAATAGGCATTCGCTTTGTTGTAGCGCTGTCTGAAACAGTCATCACTTTGACCTTTTTTAGTCTATGATTTTCTGATCTTTGGCTTCTACTTTGTTACTATTAACAACCCCACTTCATAGACCACTTTCATAAAACAGCAAGACTTAAAATCCCAAGAGGGATGAAATGGGCCAGGCCATTTCCTGATTTTTGTGTTTTGCTGGGGATTCCTATAAATTTAGTCCTCTCTAAAGCTGACCAGGTGATGGGTTGAAGGCATAAGTCAAAGGAGTAGCCAGAGAATTAGCACAAATACTGCCAATAAATTCCCTGTATCTAGGCCACTTTCCTGGGGTAACTTATTTTCTGTGTGAGTCTCAAGGACTCTCCCATAGTAAATGATTAAACTTCATGCAATGTCTAAGATTGAGATAAAAGAATGTTATGTAAAATGGAAGGTCAAACACACTTCATGCATCTCTATGAGCTGGAAACCTCTTCTGTCCTTCACCACACTGACAAGAATGAGGGGTTGGACAAACAGTATAGTCACAATGATTCCTTTTTTAATGTTCCAGCTCTCCACAAGTGCTACCTTAACCTTGTCTCAAGTGCGGAAGGTCCTCTTTGTCAAGGGAGAATTAAGGAGCTCTGAGTTTTCAGACGAGGTTGTATTGTATCTGGTCGTTTTACTGAGGGCCTTAAGTCAACTTGTACCCCAGTTTCCAATTACTGGACCCCTGCCTTGGCTTCTAACGTGAGACCCCGTTCCTCCAAGACTGGGCCTTGACTTATGCCTCACATTCCCTCTGGGAGGCTGGTGTCCTAAGCATCTTCTGGGAAAATCTACACGTGATGCAGATTTCCCAGACCCTCCATCACTGTTCTCCCCACCTGTCAGAGCTTCCTCTTATCCTGGACCTCTCCACCAACATTCTGCCATCTTGGGCCACACCTCACCCCTGAAATCTGCAGATAACACACCCTACAAGTTGAACTTCTTGCCTCTGTGTCTCAGCCCTTCCTGTTCTGGTTGATTCTCCTGTTCACCAAGTTCCCAGCCTGACCTGAGAACTGAAAGAGGTTGTAGAAAGCAGAAAGAAATAGGTTAAATGTGAGCCATTCAGTTCCGATCCAGGATGTCAATGCTGCTTCCTTGGGGCTGCCATGATGATCGAATGAGTACATGCATCTAGGTGACACCTGAGATGAAACCTAAAGCATGAGACCTGGGGGAGGAATGGAGGCATTCCAGACAGCAGGAACATGTGGAAAAGACCAGACTTCAGTGTCCACTGCCCGGAGGTCCCTGGGTGTCCATACTGGACCAAGGAAGTAGTCTTTTGCTGAGGACATCAGAGTCCTGGAGTTCCAAGTTCTAGAAGGGTCCCAGCTCAAGCCTGCTCAGCCACATTGTGCTTCCCTTCCTTCTCAGCTGTAGCGACAGTTTTGATTAGGGTGTAAGGTGCTAATTAAAATCCCTAAGTGAACCGCTTTCAGTTTACTCTTAATTTGCAAACACTACTGTACTGATGAATACTAAATGTGTCAGATTAGTTTGGCTCTAAGTTTTATTTACTGTAATACTGAACTCCGTTCATGTAAGTTCTCCTTCCCAATGGGCTGTTCACATAGCAAGATGATAATTTGCAAAATTGTGAGTATTAAGTAGGAGTCCTGTAGTTAGCTACTTGTCTACTTACAAGTTTAACTCTGTGTAATCAGAAGTCCCATAAAATTCAGAGTGATACTTCTTTAATCCACATATTTAATTCCTATGCTTATTATCTAACTTCCCCCCCAGGAGCATCTTGACTGACTATATAACATTTTGTTTTTTCTTACGTGTATATTCTAGAATCTAATAAAGGGAGGGGGAATATTCAGGGAAACGTTGAAGGTATTTGATTATTTTCTAATTTATCTCACATCTGGTAGGCTTTTCACCATTCTCTTTAAGGATTAATAAGCAAAAGATGGTTTTATATTTTCCAACTTGTTTATCTTTCATCTCTATGCTTTAATCTCTGGTGCATATTTGTGTGTCTATAGAACAAAAACTCATTTCTAGTTCATGCAGGGGTCTGAGGGCTCTGGGCTGTCAACAATATAGGGCATGGAGCCCTTTGATAAAGCTGACTTTGTGTGGTTCTCAAATCTAATGGGTTATACCAACTTGGAAAACATGCAGTTGGTATACTTTCAAGAATGTGATTGGATTCATATAATAAACCATGCACTAGTGGGACACAAGAGATGAACAATAAATTGGGGAAAATAACTATATGTTGTATTGCTGGGCAAGAATTTCTATCATTATATAAAGAATTGTTTTGAAGACTCATTTATTCAGTTGGTGAGTCTTCATGCATTCATTAATTCAACAAAAGTCCATTAAGCATTGGGGTGCCTGGGTGGCCCAGTGGGTTAAAGCCTCTGCCTTTGGCTCAGGTCATGATCCTAGGGTCCTGGAATCAAGCCCTACATCAAGCTCTCTGCTCTGCAGGGAGCCTGCTTCCTCCTCTCTCTCTCTGCCTGCCTCTCTGCCTACTTGTGATCTCTATCTGTCAAATAAATAAAATCTTTAAAAAAAAAAAAGTCCATTAAGCATGTATGTGTTGAATTATGTCCCCCCCACATCCTTCCTCCCAACAAAGAATTCGTATGTTGAAATGCAAACTCCCACTATGACTTTTTTTTTTTTTAAGATTTTATTTGTCAGCACAAACAGGGGGAGCAAAAGGCAGAGGAGAAGCAGGTTCCCTGCTGAGCAAGGAGCCAGATGCGGGACTCCATCCCAGGACCCTGGGATCATGATCTGAGCCAAAGGCAGACCCTTAACAACTGAGCCACCCAGGCATCGCCTCCCAGTATCATTTCATAATGTGACTTTATTTTTGAGATAGGTTCTTTACAAGGTTATCAAATTAAAATGAAGTCATTAGAGTAGGCCCTAATCCAAAATAACAGGTGTTCTTATAAAAAGAGGAAATTTGGACACAGAGATACGCAGAGAGGGAAGATAATGTGAAGAGACATAAGAAGATGGCCATCTACAACCCAAGAGAGACCTGGAACAGATCCCTCCCTCATGCCATCAGAAGGAGCCAACTCTGTAGACAACTTGACCTTGGACTTCTAGACTTCAGAACTGTGAGACAATCATTTTCTGTTGTTTAAACCACCCAGTCTGTGATCCTTTGTTAAGGCAGCCCTTGCAATTTAATGCAATCCCTACTTTGTGCCAGACACTGTTCTAGGTGCTTAGAATATGGTAATGAACAAAATCAACAGCATCTGTCTTTTGGGAACTCACATTCTAACATCAGAAACAATCGAATATAAATAGAGATAAAGTAACAAGTTAAATCCAGATCTGTGCTTTGAGGAAATACAAGGCAAATTAAGGAGACAGTGATGAGATGTGTTATTTAGATTGGGTAGAAGCCGTTCAGGAACATTTTCCTGAGGGCGTGATATCTGAGCAGAGACCTGAATGAAGTGAGAGAAAAACTAGGTGGCTATTTGTGGAGAGATGATCCCTGGTGGAAGGAACAGCAAGTGCAAAGGCCCTGTGGCAGACATGTTCTATGTTTGAAGCACAGCAAGAGAGGAGAAAGAATGGGAGACAGCAGGGTCAAAGGTGAAGGCCAATGTCAGGGAGATACAGGACTAGGTGCTGTAAGGGCTTTGGGTGTTACTGTGATGAGAAACATCATATGGTGCTAAGCAGGGTAATAAGATCTGATTACTTCTTTTTAAGATGTATTTATTACGGAGTATGTGAACACATGTGCATATACACAAACAGGGGGAAGGGCAGAAGGCGAGGTAGGGGGGAAGAGAATCCCAAGCAGGCTCCATGCTCAGTGGGGCTCAATCCCAGGACTCTGAGATCATGACCTGAGCGAAAATCGAGAGTCAGATATTGAACCAACTGAGCTACCTAGGCTCCCCAGGATCTGATTACTTTGTAAAGACTCACTCTGGCCACTGATAGAATAGATGGTAGGGACTCAAGAAGAGGAGCGGGGAGACAAGTTATACAGTAAAAGGCTATTGGAATAATTCAGGGGGAATCCTAGTGGCAGGGACCAACCTGGCGTCAGGAGAGGAGAGAATCTTGGATCTATTTCATAGTTACAATCTTGGTGATTTTCTGGTATATTGGATATGGAATGTTCAAGAAAGAATCAGAGATGACTTTAAGGTTTTCAGCCTGCCACGTGAATCATGATGTTTGATGAGATGAAGGACACTGAAAGGGAAGACAATTGAGAGTTCTGTTTTGGACATGTTACTTGGGAGGTGTCCATCAGACATACAAGAGAAGTTTAGGAGAGCAGTCTGAGCTAGAGAGTCTTTAGGATAAAAACTTTATCCTAAAGTCTGAGTCTTTAGGATAAAAATGCTTGTGAAGGGGTGCCTGGGTGGCTCAGTGGGTTAAAGCCTCTGCCTTTGGCTCAGGTCAAGATCTCAGATCCTGGGATCGAGCCCTGCATCGGACTCTCTGCTCAGCAGGGAACCTGCTTCCCTCTCTCTCTCTGCCTGGCTCTCTGCCTACTTGTGATCTCTGTCTGTCAAGTAGATAAATAAAATCTTAAAAAAAAAAAAATGCTTGTGAAGGCTGAGATCCTGACACCTAAAGATTGATTGTAGAGAAGAAAGAGATCCAAGGCCTAAGCCCTGAGGATCCACACAATCAAGAAATGAAAAAGGGGAGAATCCAGCAAAGAAGCCAGAGAAAAAGTGGGGCTGAGGAGAGCAGCAAGGGGTCTAGGAAATCAAGGGGGACGGCATTTCAAGGAGGTGGAGTGATGCACTCTGTCCGTTGGCTGCTTGTGTGTTGAGTGAGATGAGGACTGAACTGCTCTTCCGTTTGGCAACTGGGAGACCGCTGGCAACCTCAGGCAGCTTTTGGTGAAATGCAGAGATGACCACCTCATTGGCCTGGATTCCAGACATAATGGATGGTGAGGGGGAGACCGCAAAGTCTTCACCATTCTTCCACGGACTTTTCTACAAGGCAGAATGAAGCGGTGGGCTCCAGGGAGGTTTGCTGCTGTTGTTTAAAGCCGGGAGATAGTAAGTCTGTGTCCTTCAGATTTTCTGTTGAAGGAAATTATCCAACAGGAAGGGAGAAATTGGTGTAGGAAACAGGATTCTTGCAGAGCTGGTGAGGGGGATGGGATCAATGCACAGCTGAAAGGTTGGTCTCAGTGTGGCCTCCCGGCCTTGCACATTCAAGATGATTCACCCATTACAGGGGAAAAGGCAGGCTCATGAGAAAAGATAGAGAAAGGTAGGGAGACAAATGCTTGGCTTTTCTCAGTGAAATAGGAAGTAAGATGATGAACTGAGGATAAGGAGGAGGGCATGTTCACAGGTTTGAAGACAGAGGGGGAAGGTGTAAAATAGTCCTCTTAGGGAGCAGGTGAGTGGATGGACTCAGAATGCATGTAGACTTTGGGCTCTGAGATTTGAGATCCTAAATTTAATATGAAACTAGTTGCCATGGTCGTGTGTTTTTTCTTCAGCTGTATCTGGCACGTAGGTAGAAGCATAAGGGTAGGGAATGACTTAGATTTAACTTAGACCCAATTATGGACTGAATTGGGTCCCCACCCCCAATTCATGTGCTGAAGTGTTCACTGCTAATGCTACTATCTTTGGAGAAAGGGCCCATGAAGAGGTAATAAATGTTAAGGGTGAGACCTTCATCCCATCAAACTGGTGTCCTCCTAAGAAGGAGAGACATCCAGAAGTTCTCTTTCTGTGAGCGCACAGAAGAAAGGCCATATGAGGACACCTGGAGAAGGTGGCTGTTTACAAGCCAGGAAGAGAAGCCTTACCAGAAACCAACCCTGACAGTACTTTGATCATGGACTCCTAGCCTCCAGAATGAAGGAAAACAAATTTCCACCCAGTTCAGAATTTTAGTAGGGCAGCCTGAGCAAACTAATGCAACTAGACATGGAGTTCTAGGAACAAGGAATGATCATGGAGGTGGGCAGAATGAGAAAATGTAAGGCCTTCTGTGTGGAACATGGTGATTGCTCAACCAAAGGTAACTGCTACTAGCTGCCTTTTAAGTGCGGCCTGCCATCTGGTCCTTCTAGGACAGGTGTCATGTTAAGAGGACAGTCATGGAAGCAGTAAGGTGTTTTTTTTCAGGGAATTCACAGTCAGGTGGACCAGAAAGACACAGATTATGTCAGTACAACATACTCAACACTGTCGTAAGAAATTGACCACATTCTGGTCCAGGGGAAAGTCCCAGAGGAGGTGACGTTTGAGCCGAGCTGAGCACAGAAGCTGAGTAGGAGCTTGCTGGAAGAGAGGAGGCATTCTAGGCCGAGGGGACAGAAGGCTCAGAGGAGAAAAAGACACTTGAGAGAAAACATGATGCATTTACCAAGGCCTTAGTACAGAAGGGAGGGACAGGGGTGCGGTGGTGGGGAGGTAATGAGGAGGCTAGCTGTAACCAGACTCTGAAAGGCTGAGAGTTGATCTTGCACTCCGAGAGGACTGCAAGGGAGAAGTATTTGAAAATGAACTCAAGGTAGTGGCCAATTAAAGGGGGAGATGTGTGGGAGAGGCAGGTGGAACAATTATTCCTAATTTTCTGGCTTGGGTGACTGGTGTATCATGATACAATCATAAGATAATAGGTGAAAATGTTCAATGAGGATGGGGCCTGGTGGTTGGAATGGTGTTAAGGAGTTTCATTCCAGACCTGCTCAGTTTGAGGGACCTGCAGATGTCAGCTGGCAGTTAAAATACTGATCTGGTGCTGAACGGAAGGCTCTAGGCTGGAGAAAGTCATCTGATTATTTCACAAGGTAACTGAAGCCACGGGTGTGGTTGGGAAGGAAGACCGCTGTCACTCACTGAGTCTCCATCAGATGCCAAGCTCTGCATTTTATGGGAATTACCTTCTTGAATCGTGGCAGCAGTTTCCCTTAGCAGATACTATGATTGTGTTTTCAGGTGAATCATCGGAGGTTCAGAGAGAGTCCACGATCTACCCAAATTCACATAGTTGATACGTGGATTTTTAAACCCAAGTGGTCTGACCTAGCACCCTGCTCTCTGCCCTTGGCCATGGAGAGGTCTATGTTTAAGGGGCAAGCAAAAGTGGGGTCTGGGTGGGAAATACTTAAAAAATATATCTTTAAATACTTTAAAAATTTCACCGAGCCAAGAAACCAGACGGAGAGCATCAAAGGCTCAAAAGTATCCCAAGGGGTCAGTGGAGATGAGCTCTAAATTGAAGACCTGAGGGGCACCTGGGTGGCTCAGTGGGTTAAAACCTCTGCCTTCGGCTCAAGTCATAATCCCAGGATCCTCGGATCGAGCCCCGCATCGGGATCTCTGCTCAGTGGGGAGCCTGCTTCCCTTCCTCTCTCTCTGCCTGCCTTTCTGCCTACTTGTGATCTGTCTGTCAAATAAATAAATAAAATCTTTAAAAATAAATACATAAATTGAAACCCGAATTGGATAAGACCATGGAGCCACTTCCCAAAGGCAGTCTTAGTGAGTAACAAGGGCAGCGGCTGGCTTCAGGATGAGGAGCGAGTGGGGCAGTGGTTTGCCGCAAAGCAGATCAGATGGACGCCTCGGGTCTGAGGGAGGAGAAGGCTGGCCACCTAGACAGCTATAAGGTGATAATCACCTTGGCCACCTTCCCTCTAGACCTCAGTCTGGCAGGCTCAGGAATGAGGTTCACCAGCATGGAGGCCCAAACCCATGAGGATTTATGTCTAAACACCAGAATGTTGATTGATGAATTGGTACTGAGTAATAAACCACCAAGGAAGCCAGATGTTCATAGTTTGCTCATGAGAGAATTATAGCTTGTAAGCAAAGCCTAATTATGATCAAAATGTTGCCAAGGAAGCATAACTCAGCAACAGGACTCACCTGTGATAATGACTGTGTCATCAATCTGTGATCCATCGTGTATCCATCTCCACCTTGGAATATTCTTGCCATACAGTTCAGATGCTCATGATTATGAGCTCTGGCACCTTCTCTCTGGGGCAGCCATGGAGTCACACTGACAAATTTATTTCTCTGGAGTTTTCTTTTATAAGTCATGCCATTCCTTTTGGAATGATCTCAAGTATGATCAATCTCCTACTAGCCCTCCAATAATTGCCATGTCCATATCCCACCAGTCTGTACTATTAATAGCTTCACTTCTAATAACCTAAAAATTAATCATAAAGCTATATACTTTAAAAGAGAATTTTACGTTATGAGCATAAATGGAGATCCGGTATCCCTTCCCACAAAGAGAAGTCAACTGTAAAGCTAAAGACAAAGTAAAAAAAAATTTTAATCAGTCATCCCCTCAAATCTTCTTAAATATTAGTAGTGAAATGCTTACTGTCTTCTAGGAAGCACTTTTCTCAAAGAACACAATACAACTACTAGAGGAACACTTTCTCAGCAACATTATCAGTTACTGGAATGTCCCCACACCATCGCCTGGGCAGACGCAGACTCACTGAGGCTCATAAGGCTTAACCTTCAGGACCCATGACTTTGACCTGTCTCTTCCAAAGTCTTGTATTTGGGGACCTAATTTTGTGTTTTTACAAAGAGAGCCCTACCACTACCATCTTGTACAAGGTTTAGGCCCTAAACCTGTATTCTCCTACTTCTGGATGATCCTAGGGGTGGCTAAGTTCACCCCTGGAAGTTCTTTTTCCTCATTTCCTACTGCAAGAGTAAGTTTGTTTTTATTTTTTTTTTCCAGGTTTGATGATGTCCCACAATTTGTCCCCATACTATCTTTGTAGGAAAAGAGAGTTGATGAGTAGCTTTGAGGGTAGGGGAGTATGAAAGGATTATGTTTAGGCTAGAAAAACTTGAATACATTCTTGAAGAATGGACAGAAGGAGACAAAGGATGCCTAAGAAGAAGATGTTGTTGGAGAGAGGGGGTTTAGCACCGAGAGGAGCTTGGCCTAAAAGGACCTTTCTCCCTCTAAGCTAACAGAAGGGAGGAAAGAAGAGATGTTTCTTATGTAGATTAACAAATGCAGGAGTCTGTGGCTCATGGGGCCTCTAATTTCTCATTGAATCCTGAGAACACATCTATGCCAAGAGCAAGGGATATGCAGGTTGTGTGGGAGGTTTGAGAAGTCTGTTGGAAATTTTCACCGTGCAGCCTGCGGGAGTGGGGCTCAACAGGGGCGGGGGAAAGGACCACTTGGGTGAAGCAAGCTTGTGGGGCCCCTGGGACGTGCAGGGCTAGGATTCCCTCCTAAGTGGCTTGGAAGCCCTCAGAGTCTGATTCTTTCTGGGCCCGAGTCCGCTAAGGAGAAAAAGGAGGCCAAAGAGGCAAAGGGAAAGGGAGTTGATGATAAACATGTCACTTAAGGGATTAAGGAATTAGGGGTATTGCAGGTTTTAGCTCAAAGATCACACTTACTGGGAAGAACACAGGATGAAGAGGAGACTAGGGCCTAAGCAGGATTCTCAAGGAAAGCTTGAAAAGGCACAGATGAGTGATGATGAGGCCTAGGGTTGCCAAAAAGAGACAAGAGGGGTGAGGTGAATGGTGCACAAGAGATCAAGGAATCAGGAGATCCAGGCTAGACCTCGCAGAGGACAAGGGAAGGGTTGAAGACTGATTTCTGCACCACAGAACCCTAAATGTAAGAGGGGAAGGACAGGGCTTTCTGGAGATGAAATCTATAGGGATGGAGAGAGACCAAAAAATATGTCATGACCCCATCCCCCAAACCAATGAATAGGTTACCTTACATAACAAAAATGATTTTTAAATGCGGAGATTATCCTAGATTACCCAGATAGGATCAAGGTAATCACAGAGGCCCTTAAAAGATAAAAGAGAGGAAAAGGAGGAAGCTAAAAAGACGTGGGACCTGGGAGCAGAGGTTCGAATGACAATGTTCTTTCGGAGATTCGAAGAAGGAGTCACGGGTTGAGAGTTGCCCATGGCTGATAGAAGCTGGACAAGGCAAGGAAACAGACTCTTGGGCTAGAGCCTCCAGAAGGAATGCAGACCTGCCCACCCCCTTGACTCCAGCCCAGAGAAACCCATTTTGGACTTCTGACATCCAGAGCTGGAAGAGAATTCTTCTGTGATGTTCTATGCCACTTAGTTTTGTGGTAATTTGTTATAATAGCAATGGGAACGTAATAGAGCTGGGAAGGTAGCTGATAACCATTTTTTACTCCTAAAAGGAAGGAATTTTGAAAGAATATGAAAGAGCAGTACTCAGGGGGAAAGGCCTAGAGCCAAAAGCAACTACCTTTGGCCATCAGAGAGAGCACATGCTCGAAGATGAGATGTCTCCACTTGAGAAGACTTCTTCGGAGGACACACAGCTCTCTGGGAAATCCAAGTTTCAGTTGAAGCCAGGAAGGGGAGGAGGTAGTGAGTAAAAAGGTTAAGAGTGTAGAGGACCATTGTAATTGTTGGCAATAGAACAAGACGTTCAAAGTGTCTGATGTTGCTATTAGAGGTCAAGTCCTGGGAGAAGATGAAATCGGAGAGGAAGAAGAAGGCTTAAGAGATTTGTGACCGCCCGGGGTAGCAGGCTGCGCACTTAATCATGGGCCATCACTGATGTCACTGGAAAAAGGGAGGCAGGGTCTTGAGAGGGAGATGCAAAAGCCAGAAATGGAAACTTGTTCAGCAGTTTATTCAAATGCATGTTGTCTCCCCCTTCAATTCAACTGGCTTATCTTGGTGCATACTGTTTGCCTCTGCTGGTCTTGGCCAAATTCCAAAATAAAACTTGCTTTTTTTTTTTTTTAAAGGACTGAGACCAACTTCGTACACTAGAGTGCATCCTATGCAATGCTAATTAATGAATAATTGTCATGAACCAGTCAAAATAAACTCATTCCTTTACAAGCTATGATACAAATTTGTTTATGTGTAGAGTGTGTATTGCCCATATTAGGCTCCTAAGTGCTCATTGGACTTAATTAAGATAAGTCACAAAGTGCTCGAATCTTGGATTCAGCTCCACATGAGAGCTAAAATCTGTGAATCATGAGAGAACTACACGGAAGGGGTCTTCTATGCAAATGCCTGGTTTGGGACTAGAAGACCTCACACCCCTCAGCCCTGTTAGCTGGACTCAACCACACTCAGGTCAAGGCCCTGCTTTTGTACTTTCGGCAAAGACCTAGAAGAGAAGCTGGCTGAATTCTTCTCCGCTAGGACTACTCCTTGAATCCTGACGTTTAGATATTAAGTCCGTGAGAAAGGCAAGCAGGAAGGGCAAACTGAAAGGAAAGAGCAGAGGAAGGGGAGCAGAGGTTGCCTTCACTGTCTACACTTTAGTCTTCACCAGGGCAGGTGACCCTCCCAAGCAAGGATCTTCCAAGTCTCTTATCACACCAGCTGCAAAGAAACCACCCCTCCCCAAAAAAACCAAGGGAGGTAACAAGAAAAAGAGCCATTGACAAGCGGAGCTTTTAACCTCTTGGTTAATCCTATGCAAAGTTCCACCCCTTCACATCAAGGCCCAGTTTTGTCCTTGATTCTCATTTACATCAAACACTCCCCTCCCTGAGCCAGGGAGTAAGAGAGTGGGGAGCATTGAGTTTCTCCCTATAAACAAGCAAATAAATATTTTCTTTCACACTCCAAGCTCTTAAACTAAAAGTTACTGATATATACATAGAATATGTATTCTATATATATCAGTATGCATGTGTGTATATGTATATATATAATGTTAATTGTGTATATGTTCACCATTTGTTCTTCCTGCATACAAAGCTAATAACTTCTTTAAGTACTCTTATTTTTTTTTTAAAGATTTTTTTTTAATTTATTTGAAACAGAGAGAGAGATCACAAGTATGCAGAGAGGCAGGCATAGAGAGAGAGAGGAGAAAGCAGGCTCCCCGCTGAGCAGAGAGCCCGATGCGGGCCTCGATCCCAGGACCCTGAGATCATGACCTGAGCCGAAGGCAGAGGCTTAACCCACTGAGCCACCCAGGAGCCCTAAGTACTCTTATTTTATTAGAGCTGTTAGCATATTCAAGAACATTTGCTGCTCTGATCTCCCAGTGGACCAAGGTACGCAGTTTCAAAAAAAATTAGCTGGTGCTGTTTATTTACACAGTCTATATGAGGTGTGAGGAATATAACTCACTGCCTTTTAAATCCCCATGTCTTCCCCTGCAATCGGGGGCCCCTGTTGGAACCCAGGCTATCTGGTTGGACTCCAGCATTGCTGGAGACCTTGGTCAGCTAGCTGAGTCTCCAAAGCCAGATATAAAATAGGTGTCTTAGAAACACTTGTCTGTGAATCCTGAGTTACTGTACAGAGAGCTGCTGATGAGCACCATGCCGACTGAGTTCAGGGGCTGTAGAAAGAGGACTGACATCCACAGAATCCCTGCAGCGTCCCCATGCCAGGTAACCACGATGCTCTATTTCAATAGGTCTCCTTGGTGTGGGAAAAGCACAGGGGTTATTCTAAATGATGTGACCACTTTATTTTTTCCCCCATAAATATTGAACTGGGTATTTTCAGGACTGGCCCTTCTCTTTCTGGAGACCAGAATCTCCAACAGGACCAATTTCATGAGCATGCGACCTTCTAGCCCTAGTAACTCAGGATCCTGCACCTAGAAGGACCCCATGCTTGGTGTGATGCTCTATGGCTGCTGTCTTGAAATTCTTACCTTTTTAAAATTGAAGTACAATTGACCATGTTGGTTTCATGTATACAATACAGTGAGTCAACACTCACATACATTGCAAACTGATCACTGTAAGTCTAAATACTATACCCCCATACAAAATTAATAGAATATTACTGACTGTGTTCCTAATGTTGAAGCTTGTACCTCTTGATCTCCTTGACTCCTTTCATCGTCACCCCAACTCCAACCTCTTCTACTCTGGCAACCATCATTCTGTTCTAAGTCTGAGTTTTGTTTTGTTTTTTAGATTCTACTTACAAGTGAAATCATGTGGTATTTGTCTTTGATTTCTTTCACTTGTAATAACTTTTAAATAAGGAGCTCAGCATTTTCATCTGTGATGGGTTCTGCAAATTATATGGCCTATCCTGATCTCCAGTGTGATTCCTTTGGTTCCCTAATTTCAGAGTTACTTCCTTCCTAGTCCACTATTGCTGTGCATGCATTTATTTCTATCCAATTTTCAGACTACAGGTTTCCCAAGGGCATGGGCTTGCTTATCTTTCTCTAGGGCCCAGAAGAGTAACTGACCTATCCTAAATGGTCAGACAATGCTTGAAAAAGGCCTCAGGGATATTCCCAGAGCCAAGGTAACAAAGCAGACTATTGGGATAGTGCCACATTTGGTATCAAGTTCACCATAAAAAGGGTCATTAATTCTGGACACTCCTACCCTGCCTCCTCCTCAACCACTTCTCTCTGTCTGAGCTGTAAGCTGCTTTAATGCTTGATTGCTCACATTGATTTACTGTTCACCTGATTCCTGATTCCATAAGTGGAGCAGGGAACCTTGGACTGACCCAGACAGCCATGCTACTGGACCGAGCAGAGCTGCTGTTGTCCGGGTTTGGAGAGACCGTCTTGACCCCGGGTTTAGGCACCCTTTCCCCCTGGACAACTGAGCTGTAGGGTCCTAGAGAAGAGAACAAACAGCCGGGACTGCAAGGCTGGTTCTATAAAGAGGTGCCATCCTGCCCACTCTCGGCAGTCGGACCGTGAGTCTGATAGATAACGAGCACCGTAAGTGCTACATCTGTGCTGTGGGTTAGAGCGAGGGTACTTTCCTTGGAACGTTCCAGGTGCCAGTCCAACCATTTTTACTGCATTTTAAATAAGAGAAGTATTTACAAGAAGCACCTACGTCTGGGGATCACAAATAGGACTCATTTCCAATGACTGCCTGGAACACTGCGTGGAACAGCATTCTAAAGACAGAAGAGAGTGCAGTGGTGAACTTGTAAGGCCAGCCTGGGCGCTTAGGCTTGCATTGAGATTCTAGCCCTATTGAATACTTAGTAAAAGCTCCCTGTGTGAATGTTGAAGGCAGAACATCCTGCCTCCAAAGATGCCCCTTTGTCATGCTGATTGTGTTTGCACTTGAAGGCACCTGAGAAACACGGCAGGAAGGGCTCTCTGACAGCCCCCTTTCTATCTAAAAGCAGGTCATAAAACTTCCCATGAGAAAGATGCCTTCCCTGAAGCAGGAAGAGAGGAATGTTCTGATCACTGGAGACCAGGGTGGGGGGTTGGGGGTGGAGGGGTGAGGGGGTGTGGGGAGGGGGGGTGCGGGGAGTGGCAATGATGCCTCAAAGGACCCATACAAACAAACCTACTAAAATAACTTGGTCTTCCATTAGTTTTCCCTCCTATGTTTCCTAGTCACAGTCTCACACTTCACGGCCTCCTAGACCGAGCTCCTTTGTCTTGTCACTGTCCCCAGATTTATAGTTCTTTGTGCAAGAAGATAGGTCAGCTTTTTGGCCTAACGGCTTCTTCGGGTCTTTATTTTCCTTCAGAAGACTCCCATGTACACATAAAAAAATACCAAATAGAACTGTATGTCTTATTCCCATTAATATGTCTGATGTTGGTTTAGTCCTTACACTCCACTCTAAAACCCAAGAGTGTGGAATGAAGTTTTTCGTCCTCACACTGTCAGTTCTTGCCGTGTCCCTGGGACTAATGAGCTCATCTTGAACAAACTCCTCCGCGTGAGCTTCGGTTTCCTTACCTATGAAAAGACTTGAAATATCTTCTAGCCCTAATATCCTGCGATCCTGTCAATCTCTTGGTAAAATGAAGGCTGTTCATGTTAAATAGTACCCCCATACGACTCCATTTTGTGTGTATATGCCCTAAGGCTCCATTTCTTTAAAGCCATGTTGTGGGGACCTACCTTAATGTATAATGCAGTAAAATATGTAGTCTACTTTTCACAGAATTGCCAGAACACATTTCTTTTGAATCTAGGTCCTAGTAAATTTGGACGGTGGCTAACAATGAGAAATGGGGATTTTAAAAATTCGGACCACCCCCCACCCCAAATCAGGACCCAAACTCACAAACTTGTTTCTTGAATGTTTTATAAATCTGAGAGAACTACATCCTCTCCAGAGATTTAGGATCCTTCACGGTAAAACTGGAAACATTTGACTTGACTACGGCTTCTCTGGAAGGAGCTAACCCAGAATATAATTACTGACAATGTTTTTCTCTTTCCTCTTCCCAGCAGCTATCCCCCAACCCACAGCTCCCTGCATCTCCCACCCAAACAATATGCTTTCCTTCAAGAGAGGCCACTCAGGGAACTTCTTAGAAAGATGGCCCACAGAATCAGATAACCAGAGAGTGTAATTGGGTATTCATGGGGAATTGGTATAGGATTTGCCATTTTATTTGTTTTGTTTCATTTTGAGTGGTAAAGGAGTCCTGTGTTTATGGAGCTAGCCTGGTGCTCCTGCTTTGGAGGAGCTGTCCAGTTTAATTTATGAAAAGCATCAGATATGAGGAAAGTTTATTGAGCACGTAAGCGCTACAGAATTGACTGGTGGGACAGTTTCAGGAACCCTGGGAACACTCTTGATCTGTGTGGTTTCCCCTTTAGTCTGCCTTATCTCTGAGCAGCTTCATTAGAGATGCATTCTTTGGGGTTAAGGTTTTGTCGTCTAGTAAAAATAAAATGCTCATGGAAGAGAGAACACACCAAATGACTATCAGCCATTAGTCAACCATCATTTTTTTGGTTCAATTTTATTGCCAAAGTAATATGCTTTTGTTGTGAAAACAAGACAAAACAGAAAAAACTAAACATTTCAGTTAATGTTAAGCATCCCCTGATCAGGACCACATGTTAAATTTGCAATGACTTTGCGCACCGTGGGTTGGGCAGCATTGTCCTGGAGACCTTGCCTGTGACCCCCTGCTCCTCTAGACACAATCCAGGCCTCCCACAGGAGGGAAACATTGCTATCAGTTTGTAGAGCCTCCTGAGACTTTTCTCGGTGCATTTGCATACAGACATATGTACCCACAGAACATAAGGAACTATTTGGTTATGTTCCTTTTTATATAAATGGTATCATATTGAATAAATCACTCTGAGATGTACTTTTTTAAACTTAACATTACTTGGAGTTCTTCCCATATCAGTATATATATTTTTATATATGAAAACATTTAACCAATTTTATACATGGTTTAAAAAAATCAACACAGACCTAAAAGCAGCTACCCTCAATACTTTTTTCTCCTGGTCCCACATCTCAGAGGGAACCACTTTTAAGAACTTCTGTTTTAAATTCTTCTGACAGGGGTGCCTGGGTACTCAGTCAGTTGAGTGTCTGACTCGTGGTTTTGGCTCAGGTCATGATCGTAGGGTCCTGGGATCTAGCCCTTGGGAGACCTCCCTGCTAAACGGGGAATCTGCTTGAGATCTCTCTCTTCTTTTGCCCCTCCCCCTGCTTGCTCACTGGTGTGCGCTCTCTCTAATCTTTAAAAAAATTCTTCCGATAGTCACTTTTATATATATGTCATACATATACTTACAGATAAATAAATATAATATATAATTAATACATATATAAATTTTTTGCTCTATAACTTGAAGTATCAACTGTGAAATTCTCCATCACAAAAGGAAGTTAATTTCCCCTTGCTGCCCTTGTGCACACGCTCTCGCTCCTGGCACAGCTCAAGCACCGCTGGTCACATCTGTACCTTCAACCTGCCAGTCCCTGTGTCCCTCTCTGTCAGCATAGATCGTGCCCCGGAATCCCTGCTTTGAAAGACAGTGACAGGTGCTTCAGCATGTCCCCTCTTCCACAGTGGACCTCCATCAATTTTTTTTTTTTCTTGCCAAGACTGATATCATTACATTTTATGTCACTGTGATCAATATTCCATTATCTGTAGGTTGGTTTTACCACACATCATATTTGTTTTATAAGACCCTGGGTGAGGAGTGCTCCCTGTGGAGGACAGTGGTGCCTCGTTTCTACTTCAGGGGGATCTGTGGTGGGAGCCCCTGTGCCACCCCATCCAGAGCTTCAAATAGAAGGGAATTCTCCAGGCACCTGGGTGGCTCTGTCAGTTAAGCTAAGCAGCTAAGCGGCTGCCTTCTGCTCAGGTCATGATCTTAGGACCCTGGGATTGAGCCCTACATCGGGCTCCCTGCTCAGAGAGCCTGCTTCTCTCTCTCCCTCTGCCTGCTGCTCTGGGGCTCCATCTCTCTAATAAATAAGTAAAATCTTAAAAAAAAAAAAAAAAAAAAGGAATTCTCTCCCATTCCCCCACCTTGAACCCAGATATGTGTATCTTACTGTAACGAGTTGATCCCCTTTTCTAAAGAACAATCTAAGAGAGGATTTTTGAGTGTGAAAGACAAAATAATCACTAAGTACAAGTCACAGTTTTTTAATTCTCTTCATTTTTCTATAACTTTTGACACTATTGATCAGTCCCTTTTTTGAAACTCTCCTCAGTGTTTGGGAGCCTGCCTTCCTTGCTGTCTTCTCAGCTTAAAGACTCATTTACCAACTCTTTTCATCCCCCAGGTGTCTTTAAAGATTCATCCTCATTCTTCTCTTTTCCGTGTATTGTTTCTAATACCCAGAGGCCAAAGACTCTTCAAATTTTTATCTCTGATGCTAACATCTTTCCCAAACTCCGGACCTTAGCTCAGGTTGCCTATGGGACATCTTTGCCTGGGTGTTCACAGGCATTCCAGCCTCCACATGCTGAAAACAGAGTGCCGTATCTTTCTCACATCTGCTTCTCATGGTGGACCTTATCTTGGCTAACAGAACCACTATCTCATCAGTCTCTGAAGCTGAAAACCTTGATTCTATCTCTCTCTCACTGCCACTGGTCATTAAACTTATTTCCCACTTTTCCTGGAGAACTGAACCACACTCCCCAGGCTCCATTGCAATTAGGTATGCACAATGGATTGTGGAAAGAAGTGATCTATGTCTCTTCCAGGATTGGCCCATAAAAATTAATTTCCTTGAGATTCTCCACTCTGTCCTGTGACTCTTTGCTGGCCAGACATTGTCTAGGGCTGTTTTTTTTGTTGTTGTTTTGTGTTTTTTTCTGCATATTGGAAAGGGCAATGTATCATTCTTGACTTGGGAAGGGAAGTCACAGCTTCTGAAGGGATTGTTAAGGGTGAATGCCCTTACCCAGCATTTCAGATAATTAGATGTCAACTTGGTGAGACTATGGTGCCTAGTTGTTTACTCAAACACTAGTCTAGATGTTACTGAGAGGTTTGTTTTTTTTTAAGATGTGACTAACCTTTAAAATCAGACATTAAGTAAAGCAGATTATCCCTCATAATGTGAGTGGGCCTCATTTAATGAGTTGGAAGCCTTAAGAGGGAAGACCAGGGTTTACTGAAGAAATTCTACCTCAATAACTGAAACATAGAAAGCCTGTGAGTGTTTAGCTTTGGGCTTGTCAAACCCTACTGCTGTGTGAGCTAATCGCTTAAAATAAATCTATCCTCTTATCTATTTAGCCATCCCTCTTTTCGGATCTATTTCTTTGGAGACCACTGAGGAGTACATCAAAGAAAAGCCAGCTTCTTTCTATATCTTTTTATTTTTACTTTTATTTTTTATTTTTATTGATTTTATTTTTGTCAGACAGCATGTACACAAGCAGAGAGAGCAGAAGGCAAAGGGAGAAGCAGACTCCCCACTGAGCTAAGAGCCCAATGTGGGACTTGGTCCCAGAACCCTGGCATCATGACCTGAGCCAAAGGCAGACATTTAACTGACTGAGCCACCTAGGCACCCCTAGTTGGAGTTCCTACCAGCCTTCTCAGACAGAGAAGAAGTTCAGATATATTCAGGTCTCACACCCTCACTTCCCAATGTCCAAAATCAAAGTCATCAGCTCCCTCCAAACCTTTCATTCCTGGGTCTCTGCTTCTAACTGCCAAGGTTTAAAACTTTAAAGACATTTAGAAATCCGTCCTCTCCTTTAATCTCTAATTTTATTTAGCATAAAACCCCGACACTTCAGTATTTCTACTTTATCTCTAAACCGGGCCCTCATCACCACCCACACCAAGGACTCCACTCAGTCTCCTGACCTCTATTCTCCTTCCACCCATTCTGCACACCACTGCCACATTTATCTTTCTTAAATATCTCTTTATTTTGCTACCCACCATCTCAAAAGACTTAGGTCTCATTGTTTTCCTAGAGCATCAAGTCTCAGCAGAGGAAGTGTTACAAAGGAGGGATAATCCTGAGATGGGCTACTATAGTGAGAGCTCCCCCATAGATGCATATGAAGCCCTCCAAGCTGGGCAAGTTAGTTATCCAATTTTATGTCTTAAGGGGTCCCATAAACTGGTCCCCAGGTAGTTGGAAGATTTCCCCTTAAACCATGGTCTTGAAAGTTCCAAGACTCCCAGGTCGCAGCTGGAGTGGATGAATTATCTCCAGATACAAAGTTTCCCAAATCATGCCATTCGCTATCATCTCATTTTGGGCTAGTAAAGGGGCTATTATCTGGAGAGAGGCATTTTAGGGATCAGAGAGAGGATTTTTGTAATCCTTACAAAGAGAGAATGGTAATTAAAGTCACTGAAAAGAATGAGCTTTCCCAGAGTAAGAGAGGCTGAGAAGAGAGCTGAGGACAGAGCCTAAGGCAACATCAGCCCAGGGTTGGATCATTTTTGTTAGGTTTCCCAGAACCTAGCTCAATGCCTACCATATAGTAGGTATTCAGTAAACATTTCTCGAGTTCCATTTTATTAAATAGTGTGTACTTGTTTCACTCGTTCATTGATCCATTCATTCAATAGGTATTTATTAAATACCTAGAAAGGATTAAGGTTATGTGCTGGATATTGAGAATACGCAGATCAAAATAAACATTATCCTGGGAGTTTACAGTGAGGGAGTGGGAGGTTGGAGACAGATGATGATCAAATAATTTCAATAATACAGTCACCAGCATGATAATATGTACACTAGTCTGGAGTGTCAGGGAACGTGTTTTCTAGGAAAGTGACATTTAAACTAAGATCTAAAGACTGGCTGAGTCATGGGATGTCCAGTGAATTCTTATCAGTCGTAACTGATGGTTGCTGCTAGCTCTCCCCGTGAAGAGACTGACATGGAGTCTCGGGAGAGAGGAAGCCAGGGTTTGCAAGATGCAGGACAACAATATTCTTCTCTGCCAGTGAAGCCTCGTAAGGTTTCTCAAACACCCTGTGTAGGCTGTTCCCCATGAGGTACATAGACATATTATTTAAGAAGGGTAATATTAAAAACCTGAGTTTGACAATTACTTTGGAAAATATCGCAAGAGCTCACGCAAAGCTTAAGCCTCACGTACACAATTTCCACTTTGTCCTCCTAAGTCATATACTTGGACATATCTTTGGAGCAGTCTCTAAAGTGGAGACCCCTGCGCTTAGAGCCTGTCTGACCCAGCATCTGGCTCTGTCCCATCTGGGGATATTGGCACATATGATTGGCATCAGGCAAGAGTCCAGTTCATAGCTAAAACCTCCCCTTAATATAACTTTTTTAACTACCGGATTTCCACACCTGACAGTGTTATTAATTCTGTTTGCCGCTTTAAAGACACAAAGCTAAATAAGTTAAGGATTAAAGGGAATGCACGAGAAAAGCATTTTTCTTATGTCCCTTTTATAAGTTTTAAAGAAAATACTGCATTGGAAGATGAGATAGAATTTTCCAGCAGAAACTATGAGATCAGGTTGCAAAAACTAGTGTCATGGAAAACAAAGCTGATGTATTTTATTATTTGTATATTTGAGTGGTCTAATTCTTTTTTACATTTAATTTTAACTCCAATGTAGTTAACATAAAGTGTTGTATTAGTTTCAGGTGTACAATATAAAGATTCAACCGTTCTATACATTGCTTAGTGCTTGTCACGATTAGATACTCTTAATCTCCCTAAACAGCTTCACCCATCCCTCCACCCACCTCCCCTCTGGTGACCACCAGTTCTCTCTAGTTAAGAGTCTGCTTTTTGTTTCGTCTCCCTTTTCTTTTGTTCGTCTATTTTGTTTCTTAAATTCTATACGTGAGTAGAAAATCATCCATCCTCACCAACACTGTTCCTTGTGTTGATTTAACCTCTCTGACAGGTGTGAGGTGACATCTCATTATGGTTTGATTTGTAGTTTTCTGATGATGAGTGATGTTGAGCATCTTTTTATGTGACTGGTGACCATTTGGATGTCACCTTTGGAGAAATGTCTGTTCATTTTTCTTCTTCCCATTTTTTATTGGATTGTTTTGGAGGTATTGATTTGAATAAATTCTTTATATATTTTGGATACTAACCCTTTATTGTATATGTCATTTGCAAATATCTTCTCCCATTCAGTAGGTTGTCTTTTAGTTTTGCTGGTTGCTTCTTTTATGGTGCAAAAGCTTTTTATTTTGATGTAGTCCCTACAGTTTATTTTTCCTTTTGTTTTCCTTGCCTTAGGAGACATATCTAGAAAGATGATGTTATGGCCAATGTCAGAGAAATTACTGCCATTGCTCTCCTCTAGGTTTTTTGTAATTTCAAGTCTCACATTTAGGTCCTTAACCTATTTTGAGTTTATTTTTGTGTATGGTATAAGAAAGTGGTCCGGTTTCATTCTTTAGCATATAGCTGTCCAGTTTCCCCAGTACCATTCCTTGAAAAAGGTGATGTATTTTAGTAGGTGCTCCTACTAACTTTTGTCCAACCTTTGAGAGGCTTCTTTTCACGGGTGCTGGAACTTTCCAAGACTTTCTTCAGACTAACTGTGAGGCTGATCCCTCCAGGTATTGTTTTTCCTCGCCTCCTTTAATACCTTGCATAAATGAATGTTCTAATCATAAAGCAGAATGTCCTTGCAGGAATTTAAAAATGAATTATGGGGACGCCTGGGTGACTCAGTCAGGTAAGCATCCGAGGCATGATTTAGGCTCAGGTCATGATGTCAGGATTGTGAAATCTCTCTCTCCCTCTCCTTCTGTCTCCCTCTCTGAAAAAATGAATTATGGAAGCAAATATGATATGTAGGAGAAAAACAGACTGCACTGCTTATGCTTATCATCCTGTATTTTCATCTTGCCATTTTTAAAAAATATTCTCTATCTTTGAGCATATCACAAACCTTTTGGGAAGCTATCTCTTCATTCATCTTTCATATTGTTTTTCAGAGCAATTTCATATTGGGTAGTTTTACATTTTATAACTGTGAGAGGGACAGTTGCATAAAAAATTCCTTTACAGAGCTGTGATGTCTTCTGAATATCTGAGTCACAGCCGGATTATTAAACTAGTTAAATAGTTTGAAAGAGCACTTTTCCTAACGTGTGAAATTATCCTATTTATTTTCATTTCCTGCTTTTTTAATGACTAGATTATTTTATTTAGCAAAGATCTTTGTTCCTCCTGTCTTTTTGTGCTTGGCAAGTCTGTGAAAATCTCCACCAAGCTGGAATGCACATAGCTCTAAAAATGGGGCTGGACTCACACAGGGCCCAGTTTATCCTTGATCGCCACAATTTATGAGCCCTTATCCCAGCTATTGTTTTTCTTCAGTCAATAGTTTTTTTGTGTACCCCAAAGTCCCATGCCTAAGCAAACAAAAATACAGTACCCTCAGTTGTAGAGAACATCATCTGCAAACTAGAATGTTTTTGTTTCTTGACTGTCTTTGCACTGAAAACAGCATGTTCCAAAAAGCAAGAAGCTGAAGCAAGAGGATAAAAGAAGACTGGTAGCAAAGGAGAAAATAAAGCTGGCCAGGATCAGAGAAGAAAATAAGAAAACAAAAAAGGTAACTGAGGCTAAAATTGAGCAGATCTTATAGTCTCTTACTTTTAGAGATTGCCAGTTTTGATTTCTTCCCATTAGTTGGCTTTAGTGTTCAACATCCGAACATTTGTAAGGTCGGCATGGATAGAGGGTGCTTGAACAAAAAGGTACAGGCCACATGGGGTTTGTCTCCTTTCCACAGTTGGATGTAAACTCTATGAATTTTGTGGGAACTGACAAAAATGTATTCCAACTAGCTTCACCGAAAATGGAAAATTGACTTGAATAGATGTTAAGATATCTCACAGAACCCAAGGCAGGAAGTTCGCTGTGCCCACAGGGATGCAAACAGAAATTAGGGACCATGGTGGTTACTCTCTTAGCAACATTCTACTTTGGGTCCATGTGGGTTTTTTCCCTTTATACATCTCAGTTTTATCCCTCTCACTCTCTCTCTGTAGACTAGCTTTCTCTCCTCAATGTATTGGGATCCTGATAAACTGACCAGCACCTCAATACCCCAAACTGCAAATACTCAGGATAGAAAAGCTTTTAGGTTCATGCCAACCAATGAAGAGCCTCCTTTTGGATCAGGTGTCCCCTCTTATGCAGTCAGCTGAAGCCAGTGGAAGGCACAGTGTCACATGGTATAAAATCAACTTTAGAGACCCACAACCACATGGAAGGGGGATTTGGGGAGGCCGAATCCCCACTAACTATACATTACATTAACACCTTAATTTTTGTGTATTGTTTTAGCTCTGAGGAAAGTATGGAGGGGAGTGGGGAGATGAGGAAGTCCTGGCTTTTCCACTGAAATTTCTGGCACAATATCCAGACACTGACAAATATTTAGTGAATAAAATAGAAAGGTGGCAGTGTAAGAGGAGTAAAGCAGAAGGGTGGTAAACATGGAAGTTAGTGTTTGATTTCATGGTCATTTTCTTGCAAAGGTCTTTTAAAATTCTCATTTGGAAAGGATTCCAAAATAACTGCTGTACTCACATACAAATATATCCATACTCAACATCATTAGACTTCAGGGCAATGCACATGAAAACCACACTGAAGGGGTACCTGGGTGGCTCAGTCGGTTGAGCCTCCAACTCTTGATTTTTGGCTCAAGTCATGATCTCAGGGTCCTGAGATAGAGCTCAGTGTCAGGTTATGTGCTAGGCATGGAGCTTGCTTGGGATTCTCTCTCCATCTCCTGCAGCCCCTCTCTCAGCCACCACCCCCAAAACCTACACTGAATGTCATTTCACATCCAGTAAATGCCCAAAATTAAAAGCACTGACAATTTGAAGTAAGAGTGAGAATGTGGAGAAATCAGGCTCTCATGTATTGTGGGTAGGAGTGTAGAACGGCACAACTTTGAGAAACTGATTATATATAAGCCTACCCTACAATCCAGGAAGTTCACCCCTACATGTATATATAGCCAGGAGGAATGAGTGTCTATATCCACCAAAAGACATATGCAAGAATATTTATCGAAGTTTTATTCTTAACCCCAAACTGTAAACAATCCATATGTTCAATCATAGTAGAATGAATAAATGGCAGTGTATGCATATAATGGAATATTACACAGCAGTAAAAAGGGATGAATTACTACCAGCAACATTGATGCTCAGATATCATCTTGAAAAAAGCCAAAAACAAGAGTAACTATAATACGTATATACTAATCCACTCATTCTACTTATATGAAGTTCTAAGAATTGATCAGAGACATCAGATTAATCATTACTTTTGAGGGGTGGTTGACTGATAAGGGGACATGAGGAAGCCTCACGGTGTGATAAAAATATTCTATATCTTGATCTGAGTGGTTGTTATACAGGTAGACTTGTATAAAAAGTATAGACTTCTATAAAAATAATCAAACTGTACACTTAAAAACGTGCTTTCTACTGTAGGTAAGTTATACTTCAATTTTTTAAATAGTCTACTTTCTCTCTTCAGAGAGAAAAACTGGTAGGAGTTCTCCAGGACCACTGGAAATCCTACTGGAACCCTTTCTTTTTCTTGCTGGTACTCAAACATACTAATCTGACACCATGGCTTTCTTCTGAATAGTGCTTCTAAATGTCTTGGCTTGCTGAAACTATATGAACAAATAATTGTAGGACTCTCCCTTTGGCATTGTCTGGAGAGTAAGCTAAGCACAAATGAGTATTTTGGTGTGTGGCAATGTGGTATGGAGATGGTGGGGGACATAAATGTAGGCACAATTGGCACATATTTCCCACTATGGGAACAACTCATGGACAGAAAAACAGAGTTCCACTGGCATGTTAGTTAGATCCTGTTCTGCCTAGAAATATGGCATCCTCCACATTTCCCTTCTTCTTCTTCTTTTTCTTCTTTTTTCTTTTGGATAAAGAATGCATCCTGCAGGGGATAACCAAGGGGTCCTGGAGGCCAGCAGGGCTTTTCCTCATTGTCGATGCCATTCCTTAAGGAAATATGTTTATAGCATCCTTTGTGGTACAATAGCTAAGCAAACCAGAAGCACGTCATCTCCCTTCATGTTCCCTTTCTTCTGAGCCTTCCTAAGAACCCTGTCCTGTCCTGGATGGGCACCTGATATAAGTTTCCAGGCCCTGGCAAGATTGAGCCTTTCTTTGTGAACCCCAGGGTAGACACTTTTAATTAATCTCCAAAGCATCTGGATCCTGTTTCTCAACCCAGGTTAAGTAACTAAGCTTCTTGAGCTCCTCTATCTAAGCTCCATGAGAATGGAAAAGGGAACTACTTTCCGAGGAATATGCCTTAATTCCATAATATCTTCCTTATATGAGTTGACAAGGTGCTGAACTCCATTCGCAGGCATGGATGTCACCACAGAAAGGCAGATCATTTTAATTTCTGAAATGAGAGCAGTACATTGTGAGATCAAGCAGAAGCTTGTGTGAAATCTCTTTGACAAGAACTTGAAGGTTTTCTCTTCTCTGTTTTTGATGGTTTCTCTTCGCCATACCCCACATCCTTCCCTACCTTCTCTCATTTCATTTGTGTCCTTTCTTTGAGATGCCCTTCCTACTTTCTCACTGAGTTTCACTAATTTTTCTCTCCCATCAGTTGTATTTTCCAACATCCTTTCCTGTAACATCACTTTGACATGGGAATTAGATTGGACCACTTCAGGCTATGTACTTGGCTTTTCTTTCCCTCTTCCTCTAACCTGCCTCTATTTTACCACTTGACTTGACAAATAAGCAGAATTTTGAGAGCCATTTATGTCGACACTTTCATTTATTAAAATATGTTTTGTTAGAAATACCTATCTGGCGTTGCCTGGGTGGCTCAGTCAATTAAGCATCTGTTTTTAGCTCAGGTCATGATCCCCAAGTCCTGGGATGGAGTCCTGCATCGGCTTCTTGCTCAGCCGGGAGTCTGCCTCTCCTTCTGCCTGCCGCTCCCCCTACTTGTGCTCTGTCTCTCTAACAAATAAATGAAATCTTTAAAAAAAATATATCAATCTGTTTTTCATTTTAACCAAATAAACCAGCAAGATTGTGGTTAAATGACCTTCTTTATATGCCTTCTAGTTTAAGAAGAATTTTATTATTTTTTTATTTTTTTTTAAAGATTTTATTTATTTATTTGACAGACAGAGATCACAAGTAGGCAGAGAGGCAGGCAGAGAGAGAGAGAGGGGAGGAAGCAGGCTCCCTGCTGAGCAGAGAGCCCGATGTGGGGCTCGATCCCAGGACCCTGAGATCATGACCGGAGCTGAAGGCAGAGGCTTTAACCCACTGAGCCACCCAGGCGCCCCTTAAGAAGAATTTTAATGTCAATTCTTATCACTGGAAAATTTCCATGTCTGGAATTTTTTTTTTTTTAAAGAAAGGGTGAGAGAGAGTGGTGGAGGGGGAGGGCGGAAGGAGAGAGAGAGAATCTTAAGCAGGCACCACACCCAGCACAGAGCCTAACACAGGGCTCAATCTCACAACCCTGAGATCATGACCTGAGCCAAAATCAAGAGTTGGACCCTTAACCAACTGAGCCACCCAGGCACCCCTTAATTTGGAAGTTTTGAACAAATACGAAGATGATGAAGTGCCATGTACCTATCACTCAACTTTAACAATTTAGTTGATCTTGTTTCATTTATCCACTACACACATTTTCTCTTTTTAGAGTGTTAAAGCAAATACCAAATGCCCTTTTATTGTCTATACTTCAATGTATTCACTGATCTTTAAGATTCATAAAGAAAACACAAAGACAGAAAGTATAAGATAATCATTAAAAATGTTTATAAAACTGTCAATTTTCACTGGTAAATTTGCTTGGATGTGTACAGAACTAATTTATTTTTAAGATCACAAATTTCAGTTGTGTTTCCTATTATTCTAGAACCTTAGAGATAGGAATTCATGATAAAAGACTTCTTTTTTTCAAATAGCATTTATTCTTAGTGTTTCCCAGATATATCCACTTACCACACGGTTCCTACCCTTCTTGAGACCCATGGACTGGAACCAAAACATGACACTTCAAATAATAAGTGAGAGGGAAGATGGCCATCATGCATTGTAGTCTGTGGTTTACAACCAGTAGGGCAACTTATTTAGAAGTCTAAAATATCTTCATTTCTAAAATGTCAAGCTTACCCAGTGCCAAATGGTTATTTGATGTTAAAACATTCAAGCAATCCAGAGACCGTGGGAGGCACCATGCATCAGTAGGTCAGAACCAAAGAATAACGATGATAGCTTTTTTGTCAGGTGTATTCTTGTTCCTAAGCTCTTCTGTGCTTTTTTTTTTCCCAATTGAGGTGAACTGTTCATTATGCAATTCTGGGGTCCCAGAATTGAAAAACTTGTTAAATTCCTATGTAAAACTCCTATGAGGCTTGCAAAGACAGCCAGAGAGGTCTCAACAGTTTCGACTGTAGAAATATTTTTCTCTGTGTAAATTCTTTCCTCTTGGAATGAATTTGGAAGCTGGGATGTTGACCTTTGGCTTGCCTCATATTAACAGCTTTCCTTCCAGTAGGAGTAGTTGTAAATGTCTTCTTTATAAATCTCAGGCCAGTGGTGCAAGATTGAGGTTTCAGCTTGAAATTTGGGACAGTGACAACTCCCACTATTTCTATATGGGAGGGGCTTAAAAGACCATAATTTGAGGCTTTGTCTCAAAATTGTATTTGTCTAGTACTTCATGTTAAATGTTGGATATGTCCCTATCAAAGACTGGGTGCCCTGATAGATTGCCAGAGGGAATGAAGAGAGAGAAGGCTCAAAGGCTCTGGTGCTGCTTCAGGTCTACACATGGGGTAGAATTCTAGAGTCTCTTCCATCCACCTTGGTTACCCCCGCCCTAAATTTTTATTTAAATTCAAATTAGTTAACATATAGTGTAATGTTGGTTTCAGGAATAGAATTTAGTGTTATCACCTAAATCTAACACCCAGCACTCATCATAACAAGTGCCTGCCTTAATACCCATCACCCATTTAGCCTGTCCCCTATTCACCTCCCTCATCAAATTCTCAATTTGTTCTCTATTGTTGAGTCCTGTATGGTTTGCTTCCCTTGCTCTTTTTTTCCTTCCCATATGTTCATCTTTGTTTCCTAAATTCCACATGTGAGTGAAATCATAAGGTATTTTTTTTCTCTGACTTATTTTGCATAACATAATATACTCTAGCTCCACCTACATTGTTGCCAATGTCAAGATTTCATTCTTTTTGATGGCTGAGTAATATTCCATTGTATATATACACCACATCTTCTTTATCTATTTGTCAGTCAATGGACACTTGGGCTCTTTCCAAAGTTTGGCTATTGTTGATAATGTTGCTATAAACATCTGGGTGCCTGTGCTCTTTTGAATCCATAGTTTTATATCCTTTGTGTGAATACCTAGTAGTCCAATTACTGGACTGTAGGGTAGCTCTATTTTTAACTTTTTGAGGAACTTCTATACTGTTTTCCAGAGTGGCTGTACCAGCTTGCAGTCCCACCAACAATGCAAGAGGGTTCCCCTTTCTCTGCATCCTCACCAACAACTGTTGTTTCCTGTGTTGTTGACTTTAGCCATTCTGACAGGTGTGAGATGGTATCTCATCATGGTTTTGATTTGTATTTCCCCGATAATGAGTGATGTTGAGAATCTTTCCATGTGTCTGTTAGCAACCTGGGTGTCTTCTTTGGAAAAATGTCTATTCATGTCTTCTGCCTGTTTCTTAACTGGGTTATTTGTTTTTGGTTGTCGAGTTTAATAAGTTCCTCATAAAGTTTGGATACTAACACTTTATCAGATACGTCATTTGTAAATATCTTCTCCCACTCCACAGACTGCCTTTTAGTTTTGTCAACTGTTTCCTTAGCTGTGCAGAAGATTTTTATCTTGATGAAGTCCCAGTAGTTCATTTTTGCCTTTGTTTCCCTTGCCTCCAGCAATGTGTCTAGTAAGAAGTTGCTACAGCTGAGGTCAAAGAGATTGCTGTGTTCTCCTGTAGGATATTGAAAGTTTCCTGTCTCACATTTAGGTTTTTCATCCATTTCAAATTTATTTTTATGCATTTCAAACTTTCTATAGCAAACCTTCTCTTTGCTAATTCTCTCACGGAAGTCTTCGGTGAAGTTTGCCTATGGATGAACCCAGATAGCATAAAGACCATTATCACCATTACTATTTATTTACTTATATCCTGCTTATTTCTGATAATCTGAGGCAGCACAGAATATACATTTGTCCTTATCTGATGCTTTTCACCATGAATTGTAATCTCTGTGCATAGGGATCATTGATAGACTTAATTCAGGATCAATAGCACTCACAAGACAGATTTTATTTGACTAGGGGTCTTTAATGTTATCAGAAGTGTCTATCTTATTTGCCATTCTTCCTTCTAGATCATCTACCCTGAAGTTTATCATCCAAAAAAAGGGGTTGGGCACTTGGGTGACTCAGTTGTTAAGGGTCTGCCTTTGGCTCAGTTCATGATCCCAGGGTCCTGGGATCGAGCCCTTCATCTGGCTCCCTGCTTGGTGGGAAGCCGGCTTCTCCCCTTCCCACTCCCCCGGCTTGTGTTCCCTCTTTCACTTTCTTTCTCTCTGTCAAATAAGTAAAATCTTTTTTTTTTAAAGATTTTTATTTTTTATTTATTTGACAGACAGATCACAAGTAGTCAGAGAGGCAGGCAGAGAGAGAGTGGAGGAAGCAGGCTCCCTGCTGAACAGAGAGCCCGATGCGGGGCTCGATCCCAGGACCCTGGGATCATGACCTGAGCCGAAGGCAGAGGCTTTAACCCACTGAGCCACCCAGGCGCCCCTAAGTAAAATCTTTTAAAAAATAAAATAAAAGCAAAAGCAAGGGGTTCTTGGGGGTGCCTGGGTGGCTCAGTCATTTAAGCATCTGCCTTCAGTTCAGATCATGATCCTAAAGTCAGTCCTGGGATCAAACTCTGCATCAGGCTCCCTGCTCAGCAGGGAATGTGCTTCCCCCTCTACCCCTCCCTCTGCTTATGTTCCCTCCCCCTCTCTAAAAGAAATTTTTAAAATCTTAAAAAAAAAAAAAATAAAAGCAAGGGGTTCTTAACTTCAGGATGGGCATCAGGAGGATCTGTATGTGCCCTGAAATTGTAGGCACAATTCACTGGGCAAGGACTTTTCTGGAGACGCTACTTTTTCCATTAGATTTTGAAATGTTCCCATTATCACAAAAGGTTAAGATTCACTGTTTCCTATCAAGGTTTCCAGGCAGAATTTAGGAAAAACTCAGAGGAACTTCTGTCTTCTCTGTCTTCAGTATGGGTCTTCACTACTCAGCCATCATGGTTCTAGTACCCTGGACAACATGATAAGTGAGTCCTCAGACTGTGAACTGTCTTCTCCATTTGTTGAGGTTCTCTATTGTTTGTTACAGCAATAAGAATCCTAAAAAGGCCTTCTTGTTAACATTGTCAAAAGCTATATAGCAGTGGGGCGCCTGGGTGGCTCAGTGGGTTAAAGCCTCTGCCTTCGGCTCAGGTCGTGATCCCAGGGTCCTGGGATCGAGCCCCGCATCGGGCTCTCTGCTCAGTGGGGAGCCTGCTTCCTCCTCTGTCTCTCTGCCTACTTGTGATCTCTGTCTGTCAAATAAATAAATAAAATCTTTAAAAAAAAAAAAAAAAGCTATATAGCAGCTGGGAGAAGCTGAGCTAGATTCTCTCCCAAGGGCTTGTCAAAAAACTCCAAAAGGTGTAAGGCCACTTTCAGAGACACTTAATGCATTAATGACAGAATGTCTACTTGATGTAGGTGAACTGCAGAGAAGTTGGTTCACTTCATCTAGTTTATAACCCATGGATGTCTAACATTTTAGGTATTTATAGCAATATGGCCAAGTGGACTCATACCAACTGTCACTTTCTATAAACTTCGAATTCTCTTTTACCAAATACAGGCATAGGGAGTTATCCCAGCAACGTCCCTGACCTACTTGGGTAGATGAACGTCATTTTAAAAAATTATCCACAGTGTTCACCTCCGTGGATATAAATAATTGAGAATATAAATAACAGACTTTTAATTGTAGAAAAAACCCTTTCATCTGGAAAGCTGGAATATAGGCATATATACTCTTGTGCCATTACAAATCTACCCAGCTGTTTTCAGAGCAGGTATTATAAAGCCAAGGCTAGGCTTTTGGATTTCTATTTCTGCTTTGATCTGTGTGTGTGTGTGTGTGTGTGTTTAATTTTCTGTCTCCTATTTCTTTAGTTTTTGTTGTTGATAAGCTCTGAACATAAAAAGGACACTTGAGGGGCACCTGGCTGGCTCAGTTGTGATCACGAGACTCTTAATCTCAGGGTTATGACTTCAAGCCACATGTTGGGTACAAAGATTACTAAAACTAACAAGCAAACAGACAAAACTAAATGGAACTGGACACTTGATCACCATCCTTGGGAACATCTCTTCGAAAGTAAGTTCAAGGGGCACATGGCTGGCTCAGGCAGAAGAGTATGTGTCTCTTGATCTCAGAGTTGTGAGTGTGAGCCCCATGTTGGGTGTAGAGATTGCTTTAAAATCTTAAACAAACAAAGTAATAACCTTGGCACTTTCTAAAGCAGGGTTTTCCAAACCGCAGTTCTTGAATCTGCAGTAGAAGGTGCTGAAATCAATTTGGAGTGTGACAAGGTGGATTTTTAAAAATGAAATAGAATATAAGATATCAGAGAGCACCAGATATAGTAAATATAAGTATTTTATGAAATTTTTGTTACTTATGTGTATACGTATTTTGACAGTGGTGTCTAGTAAATATTTAACAACTAGCTCTCTGGGAAAGAGGTGTGTATACTGTGCATATATTTCCATAAATCTATTAGAAATCCTACTGATATAAAGTTGTTCATAATTTACAAATAATTATAAATATACAATATTCTTTAGTGTAACTTTCATATAGCTGATTAATTTCCACACAATACTTCCACTGATTTTGCCAAGCTTTTGTATCCTTGGCCAACCTATGGTTGTAATTTAACTCCAGTTTGATAAAATCAGACTGTGCATAAATGCTTTATTTCTATCTGATTCAGGAAAGAAGTCACTTACATACTAACGAGTATGTGTATTTCAACATGAATATTAGTTGATATATTCATTTATGTTAATGAGTAGGTCAAAGTGAAACAACAGAGATGTGTCTTTTTTTTTTTTAAGATTTTATTTATTTATTTGACAGATCACAAGTAGGCAGAGAGGCAGGCAGAGAGAGAGGAGGAAGCAGGCTTCCCACTGAGCAGAGAGACCGATGCGGGGCTTGATCCCAGGACCCTGGGATCATGACCTGAGCCAAAGGCAGAGGCTTTAACCCACTGAGCCACCCAGGTGCCCCGAGATGTGTCTATCTTAACTAATCCATCGATTACATGAGTGGATCTTTGTTGAATGAGATCATAATTTTTAAATGCTTGAATATTTCCTTAATTTTTTGGTGCTATCCACAATGTAACAGCTACAGACACTTTTAAATTCAATGTGCATAAATATTTTCTGTATAACTTTCAGGATTAGAGTATCAACAAAATAATAAATCAAGCCCTGATTATAGTGTTTGCCAATTTCTGGTATAAATATTCCCTCCTTGACTATTTCAAATGACCACAGTGACATCACAGAATATGGTGTTGGAAAGAAATCCACAGTAGCATACAGAGGCAAAAGACATAACTTCGGGGCGCCTGGGTGGCTCAGTGGGTTAAAGCCTCCGCCTTTGGCTCAGGTCATGATCCCAGGGTCCTGGGATCGAGCCCCACATCAGGCTCTCTGCTCCTTGGAGAACCTGCTTCCTCCTCTCTCTCTCTGCCTGCCTCTCTGCCTACTTGTGATCTCTGTCTGTCAAATAAATAAAATCTTTAAGAAAAAAAAAAAAGACATAACTTCATGAGCAGAGATAATAGTAAAATGGACTAAATTAATTAGGAAGTGATGAGTTTTTATTTTTTTAAATTGAGGTATAATTGACATAATATTTTAGGTGTACAACGTAATAATTTGGTATTTGTATTTATTATGAAATGATCACCACATTATGTCTAGTTAACATCCATTACTATATTTACAAAAAATTTTTTTTTGTAATGAGAACTTTTAAGATTTACTCTTAGCAACTTTGAAATATGCAATATAGCATTATTAACTGTATTTCCCACGCTATACTTTATATCTCCATTACTTATTTTGTAACTGGAGATTTGTACATTTTGACTCCCTGAGCCACCTCCCACCATCCCCCACCTCTGGCAATCACTAATTTGTTCTCTGTATCTATGACCTTAGGTTTTTTGGTTTTGTTTTTTGGGTGTTTTGGTTTTTAGCTTTCTTATATAAGTGAGATCAAATAGTATTTTTCTTTGACTTATTTCACTTAGCATAATGCCCTCAAAGCCCACCCATGTTGTAGCAAGGGGCAAGATTTCATTCTTTCTTCTGGTTGAATAATATTCCATCGAGTCAGTGTGCCTGTGTATTTATGTAGATATACATAACATATAAAAATATACATAGCTGTAATAATATTTTATATATGTAAAATTTTGTATATATAGTCTTATTTATCCATTCATCCATCAGTGGACACTTAGGCTGCTTCCATGTCTTGGCTACTGTAAATAATGCTGCAATGAACATGGTGGGTGCATATATTTTTTTGAATTAATGTTCTTATTATCTTTGGATAAATGCCCAGAAGTGGAATTCCTGGATTATATGGTAGTTCTATTTTTAGTGTTTTGAGGAACCTCACACCTAAAACACTGAATTCTTTTGGCTCTCAAGAACCCACATCTTTGTGATTTTTCTTGGGTTCCCTTGCCAAACCTCAGTTTCACCAGTAAGTGTTCTAGGCCATCTTCCCTAACTATAGTCTCTCCCTAGGTGACTTTATTTACCTTCTATTTTCTGGTGCCTCCCAAACTTATGTCTCCAGATGGGAGCATTCTCTCATCTTTGGACTGTCTGCAGTGGGTCATGTCAGCCCCTCCACTGGGCCACCTCGCAGGCATCTCCAAGGGTTCACAGCCTCACTCACCTTCACTCTCCAGCTCTGCTTCCCAGTCTTCCTAATGTCAGTAAGTGGAAACCCCAATGACCCCTCAAATTCATATTGGGGAAAAAAATTAAATAAAAGCCACAGCAGGTATTTGAATAGACAATTGTGGTTTTGTTTTATTTTGGTTTTGTTTTGTTTAAGATTTTACTTATTTATTGAATAGACATTGTTAACTAGGTATAAAGTTGTTGGCTTGAAACTAGGTATAAAGTTGCTAACTGAAAGGGTGGCACGGGGCTTCTACAGTATGGAGTGTGCAAGAAGCAGCTATTTCCCTTAGGGTTGAGGGAACAGAGCAGGGAGAGTGGAATGTTTAATATTTAGAAAAGTAAAGAAGGGGTGCCTGCCGAGCTGAACGTCTGACCTTTGCAGAGGGGGCCCTGCTGTCACTCTGCAGAGGGCATGATAAAGTCCGTTCTGTAGAGGGTGGAAAAACCACAACCTGCATTCAACTGTCACCACCAGAGGAACAGGTGTTGCCAGGGGAAGAAGCTACACCGGGATGAGGGGGCTGGGAAACCGGAAGCACGTGGGAGGAACAAATTGTTTTTTCCTCCTCAGCCTTCTGTTTCCTTCTAGCACCAGGACTGGCAGGACCTAACGGGGAGCCAGGTGGCAAAGCGGAAGACGAGTTTACAGGGGTCCAGACTGGGCATCACAAAGCACCGTGCAGAAGGGAGTGTTTGAACCTGAAGACAACATATAGGCTAATAACTGTCCCAGCCAAATGCCTGGCTGATGAAACCAGAAGCCTACAAGTGATCATTGTCTCCTTTTTGAAAATGTTCTCTTATTTTATCTATCACCACATCCTGAGAGTTCTGCCTCCAAAATATATTAAAAGTCTGCCCATTGTCTCCAGCCCAGACACTGCCACCCCCAGACCAAACTACCCATGGTGGTTTGCCCATGGTGGATGCCTGCAGTGGTCTCCTCTTGGGACTTCTCCTTGCTTCCAGAAATGTATCTTCTTATGGTAACCTGAATGGTCTTTTCAAAACAGAAACACACTGGTAGCTTTCCGTGGCACAGAGAATAAGCCCAAGCTCCTCACCATGGTCTGGCTTGCCTCTCTCACTCTGTCTTCCACGCGCTGGCATGCTGGCTTGCTTTCTGGTGTTTGACCGTGCCCTGCTGGATCCAGCCTCTGGCTGGATCTTGCCCTTCCCTCTGCCTGAGCCCTCCCCACAAGACCCCTTGCACAGAACTTGCTCCTTACCATTCACACCCCAGCTCAGAGGTCACCTGCTCAGATGTTCATTACCTGCTTCCCAGACTACCCATTTTAAAATACACTCTTTAGAGACAATTACAATAATCTTGTTTATTTGTTACCATTTCCCCCATTAGAATGTAAGCCCAAGGGAACAGGAACATTGCTTTATTTATCATGCACCCAGGACAAATGCCTGACAAGTTGAAAGAAATTTAATAAATGATTGTTAAATTGTGAAACTCTTTAGCTATTTTGCTAAAAATTTTGCTAAAAATTGCTATTTTAGCAATTTCCCCCTATTATACCAATGATGAAATAAGGGTATGAAAATGGATAAACAAAAGTCATCTGGTGGTGAAAAAAAATTTGAATCATGTAGCTTCACTATAACATAAACTCTTAACTTTAATATCACATTTTTAGCCTCTAATTTGTACTTGTAGCAACAAGATGGCATGCATTGCCAAAGGAACTATAATTTAAATATATTTTTCTCTCCATCTCCCAAGGGAAAATGTCTGTTAGCTTGTCATAGTCATCTGCCCTACTGCGGAAGCTACCTTTTCATGGCAACTTCTAAAAATCATGGAGGAAATTGACAGTCTGCTCTTTCGAGTGAGCAGGGTGAATTATTTTAAGAAGATGTCATTTTTCTAAGTGCTGCCATCCACAGATAGGTTTTGGGAAAGAACACCATAGGTGACCTAAATCTTCCTTTTTGAAAAGGAAAACCAAGTGTTGGATTCCGATGAGTATAATGGAACACATTTGGTTCATCTGAGCTTTCATCTCAAATATTTCCACTGATCTGAGTTGGCTGCTCAGACTCTAACCAATCTCCTTTCTCTGTCACAGCTCTGTAGTTCACATGAAGAAGCAAGAAAAATATTCTCAGATCTTGTATCACTTAAAAAAAAATTGAAGTTATAATGCTGGGAGTAGAATCCACATTATCTCAAATTTCCCATGAGTGTGCCAGCCGTAATGAAAGGTTGCTGAGAAATATTTTATTTCCATCAAAGAACCACTTTGGGGAAATGGAGCCATGGGTGTTTCCCACTGCCCCAGGCTCTAAAGCCCTTCTAGACAAGTTCATATTAGTTTCTTGGGCATTATCTGGAATCATACTGGCAAATCTCTACAAGGTGAAATAGTAATATGTCCCTAAATTATGGGATTATTTTCTGTGCTTCAACCATTTAAAGTATCTACGTGAATTAACCGCGAGCAAATATTTCAAGATACTGTCTGTACTCCTTACCTTGCCTCTTGTTAAAATGACAATCCTTCAGATTGCTAAGATTTCCCACCAATAGATACCTAATTTACACAGCTCCTCACTTTCCGGTAATTTCTTCCGTCAGAAATTGGCTTGAAACAAAGAAGTGGAAAGCTAGGGGACTTGGAGTGCTTTTAATAGGACACATGAGAAAATAAATTCTGTTTGTATGAGGCAGAATATATAACACACTGCAAACATGCTGAACATGTTCTGATTTCTAAATCCTATTTAAAAGTTTCCTGGCCTGATGCCTAGCAGTAGCTAGAAGGTACCAGATGGTAAAAGTGTCTTATACTCCTCTTGCATAGCTTTGCTTATCTCAAAAATCAACCACTGCTTTGGTCCTAGTGCCAATTTTCTCATCACAGCACAAAAAGCCACTAACTGGTGTTCTTCTCATACCCCAATGGCAGGATTATAGAAGGGTAGGCATTTTTAACCTTGTTCTTATGTTTTTAACTTCCTAGGAAATACTACACTGGGTCATTTCACCTTATCAGATTGGCAAAGAATAAAAGTCTACAGTACCGAGTGTTGACAAGGATGGGGAACAATGAGAACATTCATACAAAGCTGATGGGGATATAAATTGGTCAATCCTCTTGGAAATCAACTTGTCAATATTTAGAATACTTTGCCATATGAATAATAGCTAGCAGTACGACTTTAAGACTACTTCTAGGAATAAAATGAATATTTGCAGAAGGAAAACACTTAAAGGAGTGTTCATTATGGCCTTATTGTTTAATTGTAAAAATTTGAAACGGCACATTTCTATCACAAGTAGAATAGATGAGTTGTGGTACATTTAATACAAAAGAATACTTCTTAGCACTTGAAATGAGTTAGAGCTGCATGTTTCCTAAAACAAAACAAATACAAGACCTGAATTAGATACAGAAAATATTAACATTTTACAGCGTTGGGCTACAGATATTTTGGTATTCCCTACACTTTCCTATTTTCCTACTCTTAGAGGAAAAAAAAAAAACACTACTGCTGCAGGTAGTTTATTTTCTATCAATAAATTGGGTTAAGCATTTTCTACAGGTCAATTATTATGCCAAGTGCTAGGAGTCAGAGTCCCTGTCCTCAGAGGCCTGAGAATCTAGAGGGTGCTGATCCTGAAACCACCTCCTTTAGCCCCATGGCAATTAATTGGTACCTCTGTTATCTTCTGCTTCATATTATGGTTCCAGGTTTCATTACATCTTTCCTTCTATAGTAGTGCTATCCAACAGAACTTTATAGAACGATCAAAATGATCCATCTCTGTAGCCACTAGCCCCTATATAGTGATTAAATCTGTGGAACATGCTAGTGTGACTGGGTAACTGAATTTTTAATTTAACTTTTAAAATTGAAGTATAATTAACACTCAGTTTTATATTAGTTTCAGGTGTACAATATAAAGCCTCAACTCTATACACTTTTCACTGCTCATCAAGATAAGTATACTCTTCTTTTTTTTTTTTTAAAGATTTTATTTATTTGACAAAGATCACAAGTAGGCAGAGAGGCAGGCAAAGAGAGAGGGGGGGAAGCAGGCTCCCTGCTGAGCAGAGAACCTGATGTGGGGCTCGATCCCAGGACCCTAAGATCATGACCTGAGCTGAAGACAGAGGCTTAGCCCACTGAGACACCCAGGCACCCCAAGATAAGCATACTCTTAATCCCCTTTAACTATTTTCCCCATTCCCCCATTTACCTCCCTTCTGGCAACCATCAAATCTCTGTATTTAAGAGTCTTCTGTTGTTTTTATTTTTGTTTTCTGTCTCTTTGTTCCTTTAATTCTACATATGAGTGAAATCATATATTTGTCTTTCTCTCGCTTATTTCACTTAGCATTGTATCTTCTAAGCCAATCCATGTTGTCGCAAATGGCGAGATTTCACTCTTTTTTTTTAATTTTTTATGGCTGAGTAATATTTCATCGTAGATGCATAACAAATCTTTATCCAATCATCTATGGATGGACACTTAGGTTACTTCCATATCTTGACCATTATAAATAATGCAGCAATAAATAGAGGGGTATATATGTCTTTTTGAATTAATGTTTTCATTTTCTTTGGGTAACTATCCAGTAGTGGCATTACTAGATCTTATATATAGTAATACTATTTTTACATTTTTGAGAATCCTCCATACTATTTCTCCCAGTGGCTATACCAACTGGCATTCCCACTAACAGCGCACAAGGGTCCTTTCTATCTTTGCCAACACTTGTTATTTCTTGTCTTTTTGATTTTAGCCATTCAGACAGATATAAGGTGATGTCTCAACATGTTTTTTTTTTAAGTTTTATTTATTTATTTTACAGAGATCACAAGTAGGCAGAGAGGAAGGCAGAGAGAGAGGGGGAAACAGGCTCCCCGTGGAGCGGAGAGCCCGACGCGGGGCTCCATCCCAGTACCCTGGGATCATGACCTGAGCCAAAGGCAGAGGCTTTAACCCACTTAGCCACCCAGGCGCCCCTCTCATCATGGTTTTGATTTGCATTTCTGTGATAATTAATGATGTTGAGCATATTTTTGTGTGTCTGTTGGCCATCTGTATGTCTTCTTTGGAAAAATGTCTATTCAGGTCCTCTGCCCATTTTTAATTAGATTATTTTTTTGGTGTTGAATTGTATAAGTTCTTTACATATTTTGGATCTAATACCTTATCAGATGTATTTTTTAAAAAAGATTTAATTATTTATTTGACACACAGAGAGAGATCACAAACAGGCAGAGAGGCAGGCAGAGAGAGAGAGGGAAGCAGACTTCCTGGTGAGCAGAAAGCCTGATGGGGGACTTGATCCTGAGACTCCAGGATCATGACCTGAGCAGAAGGCAGAGACTTAACCCACTGAGCCACCCAGGTGTCCCTTATTGGATATATTATTTGCAAATATCGTCTTCTGTTCAGAAGGTTGCCTTTTGGTTTTGTCAATGGTTTCTTTCACTGTGCAAAAGCTCTTTACTTTGATGTAGTCCCAGTGATTTTGAATTTTATTTTATTTTATTTTTTAGAGAGAGAGAATCTTAAGCAAATGGGGCTGGATCGCACAACCCTGAAATCATGACCTGAACCAAAATCAAGAGTCAGACACTTAATTGACCGAGCTACCCAGGTGCCCTTGAATTTTAAATTTTAATTTAAATACATATGGCTAGCAGTTGCCAGATTGGACAGGATAGAGTATATACTCTTAGAGGGCAGGGACAATGTCTTTCTCATCTTAATAGTCATGCCTCAAGTCCCACCTTCATACCTAGGGCCCCTAGCTGGATATTGTATCTCACAGAAGACATTTAATAAATACCTGTTGAACTGACTGCTGCAATGGAGTCCTTGCAGGGCCATTAACTAGCAGGTGTTTAGGGAAATTCACTTAATCTCTGCAAATTCATCTATTTATCAAACACATACAGTTCTGTTCTGGGTTGAAAGGATATAAGAATAAATAATACATGGTCCTTTTTCTTGAGGAATTCATGGGCTTGTCTGGGCAATAGGTCTTTTGGAAATAAAATGACACAGTTAATCCTGAAGATTTCTAAAATCTCTTCCAGCCCTAATATGCTACAAACCTGTTAACCCTGATTATTCGTTTGGGCCTGCAATCACTTTGAGAGTGTATGCAAGTGAACAATAACTAAAATGGAGATACCTAAGCTTGCTGAGATTCCTTTGGTCTTAATCATTCATTCATTTAACAAATATTTACTGAACACCCTCAACAGATGTTTTGGTTGTGTCTTTTTACCCTAGTGATGAAGGAGGGATTTTCACCCTAGGATCATGGGTGAAAAAAACAAACACAAGAGCCTTCATTGACAGACGAGATCAACAGCAGTTCATTAGTCACACAGAGTAACAGCCCCAGGAGAAGGACACCACACACTGCAGAGGGACTGCACCCAGGAAGAGAAGAGGGTGAGGCCTCCCTGGTTCCTGTAGGAGGATGGGATTGACTCGTTTAAACAATTCCACAGGCTGTCAGAGAACCTGCTACTCAGGGATAAGCAGAAACTCTGGTCCATTTGATGAGGAGTGTTGTTTCACTGAGAGACCTCCTTGAGAGCAGAATCAGGCAAGGAACTTGCAGTTAGGGCCTTTGCAGTCGTCCTGGTTTTACCAGATGTTAAGGCAGCATGTAATACAGAGCCTTATCTTTTTTTTTTTTTTTTTTAAGATTTTATTTATTTGACAGAGGGAGAGAGAGATCACAAGCAGGCAGAGCAGCAGGTGGGGGGTGGGGTGGGGGGCAGGAAGCAGGCTCCCTGCTGAGCAGAGACCCCGATTCGGGGCTTGATCCCAGGACCCTGAGATCAAGCCCCAGGACCCTGAGATCATGACCTGAGCCGAAGCAGAGGCTTAACCCACTGAGCCACCCAGGTGTCCCCCTACTGAGCCTTATCTTTAGGTCGTATACCACAATGGCCCAGGTACGATACACACTGTGTACCAGGCACCATCATGGACTAGACAAGAAAAGGGGTTCCTGCCCTTATGGATCTTATCTTTAAGTTTCAGGAGCATATTGGTACAATTAGGAGTCTATAATGTGGTTTGTAATAGACATTCATCTTCCCATCTCTCTAACTCTGCCGTGGGTCCCAGGGCCAACAGAATGGAGGGTGGCTTCTTTTGGCCACTAGAGGGCATTTCCTGCTTTCTGCATAGGCCCCTGTCTCCTTGGGGTTTAAATACAATTGTTGGGGGTGGGTTGTTATTTTTGTTTTTCTTGTTTTATTTATTTTTTTTTTTTTTAAGTAGGAGCCACACCCAATGTGGGCTTGAACTCACAAGCCTGAGATCAAGAGAGGCAGGCTTTACACACTGAGCCCGCCAGGTGTCCCTAGTTGTGGGTCTGGTTTAGTGTACTGATTGATACTCAACTTTGGTACACATCAGAATCACTTGAGAAAAAAAAAATTTTTTTAAAGATTTTATTTATTTATTTGACAGAAATCACAAGTAGGCAGAGAGGCAGGCAGAGAGAGAGGGGGAAGCAGGCTCCCCACTGAGCAGGGAGCCCGATGTGGGATTCAATCCCAGGACCCTGAGATCATGACCTAAGCCAAAGGCGGAGGCTTTAACCCACTGAGCCATCCAGGCACCCCGAGAAAAATTTTAAACATAGCTCTACCCCCTCAAAATTCTGATTGAGTAGCAATAGGATGGACCTTGAGTCTCTGTAATTGGAATATACTTCCCACATAGTTGGTTTTTATTATTATTATTATTTATTTATTTGAGAGAGAGAGAGGATGAGAGAGGTGAGGGTCAGAGGGAGAAGCAGACTCCCCAGTGAGCTGGGACCCCGATGTGGGACCTGATCCTGAGACTCCAGGATCATGACCTAAGCCGAAGGCAGTCGCTTAACCAACTGAGCCACCCAGGCTCCCACTTCCCAGGTAGTTTTGATAGGTAAGCAAAGATGAACAGCCAAACAATTTAATGAGATAACTTACAATATGATTTTCAGAGGTCCTCATTTTATCTTTTTTCCAGTCTCAAACTATAAGTGACATGTAATATTGTGTAATAAGTTTAAGGTGTACAGCCTGTTGATTTGATATACTTATGTGTTACAAAACAATTACCATCATAGGGTTACCTAATACCTCTATCAACTCACATATTTACCATTTCTTCTCTGTGGTGACCACATTTAAGATCTACTCTCTTAGCAACTTTCAAGTATATAATACGGTATCATTAACTGTAATCACTGTGCTGCACATTAGAACACCAGAATCTACCCATCTTATAAGTGGACATTTGCATGCTCTGACCAACATCTCCCAATTTCCCCCATCCAACCAGCCTCTCTGGTAACCAACACTCAACTCACCATTTCTATGAGTTTGGCATTTTTAGATGCCACATAGAAGTGCGATCATACGGCATGTGTCTTTCTCTGACTTATTTCATTTAGCATAATGCCTTGTTAATGCATATACTTCTTAAGCTTAATGCATTTAGCATAAGGCTGCCCTGAATCTGAGTCAAAAGGCTGTGCGGACTTCTGCAGCAAAGTGAAGGTGGGAAGGCAACTATCACCAACCCTGTGCTGAGCTTGACATCCGGGCTCCAAAACGCACCCCCCCCCACCTTGCTTGGAAACCACATCCTTGGGTTTCTGGCTCCAGACCAGCCTTTCTGGCCAATGGAACCTGTGTGAGTATTGGGGTGGGGGGCGCACCAAAAGAGACAGAAGGATATTATGACTCCCTCTTTATCCCTCCTCCATGCCTCTCCCAAGTAAACAAAAAAAAAAAAAAATTTTTTTTTCTCAAAAAACAAGCGCTTTCAAGCATTCACCTCTGCAAAATGTAGTAGTTGGCAGCGGGCAAACAGCTCAGTCTGAACAGTCTTGGCTCAGGTGGGGCATTCTGTCACGGGCACACACGTACAGGCTACTGCCATCCTCCCCTGACTTGTTCCCAACTCATTTGGTTCCGAGAAACAGGAAGTGAGGGGCCATAATAACTGGAAACAACCTGATTTTCCGTCACTTTAACACTGACTCACCAAGTCTTTAGTTACCTTCTTTCTGTTAAGGCTTTATTGTGGTGACTTTTGTTGTTATTGTTGCTTTGTTTTGTGAGTGAAATGGGCTCCTCCCAAGATCCAAAATGAGTTCTTGAGTGATATTTTTACAGTTGCTTGTTTGAAAGTGCAGTGTAATTATTTGATTATAAATATTCCTTGATAAAAGTTGAACGAAAGACTCCAGGCGAAGAGAGCCAATAGCATTATTTACGGATTATAGACTTCTTTCGAGGCAGTTACGCTAACATGATGAAAGTTACGCTAACATGATGAAAGATATACTCCCCCGGAGATACATGAGTTAACCTAGAAAAGGCAAGTGTTCCACTTTCAGGTAAGCTGAGATTTCATTCTTGCCCTCCAGTGATTGTAAATACACACACACACACACACACACACACGCAAGCACACACCACTATTCTATTTATTAACTGGCAGGAAACTTATTTTCAATTTTATTTTTTCATTTGAGAGAGAGGAAGAGACAGAGACAGAGAAAGGATAAGTAGGGAAGGGGCAAAGGGAGGAGGAAGTAGACCCATCTCACTGCTGAGCAGGGAGCCCAATGTGGGACTCCAGGACTTGACCCCAGGACCCTGAGATCATGACCTGAGCCGAAGAGATGGTTAACCATCTGAGCCACCTAGGTGACCCAGGAAACTTTTTTAAATCTCCCAGGGCTAAATTTAAACATCCTCTTCCTACCAAAATGGATATATAAAGGAAGGCAGTCTATCTGGTCCTAGAGAGTGGACATCAGAGCTGCTGACTGAGCGGGCTGGGACTTTACCTGGCTCTAAGAACTACTCAATGGCTCTTTTTTCTTTCTTTCTTTCTTTGTCCCTTCCTTCCTTCCTTCCTTCCTTCCTTCCTTCCTTCCTTCCTTCCTTCCTTCTTTCCTTCCTTCCTTCCTTCCTTCCTTCCTTCCTTTCTTTCTCTTTTAAACCTAGCCTAGAAGGCTCATTTCTGTGCCTATGCAAATTAGACATTCCTCAGTGCTTGCTCCTGAATTACTCACTTGTATCACTCACTCAACCATACAACAGCAGAACAAGAATTCGCTAATAACTTGAATGAGATTGACTATCCCAGTGCCCAAGACATCCAACAAAATTGCAGGTATGCTCCAGAGGCATGGGTGTGCTGGGGTGTGGACTATAAATTATCCTTTCTTGAACTCAACATGTAATTAGAAATTCCATATCAGATATGCCTCCTTCAGATGGTGCAACCAGAAAGAATGATAACAATAACATTTATATTAAAATAACAAATAATCTCTAATGAATCTCACCTCCTCTTTTCATAATTGTCCTCCACTTACAGAATACGTTGCTAGGCAAATCAGGCTTCTCAAGAGAGTGAGGTGTAAAAGGTAGGCTTTTCTCATCTTCTGAAGCCACACCACGACTTAAACAGCTAAGAAGGAGAGCTACCATTTTATGGAATGCCTGTGTACTAGGAGACAGCTACCATGTGACGTGGTTTACAAGCTCTGTTTCATTTAGCCGGAGGAAGGTGCTCTCATTTTTCCTATTTTATGGATGGGGAAACCAAGACTCAGAAAGGCTAAGCAACTTGCTCAAGTCACCCATCAGTAAAGGATGGACATGACACCCACATATAGTTGTGTGAGTCCATCACTACACACGAAGGCACCCAGCCAAGGGGATAAATCCAGGCTGAAATCAGCCTGTTATCTACTGCCAAGCCACAAACCAGCAGGCCATCACCCACCAAGAGGAGGCACGCTTTCCTCCTATGATCCAAAGTACTGCTCAGACTTTCTACTACCCTGAGAATAACCTGGAGTCAAGCCCACTGAGTTGACTCCAGATCCCATGTGTTTCATGCTATGGCACACTACCTCACCAAGCACATTTTCCTTTCATAAGAAGTCCCGTAAGGGTCACAAATTACTCCATTCTTTCTGGTGGCTGGACTTGGAGGTGGGTGTAAGGGGAAGGATAGGCTTACCCCTGAAAGGAAGTGGAGAGATGCCCTCTCACTCTTGGAGTAGCCTGGTTTTCTGGTTTAGAGGCAGGGGTAGTGATGGAGAGCAGCAGCAAAGTGCTATCATGGAAATCCCTTGGAAATTTCCTTGACCTACTTTATGGAGGTCACCCAACGATGGGATTCGAGGGGCCTCTGGATGAGTGGTTGTAAAGGCCCTCATGGGAGACCACTTCAGCGCAATGAGCCAACAGGCAGAAATTTTCACATTGACTCCTCCTCAGGCTGGGATTTTGGCCTTTGGCCAATCCCTTAACCTCGGTGATTTCCACTTCTCCATCTGAAAATGCAGACAATGATTCTGGGTACCCCCCTCAAGTCCCAAGGGAATGGTGTTCAGAAGGACCACTAGGGACTATTTTATAGCAGGTTGAATATCTTTGGTACTTAAGTTCTTTTCTTTCTCTCTTTCTTTTTCCTACAACATTGTCTTCTTCCTTAGGCTTCCTGTCAGGAGGGGAAGCATAAACTGATAAAAACCAGTTAGTACTATAGAAGTTAGGGATTACAAATCTTGACTTCCCTCAAATACCTTCACCCTACAGAAGAAGCAGGGAAGGCTTTGCATGAGGGATCAAATCACTGTTGGGTAAATTTTAGCAGCAGATGATGGTTCCAGGTGTTCACAGAGCCTGTAAATCACAATAGTAGCTACTAAGGATCAGGCTATCCCGAGAGAACATTATCAAGCATGTTAAAAAAAAAAAAAAAAATCTCAGGGGTCTCTGGGTGGCTCAGTTGGTGAAGCGATTGTCTTTGGCTCAGGTCATGATCCCAGGATCCTAGGAAAGAGCCCTGGGTCAGTCTCCCTGCTCAGCGGGGAGTCTGATTCTCCCTCCCTGTCTGCAGCTCCCCCTGCTTGTGCTCTCCTGCTCTCTCTCTGTCAAATAAACGAATAAAATGTTTTGTTTTGTTTTGTTTTTAAGATTTTTAAAATTCATTTGACAGAGAGAGAGACAGCAAGAAAGGGAACACAAGCAGGGCGGGTGGGAGAGGGAGAAGCAGGCTTCCTGCCCAGCAGGGAGCTCAATGTGGGAACATGACCGGATCCCTGGGATCATGACCTGAGCTGAAGGCAGATGATTAATGACTGAACCGCCCAGGTGCCCCATAAATAAAATTAAAAAAAAAAAAAGTAAAATCATCTTCTTGGTGGAATAGTATAGCTGTTATAAATGGTCATTTATGCAAACTATGAGGTAACATCAGAGAAAAGTTCCAGATCTAATGTGATATGTAAAAAATCAGGACCCCCAAACATATATCCATTATGGAATACAACTACATAAAAATTATATACATGCACAGAGAGGGCCTGGAAAGTAATGTAGAAAAATAAATGGTTGAGGTGGTGGGATAGTGGGTGATTTTTAAATTTTTAATGAACATTATTAGGACAGCATGAAGTATATTTAGAAATACTAAAAAAAAAAAAAAAGGAAATGTCATTTTTAAAATAGGTATGGAAAATTGACAGCAGAGGTCATTGGATTCCCTATTGTCATTTCAGACTGGTAATTTCTTTTACCTGGTACAAGATTTTTTTTAAAGATTCAATGTTTCTGTAAGCCCCTTAAATGGTGGTTTGTGGGTTGTTGTTTTTTTTAAGATTTTATTTATTTATTTATTTGACAGAGATCACAAGTAGGCAGAGAGGCAGGCAGAGAGAGAGAGGGAAAGCAGGCTCCCCTCGGAGCAGAGAGCCCGAAGCGGGGCTCGATCCCAGGACCCTGAGATCATGACCTGAGCTGAAGGCAGAGGCTTAACCCACTGAGCCACCCAGGTGCCCAAGATTTTATTTATTTTTTTGACAGAGAGAGAGGCAGTGAGAGAAGGAACACAAGCCAGGGGAATGGGAGAGGGAGAAGCAGGCTTCCTGCAGAGCAGAGAGCCTCTTGTGGGGCTTAATCCCAGGACCCTGGGACCATGACCTGAGCCAAAGGCAGATGCTTAATCACTGAGCCACCCAGGAACCCCTTAAATGATGTTTTTGCTGGGACACCTGGGTGGCTCAGTCAGTTAAGAATCTACCTTGGGCTCAGGTCACAATCAAAGGGTCCTGGGATGGAGCCCCACATCAGGCTCCTTGCTCAGTTGGGAGCCTTCTTCTCCCTCTACCTTCTGCTCCCCCTGCTTGTGCTTTGTCTCCCTCTTTCTGACAAACAAAAATCTTTTTAAAAAAACATTGTTTTTGCTAATACAAACACACCTGAGAAATCTTTACATGAAGATGTTCTGTTTCTACGAGACTTTGCCAAAGTCGTTTTAAAGAAGAGAACCTGGTTGGATGGTCTTTCATAGCATTGTGTTGACACTGAGGTCAGGGAAGAGTCTGTGGTCCCTTCACACCTCAAAGCTTGTGCTTAGAACAAATCAGAAGTATGTGCTTCATAACGTTCACCAGATAGACGAGTGAATCCTTCTTTCCACGGGCTCATTTTACAAACAAGGAAATTGTGGCTTGGAAGGTGAAGTGAATGACTTACCCAAGATCCCCACTGTAGGTTAGGAGCAAAATCAGGACCCTTTCTTTTCTCGGGGCAATGATCTTGCTTTAGGATCAATCCATTGGCATAGATTTAAATTAATGGATTACCTCTGCTCCCTATTAGAAATGTAATATATGCTTGCTGTATGAAATAAAACAAACGCTTAAAGGAGAAATACAAAAATTACTCATAATCCCACCACCCAGAGATAAATACCATTAATGTGGTGTGTGTATTTATACATATATTTCTGGTCCTACAGGCATTACTCAACACGGACAGGAGTATGGACAACACGTGTGTAGAGAGGCAGACGACACTGCATGGATGAGCTCTGGCCAGAGGTAGGATCCCTGTGAAGGGAAATTCTGCTTCCCTCATGGAAATGCAGAGCCCAGGGGAGTCTATGGGGGAGTTGGTGGTGTTTAAGTTATGTCCATCCTGGGAGAAAATACTGGAAATTTGAGAGGTCTGGGACCAGAGCTGTCCCTTTTCTTTCTTTTCTTTTCCTTCAAAGATTTATTTGTCAGAGAGAGACAGAGAGAGAGAAAGAGAGCGAACGCACAAGCAGAGGGCAGTACAGAGGGAGAGGGAGAAGCAGGCTCCCAGCTGGCTGGGGAGCCGGATGCAGGACTTGATCCCAGGTCCCTGGGATCACAACCTGAACCAAAGGCAGACACTTAGCAGACTGAGCCACCCAGCAGACTGACCCTTTTTTGTCCCCTCAACTACACCTAATGCTTTTCAGCATTAGAAGTGCTCCTTTCTATAGGCTAAAATGCGTGGGTCAAGGAGGGGTTAGTTAGCTTTGATTCCTCTAGCTATCACTGAAGCGTTCTGCAGAATGTGCTTGCCAATAAATTGTGAACATTTTCCAGTATCAATCAACATTCTTCTATATCTTGATTTTTAGTTGCTCCATAAAAGCCCATAAAACACATGAATCCTAATCTAGTTAAAACCTGGTTTTGGACATATAAATTGCTTCCAAGTTTATTATGATTAAAACAGTACTGCAATGAACATCCCTGCATGACGCCTAAGAATGTTCATATCTACTCTTTCTTCAGGATACAGTCTTAGAAATAGAATTGCTGGATGAAAGACCATAAATATTTTAAAGGAATCTGATACTCATTGCCTAATTAACTCCAGAAAGTTAATGTTCCGTTCTGCCTATCAGAGTCGCCCTTGTTTTAGGTTTGCCAAAATTTAGAACCCACCCTTGCTTTGACCTAGGCCTCACTTCAATTACTTTACTCAGGATGAGATAGAAGTCTCAGATACCAGGAAGTAGAAGTTTCAGAGCCCAGGACAAGGGGCTTTTTGGTCCCTTCATTTCCTGCTCATGGCAGAGCTGAACCACACACAGACATTCCCTGTACTCTGCCAAGGGGACACCGCTTGGAACGTCTGAGCAGTCCAGGACTTCTGAGCCCATTCAGTTCTCTAGGACTAAGAGAAGAACAAAAAGAATTTTGCCCATAGATCAGAGCCGAGCTCGGGGGTGGTGGGGGGTGATTTTCTGAGCCCTTTCATGACCTCACCTGGGTCAGAAGCGGTAGCCCCCGGGGTCCTCCCAGCTTACCACCTTTACTCCTCTAAGGCAGGCGCAATACCAATTTTCTTTCCTCAATTGGGACACTATTCTCTTAAAAAACAAAACAAAACAAACAAACAAAAAAAACACTTCATAACAAAAAAGCAAACTTCCTGGATAAGAAGAGACTTCTTTTTTTTTTAAGAAGAGACTTCTTACAGGCATTTTGCAAACATTCTGTGCTTTTTCTTTTCCTTCTTCTCTTGTTCCAAATATTTAAATATTTTATCTACTTTTAGGGAAAAGGATTCCGAGGTCCTAGTGTAGGGTGCTTACTTCTCTCTTCTAAAAGAAAGGGAATGATAATGGCTGAAACTTACAGAGCACCTACTATGTGCGAGCAGTGTAGAAAATGCATTTTGCTGGTTTATTCACTCTAGCTTCGTAATAACTTGCAGTTGTAAATAATACCATCATCATCATCTCCATTATACAGAGGAAGAAACTGAGGGACAGAGAGGTTAAGGAATTTCTGGCTAGAACACGACAGAGCTGAGAGCATAGCCTGCTTTGGAGACCATGTTCCAAATCACCACATGATAGCTTCCTGCCTCCTCCCACATCTTGGCTGACAGAACTGATAATAGGCTGTTTATTTTTCATTAACAGTGAAGTAGATTTAGTGAAAATGGTCATCCTCAATTATTCCAGTAGCTTCCAGGTCATCTTTATACCTTTGTCCAAATCTTTCCTTCTTACTCCCTATTCTCTTCTTTGTTCGTTGTCATCTCTTGACCATTTCTCCTATGAGTTCGCCTGGCTATGGTTGTAGGTTCTCTCGCCCTGTAAAATCCGAGTGGCTCAGAGTGGTTTCAGTCTCTCCTGCCTCTCTGCCCACTGTTCAGGCTGACAATGGTTAGTCTACCTTTTAATTGCGGTTCAATTTCATTACGACTGTGACTGTGGTAGGTGTGACATTTAGGAGAAAATAAATAGAATTGATTTAACAAACATTTTGACACCCGTGAAAGGTATTTCCATTACTCAAGAAGGCAAAAAAAAAAAAAAAAGGACTTTAACTCAGGAAGCTGATGGGAAGCAGGGGGATAGAATGGTATGTCGTGTCACTGGCATGCTTGTCTCAAGGTTCTTGATAAGAATTTCTGGGCTGTTTGCATGCCCTTCCTCCAAGGCACAAAGTCTTTGCTCTCTTTTGGGAGCAGGATTGAGATTTGAGAGGTCACGTGATCTAGTTTGGTTGGGGCAGGTCTACCTGGTAATCCTCACTGCTGGTTCAGCCCCAAGCCCCCTTCACTCCCAGCCCCCGAAGCTTGTGATGTCACAGGATGTAATGAACCAGACAATCTACGCCTGAAAATTAACATCTTCCTATGGAAAGGAAATTTCTCCTCCTGCTAATAATGATGCCAGGATATGGGCCCTAAATTCCTTAAGAAATATCAATCAGCTTGAAAAGAAATATCACCCACCCCACCTACGCTTATAGTGATATGTGATGGGAGTATCAGGTCCCGAAGAAGGAAAGATGGGTCTTGACTGCGCCCTGTGTTACAAGTCTTTGTAATCCCCCCAGTATGCTGATGGTTTCACACAGGGTGCCCCGTCTGCCTGGGGTACCCTTCAGTTTGTACTATTTTTTTCTTAAAAGACATTCTCTCTGTATCTCTCTCTCTTTCTCCATGTAGCTCTCATAAAACAGTGATCTATGACTTGATATAAGATATAATTTATATAAAATATATAAACACACTGGGTAGGCATACATATTTTGTACATATACATGTGTGTGTGATGTAATTTTTTTTTACTGTATTACTCCCCCTTTTGTTTCTTGACTTACCCTTTCTCCCTTTCCTTACATGAGCCACCCACTAAAAGAAACTATGCTGTTTTGTATCTGTATCCTTTCATAGCTTTCTCAGTGCTCCTATAACCCTATTTATTATAAATATGTCCACGCACACACGCTTATACACACGCATTTTATACAGGTTCATGTCCTTTTCTTTAGAAGATAGGATCGTACTGCATGGATTTTTCTGCATCATGTCGACCTCACCCAATGTTTTCTGGTGGAAATCCCTTTAAGTCAGCTTGTACAGCTGCAATTCAGTCTTTGTAATGGCTTTCTAATATTCCGCGGTATAAGCAGTGCCGTAATTTACTTGACTTCCCCTATGGATGGACATTCACATTGCTTCCAGATTTTTGCAACCAAGAACAATACTGTAATAAATATTGCATTTATAATCCCATGCACTTTTTTCCTTTCTGATGGCTAGATTTCAGGCAGTGAAGATTATGGATCAAAACATACAGACATTTTTAGTGGGTGTTACCTGATTGCTCTCTCAAGATTCTTTAGTCGATTTAAAATACATCTTTGTAGGGGCCCTGGGTGGCTAAGTTGGTTAAGCATCTGCCTTCAGCTCAGGTCATGATCTCGGGGTCCTGGTTTCGAGCCCCATATCGGGCTCCCTGCTCCGTGGGGAAACTGCTTGTCCCTCTCTCTCTGCCCCTCTCCCCCTACTCATGCTCTCTCTCAAATAAATAAATAAATAAATAAGTCTTAATAAAATAAAATCCTTGTATAAAATACTGTTGACATTTTTACATCATTTGTATTAAAATATTATAGTTGTAGAAGTTACCTATTCTGTTTGTTACTGCTTTTATGATACAAGTTTTATATAAACACGTCTTTATTTCCTGTTATGGCTTCTTGATATTGCTCCTTACCTCTCTCTTTCACCTATTCTTTCTAACACTTACTCAGCTTCCCAGAATCAGCTCAAGCTCAAAAGTCACCTCCTGTGTATCAACTAACTTTCCTTCCATTTACCCCAGGCAGATACAATTCTCTCTCCCCTGTACCAAGTTATTTAGTGCCTTGAGTTGTCCTTGTCTGACTTTGTCAGCCCACTGGACTGCAAGCTTCTAGAAGACAGACTCAGTGTCCTATTCACTTATATTAAATCCAACACCAAACACAAAACTTTAATTCATGGCTACTCAATATTTAGTGGACAAACAACATACTTAGGTGTTTGTTTGTTTGTTTTTGAGAGAGAGAGAGAATACAAGCAGGGGCAGAGGGAGAGGGAGAGACAGACCTTGCGCTGAGCAGGGAGCCCGATGCGGGACTTGATCCCAGGACCCCTAGATCATGACCTGAGCCAAAGGCAGACACGTAACAACTGAGCCACCCAGGCAGCCCAATACTTAGGTGTTTCAATGAAATTTTTACTTCACACCTACTTTAAATGACTTAATTAGTGCTTCTATAAAGCTTGCTGAAAAACAAAAGATTGGGTTAACTCAGGATTCCCAAGTGAGATGACAATGCATATTTGTGATGTTTATTAGATTTTTTTTTAAAGACTTTATTTATTGGACAGAGAGAAAGAGAGCACAAGCAGGGGGAGTAGCAGGCAGAGGGAGAGGGAGAGGCAGGTTCCCTACAGAGCAAGGGGAACACGATGTAGGACGCGATCCCAGGACCCCAGGATCATGGCCTGAGCCAAAGGCGGTCGCTTAACCAACTGAGCCACCCCGGTGCCTGCTTATTAGATATTTTAGAGAAAGAGCACTTACTCATTTCTCCACAGACTCTGAACTACAACACAGAGGGAATAAGAACCAAAGTGCATTTCCCCCCTTATCCAAAAATGCAGTGCCTGCTAGTGTGATGGGCATACTTCTGAGAATATAAAATGAGATTCTGATACAGTTCTTAGATGGCCCTCACCCTTGAGCCTATCCCACTGCTTTACAGAATTTTCACTTGTTCTTTTCCAGTCAGCACCCTATTGGGTAAAGCTTCCTGTAGAATGTGTGTATGATGCAGAGATCAGTATCTTATCAGGTCATCACACATTCTTATTTTCATCTTTTATCTACTTCAGTGATTACTGATGGAGAAAGTTAAGAATATAAATATTAGTGAAAGGCTTGGCTTTGCATAATTCTTTATCAAAAGCTTTTTTTGTCTTAAGAGAACCAGTCAGCTTGAAAACTATCAGAACAAAAATATAAAGAGATGATTATCTTGACAACTCATGCTTGTTTATGCTTCTGTAATATTTATTGTTTGGAAGACAACAGGAAATTCAAGTTTATCTTAAAGTTAAATTTGTCTTAAATAGGCATGTAATTCCTGGCAGATAATAAGTGCTTAATAAATAGTTATTGGCTCAAGGACTGAACTGTAGTTAACTGACAACCTCATTTATAACTTTGTTATTTTTAGAGTTGTTTTAAAATACTCACACCCAACATTCTCTAACTGATGGCTTTAAAAAAGAAATTAATTCCACAAATGTGCATTTGGCAGAAACTAATGTTGCTCAAGGACCTCAACAGGAAACCCAAGTTTGGCTTCTTTCCCCTTGGCAATTTAGGGCCAAAAGCAGCTTCTAGTGACAGGCTCATGGCAGTGTTTTTAGAGCAATGGCTCGCGTCAATTTTTTGTGGTTTTGGTGCCAAATCTAAACAGACTAAAGAACTAAACCTCAATCTAAAAGCCGCGTTGTCTCCAAAATTTGACTTAGGGATATGGGCCTTAGTCTATATGCTACTGGGCACATGGTAACCATGTGAAGGAAGGGGTGAAGTTTAATGTGGGCGGCAGTTCTAAAAAATACAAAATTATTTAAGTACAGTGGCACCATTTAAGGCATTTGGAAGAGATACCAGAACAGAATTCACTCATAGAACCTGTTCAACAATGTATCAGTTCTTTAGCAAGAAATTAAAATATAAAATGTTGCTCAATTGACCCTTCAGCCAACATTCCACTCTCCCAATATCTGAGAAACTGGGCAGGGGAGGAAGCAGACAGCTTCTAATCACCCTGTGGCCAACAAGGGTTGCTTAAACTTTCAAGGTATGATATGGAGCAAGGGAGAAGATTGAAAATAATAGCTTTCACCAGCCTTTCACAGATCTTTAACTTGACAAATAAATGAAAACAAACAGCTCTAGTTTTCTTCTTTTGCCCTTGGCATCATTTTCCAAATACTTAACCCTGATGGAAAATTGTTATTTTTTGGACAACCCCCGTCAGGGTTCTGTGAATCCTCCTTGGGTACTGGAGAAGGAAACAGGTCCTACTGGTCTTTCCCACCACAAACTGGCTGAATCACAGACATGGACATGGGGGTGACAAGAAGACAGTCTGGCTCTCAGAGGCATTGAACTCAAGTGACATTTGATACAATTTATTCACAGGCCCTTGGAGTACAAAAATAAAGCAAAGGCAAAAACAACCTTCTAGAATGCTCTCTTCTCCGTCTCCTGGACCAGTGGCTTCATTCTAGTACATTAAGACTGCTAGATTAGCTTATCATTCAAAATCTTACCATTTTCAGAACAGTGAATTCAGATCATATCAAATTTCTTTCTTTTTTTAAGCTAGGAAACCCTAGGGATAATGCAGTGAGCCTTCCCCAAGACTTCATAAGTCTGAAGAAATTGTGCCTCTGTGAGATTCTCCATGAGGCTTCTTACCAACACTTAGCTGGAAGAACGGGTAAAAACAATGTAACAGTAAACCAGAACAGCCAGTTTCTCTGGTATGTGACCATTGTGCCTACAGTGGGGACAGCCTAAACTCCAAAATCTTTTAACCTATATTTAATCCTGAGGAGTCCTGAACACAGCATGATCTACCTCTATAGACCTAGCTTCATAGTGACAAGGCTCCCATGTGTAGTTGGTACATATTGATGGAGCACCTACTTAGTGCCTGACATTGTGGAAGGCTCTAAAATATGACCATGAACAAAACATGCACATGTTTTCCCATCAGAGTTCTCACAGTCTAAGGGAGGGAAGCAAGTACTTACAACAGCAATTGTGTAAGTATTAGATGCCAAGGGGTCACAGAAGAGGGAGCACCAATGAAGAAAGTTGCAACTTTGAGTGTAGTCGTCCTCATCCCCTTTCCCTATTTCTTTGTGACTGAGCAAATATACTATATTAATGTCACACTTACAAAGACCTTACTCCTCATATGTACAGTTACATAGACCATGCATTTTGAACTCTGGATGAGCCTCTCAGGAAAGCAAACCGTCCATACACAAGACTTTCCACTTGTTTTTGGTCTCCGCAAACAGTGATTAAATTTTGTTTTTTTATTTTCTTCTACACAGCGAGTCTGAGTTCAGATTCCCCAGAAGCAGATGAGGATTCATGGGCAAGTGATGTACTAAGCAAATGCTCCCATGAGAAGACTAGGTATGGAGGTAAGAAAGACATGACAGGGAGGGGAAGAATCCAAGCAAAAGCACAATTTCAGGTAAAGCCCCAGCTTCTACCTGGTCCTTCAGGAGGGCAGCTCAGGAATGTAAATTGTACCTTGGAATTTGTCCCAGCTGGTGGCCAAAGAGTTGGTCTTTCACAAACCCATTTCATAAACCCATATCAGTCACTCATTGGCCATCCAAGGAGACATAAACTCCTAGGCACTTAAGACAGTTTTGTGTGTGTGAGTAAACAATTCTAGTATCCCAAGAGCAGGACTCAGAGTGAGTTATAGTTGCAGACTATTTAGGAGTAAGGACACAGAGAAGCACAACAGAAGGTATACAGGAACCTACAAACAAGATCCAAAAGGATCTGGGCAGAGCACTGATAGGGTTGCTACAAGTGCTTGTTGTTATAGTACATACACATAAGATAAATAGAAGGGAATCAGTGCATACAGAAAACCATCAATTCACAAAGAAAGGCAGAAAGAGAAAAGGAACAAGGGAACTACAAAACAGCTAGAAAACAATAAGAAATCATTAGTAAGTTCTTACCTATCAACAGTTGTTCTAAGTGTTAAGTTAGCTAAATTCTCCCATCAAAAGCCATAGAAGGGATAAATGGATAGAAAAATAAGACCCGATTATGTGCTACCTACAAGAGACTCGTGGTCAACTTTACAAACACAAATAGGCTCAGAGTGAAGGGATGGAAAAGGATATTCCTTGCAAGTAGAAACCAAAAGAGAGCAGGAGTAGCTGTACTTATACCAGACAAATTGGATGTTAATTCAAAATCTAACAAAAGATGAGGTCATTATATAATGACAAAGAGGTCAATTTATCAAGAGGACATAATCATAAATATATATGAACACTAAATTAGGACACCTCTAAGTATATTAAGAAAATACAGATCTGAAGGGAGAAATAACAATACAATAACAGTGGCACTTTAATACTCCACTTTCAACAATGGATAGATCAGACAGAAAATCACTAAAAACATGCTGAACTTGACAATGCTGTAGACCAAATGGATCAAACAGACATATATAGAACATTCCATCCAACACATTCTTCTCAAGTGCACACAAACCATTCTTCAAGATGAATCATATAACTCTTGGGAAATTTTAGATTGCAATTGTACCCAGCATCTGTTTTGGCCGCAGTGGTTTGCAATGAGAAATCAGTAATAGGAATAAGACTGGAGAATTCACAGTTGCATGGAATTTAAACAACACACTCTGGAATGGGTCAAAGAAGAAATCAAAAGAGAAAAAACCAAATATATTGAAACAAATGAAAATGGAAACAAGCATACCCAAACTTACCAGATGTGGCAGAAGCAGTTCTGAGAGGAAAGTTTATAGCAATAAATGATTACATTAAAAAAAAAAAAAGTAAATCCAACAACTATACTGGAAGGTACTAGAAAAAAAAAGCATAAGCCCAAATGTTAGCAGAAGGAAGGAAGTAACAAAGATCAGAGCAGAAATAAAGACCACAAAAACAATTTTAAAAAAATGAAACTAAGAGCTAGTATTTTGAAAAGATGAACAAAATTGACAAAACTATGTAGACAAAAAGAAGTCTTAGTCCTGTTTGAGAAGACTCAAAATCAGGAGTGAGAGCAGAGCCATCACAATGGCTCTGGATCATTGGAGACTACTGTGAATACAACTATACACCAACAAATTGGATAACCAAGAAGAAATGAATAAATTTTTAGAAACATATAACCTACCAAGGCTGAACCATGAAGAAATAGGAAATATGAGAAGACCAATTAATAGTAAGGAGACTGAAGCAGTAATCCAAAACCCCCCAACAAAAAAGGTCAGGACTAGATGACTTCCCCAGTAAGTTCTATAAAACATTTAAAGAAGAACTAATGCCAGTCATTCTCAAATTCTCTCTTCCAAAAAATTGAAGAGGAGGAAACCTCCCAAACTCATTTTACAAGGCCAGCATTACACTGATAGCAAAGCCAGATAAGAATGCCACAAGAGGGGCACCTGGGTGGCTCAGTGGATTAAAGCCTCTGCCTTTGGCTCAGGTCATGATCCCAGGGTCATGGGATCGAGCCCCACATCGGGCTCTCTGCTCAGCGGGGAGCCTGCTTCCTCCTCTCTCTCTGCCTGCCTCTCTGCCTACTTGTGATCTCTGTCTGTAAAATAAATAAATAAAATCTTAAAAAAAAAAAGAATGCCACAAGAAAAGTACAGGCTAATATCTGATAAATATAAATGCAGAAATTCTCAAACATATTAGCAAACCAAATTCAGCAGCATATTAAAAGCATATACCATGATCAGGTGGGTTTTAAAACATGTAAATCAATAAATGTAATATTCCACATTAGCAGGATGGAAGATAAAAATCATATCCTCTCAAGTGGTACAGAAAAGTTATTTGATAGAATGCAGCATCCTTTCATGAAAAAAAACTCTCAACAGAGTAGAAAGGGAAACTGCCTCAACAAAGGACTCTATGACCAGTCCATAGCTAAGTTCATACTCAATGGTGAAAAGCAGAAAGCTTTTCCTTAAAGATCAGGAATAAGAAAAGGGTAACCACCCTTACCACTCCTATTCAATATAGTACTGGAAGTCCTGGCCAAAGCAATTAACTAGGCAAGAAAAAGAAATAAAAACATCCAAATTGGAAAGAAAAAGTAAAATTATCTCTGGGGAGGATATGATTTTATATGTTGACAATCCTAAACACTCCACTAAAAAACTGTTGGACTAATCATCATGAAATTAAGTGAAGTTGCAGGCTAAATGATCAATATACAGAAATCAGTTGTGTTTCTCTACACTAGCAACGAAATATCTAACAAAGAAATACACGGAAAACTATAAGGCATTGACAGACATTAAGAAGTGAAGTAGAGAAGACACAGAGGGAAAGATATCCATGTTCATGGATTGGAAAAATTGTTAGAATGTCCTTACTATCCAAATCCATCTACAGATTCAATGTAATCCCTATCAAAATTCCAATGGCATTTTTCACAGAAATAGAGAAAACAATCCTAAAATTTGTGCTGAATTACAGAATACCTTAAATAACCAAAGCAATCATGAGAGAGAACTTAGTTGGAGTCATCACACTTCTGATTTCAAACTATATTACTGAGCTGGAATAATCGAAACAGCAAGGTACAGGCATGAAAGTAGACAGACAAAGAAACAGAATGGCCAAGCCAGAAATAAACTCTCCCCTACAGAGTCAACTAATATTTTACAAGGAAAAGATAGTCTTTCTAACAAGTGGTGTTGGGAAATCTGGATAACCACATACAGAAGAATGAAATTGGATCCCTAGGGGCGCCTGGGTGGCTCAGTGGGTTAAGCCTCTGCATTTGGCTCAGGTCATGATCTTGGGGTCCTGGGATTGAGCCTCACATTGGGCTCTCTGCTCAGTGGGGAGCCTGCTTCCTCCTCTCTCTCTGCCTGCCTCTCTGCCTACTTGTGATCTCTGTCAAATAAATAAATAAAATCTTTAAAAAAAAAAAAAAAGAAAGAAATTGGATCCCTATCTTATGCCACTCAGAAAAACTAAAGTAAAGACTTAAACATAAGGCTGAATCCTTAATACTCTGGAAAGAAAACAGGGAGGAAACTCCTTGACATTGATCTTGACAACAAGTTTTTGGGTAAAACACTGAAATCACAAACAACAAAAGCAAATATAAGTGGGAACATGTCAAACTAAAAGGCTTCTGGACAACTAAAGAAACAGTCAACAAAATGAAAGGGCAATGTGGAGAACAGGAGACAATATTTGCAAACCATATCTGATGAGTTAATATTCAAAATACATAAAGAATTTATGTAACTCAATAGTAAAAAAAAAAATTGACAGGAAAATGGGCAGAGGAACCCAATGGACATTTTTCTGAAGGAGACATATGAGTGACTAACAGGTACATAAAAGATAAGATACTCAACGTCCCTAATGATCAGAAAAATGCAAACCAAAAAGATGAGATAACAAATGTTGGCGAGGACATGGAGAAAAGGGAACTCTCATATAGTGTTGGTGGGAATATAAGGTGGTACGACCACCATGGAAAACAGTATGGAGGTTCCTCAAAAAATTTAAAATAGATCTACCATATGCTCAAATAATCCCACTTCTGGATATATATCCAAAGGAAATGAAAACAAGATCTCAAAGAGATATCAGACTCTCACAGTCATTGCAACGTTCTTCGTAACAGCCAATGTACGCAAAGAGCCTAAGAGTTTGTCAACAGATGATTGGATAAGGGTATGGATTGCGTGTGTGTGTGTGTGTGTGTGTGTGTGTGTGTGTGTGTGTAAAGAAATATTTATCCATGAGAATGTAGGAAATCTTGTCATTTACAACAACATGGATGGACCTTGAGGGTATTATGATAAGTAAAATAAGAAATTAATAAGACAGAAACTGTATAGTATCACTTATATGTGAAACATTAAAAAAAAAAAAAAAAGAACTCCTAGAAAGAATAGAATGGGTATTGTCAAGGGCTGGATGGTGGGGAAAATGAGAAGATGTGAGTCAAAGGGTACAAATTTCTGGTTATAATTAAGTTCTGGGGATTTAATGTTTAGCATAGTACCTATGGTTAACAATACTGTATTGTATAATTGAAAATTGCTAAAAGTACATTTTTTTATTAACATATCATGTATTATTTGCTTCGGGGTACAGGTCTGTGAATCATCAGTCTTACACAATTCACAGCACTCACCATAGCACATACCCTCCCCAATGTCCATCCCCCAGCCACCCCATCCCTCCCACCCTCTCCCCTCAGGCAACCCTCAGTTTGTTTCCTGAGATTAAGAGTCTCTTATGGTTTGTCTCCTTCCCTGGTTTTGTCTTTAAGAGAGTAAATTTTAAATGTTGTCTCCACAAAAAAGAAATGGTAATTATGGGAGGTGTGGAGGCATAATTAACCCTACTGTAGTCATCATGTCACAATACATAAGTTATTCATCAAATTATCATGTTGTACATCTTAAACTTACATAATGTTATTTGTTAATTGTATCTCAAAGCTGGGGTGGGGGGGGATCTAGAAAAGACTTTCAGCCAGATGTTTAGTTCTTGAATATCCAGTTGAGATGTATAATTTTTAAGATAATGGCTCATCGGGGCGCCTGGGTAGATCAGTGGGTTAAAGCCTCTGCCTTCGGCTCAGGTCATGATCCCAGGGTCCTGGGATCCAGCCCTGCATCGGGCTCTCTGCTCAGTGGGGAGCCTGCTTTCTCCTCTCTCTCTGCCTGCCTCTCTGCCTACTTGTGATCTCTGTCAGATAAATAAATAAAATATTAAAAAAAAAAAAAGATAATGGCTCATCACTGCAAGCTTTTGAGAAAGGAAATGGTACAGACATTTCAGTGAAGCCTGAGATAGATCAAGAGAGCCTGGCACATGGAAGGTCCTCTATAAATGTTTGTTGAGGGGTGCCTGGGTGGCTCAGTAGGTTGGGCCTCTGCCTTCGGCTCAGGTCATGGTCTCAGGGTCCTGGGATTGAGCCCCACATCGGGCTGTCTGCTCAGCAGGGAGCCTGCTTCCCCTCCACACTCTGCCTGCCTCTCTGCCTACTTGTGATCTCTCTGTGTCAAATAAATAAATAAAATCTTTAAAAAAAATGTTTGTTGAAAAGAATTGGGTATCTTTTCAAATTCCTTACATGAAACTTATCTTCATGTAAAAAAAGATAGTTCACTAACTCCAGGAGGTTATTCAATCTAATACTTGTGGTGTTGTCTCACAGAAAATCTGCTTGGTGCACTGGAATGACACATTCTCTGTGGCTATTGCTAAGGTTCCTGGGGGATAACGGGGGGGCAGGGGGCACTCCAGTGTGATGGACATTCTGCAATGCATGTAGAGAAGCGTTTAAAAATATAAGTAAATGGGGTGCCTGGGTGGCTCAGTTGGTTAAGCATCTGCCTTCAGTTAAGGTCATGATCCCAGAGTCCAGTTACCCAGTCCCATCGGGCTCCCTGCTCAGTGGGGGGTCTGCTTCTCCCTCTGACCCTCTCCCTGAATGCTTGTTCACTCTCTCTCTCTCTGTCTCTCAAATAAATAAATAATTTTTTTTAAAAAAGGAATACAAGTAATAAAGATGTCTGTAAGAATGCTGATAAATAATTCCACCCCCCAAATAAAGTCCAGCACTCGACTCAGAGTCTCTGCTTTGATGATGGAGTCATACTGGGTAGTGGTTTCTTTGAAGGGGGCAGAGAGATGAATGCATGCATGGGACAGATCCCCATATTATGGCTCCCCAGTACACATTTTCTCAGTTTATATGAATTCGGTCAATTCCTCAAGGCTACCAACAGTGACAGAGTGGCTAGGAAAGGAGGGTCCCTAGCCTCAGCCACAGGGTGAATCATCTCACATGAGAATTCAGGTCATAGGGGTGCCTGGGTGGCTCATTGGTTAAGCAGGTGTCTTTGGCTCAGGTCATGATCCTGGGGTTCTGGGATCAAGTCCCACATCAGGCTCCCCACTTAGCAAGGAGCCTGTTTCTCCCTCTCCCTCTTCTTTCTGTTCCCTTGCTTGTGCGCATGCTCTCTCTCTCTCTGTCAATTAAATAAAATCTTCAAAAAGAAGAAGAAGAAGAAGGAGAAGAAGGAGAAGGAGAAGAATTCATGTTCTGGAAGGAAAAACCCTAGACCAAACTGCTCTTTCCAATGAGAAGCTTCTCCTCAGGCTCAAGTGCTCTCCTGCTCAGTGGCCTTGAGCTGGGGCCAATTTAATCTATTAGAGATGTTTTATTAACATTAAGGAAGGGGTTTGGTGCCCCTATCCCTCTCCTTCAAATTTCCTCAACCCTTGTACCAGTTTGCCCTGTTCTTCCCAGCAACACCCTGGCCCCCTTACTAAAAAGGGCCAAGCCAAGTAGAGCTTCCCAGAACAAAGAAGATCTATGCAACAACCGGATTGGCCCCAGCTAGAAAGAGAAACAATATGTGTCGAAATAGTGACCATTGTACACATTCGCATGGCAGTTTCACTTAAAGGGGGTGAGGGAAGGAAGATGAAGATGCATGTTCTCCCACATTGGCCATCTTGCTACACATGTGGTTGAACCTGTGAAGAATTTCAAAAGGTGCAGCAACTCTTGTCAATATCGGTAAGCTCTCGTCTTCAAGCTGGAGTTATCACTACTAACTAGAAGTTAGAGCTCCAAGAAGACAGCCAGACAAATCTTCAAGGCCATCCATGCTGAGTGAGTTGAAAGAAAATTAAAGCTGCATCCTTTTAAGGGTTGACTAGCCTCAAAACCGATCTAGAATTGCCTCTTGGAGCACACACCACATGCAGTGATTTGCGGGCAGTTCACGGGCAGCAACACCTCTGCCACCAGTTGAGAGAAGTTCCTAACCCAGATGCTGGAGATACTGAGTCACTTGGCATCTCCTGCCACCTGCCCCTCCCTCTACTGGTGGCACAAACATGTGTGTGACTTCAGAGGCTGATTTCAATGACTGGCCTCTGGGAGATGGTTGGTACCGCATGTAGAAAAAAAAAATTCCATCCACACCTATAAAGCTGACCATTGAATTCTTCTGCCTAGAACAGGAAGAATTTTGTCTGTTTTGTTTATCTGTTCTTTACTTGGTGGTAGAGGATAGGACAGGGAAACTAGCCAAAGTGTATACTCTTTGCCTTTTCAGATTATTTTTGACAGGTAATCTTGTCATCATCACTGGGTGGAACATGGCGACAATGTGAAATTCCAAACTTTTCAAAAACACAAGGTCAGAAATACAAAAGAAAGTCTACAATTTCCAGTTGAAGTCTGGCTCCAGTAGAGGTTTGCAAAATAACACAGATGACAAAGTTCTGAATTGAGGGACAAATTTTGGCCTCCCTGATGGAAAACAGCTAATAGACCATTCATGTCTTGCCACATTTTCGACCCTTTGGTATCCTTCACTTTTTCCTATGGGAAATTTCAGAAGTCCTTAGCTTGAAATACAAAGACTTTGACAATTTAACCCAAATCTTCCTTTTAGCTTTATGTCTTACCCCACCCTCCCTAAAATCCACAATCTCATAGGAGTACCCACTTATTCCGCGTATATAACATAACACATAGTCTATCCTGTTCGTAGAGATTTTTTCTATCCAAGAGGTTCTTCCTACTTTCTCAACCTGAAAAAAGTTAGCTCAAAGGTCACTTCTTAAGAAAGGCTTTAAAACTGATCACTCCCTCCCCTGTGCCCTTATAACGTTAATTACACTATTTTTCTAGTAAATAAATTTGATTATTTGTCTACTCCTCTCCTCTTTACTTCTTAAGGCAAACACAATATCTCATTCTCTCTATCTGCCCTGGGTCCAATAATGCCTGGAACAAAGTAGCCACAAAACAAATATATGTTCACTGATGTTGGCTATTAGGGCTCAACAACTTGTGAATACCCCCTTTTTCTGAGCCAGCAGCAAAACACCCAACACCAGGCTTAGCCCGGCTGGGCTCTAAACCCAACCACATAGTTACTCTGGCGGATATGAAGATGATCTTACTCAGGGAACAGAATCACATGGAGATCAATGCTCCATCTGCTGGGAACCTGGTCTTGATCCTGAGAACATACGTCCAACTCATCACTGGATCCACACTGCATCTTTGTGTGACCAGTTTCCTGCATGAACAATATGCTGTCCCAAGGACTACCAAAAATGAGGTTTCTCCCTCTCTCAGTGTAATGGAAATTGCGAGACATGAAGAAGCTAACCAAACAATGTACCCTTCACTCCCTGTTAGGCACAATCCTGGGATACCTGTACTGCCTCAAGTCCTTGACTTGAAAGTGAGATCCTTCAGGTGTCTAAACCATTCTGGTCACGGCTCACTTAGCAACGGGGACTTTTCCTAGAGACAAAGATAAAGAAAGGGGAGTGAGGGTGTGTGTGTGATGGTTCTAAATCATTTGCTGCAATTTTATACTACCACTTTGTAGAATAAAAACCACCCCTGCTATCTACAAGTGACGTCTAAGTTCCCACCCCCTTGGATCTAGGTTGCCACGTGGCTACTCTAACCAATAGAGTATGGCAGAAGCATGACTTCTGAGGCTGTTGCCACATGACTTCCTCCTTCTTCACTGGGAGGTTGCTATTGGAGTCATAAGCCACTGTGTAAGAATCACAACTATTCTGAGGCCACCATGTTGTCCAGACCAAGTGTAGGTGCTCCAGTAGACAGTCCTGCCTTCTAACCATCCCTGCCAGGTGCCATTTTGGACCCTCTAGACCAATCATTCCACCAGCTGAATATTTGCCAAGTGACCTCCATTAGAGTCCTTTGGAACATAAAAATCATCTAGCTAAAGCTGGTGCAAATTTATGACCAATATAATCATGATATGTAATAAAACAATTGTTATTTTTTTAAAGGATTGTTATTTTAAGTCACAAAGTTTCTGGATAATTTTCCATGCAGGCATAGATAACAGGAATAAAGACAGAAAATAAAATGCCATCCTTTTTATTCTTCTCAGGGAAGACTTTGAATTTCTGTAGTATTATTGAGGACACTAATAAATACAATTTTCTTTAATTTTTTAATAAAAACTTAAAAAGCAAACAAGGTTTCTGAGGTTAAAAAAGACTATTTTATTGCCAGGGAATTTGCAAATGTATTTTTCTTTCCTCATTACTGACTTGTAGTCCCTCTCTGGGAATGGATAGACAGACTTGTGTGCTTACTTAAATGTAATAGACAATGGTCACAGTGTCTCTTAGTCCCTTCTGCCTCCCTGGAAAAGGAAAACTTGTAACATGAGACTGTCTAGAGGTCTCAGAATCCACGAGGGGGATTTGTCCCAAATCTTCTGTAACATAAGCCCAACATCTAGTTCCTCCAAGATCTGCAGGGTACCTAAAATCTCTGTCTCTAGTAGAGCTGGCTCTTTTCTACTTTGCATTTTTAGGTGGTTAGGCTTATTTCTATAGGAATCAAAGCTTAATTGCAAAGACAGGCTGTAGTTTGAGCAGGAAGACATTTCTGGCAGGATAGTAAATGACTTGCCAAATTGTTGGGAAGATTAAAGAAACAGAATCTAAAAAAAAAAAAAAAAGAAAAAGAAAAAGAATCTAGATTGAACCTTACAGCACAGCCAAGCCACGGACGGCACTGTTGCTGCCTACTCTGTGATCACAAAGCCACTGGCTTCCAGATCACATCACCACAGCCACAGCTGGGAAACCACCACAATCAGGAAGTCTCTGCGATCTGGTGACTGTCTCCACCCCGGAAGCAAACCATCTTGGCGGCCATTGGCACCTACAGAACAAGGGCCCTGGATCTCACATCTCTGAACACCCGCAACCAACACCTCAGTGACCGTGTCGTGAACAGAAGGAGCAGAAGGAGAAGCTGTCGAATTTCCCGCAAGTACATATAAGTAGTTGAACATAAATCACATCCAGAACCTTGTGGCAGTAGAATCTGGGAAATATGGTTTTGGCCCTTTTTTCCCCCCCAACTTTCTAGACTTTGTAGTATAAAAATCACACTGGAAGGAAAGTGGGGTGGATTTGAACGCCCATCTACAATATTATGGCAATGTGTTATTTCTTCTCCTGAACTATAAGCAATTTGGATCTCCCTTTGCATTCCATCCCCAAAGGAATCTGTTTGAGGTAAGGAAGGGGAGTTAGTGAGAAGAAAGAAAGGAAAGAATCCTGAAGTCCCACATGCCTCTTTCAAGTTCCCACCAGGAAATGCAGTCCTCAGGGGCGAGATAATATTATCTTAGTCTTATGTATTCTCCATTTTCCCTGCCTGTCCCCAGGTCCGTGTTTCACTCACCCCCACCCTGCTTTGTGCCCTGGGAGGCAGGCCTCTGGAGATGGCTTCTGCTGAGTTCGTGTGCTCTCTGACATCTGGTTGGACTTAGCCAGTGGGAGGGACCAGCAAAAGATCAGATGGCATGGAGAGAGCGGTCGGGTTCCTTCTTCCTTCTATTTCTTCTGTACCTGGCTGTGGCTCAGCTCTAGATACTTTTCTCTACCTAACACCAGTACCCAAGTCAGAGCACCTGTCAGGTGGCCCCAGTCCCCCAGCCACAGCTCTCACTGGGGGCTGGTAACTGCTCCCTCTCTGGCTTCCTACAGATGCTGGGCACAGAGTCCATGTCCATCCTTCACCTTTGCAAGGTGGTTAAGGAGTGTGCCATTAATTAGCTGCCAGGACATAGACATGGGTGTTATTGTTAGTTTCCAGAGACCATCAGGGCCACTTGCTCTACCATCTCTTCATGGCACGGTACTTTCTACATCCCGGGTTCCACCGATCTGGTCAGATTTCCTTCCTTTGGCTGAAGCTGGGTCTGCTCCCTCGGGAACAGCACCCATGTTACACAAGGGAGTGGGGTCTCACAGCACCATGACTGCCCTTGGCTGGATTTAACTGCTCAATTTCAGTTCCTCACCAGGAAAGAGAACAGCAACCACCTCTCAGGAGGTGCAAGCATTAAATACGGTTATGTATGTAAAACAGCTGAGTATACAATAGATGTTTGTACAAATATGAGCTATGACACAAGCATTTCTGAGGCTTGGCACGGTTTCCATCTATCTTGACGATTACATCCTCCCTTCTCCTAATTAAATTCCTTATCAGTAGCAAATTGTTATCGTAACTAGGACTGCCCTTCTGGTGGTCTAAATCTTCATTCCAGGGAGAGAGGAATTGGGGGAGAGGAGGGGTAAAGCAGAGGTGGCATTAAAAAGTCATTTTCACTCTTAAATAGAGAATATACCCCAGGGGTCCTAAAGTTTCTCACTTATTAACTCAGGCTGGAAAATTGGCAGAAAAAGCCATTACTGTGGTTTGTGTCTATAGACAGGCAACAGCAACAGTAGCCTTGGGCTGAAACAGCCAGGGTAGAGTAATTGTGACAGAATGAAACCAGAGGAAAGTGTGGCCAATCTGCCTATTACGACGGCGCTTTGCCTCCCAGTTGTTCCAGACCTCCTCCAGATCTCAGACAGCTTTTGGGATTTTAGCTAAAAGAGTGGCCAAGACAGCTGGGCAGACTGGCAGAGGTTTAATGGGTTTGAATTCCGACTTTCCATTTTACCAGACAAAGAAGCTTTTAAAATATTGAGGGGGCTCTAATTACAAGCCATAACGAAAGGCCTCTTCAAGAAAGCAAGCTTCATGTAATTATGAGAGATTAAAGTTTTTAAAGAATTTACAGGTTTAGAGAGATTGGTTTGGGTTGGAAAGATTAAAATTTGTTACAAGAACTGGAAAAAAATTTGCCAGAATTTTCCAGGAGACTATTTGAAAAAGAAGGTCTACACGATGAACTATCTTAATATGATCCAATATCCCAAATCGAAACTGGGTCATATTTAAGTCCCAAAGCAAGTCATATCTGGGCTAAAAATTGTGACATTCTCTTTTGATAAGAATTTATACAGTTTTTTTTTTTAAAGATTTTATTTATTTATTTGACAGACAGAGATCACAAGTCGGCAGAGAGAGAGGAAGGCAAGCAGGCTCCCTGCTGAGCAGAGAGCTGGATTGGATTCGGGGCTCGATCCCAGGACCCTGGGATCATGACCTGAGCCGAAGGCAGAGGCTTTAACCCACTGAGCCACCCAGGTGCCCCAAATTTATACAATTTTAAGAGAATAACGAGAAAGGTCTTTGCCCCGACGCACTTATTGAGGATGAATATACATGTTCCCTACAAAGAAGATGTGGGAAGATGGTCAGAATCCTTAACTGGTCTAACCCAGGCAGAACAGACCAGAATAGACTCCACCACCGCTGGCCTTATGGCCCAACCAGTAGGTCCCACCAGAGCGCCAACTCTACCCCACCCTGTGCGCCAGCTCTGACTAGTCCCCTACAGCTAAAGAGTTCACCATCCAGAGCATTCCACATTTTCTGAACTGAAACTCAAATACTTAGGACTGCTTTATTCTTTGCTTTCTACCTTCTGCCTTCTGCTACCAAAGACAACTTGCAACTTCTTGACAACCCCAAAGAAGGCAGTACCCCCCACGCCCCCCAAAGCTAGCAGAATGCAGCTCCAAATAAGAAGGGTAGTTTTGAAGGAGGCAGCTGACCTCAGTGGGTCATTGCTGATGGCCCATGGGATGTAGATGGTTGTCCCCATCTTTGAGAGGGTGATGGGGACTGTGGGCCGCTGAGCAGGATCAAGACTGTTGAGCTGTCACTCACCAGCTTAAGCCTGGTCACACTGGCCTCCATCCTGATCAGCCCAAGCAAAATTCAAGAACAAAGAGTTCCAGTTACCATAGAGTCAGTAAGCTCAGCAGCAAGTCAGTTTTTGGTTTATTTAGTCTTTTTTTTTTTTAAGATGTTATTGTTTTTAAGTAATCTCTACCCCCAATGTGGGACTCAATCCTGAGATCAAGAGTCGCATGCTCCACCAACTGAGCCAGCCAGGCGCCCCTGGTTTTTTTTTTTTTTTTTTTTAAGGTTTTATTTAATTAATTTATATTTTTTAGTAATCTCCACACCCAGCGTGGGGCTCAAACTCATGGTCCCAAGATCAAGAGTCCCACACCCTCTTGACTGAGACAACCAAGCACCTCTGGTTCTTGTTTCTTGCTTTAAATTGAGTAGTTCTTCCTTCAAGCTTCTTGACTAGGCTTTCCTAGCCCTTCGCCATTAGCTTTTTTTTTTTTTTTTTAAGAAATTTCAAGTAAATTTATTTTTACCGAAGTACAGTTGACATACAGTGTTACATTAGTTTCAGGTATACAACATAGAGATTCGGCAATTCCATGCATTATGCTACGCTCATTGAGACAAGTGCAATTACCATCTGTCATCACACAATGTTATTACAGTATTATTGACTATATTCCCCTCTGCAGTTAGCTTTATTTGCTAAAGTCATCTTCTTCATGTCTGTCTCCACTGCTGTGTCTCTTCAAGGGCGGGGGCTTGTCTCATTCTCCTGTGTATACCCAACACCTAATCCAGGGCCAGGCATACCTGCCACATCTCAAAATGGGTTGCTGAGGGACACCTGAGTGGCTCAGTCAGTTAAAGTGTCTGCCTTCGGCTCTGCTCATGATCTAGGGGCCCTGGGTTTGAGCCCCAAATCGCACTCCTTGCTCAGCCGGGGAGCCTTCTTTTCCCTCTCCCTCTGCCCTTCCCCCTGCTTGTGCTCTCCCACTCTGTCAAATGAATAAATAAAATCTTTTGGTGGGGGGCATTTGTTGAACTGAACAGAACTGGTCTTAGTGTGAAGTGAAAACCAATGGAACAACAATCTCTCGGGACCTACTTTGTGGCTGATGCAATATAAGAAAATAATCATTGGGGCACCTGGGTGGCTCAGTGGGTTAAACCTCTGCCTTCAGCTCAGGTCATGATCCCAGGGTCCTGGGATCGAGCCCTACATCGGGCTCTCTGCTCAGTGGGGAGCCTGCTTCTTCCTCTCTCTCTCTCCGCCTGCCTCTCTGCCTACTTGTGATCTCTGTCTGTCAAATAAATAAATAAAATCTTTTTAAAAATTAAAAAAATTATTAATTTACTAGATTCAGTTTAATGTTTTATGGGTATGTATTTCCACTTTGAGAATTTTAGTAGTTGGTGAGAATAAATTTGACATCCATGGATTGAAGCTCTCAAAGCATACCATTAGTATTATATATCAGCATGAATCAAGATTAAACTAGCATAGGGGTGCCTGGATAGCTCAGTGCACAGAACTGTAACTCTTGACTTTGGGATCGTGAGTTCAAACCCCACATTGGGTGTAGCGATTATGAAAAAAAGTAAATAAACTTAAAAAAGATTAAGCTAGTTTAAAGAAAATACCATTAATTTCCTTAGTGTGGTCTTTTTAGAAATTATCCGTAAAATCACTTTCTTAAAAGCAGCAACATAATCAGCTTAGTGAGTCTTTTAAATGATGCTAGGTTAAAGTTTTCCATAAATGAAAGCTATGACTATTCTTGTTTTATACAAAGATGTGAGTTATAAGAAATAAATAATATTTCCTTTAAGTAAAAAAAAAACTTTTAGTGGTTTCACTCTTATTTTAAAAGGAGTAATGTATTCATTCTTGCAACATGGAAAAAAATACAAAAAAGGGTTAAGAAAAAAATCATAATCTAGAGGCCATAAACAATCATTGTAAATAACTTATTTCTTTTTAGTCTTATTTCCATCATATACATATTTTTTACATGGTTGGGATTGTATCGTTCATATGGTTTCATATCTGCCTCTTTTTCCCTCGATGGGGAGAGTGGTGACTCCAGGACTATGAGGGGGAACCGGGACATTATGTTTAGTTTGCCCTTCAGTTTTATTCTGGTATCTTCTGTGGTCCTTTCCTCCCTTTCACCCCTTTCCACCTGCTCTGTTTCCTGGGATCCTGGCCCAATGTACTGTTCCCCACCCCTTCACCCCCCAACCTCCCCACCCCCACCACCGTTCTCTTGCCCTCTGACTGCCGGTTGGGTTTGGCCAATGGGTGGACCTGATGGGAAATGGGAGGCAGGGAGGAGAAAGACATGGCGTCTTCCGCTCCCTAGCTCCCTGCTCGAGGGTTCACTGTAGGCTGGCTGCGTCCCTCCACAGAAAGCCATAGATAGCTCCAGCTAAGCACCCTTCTCCTTGCGTCTATCTCTCTCTCTGGCTTCTGGTAATCAGACACTCCCCACATCCCTTCAAGCCTGTGGTCCATCATTACTGATCCTGAGGCATTGCCACAACCTACACAAGGCCAGTCTCTTAAATAATCCTCTTAGTAAACGCTCCTTCAATTATCTAGTTTGAGGGGGCCTTCTGTTTCCTGTCAGGACAGACTGATAGAAATATTTAAACCATATGTCCCTCTCCCAAGCCTAGAGTACTTCATTCAGTCTTCAGAATTCAGAACTCAGAAACACTGTTACCTGTGTTTTCTTAGCAGGGTCGTTTAGGGATAACAGATGTATAAATAAGGGATCTCCAGGTCCAGCAAGCAGCTATTTATACTGGCTGGGCCTGGGTGCCCATGGTTATGATGCACACAGTAATAATAGTTCTCGTCCTTCATGCTCCAGTGTGACCCCTGAGCCGGACACTCTTCCAGCTGGGCCCAGACCTTTAGAACAGGTCAGCAAGGTGGCTTTTGTCCCCTTTTCAGAGTTGAATAAATCAAGTGTGTAGGGGAGCCTGGATGGCTCAGTCGGTTAAGCATCTGCCTTCAGATCAGATCATGATCCCAGCTGGGATCGAGTCCCCACGTCAGGCTCCTTGCTTAGTGGGGAGTCTGCCTCTCCCTCTTTCCCCTACACCCCTGGCCATGATCTCTCTTGTTCACTCACTCTCTCAAATAAATAAATAAAACCTTTAAAAATATTTTTTTAAAGTTAAGTATGTAGAAATATAGGTAACTTTTACCTACTATCACACAAGAAGCGAGCTGCTGCTTATGGTTCTAGCCCTTTCCCTGCTCTGTTTGTCCTTACCCTTCTCACCACCTAATCTGCTATTGGTTTTTCCTCATCCATCTTTAACCTTGATTTAACCTTGATCTTATTGAACTCAAATGTAAGCCTGGTAAGGGCAGGAATCCTTGTTTTCTTCACTGCTTTCTCAGCATTTGAAACAAGTCCCCGCATACAGCAGGGGCTGAATGGATCTTTTTGAATGAGTAAATGATGAAGTCGGTGTGAAGGCATTGTTTTCCTATGACACCCTCCCTAGCAAGCCACAGTCAGGTAAACAGATAATCAGAAGACAAAAAACAATGGCCTTATTTTTTCACTAGACACAACCATTATACAACTGACTGACTGCAACATAAGACAGCTAATGAAAGAAAACAAAATGACGTTCACATATTTGTTTTCAAAGTGTGTTTACTGTCGAGAGGCCCAGACAGATGGTAAGGCCATGTGGGATTTGACAGAGTCAGATGCCCCTGAGGATGCTAAGGAGAAGAGCATTGAGCAATGGATTTTGGTGCAGACAGCAGCCTCCCACTGGTGGCCCGGTGCAGGTGCACACAGAGTGAATGGAGGCTTTCTTCAGGGTCAGGGAAGCTAGATGACAGCGGCAAGCAAGCTGAGCAAGTGTGGCCGACTGTGGGAAGTGCGGGTTTAGAAGGGGCAGACATTCTGGAATTGAATCCTGAATACTGCCTTGTTCTTCCTCTCAGATGCTTTATGTTCCATTTCTCATGACTCTTGGATCTGGAGTCTGTCTTGTCAGTTTAGATCATAAAATAAACATTAGAGGTCATGTCACCCCCAGGCAGGGCTGGATGGGCCAAGGAATACCAAGAAATGGAAGCACTTGCTTATCAATCAAAGGACCATGTAGCCATGTAGCCCCACTAGTTTACAAGGAGTTAATCAGTTAATCTACTCTAAAGACATAAAGAAATATCTAACATATGAGAAAGATAAAATAAAAAATAAAAATAAAAAATGACATTTTTTCAGATTCCAAGTTTCTTGAGATAGAATGGACCTCTAGGGGACCAGGCTAAGTGGCACAAGTTTTTGAGTAATATCTGCTAACATGGCCTCCTAACCTCCAGTGGTGTCTATCTTCTCAGGAGACCCCTGCTAGCATGATCTCACGGGCCTCTAGTCAATGGTGTCCACCTTTTCAGGAAACGCCAACCTCCAATTTTGCCCTTAGAAACCCTCACTTTCAAGCTTGTGGAGAGTTCCAGACTTCCAAGCATCAGCTCCCTGTTCTCCTGGCCAGCTCCACCCCAATAAATTGCCTCTTTCTTCACCACTAAAGCTTGGTGTCAGTTTTGATTGGCTGGTGGACAAACTCTCATTTCATGCAATTACACTCTCATTTAGGCAGAAGGGAAGGAAATAATAGTTCATAAATAGATTGATTGTTTTAAGAAATAAGTGTAGCATGGGACGCCTGGATGGCTCTATCGGTTAGGCGACCAACCCTTTATGCCAGCTCAGGTCATGATCTCAGGGTCCTGGGATGGAGCCCCGTGTTGGTCTCTGTGCTGAGCGTGGAGGCTACTTGGGTTTCTTCTCTCCCCCTACCACCCACTTTGTGCTCTCACATGCGTTCTTTATCTCTCTCTCCTAAAAATAGATGAATATCTTTTAAAAAGAGAGAAGTATAGCAAAAAGCTGGGCTTTCCAACTACTTATATGCCATGAAGATGATTCTTACAAGGTGATTTGAGTGTGGGCTGTGGCCTCAGGCTTACATGGGTTTACCTGTCTGCTTTGTCACTGACTTAGACCTTACGTAAATTAGTTAACCTTTCTAGGCCTCAGTTTCCTTGGTTATACGACTGGGTAACAATGGTATTTATTTATTTCATTGTTGTGAGGATCATAAAAGATAATCCTTATACCCAGTACATAAGAGGTACCCAATAAATTAGTGCTCAAAATCACAGTCCTTGGGACACCTGGGGGACTCAGTCAGTTAAACGTCTACCTTCGTCTCAGGTCCTGATCCTAGGGTCCTGCACTGGGCTCCTTGCTCAGCAAGAAGCCTGCTTCTCCCTCTGCCTGCTACTCCCCCTGCTTGTGCTCACTCTTTTTCTCTCTCTCTCTCTGACAAACAAATAAATAAAATCTTAAAAAAAAAAATCACAGTCCTACTATACTGGTAACTGGATTCTAATGGAATGGTCTACTGGCCAGAGGAAGTTATTTTCTCCAGCACCAAGTACCTTATCATTACAGAAAAGGGAAATTTTGAAAGAAGACCTCAGGAAATTCCCTTATACTGGTATCACCAGGTGACAATTTTTCCTTCTCATAGGAAGCAGGTAGAATTAAGAAACTGGACTATTGGTCCTGGTCCTTAGGAAAAGCATGATTTTTCCTGGATGCCCCTTCCCAGAGACAGGCTCCATATTGTTAATGTTCAAAGTCTTCTTAGAGATTATTCCCGATTGCTCTTTTATAATTCTATTAGAAACAGGTTGAAGCTTGTCCTTCAGTGTCTCAAAGGAGATAGGAAAATTATCAGTGGCTGTCACCAAGGGTCTATAATTTACTCCATGCAAGAGAGTAATGAATTGGGTCAAACCACCTCCCCCTTGGGAGCTATAGCCCAGCAGGCCCATTAGGCTCATCTGCGATGCATGAGTACCCCACCCCTTTTGTCTACTGCCAATAATCTAGACATTAGTTACTAGCTGCGTGAGGCCATTCACGTTTCAATTGGTTAAAAGAAAAAATTCAGTTTCTCAGTTACATTAGCCACTGGTGGCTACCGTCTTGGATGATGCAAATATAGAAAATGTCCATCATTACAGAAAGTTCTTTGGAGTAGATTGCTTTAGAAGTTGGTGCCAGCTTGAGGCCGAGATCCATTCACGCAAGTGAAAAGTCCCAGTTCTAGGCTGCAGGCAGTGGTTCTGAGATCTGAATATTGCTTAGCCTTGAACCTCAAGGGGAAAATAAGAGACTGTAAAATCCTTTCCACTGGACTCTTAGTGTCCCTGAACTGTCATGTCATCGTGACTTTTAAAAAAGGAAGTATGATCCAGCTCAGAGAGGAAAATTGTGCCTACATTTTGCTAGATCTTAAGATCGTGGTTCAAATCTCTTCCCAAATACTGTTTTACTGTTAAGCAGTAAATCCTAAAGAATATTCCCTCAGTTACTTGCTGAAGGGTCAAAGCTTATGTTCCAATTAAGGACAAGGAGATTCTGGGGCTTCTTAGCCACAAGAACAGGGCATGGTCCTAGAGGCCTAGGTAGGCTCCGTGATTCAGATTGTCATGGAGGGTCCCAGGGTACCTCTCCCTCATGTCTTGTAAACCCCCAAGCACATTCCCTCAGTCAAGCTTAAGGCTTTCTATTCCACTCCTTGTCTTGTCTTCTTTTATCTCCAACTTCCGGCTTAAGCCACTGGTCATTCTCAGCCATTTCCGGCTCATCTATGTTAGTCTTGACTGCAGGGCCACGGAATAAAAACATCTAGAAACTGCAGTATAGAAAAACACAAGTAAGCACAAAATCTCCTGCTAGCATCTTGCCAGTGTATTATTGGGCTAAGAGCTTGTGTTCTTCCCAGCCTTAAGTTAAATTTTAAAAAGCTCCCTTTTGTTCCTTTAACCCCAGGGGTAGTGGAGCTTTAGGAAAGAAGGCATGAAAAGACCTGTTCTGCCACATTCGTCACCTTGACTAACCCACCCATTCCCGGTGGGAGACTGCATCCTCAGTGCCAAATAAAATGAGAGCAGTTTCTGAATAGAAGCATGCAAGAGTCTTAAATCACCCAAGCAAACAAGAATGATCCCATTTCCAAATAAAGGAAGTTACAAGCAAGGTTGTTGGCCCACGGTTTAGTTCAAGGACTAGTAAACTCCTCATGTTGGTGTTTGGGAATTTCTTTACATTTTAGAAAAACAGCCCGATGGTCCCTCAGCTATCTCGTTGTGCAATTTGTAGTTTTCCTCCTGGGCTTTGCCAATCCTTAAGATGACATGTGCCCGCTCATGGAGTGCTGCCCCTGCTTCTGGAAAAAGCACACTGTGGCCCAGTGGCCTTCGGAACCTACAGAGCTGGGGAACCTGCTCCCCAAATCCAATCAGAAGCCCAGCATAGGAAAAAGGTGGCCGGAGCTGCTCCGGCTGAAGAGGGGAGCCCTAGCTCGTCCCTACCTCATCTCTAAGGAAATGCAAGAGCTCACAAAATTCTTTGAAGGCTTTGCTGTCCAGGTGGACTCACTGGAAACCTTGTATCAGCCATTTCAAGGTCAAGGATGCTTGGATTAGGAAGATTAGCATCTGTCACTTGCGAAGAAGTTTATAAAGGATATCAGAACCAGTATCTCAAGGACAAAGCAAGCTCACAGATCCCAAGATTAAAAAGAATAATTTATCCACACTTTGATTATTCTTCTGCCCCACTCATGCAGAAGAGTGAATTGTATGCAGCTTTAATATGGGTCATTGCTACTGTTTTTGCCTTTATGGTATGAGACAGTGGCTTCTGAATGTGTATGGACAAATTTCCAGAAGGCCAATAAATGACTCCGTGAAAGATTTAGAAAGAAGCTAATATCTCATTTTCAATGTATAAAACACTTTACAACTTATTACTTAAAGATGATCACCTTTACATTTTATTTAAAAATGCATAGTATTTTTTAAAATGCATAGTATTTTAGTACTAGGCAAAAAAAAAAAAAAAAAAAAAAAAAAGTTTGGTGCCAAGGGCAGCTTCAGGACAATAGAAAAAAAGAAGAAAAATGATCATGAGATTTTTTTTATGGTGTTTTCAAAGCTGAATTTCATGCCCTAAGAAAGATTGTTCAAGGTCTTTTCTGGTTTTATTTATATTTTGAATTATAATGTAAATAGATTGGTTCTTAAGATTTCAACTTATACAGTGCCTGGGTGGCTCAGTTGGTTAAGCAGCTGCTTTTGGCTCAGGTCATGATCTTGAAGTCCCGGGATGGAGTCCTGCATCGGGCTCCCAGCTCCACGGAGAGTCTGCTTCTCCCTTTGACCTTCTCCTCTCTCATGCTCTCTCTCAAATAAATAAATAAAATCTTAAAAAAAAAAAGATTTCAATTTATAGGGGTGCCTGTGTGGCTCAGTCGATTTCAGCTTAAGCCATGATCTCAGAGTTGTGAGATCAAACCCTGCATCGGCTCTGTGCTGGACATGGAGCCTGCTTAAGAGTCTCTCTCTCCCCCTCTCCTTCTGCACACCCCCTTAAAAAAAAAAGAAAGAAAGAAAAATGATTTCAACTTATAATCTTTTTATTACATTTATAAATCTAGAAGAATTCAATGATCACTTTTAATAGAGTTTTATAACTTAATCTTTTAAGCATTTAAAATTGCATTTTTAATATTAATCATTTAAATTTTGTGTTTTAATTGTCTGGTTCCCAAACAAACATTATTAGACACTCACATAAATTAAATTTCTAAAAATGGTTAAAATTAAATTCTTTTAATTATCAAATTACTGCTTATAGTCCAAGAAAAATTATCTTATTTCTCTGAGGTCTAAAACAACTAACCCAATTAACTTTTTCTAAATTGGAATCACAATTTGCCAGGTACTTAATATACCAAATTCTTAACTACTCCAAGTACTCAAAATACCAAATATACATAGATTATCCTAAATTTAACATAAAACTATAAATAATTTGGAGTTTACTTACTTCATCATTTCTATATTTAATTACAAGACTTTCCAATGAGGAAATAACTATGTCAGCCTTAGCACCCTAAAGTTTCTTTTTGCACTAAGAAAGCTTCTGTCCAGGTCACAAGACTTGATTATTTTATTTAATCCTAATGGGTCACATGGAGCCTGAGCCCTATTAATAGTGGTCATAACAGGATTCCATAGCTTTCAAAAAGACTGAATGTCATATCATTACCTAATTCTTCCCTCTCTTATTAGAAATCCATAACAACCAAAATTATAACTCTTACATTTCTCTGGCTCTCCTAAGATACAAATGTGATCTTATTTAATTCTGCTCATCTTGAAGTGTGGTCTAATTGCTCACAAATAAAATCATGTTAATAATAAAAAGCAAAGAAAACTTTTCAAGGACCAAAAAAAAGAAAGAAAGAAAGAAAGAAACATAAAGCCTTATTAATGAAAAATGGAAATGTAGAATTAAACACAATTTTATGGAGCTGTCCTTGCCCAGATAATTTTAAGGACATGATGCTGTCACAGATAAAAGAAATAACTAAAGAAAAAAATAAAAGAAATAGCTAAAACACTGATTGAACGGGACCAACTTCAGACCACATAAACTAGGATATATCATCTAGTGGAATTGAATCATGGAAGTAAAGGGGAAAGAAAAAACAATGTTTATTTCCAGATACACCATCAATAACCAGAAGCTCAGTTTTGTCAACACTGCTAAATATTTAGCCACATAAATTTATAGCTCTGTTACCTGAGCCTGATTAAATCCAAACAGGAAAGTCCTCTGGGTTGTTAAAAAATCCAGGACTATTTAGAGTATAAAACTTTTCTGGGTTTTTTGGTTTTTTTGTTTGTTTGTTTGGTTGGTTGGATTTTTTTTTTGCCACAGACTGATTTCATTAGAAAGCACAGTTTACATACTTAGCATGCCCATTCTTGTATTCATCTACTTATTATTGATGTGCATTAGTACTACTCTTACCCAAATTAATCAAAGGTTTACTACCTATAAGTTTAATTTGCAACCATGTCACAAAATAGTTCAGTGTAGGCTGGGGAGAGGTTGGGTTCTCCTTCATACTGTCATTCAAGGACACCAGTTTCTTATATCCAGAGTGCCCTACTGGATCCTGTGTCTGGCCAGCAGATGGGGGCAGGAAGAGAACATGGAGGCCTCTGGGAAAGGGTTTATGAGCTCTACCCAGAGGTGGTCTCCCTGCTGCCTGTTTCCTATTGGCCAGAACTCAGCTGCATGGCTTCACTTCCACAAAAGAGCATCTCCTGGACTCAGCAGGGAAGTAGAAACAACATGGTGAACAACTGGCCAGTCTCTGCTACGTTATATCATAGCTTAATGTTTCACTCAGTAATAATTAAATTGATAAAATTATGATCAGAGTACAAATGGACGTGGCTGAAACAAAGCTGTTATCATTTTATCATGCATGATGACAGACCATAGGAAGAAAAGGAATAATGTTCTTCATATTCCTGGATCACTTAATTTCTGATGCACCACATTTTCCACAACATTTTATAAGTTGAGATGATCCACCAGTGGAACAGATGCTGGTCAAAATGAATTGTTTTTGTTGTTGTTTTTAAAGAAGATGATTATGGTTGATTTCCATAGAAAATATTACCAGATCACAGTGACTGTAAGAGCTCGTCTTCATATAATGCTCCACTTCATAAAATATGGGTTTACTAAGAAGGGAGATAATTTACTCTTTGTCCTGTTTTTAGGGATGAAACACTTTTAGCCAGGTGAAGTATGGGGGCGGGAGACACCGAAGACATGGAGTCTACTGCAATAGTCCAGGCAACCGATATTGCAGGCCTCACTCAGCATGGGTTTGGTGCCAGTGAGAGCATGTTTTGAGTCCCTGATGTAGCATTTGTTGGCTTTGAAACCTTGAACATATTAGTTAACCTCTATAAGCTTCAATTTCCTTACTTGTTTTGTTTTGTTTTGAAGATTTTATTTATTTATTTGACAGAGAGAGAGACCACAAGTAGGCAGAGAGGCAGACAGAGAGGCTAGAGGTGGGGGGGAAGCAGGCTTCCCGCTAAGCAGAGAGCCTGATGTGGGGCTCGATCCCAGGACCCTGAGACCATGACCTGAGCAGAAGGCAGAGGCTTAACCCACTGAGCCACCCAGGCGCCCCTTCAATTTCCTTACTTGTAAAATGGAGATAGAGATTTCAAAGAGATGTGAGAATGACATATCTTTTCTCTCACTAGAATTTAAAGTCAGTGAATTCTTTTCTTACTCATTGTCATATTTCTGGCACACGTTAAGTTCTCAGGACAAGATAGTTTTAATGATAGTTTTATGATCATTTACTAGTATCATTATTCATATAACTACATCTAGCAGGCAGCTAAAAATTAAAACTTATATTTCAAGAGCAGTATACAACTCACATGCAGGCAAAAAGGACCCCTCCTGTGGGCCTGGGTTTCAGAGCCGTGCTATTCATAAGGTGGTTCAGGGACCAGTCAATCCACAAACTCTTACTGGGCCACACTGGAGAAGTACAGAAATTGAGAGTAAGCATTTATGGGCACCTGGGTGGCTCAGTCATTAAGCATCTGCCTGCAGCTCAGGTCATGATCCCAGGTCCTAGGATCAAGGCCCACATTGGGTTCCCTGCCCAGTGGGAAGTCTGCTTCTCCCTCTCCCACTCCCCCTGCTTATGTTCCCTCTCTCACTGTGTCTCTCTCTGTCAAATAAATAAAATCTTTAAAAAAAAAGATCGCTGCATTAAAAAAAAAAAAGAGTAAGCATTTAAAAACTTTATACCATTTTGACATTGGCATATCATCTCATTAAACAAGGCATAAACCAGTAGGGCATGTTTGCAATTGAGTGATGGGTTCCATGTGGTATAAACTGCATACTATCATGGGTGATGGGACCTCTTTTCAACTTTTTATTTTAAGGCTAGTCATCTGTAACCCCACAATAAGTAAATATAAATAAATGAAAACAAGTCTTTATTTTTATAAATTATTATCGTTTTCATTTTTAATCAAACCAGCTATTTTTTAAAAAGGGGTGTGTGTGTATGTGTGTAGTTTAACCCAACAGCTAAAGTAAGGAAGTAAATTTCATATCATTTACTTTTTTTTAAATTTATATATTTATTTGACAGAGAGAGAGACAGCGAGAGAGGGAAAGGGGGGGAGTGGGAGAGGAAGAAGCAGTCTTCCCGCAGAGCAGGGACCCCTAATGTGGGGCTCGGTCCCAGAACCCCAGGATCATGACCTGAACTGAAAGCAGATGCTTAGTGAATGAGCCACCCAGGTGCACCATATCATTTACTTTTTAACCCTGATTTCCTACTGATTAGGAAAAACTTCTTTTTCAAGAAAAGACACATTTCAAAATACAGTGATAGTAGAAAAGCAAATGAGAACAATGGAAGTGATTCTGAAAACAGGAAGAACAAAAAGTTCATAGTCGTTGACTCAGAAGTACAAGCCCTCATAGCCTGAGTTCAATTTGTAGCCAGAATTGATGATGAAGGGCTAAAACTACAGCATTTTATCTGTAGAAATGTATCAACTAATGAAGCAATGAAACCAACATGTAAGTGGCTTAAAAAAATACTGCCTTTTGCACACCAAGTATAAGAAAGAAGTAAAAAAAAAAAAAAAACAAAACAACAACAAAAGAATTCTTAGAGAGTAATGAATTAAAAACTTGACAGAAGCAGATGTTAACTATTTCTCATAGAACCAGCTTTGCAGGCTTCTCAGAAAATAGTATTTGAGGTGACGAAGCCCAGGCATTGATACAGTTGCTGAGACGTGATTGCAAGGATGTAGCAAAGACAGTGACTTCGAAAAGGTAATCTATACTGTACTGGAGAACTTGGCTCCAATGCCTGTGTCTGGTGAAACCATGGTTTGCCCTATTTGGAAACCGACTAACGAGATGGAAGGCTAACTCCTAGAAAAAAAATGACACCAAGTCTAGAGGAATATAAAAACCCTCTTCGTGTGGCCCTTGCTTAGTATAGGTATGATTTAAACACGACTGTGATGGGAAGAAACAGTTCTTTTATTTTCTCAGCTTCATGGTCAGTGAACACAACTGTAAACTTATAAAACTGTAAAGGATTATGCTGTCCATAAATGTGTCTGGAGCTAGGATTTGGGGTAGGATTATCTTCAGATGGCACAGCTGCAATGCCTCGAAAACATTCTGGATTTGTTACCCAGTTAGGAACTTGTGCCAGAATGTAAATCAACACACCCCTTCCTTTGTCAAGAAATTTTTGCTACAAAAGTCAGCTGAACAAAATGGGAAACTGATAGATCTGAAATCTCTTTCTTTCATAGAAAGTTTAAATTTCATTTTGATGTCAGAGGATAAGTTGTTGGAAGTGGCTACTGATAAAGGATTGAAGACAAATTTTGCACCATTTTGTATAAAAATTCTAAATGAACAACCCAAATTTTAAATGAAAAACCCAATTTTCTGCTTAAATTACTCTGAAATATCTTCTTCCGTTCTGTCAAAATACCCCAGTAAGACTTGTTTCCTTACTGTAAGTGTTATTAAAACAAAGCATTTGGAAAGCTTAGATGTACATTGCTACCTACAAGTAGCATGTTATCATCAACTCAACCAAGCTTGGAGAGTGAGTAAACAAGTTCATTTGTCACATAAAAACCCTTAAATATTGATGTGAGTGGTGCTGTTCAAATGATGCAGACAAGCATCTAATATATGGAATCTTATTTCATTCATAAATTTTTATTTAGTTATGACCTTGTAACAATCAAAAGTTAGAAACATAGTGAGGACTGACTGGGTTAAATTATCTGTACATACACTTTCAAGAGCAATATGTTCAATTCTTATAATTGTTCCCCTTTCTTATTCTGCTCATTTGTATTAAAATGTATGTCTAACAATCTAGTAATAAATGAATCTAATAAAAAATTGGACCTGTATTTTGTATGTCTTTGTTTTTAATTTTTTATTGTATTAAAAGAAGTATTCATATGTAACAGATTGAAAATGAAAAAAGGAGGGGGGGCTAAAATCCTTAACAATAGAGTATGCTGCTTTAGAGGGCCAATATGGTACCGGGAAATCCATGGGACCACCAGAGTATGCTTACTCGGAATCTACCATCTTAGTCCTCAGAGAATTCTAGCTCTAAAGGCCCTGAGGCTATGTTGAGGACCCATGCAAGCATCTTTTCTGGGAGAATACTGCTGAGGGTGACTAGTGTTTTCAGTGTGCAAAGTCCTAGACCCCGAGTGCTTATGAGTATATAGGCAGAGCTAAGATATACAGGCCGTGCATGCTGAAGGCCCCTTACAGTGGGAAGTGGAAAAGGAGACAGGCTAAGGGCTTAGACCCAGCTCATCCAGTGGCATCATGGTCCAGCATGAGCTCCACAGCATTCAAATTTGACCCAGATTAAGATGATATATTTATCGCACAACAAATGAAACCATCAACAAAACAAAAAAGTAACCTACTGAGTAAGAGAAGATATTTGCAAATGACATATCTGATAAGGGGTTAATATTCAAAATATATAAAGAACTCATGCAACTCGACACCAAAAAAATCAAATAATTTGATTAAAAAATGGATAGAGAAGCTGAATAGACATTTCTCCAAAGAAGACGTACAGATGGCCAACAGACACACGCTCATCATCACTAATCATCAGGGAAATGCAAATCCAGACCACAAAGAAAATATCACATGACACCTGTCAGAATGGCTAGAATTAAAAAGACAAGAAATAACAAGTGTTTGGTGAGGATGTGGAGAAAAAGGAACCCTCATGCACTGTTGGTAGCCATGTAAATTGGTACAGCCACCATAGGAGACAGTTCCTCAGAAAATTAAAAATGGAAAAACTGTAAGATCCAATAATTCAACTACTGGATATTTACCCCAGGAAAATGAAAACCTTAATTTGAAAAGATATATGCACCTACACCTATGTTTATTGCAGCATTATTTACAATTGCCAAGAAAGAGAAGCAACCCAAGTCAGTGGATGAGTGGATAAAGAAGATGTGGTATACATCTACAATGGAATATTACCCAGCTATAAAAATGGTAAGGGGCTCCTGGGTGGCTCAGTCGTTAACCGTTTGCCTTCTTCTCAGGTGGTGATCCCAGGTTCCTGGGATAGAGCCCTACATCAGGCTCCCTGCTCTGCGGGAAGCCAGCTTCTCCCTCTCCCACTCCCCCTACTTGTGTTCTCTCTCTTGCTGTCTCTCTCTGTCAATTAAATAACTAATTTTTTTTTAATCTTAAAAAAAAAAAAAAAGATGAGATCATGTCATTGGTGACAACATGGATGGATCTAGAAGGTATCATGCTAAGTGAAATAAGTGAGTCAGAGAAAGCCAAATACCATGTGACTTCACTTATATAAGGAGTCTAAAAAACAAAACAAATGAATAAACAAAAAGCAGAATCAGACCTGTAAATACAGAGAACAAACTGGTGGTTGCCAGAGGGGAGGGGTCAGGACATGAGCAAAATGGGTGAAGGAAAGTGGGAGACACAGGACAGGCTGCCAGTTATGGAATGAATATGTCACGGGAGTAAAGGTACAGCATGGGGAATATAGTCAGTGACATTGTGATGGTGTTGTGTGGTGACAGATGGTAGCTGCACTTGGAGTGAGCATTGCCTAGCATAGAGAATTGTGGAATCACTATGCAGTGCATCTGAAAGTAATGGAACGTTATGTACCAAATCTAAGGTCTGTCTGTCAAGGCAAAATGATATATTTATTTAATAGTTGCTACCTTCATTTATAGCTTTCAAAGTTTTAGACATCTGGATTATGGGCCTCCATTTTGTTCTTTGGTCTGGGCCACACAAACACTGAGGGAGGACCTATCCAGGATATATATTAAAACCAGAGTCCTGCATCTGGCAGCGCAGAGGGGATATTTGAAGCTGAGGGAGAGGCAGGAAACTGTGAACAGGTGAAGTCCTATATGCACAGGCTTGGCCCAGAGTAAGCTCTCAATACTAAGGGAGCAGCTGAATTACGTGGGGAGGGAATACCAAGCCAGAACAGCGGACTCTTGGGGGAACCTTGGAAACGAAGTCCAGAGATACAGAAGGGGAGGAGAGAGTGTCCAGCACACCCACAGGGCCTGGCAGGTGGTAAGTAAGTGCTCAGTAAATATGGGTGGATTTGAAAAATATCCGGGAAAGGAGACTGAGAAGGAGCTCTTCACACACTGAATGCAGCAGAAAGATCAGATTGGGGATGAGAGCTGATTGAATTCAGTCAGGAAATACCTTTAAATGATTGTTTCAGCCCACAGGAAGTGAGATTGCGAGAGATTACGGAACAGTGGTATTTCTCTTTCTAGTTGAGTTTAAGAACTCTGGTGGAAGCTCCTCTCTTTAGAAATTATGCAGACAATGAAAGAGATAAAATAATAGCTTGAGGGACATGCGAGGTTGAAAGAAAATTCTTTTGTGTGGCTGAGAGAAAGAGCAGTGGGGAGGAAAGGATGATTAATGGAGCAAGAATCCAGAAGAAGGATGGGAGGAGAAGAAATCAAAAGAAAAAGACATAGAGGTGGGTCTTAGAAAAGAAAGAAAAGAACGTTCTGCCTGAGGCGAGAGGACGCTGGAGGGATAAGTGATAAGAATATAGAGACAGTTCCAAAGATGATAAACTGAAGTTCTTGAAGTTTGTGCAGGGGAACTTCAGTTTCCGGAGGAGCAAATAGCACAGCCCATGGGTGGGAAGCATGGTACCTTCTGTGTTGTGGGTGATGCCGTAGGGTGACTCACACATTCTAGCCCCCCAGCTGGCTTACCTTCCTATATGACATACGATCCCCAGGCCAGATTTAACCTACGATGACCTGAGAACCAGGAATGGTTTTCATGCTCTTTGTTTGTTTTTACTATAGTAAATTATACCAAACATATTATTTACCATTTTAAAGTATACAATTCAGGGGTGTTAAGTACATTCACAAAGGACGGCCGTACGCTTATTTATCATGGACGTTACCTATCTTTGAGGTGATGTGGATGGGCCTGTAGAAAAGGAGGGAGAATGTTCTAGACACGGAGGTAATTATTCAAAATTCTAATCTCGGTTAATTCTGTGTGTATGCTGAGGAAGTCACTTCACTGAGAGCTGCTCCCCTTTCTTCCAGCCAGCATTACGCTCTTGAAAAAACAAAGTGCTCAAGTTAGAATGCTTGCTTTATTGTTATTTGAGCATGCTCTCTATTTTCCCACACAGCCGTGTAGGTGAGTAATCGTGACATCACCACACACACACAGACACACACACACACACACACACTCCTTATATGAACTCTGCTACAGGAATGCACATGATGTTCAGAACTCTGCTTTTTTTTCCTGTATGATTAATCTCTCTATTATTAGAGATTTTCTTCCTGATTTGAACATACTGGTCTTATTAAGAGACTATTTCTTAACATTGCTATCCCCTGGTCCCCTCTCCCATAAAAAGGAAATTTTTCCAGTCTTACTCCATGTGAGAGAAGTTGGGATAGGGAAATGATGGAGAAATGAGGAAACCGATTTAAAATAGAATAAAGGGGAACACAGCACACACTTCCCCACAGCTGGCAAGATGACTCCTGAAATCAGAACAGATGAAACAAGACCCAGAAAGCTGGAAGTAGTCCTAAGTGAGAGGTCGGGAGGGAAAATAAGAGGTCTGTCAGAGAAAGCACGTTCTTGCTGAGGTGAGAAGGGGGTTTACTCTCGCAGTCCATACCCAGAAGACTGGGTCACTTTGACCCCCATATATTGTAGGCCGAGAGCAGCTTGTGCAATTGCTTATGTCCCAGCCAGCTAGTGACAGGCAACATCAGATATCTGAGAAATAATTAGCTGCTTGCCCTTCGTTTTCTGCCGACAATTAGACAATTGTGGGTGCAATTATTTCTGTGTAACAACAGATAATTATTGCTAAAGAACTACCTGCCTTGTGAAAGGGAGCTAGATAGAAGTGGGGCCCCTTTAATGAGTTAGTGTTTAAAATCAGAGTATGAATATAATTTGATTAGTGGAAAGACACCCCTGGCTGCTTTGAAATGACATTTTTATACTTTAACACGTGCTTTCCCTAGCCCACCTGCGGGCCTCACCGCAGCATCGTTGGCATAGTACAATCCTAATTAAACTCTGCATAAGACAGGCTACCTCACAGCCAGACGGACCATGGATCCCAGCAGACCATAGGGGTTCTCGACAGCCAACACACAAAAGGCACAGATAAATGGCCCAAACGCCAGCATCTTGCTAGAAATGTAAAGACGTCCAGCTACCAAAGGGCATCCAGCGTGGGGCTGGACACATAGAAGGGGCACATGGAAGGGACATGTCAAATGTTTCCTGACTTGAGGCTCCCTTCGGCCCCCACAGCATTGACAGCACGCCCTTACTTTAGCCTCTCGTGCTCATGCTCTGTGTTTGTCCCCCTCCCTCAGCGTCTTGCGAGCTACAGTGGGGACAGATCCATGCTATTTTCATCTTTTAGTTTCCTCAGCTTATTTCTGTCCCTGGTGACAGAAAGCAAACTCACACTAGCTTCGATCCAATAAAACGAAACAAAATGAGTGGCCAACGGAGGCCAAGGGCTCCTGGCAGGGCTCTGTTTCCTTGCTTCCAGCCTCTTCCAGTAAACGAGCCTCCTCCCCTCTGCTGCGGGGGGCTGTCCTCCCTGTACCAGCTACTGGGTCTTTGCTCAGCCTGCAGAGGCTTGACTCTGGGCCTATCATTTACCTAGAAAGGTAACTTTCTAACTGCTGGCGGTCTCGGTTTCTATCTCTGTTAATGAGGGAAATAAAAGCAATACCTACCATATTGGGTTATCGTAAAGATGAAGTGAGCTAACAGATGAAAGGCAGTCACACAGAATGGCCCCATCCGTGGAACCTGGGTTAGTGTTTGTTGTGTCTTTAATGGAAGAGGCAGGAGATAGGTATGACCACAGACAATTCTGGGTTTATTAAACACCCTACCTTAGTGACCCCCAAAGAAAGAGGGAACAGTTCTATCTCCACATCCATCTAAGCAATCTGGGGGAAGGACTCTGATTAACCAAAGTCTTGAGGGTTTACTGGATCTCAGGCACCTTCGTAAGTAATTCTTCATGGAATCTCCATTGATTTTCACCACAATATGGGTGCCATTTTTATCTTCATTTCACAGATGAGTGAACTGAGTCTTCCAAACATTTAGTGGAGAGTGTGCAGAGAAGGGTCACCTTTTTTCCGTAAAGAGCTGGATAGGAGATATTTCAGGCCCAGCAGGCCATCTGGTCCCCATCACGGCTACTCGACTGTGTCGGAGCGTGAAGGAGCAGCAGACAATATGTAAACAAATGAACATGGTTGTACTCAAATAATACTTGTCATCAGAATTCGAATTTTATAATATCCACGTGTCAGGAAATACTATTTTTCTTTTGATATTTCCCCCCCAATGATTTAAAAATATAAAAACCATTCTGAGTTCAAGGGCCGTACAAAAATAGGCAGCAGGCTGGATTTGGCCCTTGAACTGTTGTTTGCTGACTGATAAGTCACTCGCTCAAAGAGGCACAGCTAAAAATGGCAGACCCCGGCCTTAGGTCCAGGCAGCGTGACTCTGGAGTCCCCACACTTACCCATATCAGCCTCTCGTTGTTTAAAAATGTATTATTGTTGAAGAATTGAGTCAATGAGACTGGAAGGAAACACTTCAGACTTTGAAATAAGCAGAAGAGACTACTGGACAGGCTCTCACTGGAATGTCAGAACCTCCAAGGATGTGGCTCGGCCATTTCATGCTCTCTCTCTCTACGAGCAAGCTGATAGCTCTGTAAATAATTCCTGACTATAGATGTGCTGGTAAATTCTGTCTGGTGGAGGACCAACACTCTTCCCACCACGAAAAGTCAGTTTTGTATCCACGAGTAAATTCTTTTCAATATTTCTCATCTATAGGGGTGCCTGGGTGGCTCAGTTAAGAGCCTGTCTTTGGCTCAGGTCATGATCTCAGGGTCCTGGGATTGAGCCTCATATCGGGGCTCAGCAGGGAGACTGATTCTCCCTCTCCTTCTGCCTCTTCCTTCTCGCCCCCACTTGTGCTCTCTCTCTCTCTCTCTCAAACACTCTTTCTCTCAAATAAATAAAATCTTTAAAAAACAAATTTCTCATCTCTAAATATGTCTGTTCTTCCACTTCTCCTTTGAGCTGATTGTAACATCTGCTTGGTTCCCTCAGTAAGTCATGAGTTAAAATGAAATTTTTAACCCGTATTTATTTGCTATCTGAACGAGAGTCAAGATTTTACCTTTTTAAAAAATTATCCTTTAGCAGCTTTGGTAGCCCTCCAGGAGGTGCCCAATAGACTCACCTGACAGCCAGGTAAGCTCCACTCACAGAAATGGTGCATCTCCCATGCAGTATAAATCCAGGCACACCTTTTCTTGAGTTCTAAAGGTAAACAGAAGGTGGCAATAGAACTGTGTGTGCTTCCTGGTTTTCTAATTTTAACTTGATCTCTATTCATTTTGTGTTTTGATTTGTTTACAGCCAATAAATTTTTCCCCAGTGGTGATAGCATGACTGGGAATTTAGTTTATGGCCTATGTATTGATTTTGTAAAGGGATTATAGGATTATCGAGATCTATTCTCTGTTAGGTGGTTTGTTAGTCCTTTTTACGCTTGTCTATTTGACTACTTTCTGCTAAATCAGAGACAGAAAGAGATTTGAAGATGCTAGGCTACTGGCTGTGAAGATAAGGCCAGGGGGCCACAAGCCACAGAGTGCAGGTGGCCTCTAGAAACTGGACAGGGCAACGAAATACATCCTCTCCTAGAGCTTCCAGAAGGAATGCAACCTCTGGTTTTGCTCGTAAGATCCTTTTCAGACTTCTCAACTTCAGAACCATAAGATCATAAATTTATGTGATTTTAAACCACAAAATTTGTGATAATTTGTTACAGTAACAATAGGACTCCGATACAGACTCTTTAAGAATACATCCTTCTTGGGCTGCCTGGGTGGCTGTCGGTTAAGTGTCTGCCTTTGGCTCAGGTCATGATCCCGGGGTCCCAGGATTCAGTCCCGCATTGGGATCCTTGCTCAGTGGGGAGCCTGCTTCTCCCTCTGCCTGCTGTTTCCTTGCTTGTGCTTTCTCTCTATCGCTCACTCGGACAAGTAAATAAATAAATCTTTTAAAAAAAGCGCCTGGGTGGCTCAGATGGTTAAGCATCTGCCTTCAGCTCAGGTCATGATCCAAGGGTCCTGGGATTGAGTCCCGCATCAGGCTCCCTGCTCAGTGGGGAGCCTGCTTCTTTCTCTCCCTTTACTGCTCCCCTTGCTTGTGCTCTTTCACTTTCTCTCTCTCTCTCAAATAAATAAATATAATCTTAAAAAAAAAAAAAAAAGAACATATCCTCCTTTCTCAGGGTATAATTGGGGAAATCTATTTCAACTGAGGCCTGCAAAGTCATTTTTGAGAATGATGCTCATTTAATCGGGTATTGCAAGCATTTTTAAGGAAAAGGAAAGACAATAAGGAAAAATGTAAGGCTTTGAAATAAGACACCACTGGATATTCTTTCAGCAAAATGCTGGAGCCACCAGAAACTATCTGGCTCTATAGGGACGTGCACTATGTTTTAACTAAGCTATTTTACAACTCTGTACGGTCCAGAAAGTCAAGAGTAATACAAATATTTTGGTCCAGAGACATGCAAAGAAATTCTATCCAGTGATGGAACAACAAAAGCCAGGTCTACATCTATTTGCAAATTCATTTTGATATTCTTGATCTAGAAATACGTCTGCTTTTTGGATTCTTCTACGAATCACTTGTAACATCCGCCTGATTCCCTCAGCAAATGATGAGTTAAATAGAATCTTTCATATATATTCATTCCATATCTGGAAGTTATAATTTAATCTCTTTCTTTCTTTTTTTAAAAAAGATTTTGTTGGGGCGCCTGGGTGGCTCAGTGGGTTAAAGCCTCTGCCTTTGGCTCAGGTCACGATCCCAGGGTCTGGGGATCCAGCCGCACGTTGGGCTCTCTGCTCAGCAGGGAGCCTGCTTCTTTCTCTCACTCTGCCTGCCTCTCTGCCTACTTGTGATCTCTGTCAAATAAATAAATAAAATCTTTTAAAAAAAAATATTTTATTTCCTTATTTGGAGAAAAAGTGAGAGAATGAGCAAGGAAAGTGGCAGAGGCAGAGGGAGAAGCAGATTCCCGGCTGAGCAGGGAGCCTGACATGGGACTCAATCCTAGGACCCTGGGATCATGACAGGAGCCAAGGGCAGATGCCTAACCGACTGAGCCACCCAGGCGTCCCATGATTTTATCTCCTTTGAAAATTATCCTTTTCTAAGATTCTGCTGTTGTTAATATTCTTATATATGTTCCTTTAGGGAAACTCCGTATTTTGTGCAGTCCATTTTATGGGCAGGTAGCTCTAATTATTAAAAACATACTTCATCTATTAACTCAAAATTAGCATCCCTCTAATTTCACTTATTTGTCCCAAGAGTGAAATAAGATAATCCTAAAGATTTGTATTTGTATTTTTATTTTTTAAAAGATTTTTTTCTATGTATGTGAGTAAGAGAGAGAGCATGAGCAGGGGGAGGGGCAGAGGGAGAAGCAGTCACCCTGCTGAGCAGGGAGCCCAACGAGGGATTTGGTCCCAGGACCCTGGGATCATGACCTGAGCCACAGGCAGATGCTTAACCGACTGACCCACCCAGGCACCCAGATATGCCTTTTTAGAATATTTAAAGATTTGTGTCCATCTGGGCTCTGAGGCCCATTTCTCTACCCCAGACTTTCTCACTCCCCTGTCCTTTCTTTCCTGACCAAGTCACTTAACTCATTTTCTTCTTCCTGGTTGCCATCCCTCTTGTCATTCAAAAAGTAATTTTTCTGCCAAAAAGACTGCAGAATTAGGAAAAGGCTTTCTATGCTACCCTCCTCCAACAACATATGTATATGCACACACTCATTCACACACTCTTAAAAGAGTTCTAGCCAGGAATGCCTGGGTGACTCAGTCTATTAAGCATCTGCCTTTGACTCAGGTCATGATCCCAGGGTCCTGGGATCAAGTCCCACATCCAGGTCCTTGCTCAGAAGGAAGTCTGCTTCTCCCTCTGCCCCTTCCCCTGCTCATGCTCTTTCTCACTTTCTCTCTCTGACAAATAAATAAAATCTTAAAAAAAAAAAAAAAAGTTCTAGCCACTACAAGGACAATGATAAAACAGCAAAATTCAGGACATGTTAGAAATACAAGTCATGGGTGCCTGGATGGCTCAGTCGGTTAAGGATCCAACTCTTGATTTCAGCCCAGATCATGATCTCAGGGTTGTGAGATTTAGCCCTGGACAGGCTCCAAGCTCAGCGTGGAGTGTGCTTGAGATTCTCTCTCTCTCCTTCTCCCTGTGCCATACACTTGTTCTCTGTCTCTGTTTCTCTCTCTCTCAAATAAATAAATATTCATATATTTTTTTAAAAAAGGGAAAAAGTACAAGTCGTATGTCCTACTCAGTCCCACCATTTCTGGCCCTTTGCACACACTCCTGGTTTTCCTAGTTCTCGTCCTGCCAGTCAGTTAGTCCCCACCTAGTGTGTTTGGCCAGGCTAATCACAGAGATTGTGGTCCAAGGGAGTCTATGGTCACAATGACCTTGGTCTATTGAAATACTTTGCTCTGGGGCGCCTGGATGGCTCAGTTGGTTTAGCATCTGGCTTCAGCTCAGGTCATGATCCTGGAGTCCCACACCCAGCTTCCTTCTGAGTGGGGAGTCTCTGTCTGCTTCTCCCCCTGCCATTCACCCTGTTCATTCTCTTTCTCTCTCTCTCTCTCAAGTAAAATCGGAGGAAGGAAGGAGAGGAGAGGAGGGAGGTAGAAAGAAAGGAAGGAAGGAAGAAAGAAGTGTTTTGTTTTACCAGGATCTGCCTCCAAATATGGAGCACCCCAGGATAAGAAGTTCTTTCTTATTTCTTAGCCCCTATCCTCAAATGCATTCTGTGAGTTTCAAGCTATCCTGAATAGTTACCTCCTTGGGTTCACCTAGAATTTTCTGGTTCTTTCTCTGATCTACTGCAGTGGTTTTCAAAGTGTGGTCCCCGGACCAGCAGTATTGACATCACCTGGAAGCTTCTTGGAAATCAAAATTCTCAAGCCCACCCCCAACCTACTGCATCAGAAACTCTGGGGGTGAAGTCCAGCAACCTGTGTTTTAACAATCTCTCCAGATAATTCTAATGCAAGTTCAAGTATGAGAACCACCCACCAACAGCATCTTTACCAGGAGGCAGAGGTATGATTTTGCTCCATCATCCACTTGGGAGCTAGTATCTTGGGACTCTGGCTGCATGTCAGAAGCCGCACTATGAGGCCTGTTTCCCTCCTCTGCTTCTCCAGGCTATCTTTTCCGCTTTTTTCTGTTGATAAGCCTTGTCCTGACTGGACCGCACACCAGGTTCCTCTTTCTGGCATGAGGATGGACTCAACTTTGGCACAGAAAGCAGAGCTGATGCACACACACCCTGAACAGAAGGAAGTCGTTCCTGACCCAGTGCTCCAGCTCAGCACGTCCACAAAGACATCCTCTCCCAACTCTGGCCCTTGTGGTATTGTCAGATAATAAGAAATATATATTTGGTCTTCCTCCCTAGTTCCTGGCACAGAACTCCCTAAACCCCAGTAATTTCCTAAGTCCTAAGAGGAGAAAGGAACAACTTCTGTTATAATATGTAGTTTTTGTCCGCGGTTCCTGAAATAGCTCTGGAGTGTGAAATGTGAAAGGAACATCTTTTATGATTTCTAATAAGCCCCTTCCTACCACAAATGAATTTATGTTAATAAGGTGACTTTTGAAAAGGATGGGGACTGGTCTCCAGAGGAAGATGTGATTAGAGGGTCAGCCATGTGACTAGAGGGTTAGAACTTTTAGTCCAACCTTCATACGGCCAACTTCAAGGAGAGGAGAAGGGGAGAAGTGATTATGGCCAATGATTTAATCAATCATGCCCACCTAATGAATCCTCCAAAAAGTCCTAACTGAGGGGGTTCGAACAGGTAGGGGAACACATCCACCTGATGGGGGGGTGGCATGCCTGGAGAGGGCTTGCGAGCTCTGAGCTCCATGCCCACCTCGCTCTATGAATCTCTTCTATCTGGTTGTTCCTAAGTTGTATCCTTTATAATAAACTGGCATATGTAAATGTTTCCCTGAATTCTGTGAGCCATTCTAGCAAATTATCAAACTTCAGGAGAGTCATAGGAACCTCTGATTTGGAGCCAAGTCAGACAGAGTTGTGGGTAACATGGGGACCCACTACTATGGTTTCGCATCTGAAGGAAGGGCAGTCTTGGATGCCTGGGTGGCTCAGTCTGTTAAGTGTCTGCCTTCAGTTCAGGTCATGATCCCAGGGTCCTGGGATTGAGTCCTACACGGGGCCCCCTGTTCATCATGGAGCCTGCTGCTCCCACTGCTTGTGAGCTCTCTCTCTCTCTCTCTCTGGCAAGATTTTTTTTTTTTTAATGAAGGGCGGGCAGTCTTGTGGAACTAATTTCTTAATCTGTGGGGTCTGACACTGTCTCAAGGCAGATAGTGGTTGAATTGAATTATAGGATACACAGTTGGTGTCAGCAGAGAATTGGAGAATAGATGGGTGTGAGAAACCCGCAATTTGCTGTCTTAAGTACTGTGAGGAGAGAGGGAAACGGAGTTTCATCCCTCCTTTCCCACTTCAACCCTACAAAATAGGAGAAGTCCTCCAGAACTATCCTTTTAGACTCCCTGACAAAATAGCAATACTCATTATGCATTTCTGTGTTTTCTGGTTTCCTTACAATGTGCATAGATTTTGTTTGTCAGGAAGGGGGGCGCTGATTTTATTTTAAAAAGCAAAATAAAAAAGTTGAGGCAATGATCCCAGTTTTGCAAGAAAGAAAGGCATCTGTGTGTGTGCATGCGCGCGCGTGCACACATGCGTGTAAGGCACTAGTGGTGGTCATTGCCAGTGATAGGATTATAGGTGATTTTAATGGTTTACTTGCCTTCTCATCATTTTCCAACTCTTTACAAAAATCACTAAAGCCAGATATATCATGTATAACATCCTCATATTCCTTCTTATTTCATGATACCTCAATGATCCATCCCATTGTAAAGAAATCATGAGTTTTTCACCGTCTTTAAGTCAGATAGACTTCTCTGAGGTCCAGCAGCACAACAAATAATCTTCATAACACTTAACAGAGCCCCACAGATGAAAGCCTATGGAGCCAAGGATCTGGACCCAAATGGCAGCCCTGCAGCTGTATTCCCAGGACACTGAACAGCGCCCGACCCACAGACGGTGCTGAGTAAGTGGACATAGCACTCAGCAGCCTGTTTCCCAGAAGCTGTCCTCTATTACACCATGCATGGATTTTGCTCTCCTTTTGGTCCAATTCAGTTGGCTTCTAAAGAAGGAAACCTCCCTCTCTGTTTACCAGGCAGGACTTAAAACAGGCGAATGCCTCATTCTTGAAGAAAGTGGTGGAAACTATATACACTTCATGGTCAGACAGACCAGCCACCAAATCTCAGCCTCCTGAGAACAACAGAAGTTGGCTCATCAGGGAAATTCTGCATACATCTGTGTACAAATGTACCTGGAGTGGAGGAGCTTACCATCCAGCTGGGTACCTCCTAGGGCTTCTGTTTTCTCCTCTGTCAAATGGAGCCAGTAATTACTAGGCAGGGTTGCTCAGAGCCTTAAATCAAACAGTGCACAGAAAATACCTGGGTGGTTGGCAGACAGCTATTTTTATTCTTATTGCTGTTGAATTTAAAGACAAATGACTACCCTCTAATGTTTTCTGAACTCTAATTGAAATCAACAAACACTGTCTGAGTCCCTCTTTTATATCCGGTTCTGCACTGGGTATGAACGTTCTGGATTAGGAAGCGGGGGGTATAAATCTGTTACTGTGTTCTTAGAAATCATCACCTATAGCTTTACAAAAGTAATCGTGTTTTCCTTGGCAGTATCAGCCCGGAGATGGAGAGTCAAAGATACAGGGGTGCCTGGGTGGCTCAGTCGGTTAAGCATCTGCCTTTAGCTCAGGTCATGATCCCAGGGTTCTGGGACTGAGCCCCCTCATTGGGCTCCCTGCTCGTCAGGGGAGTCTGCTTCTCCCTCTCCCTCTGCCCCTCCCCCTGCTTGTGCTCTCTCCCTCTCTTTCAAATAAATAAATAAATAAATAATCTCTTTAAAAAAAGAAAACCTTTTTCTGACACTTGTTACAGTGGTGAGGAAGGCTATATGTAAGACTATTACAATGGAGATATAGTAATAAGTGAGAGATTCAGCTCAACTCCACATACAGCAGAGACATCTAGGGACTTATAGCCAATGAGCTGAGTGAGGGGTCAGTGGATGGAAAATTGCTAAGAGGAGACATGAAGGATGGGATTTACCTGGATTCTTGCTCCAACTGGGCTGAGTGGCTGGGTGGGCCAAAGCCGGGACTGGGGCCAAGGTTAAGTCCTCATCAAAAAGTCTCAGGAGGGACGCCTGGGTGGCTCAGTTGGTTGGACGACTGCCTTCGGCTCGGGTCATGATCCCGGAGTCCCGGGATCGAGTCCCGCATCGGGCTCCCAGCCCCATGGGGAGTCTGCTTCTCCCTCTGACCTTCTCCTCGCTCATGCTCTCTCTCACTGTCTCTCTCTCAAATAAATAAATAAAATCTTAAAAAAAAAAAAAAAAAGTCTCAGGAAAGGGGTGCCTGGGCAGCTCAGTCAGCTAAGCATCTGATTCTTTGTCTCAGCTCAGGTCTTAATCTCAGGGTTGTGAGTTCAAGCCCCACGCTGGTCTCCATTCTGGACTGCATGATGGGTCTGGAACCTACTTCAAGAAAAAAAAAAAAGAAAATGGCTAAGAGAAGCCTCACTAATTTTTGGTCAAGGAGAGACTCTTTATCATAATGTTGCCTGTTTTAAAATGTGGCTTTTGGAACTGAACAATGTAGCATAGACCAATGCAGGGCCTAGAGGAACTATGTCCTTTCATGAGTGGATGTTAAATTTCCCTACTGTCCACGGTTGACATTAGATTGCTGTGTAGCCATAGAACCCCATTCTGCGCCTGGCTTAGAATTAAGATCTCAGGCAAGGAGATTATCAGGTGCTTTCTCACAAGAACCCTTCTCTTTCTGATCTATCCATCATCTTACTACTCAAATTATCTTTCTCAAATATAGACCTGAGAAACCTCTGATTGTCCACTGAATAAATCTAGCCACCTCAGCATGGCACATAAGCCAGCACAACGAGATTGATTAGTTTGAGGGAATTTCCCCCAAATCTGAGAATCTCAGGTCTAATTCAAACCATCTGTGCTGAAGCAGAGTACTAGGGGGAGGGAGGGATTCTCCAGAGAAATAGGACCAGTACCATAGATGATAGATAGATAGATAGATAGATAGATAGATAGATAGATAGATGATAGATAGATCTAAAGAGGAGATTTATTATAAGAACTCATTCATGAGGTGATGGAGACCAGTAGTCCCATCATCTGCCATTGGCAAGTTGGAGGACCAGGAAAGCTGGTGGTCTAATTTAGCCTCAGTCCAAAACCCTGTGAACTGGAGAGTTAATGGTGTAAGTTTCCAGCTGAGTCTAAAAGCCAAGAACCAGGAGCTCCCATGTCCAAGAGCAGAAGATGGACGGACATCTCAGTTCAAGCAGAAAATGCTAATTCATCCTCTCTCCACCTTTTCCTTTGTTCTATTAGGGCCTTCCATGGGTTGGATGACTCCCACATTGGTCATCTGCTTTACTAAGTTCACCTTTTCAAATGCTAGCCTCTTCTGAAAACACCCTCACAGACACCCCCCCTCCAGAAACTATGTTTTACCAGCTATCTCGATATCCCTTCAGCCCCATCAAACTGACACATAAAATTAACCATCACAGGAGGGGTGGCCTTGAGGTGACTTGAGGGGGTAGCGGTGGGCTTCTATCCAAGACCCCAGAGAAATCAGGGCACAGACACCAAGAGCCATGTTGTGGAGGGTTGTTGAGACCAAAAGCAGTCAAGCGAGTCCTGAGGTGATCAGGAGTGCTGGGTAAAGGCAAGTTAAACACTAACTCATGGTGAAGGACGTTTCAAGGAAAGGGGGTGGGGGGAGGTGAGCAGGGTGTGGGGGGGTGGAGGTGGGGGGAGGGCAATGAATACATCCATCAAGGCAGATAGGGGGTAGGTGAGGGGTTGAGCTACTACAACGGCTCCCCCTCATTTTAGAAGCATGAGTCTGTGTGCACAGGACAGGTTTCATCACAGGTCCTGTCATCGTTTTGACAGAATGAGACATTTTGAGTCTTTAAGACAGAAAACTGGAAATTAGAACAGGGCAAATAAGGTCTTATCTCATGTGTCACCTCTGATGGGCCACTGGCTATGGGCATCCTGGGTTGAGAAGGATTCTGAAGATGTGCTTATTTTTAAGAGGATAAAGAATAAGAAACAAGGAACAAAAAAATAGAAAACAAATAAGGATCAAAAATCCAAGTCCAAAGCCCAGTGTTGGCTTAACATTTGAGGATTGGCTGACTAGATATACAGTAGTCTCCCCCTTATCTGTGGGGGATACGTTCCAAGACCCCCAGTGGTTGCCTGAGACTGTGGATAGTACCAAACCTTATATATACCATTTTTCCCTTTACATCCATACATATGATGATAAAGTTTAATTTATGAACTAGGCACAGTGAGAGAATAATAAAAAGTAAAAATAAAATAGAACAAATATAATCCTATACTGTCATAAAGGTTATGTGAATGTGGTCTCTTTCTCAAAATATCTGATTGCACTGCATTCAGTCTTCTTGAGCTGATGTGAGATGGTAAGAAGCCCTCACGATGACAGGAGGTGAGGTGAATGACAAAAGAGTGTTAGGCTACTGTTGACCTTCTGAACTCACATCAGAGTAGGATCTACTACTTCAGGATGTGGGTAACCGAAACTGAGAAGTGAAACATGGATGGCGGGGTTGGGGGGGGGGCGGATTTCTGCACTCTGTTTCTGGTCAAGCAAAACATTCACAGGGACACAAAAATGATCCAAGTCTCAGTCTGCCGACGTGACACCTGAGCGGGAGCGGCTCCATCTTGGGCCTGGAAATTCGTTTCAACAGACTGGACAGCAGCGCCGCCTTCCCTGTTCCACACTACAGCACTCGGCAGCCCGGTGACCCCGGCCTCACAAGCGTGTGTCGTCGTGGGACCGAGTGCTTTACCATCGAACTCTGCTACTGTGAGCTACCTCGAGCCTACAGTGGATGTGGCCTCTGACGGATGCTGAGGAGAGCCTGTGGGGGGCCCGCGAGTTTGCTGCCGCAGCCCGGGGAACAGCTTGAGAACCAGGGCCTTGGTAGCCACTTCACCCCCTGTTACACTAACAGCTCTGTTTTCCCTTTAAAAAGGAATTTTCCTGTTTTCTTATTTCATCTTACTGGCCAGTCACTCGACCAGTGGAGTACACTCGGTGAAAAGAGGAAAAAAAAAAAAAAAAAAGGGAATATTTTGACTGTTAGAAGAAAAGGATAAAAAATGAACTCAGGAAGTCTTAGAAAATGAGACAAGAAACCATGATCTTACTAAATCATCCAACACATGTCAAAGTGTGTCCTAAAAGACATTTTTGTTTTCCTTTTTGAATCGTGGCCAACGTCTGTCAGTTTGGTTTTGACTGACAGCTCGGAGACTGGAACAGCTTGGGGGAGGGGGGGATAGGTGAAGCCACACTCCCAGGGCAAAACGCGGGGGTTTTTTGCGGGGTGGTTTTTGTTTTTGTTTTTTGTTTTTAGTCTTTAAAATCCAAGGAAGAGAGAGAAGGACAATGAGAGTGATAATGTCACTCCCCTCACATACATAGCTTTTTTTTTTTTTTTTTTTTAATTACACATTTGGCAAATATATTGCCTTGCCTCAAGGCAGTGATGTTTGCCTCAAAACTGCTTTAATGCAGGGCCTTGAAGAAACAATGGATGGTCAGAGCCCTGGCTAAAAAGGATGAAAGGAACCTTCCGGCTGGCAGGAGTGCCTTCCCTCAGCCTCATTCTGCTCCAGCTTCCGTGAGGTGGCCTTGTCCAGGCCTGCTCCATTCTTTCCTTTGTTCACTTTAAGCATCTTTAAAACCCGGTCTCTGGGTCCTTTAGGCCAGAAGAAGGCGAAAGGAAAGCCTCACAGCAGCAGCAGCAGCAGCAGCAGCAGGGATCGGGGATTGCGCTGAGCTGTTACCTCCCCAGCCACTGGGAAGGAGGGACTGTTGTTTTTAACGCAGGAGGAACCTAATTGCCCAAGTGAATGGGGCCCTCCTGGGTGGTGCCTTAAAACTCCGTGAGTCATACAACCAAAAACCGAAAAAACATCCTGAGATCCATGAATAAGAGAGCGCTTTTTCAGAAACAGGGGTACCTTGTTGCTTTTGGTTCCAGATTCCTGAATATGGGTTTCATGCTATAGAAATCTGAGCTGGTGGCAAAAGGAGCAAAAGAATGAAATGTGTTGAGCCCCTTGGTTCACAATCAGCATTTTCTTGTCAAACAAGGAGCAGGGGTCCGGTGTATTTCTCCTCCGCAAGGCAGCTGCACGGCCGCTTTAAGCAGCTGGCTCTAAGGTCAGCGATCAACTTGACATTGATAATTTCACAAGTGAAGTTAAACTCTTTGGGGCTTGCACAAAGACACTGGCCAGAAAGGAAGTGCTCCTGAGGACAGCCATGGAGAAGAGCCAGCCCCCCTCAGCCTACGGAGGAGAAGGTATAAACTAAAACAGAAAAAGACAAGGCATCGAATTTTAAATTACTAATTACCTATTTCATGCTGCGGAAGGCACCTATCTGTTGAACATTTTACCCCAGAGCCCAGGCAGGCCCTGGATTTGGGGCACCAGGAATGACTAGAGCAGGGGGATTACTAAAGGTATGGAAATCAAAACATCTGCCCCAAACTGTCTCCTTGTACTTTAGGAGCTGTCGATTTCCAAAGCTCACCTGGGGAATAACAAACATTTTAAAAAGGGCAGGGAAGAGGAATCACTTGCCTTTAATTCCATCATTAAACAAGCCCACCAGCAACGAGGTACTTGAAGAAAGTGGGGAGGCGGCCCTGAGGCTCAAATGGAGTCTAGTTTAGACTTGCTTAAGAAAGTTAATTTTGGGTGGCTCCATTGGCTGAGCATCTGCCTTCAGCTCAGGTCATGATCCCCCGGTTCAGGGGATTGAGCCCCACATCAGGCTCCCTGCTCAGCGGGGACCCTGCTTCTCCCTCTCCCTCTGCCTTTCCACCCTGCTTATGTTCTTTCTCTTTCTCTCTTCTAAATAAATTAACTTTTTTTAGAAAGTTAACTTAAGAACAAGGAAAATGGGAAAATATAGGTTCCATGGCTTTGAGTTCCACCAAAGAAAAACAAGCCAAAAAAAAAAAAAGAATGTATGGTACCATTGTTATCTAAACCATACAGAATTCTGAGAGTTCATGGAGGAAGCCAGGAATCACAGCTGTTTCCATGGGGCCAAATGGACAGCAACATATAGTGTTTCCCAGATCCAGTCTGGAAAAGAAAGGAATGAGGACGCCTCAGAGTCAGGGTCACAGGTGCAGATTATGCTAACAACAGCAGTAATAGCAACCCACAGATTCTTTCCTCCCATGTGGCCTTTGAACTTGCTCTTCCTTCTACCCCAAATATGCCCATTTTCACAGAGCTGGCCGCTCTAGCCATTCACCCTCCATGAGCTTTCCCCAGCCACCAGTCACTCTCCACCATATCACTTTGCATTAATTCATTCATGGTTTTTCCCAGCCCCCGAATCTATGATAATAAATACATGCGACACACAACTTCCAAATGATAATAAAATACGCAATACTTTTTATTGCAAATCCCATATAGTCGATCAGATTTCACAGAATGCCTTTGAGCTGTTTTGCCCAACTCTTGTATCTGTAACCAAACTATGGTTGCAGTTGAACCATGATTTGACCAAAAGAGTTGCATCCAATCTGTTCTTTCCCAATAAAAGTATTGTCATTAAATCTGATATATCAGCTCTTAATTGATTTCTCATCCTCACACCAATGAGATTTGCTAAATTGGCACCCCTTTTAGCTTCAGCACTAACGGTTGCAACAGCACTAGCCACCATTTCAGATTTTCATGTAATTGCAAGGATTGGAACGTTGTTTATTAATAGCTTGCAAAATTCCTAAAAATGTAACAATCCACTCTAGAGGGGTGGGACAGTGGTCAGCACAAGCTCTGTACCTCTCCAGCTTGGATGGTAGTAAGTTCTGTGAAAGAATGAGGGACATCTGGCAAATATCAAATCTATACAGATCCTTTCTTAACATAAAACATACTAGTATCTTCATTTTGATTCTCTTGAATCTTATGAGCTTTTTAGTCTTCCTGGGTTGGAAAGACTAGCGAGGGTAGATCATCCCAACTATGGTTGCCCAGCTACTAAGAATAGCAATTACCACCTACGTTATTAGCAGATTCTCATAATCGGAGATTTTTTTTTTTAAAGATTTTATTTATTTACCTGACAGACAGAGATCACAAGTAGGCAGAGAGGCAGGCAGAGAGAGAGGGGGAAGCAGGCTCCCCACTGAGCAGAGAGCCCAATTCGGGACTCGATCCCAGGACCCTGAGACCATGACCCGAGCCGAAGGCAGAGGCTCTAACCCACTGAGCCACCCAGGCACCCTCATAATCAGAGATTTTGGTCGGATGTGAGACTTGGAGCTGCAGACATCCCAACCAATTCTTCCCACTGTCAGACAGTCTTTTTATAGACATTGTGTCACGGATTTCAAAATGTTGAAAGGGTTCTTGTCTCCTGACTCACAATTGTTTAATTCTGCCTCCTCACAAAGTCTGCAATTGCTACCCAGGCTGGTCATGTGATTAGATGTGGCATTTCTTTTGCTCTTAGGACATGTAAACTATTAGTTTGCTAGAGCTGCCATGACAAAGCACCACAAACTGGGTCACTGAAACAACAGAAACTTATTGTCTCACAGGTCTGGAGGCTAGAAGTCTAAAATTAAGATGTCGGCAGGGTTGGTTCCTTCCAACGGAGAATTTGGCCCATGCCTCTCTCTTAGCTGCTGATGGTTTGGTTTGCTGGCAATTCCTTGGCTTGTGGACCATCATCCTGGTCTCTACCTTCAATGTTCACATTGTATTCTCCTCGAGTGTTTGTTTATGTTCAAATTTCTCCTTTTAATAGGACATCAGGCACATTGAAGGAAGAGTCCTCCCTGTTCCATCCAGTATGACCTCATCTTAACTACATCTGCAATAACTATTTCCAAGTTCAAATTCTGAGTTGCTGGGGGTTAAGACTTCAACATCCAAACTAGAGAAAGGACACAGTCCAATCCAATAGTGGATTTGTGTGTGTGTGTGTGTGTGTGTGTGTGTGTGTGTGTGTGTGTATGTGTATGTGTGTGTGCTGTCTAACTCTAAAGACCTTTGAGGGGCACCTGGGTGGCTCAGTTGCTGGGCGTCTGCCTCCCGCTCAGGTCATAAGCCCGGGGTCCTGGGATCCAGCCCGGCTTCGGGCTCCATGCTCAGCAGGAAGTCTGCTTCTCCCTCTCCCACTTCCCCTGCTTGTGTTCCTTCTCTTGCTATTTCTTTGTCAAGTAAATGAATAAAACTCTTAAAAAATAATAAATAATAAATGAATAAATACCTAAATAAAGACCTTTGAACTAGATGGGATCTTAACACAAGTAAATGTATTTTCTGTGTAATAATTAAATATTTTTAAACTTTATGGGATCTCGCATTCTTCCTTAGCTTTAGGACCTCACAACTCTTCGAGACATTTAAAGATATCTCACACAGCTCTGTCTCTCTTGTGGCCAAGAACTCAAGAGATCATTTTCCTGACAACCTCGTTTGAATCAACAGGGTGCAAAGCTGTATAACAGGCTATAAATGTATGTTATATCCTTGAAAATCCACTCTGAAACCTTTATTCTGTTACTCCCATAATCCCTCTAGAAATTCAACAAACACAGTTCAGTGATTACTTGCTGTTAATCCATTCTAAGATGAGCATCTTCCCTCAAATTAAAAAAAAATGAGTATAGTTGACACAATGTTACATTAGTTTCAGGTGTACAACTTAGTTATTTGACAAATTTCTACATCATGCCGTGCTCACCACAAGCGTAGCGACCATCTGTCCCATTACATCACTCTTACAATATCACTGACTGTATTCCTTATGCTGTGCCTTTTATTCCTGTGACTTACACATTCCGTAACTGGAAGCCGGTATCTCCCTGTGTCCTTCAGCCATTCTGCCCATCCCCCATCCTCCCTCCCCCTCTTCTCTCTTTCCTCACATTTCAACATCTCTGAAATCAGAATCTGTTTATGATCTTCGGCATGTTGTAGTTCAATTAACAGCATATCTCTTTTTCTTCCTGGTGGGATATCAAATAATGATATGATCTTAATTAATGGTGTCTTAGTTTCAGAGAAGTACAATGTTAAGTATCTACTATGTGCAGACACTGTTAAGTATCCGGAATATATAGAATAGTAATAGCGAAAAGCAGAAGCTGTCTTCCCAGTCTCTTAGGGAGATAAGTAAGCAGTAAGCTTCAGTGTAGTGATCTGGGGCATAGTTTCTCTTTTAGACCCCAGATATTCACTTGCCCACTGCTCTTTTCATCCATGTTGCATTGTAGTTATTGCTTCTCTTGCCTGCCTTCTTTAGCAACTTGAAGCCAAGCACCCTATCTTCATCAACCTTATAGTCTCGCTGCCTAGGACTGCATGTAGCCCATAATCAATGCAAATGATTCAACAAATGGATTAAGGTCCACAGAGCCTATGCTGTGTTGGAAAGTCTCACTAAAGAAAACTTAGATTTTAGTTTCATTTGCCTTCTCCAACAGGACTTTCAAGCAGGATTGCCCAAAGTGCATATCACTGAGTGGCTTTTTGCTGAGGTGGTTCTCGATAAAAGCTGGAAAATCATGGCAAGGTGTAAGGACTGTCCCGTGGTCTGTTCTGTGGTCTGTGATGGCTGTTTACAACCACCCATCAACTGGCCTTCGATATCATTCAGAAACGTGGGGGTATGGAGGGATGCGTCAAATGAGAGCTTCCCTCTATCTTATGGAGTTCAGACAAAATTAAGTCTAGGTGAGCTTTAACTGGCATTTTGATTGGTAAAGAGATGCATGGACCAAGATTAAAATTTCTTTGGAAAAAAAAAAGAGAGAACCTTTTTTTGTTTATTTGAGAGAGAGAGAATGAGAAAGAGAGGTAGGAAAGGAAGGGGCAGAGGGAAAAGGAGAAGCAGGCTCCTTATTGAGCAGAAAGCCCAGATGAAGTACTCGATCCCAGGACTCCAGGATCATGACCTGAGTGAAGGCAGACATTTAGCTGACTGAGCCACCCAGGCACCTCAAGATGAAGATTTAATAATGCAAGTGTAATATGAGGCACACATGTCAGTTTCCTATTGCTGCATAATAAATTATCATATATCTTATAAGGCTACCAACCAGGTGTCAGTCAGGCTGTGTTTCCATCCAGTGGTTTGACTGGAGAAGGATCTGCTTCTCAGCTCCCTCAGATTGTTGGCAGAATTCATCTCCTTGTGGTCGTACGACTGAGGTCCCTGTTTTCTTGCTATAGTGAGGGCTTGCTCTCAGCTCTAAAGGCCACCAGCAGTGCCTTACCATGTGCCTTTCTCCACAGGCTCTCACAACATGGTTCTGTATTTCAAAGCCAGCAGCAGACAGAGAATCTCTGCCCTAAGAGAGACCCCAGTTCTCTTCTAAGGACTTTTATCTGACGAGATCAGGTCCATCCAGCATAATCTCCCTTTCAGCTAACTCAAAATCAACTGATTTGGGACCTTAATTATTTCTTCACCTTTGCCATATTCTGTTGGCTGGAAGCAGGTCACAAGTCCCACTCAAACTAAGGGAGAGGGGATGATATAAGGTGTGAACATTAGGGAGTGGGGATCGAGAGACCGATCTTAGAATTCTGTCTGTCTCAGCCTACATTATCTTCTCACTGCAATCTCAGGACAGAACCAGGGGGAAATAATAACTATGAAGTTAACTTCATGGAATTCCAGGGCTGGAAAGCACCATTTCCTGCCTCTAAGTGAATAATCCTTAACCAGACCTGAAAAATAATGTTTGTACTTTAACGCGTGAGGGATACTTTATACTATTTATACTGTATACGTGTTATACTAGATAGTTTACACTTCAGCAGAAAGGGATTCTATTTGTAATCAGTCCTTGTGGATAATATAAACCCCTAAACAAACAACTTTATTTTATTATCGTTGCGTGAGTACCAGGATTGTTCAAAGTGTGGACAATACAGGTATACGGAGCCATCTTGAAAAGCAAGTCTATGTAAAGCAAATGTAGCACAATTTCCCTGAGCTCCCTCCAAATATAGAAAATGTCAATTCAGGAGCTCATACATACAGGCTCCGCTGGTATCCTTCTTCAGTGATTGTTTTTTTTTTTTTTTTGGTATCAAGCAGAAAATGCGCAAGGGGAGATGGTTACCACACACCAAACCCTTGCTACTCCACATGTGGTCTGTGGATCAGCAGCATTGGCATCACTTGAGAACTTATTAACAATGCAAACTCGGGGTGCCTGCGTGGCTCTGTCGGTTAAGCATCTGCCTTTGACTCAGGTCATGAATCTCAGGGTCCTGGGATCGAGCCCCGAGTTGGGTTCGCTGCTCAGCGGGGAGTCTGCTTCTCCCTCTCTGTGTGCTCACTCACTCTCTCTCTCTCTCTCTCAAATGAATAAATCTTTACCAACAACAAAAAATGTGGTGGTGTTGCAATAGCCAAAATATCAATATCCTTAATTTATATTATATTGTAGAACACACATATCTGACTCCTTGCTTCATCAAAGGATATATGAGACTCCACCAAACTTCCAGGGAAACTTGTCATCTTCTCATGCAGCTCCTTTCTGGTATCTACTACAGTATTTTGTACCAGAAGCTGAATTAGTAAGGGCAAGAGCCTGGAAGACAGAGCTGTAGCTGTCTGTGTGAGCAAGAAGGAACTAGGTAGGAAAAGAGAAGGGGAAGAGGCAGCTTGGTATTTGTTTCTTGGTAAGCCAGGTGCCATCGGTCCTTGTGAGCAGTTTCTTCTCCAGATTTGGGAACAGGGCTCAGGCTAGGCAGAGGCTCCTCACGAAACTCCAGAGGACAATGTCAATCTTACTGGGGATTTTGTGGGAAATTCCCCATTAGACCTTTCTGTTATCTCCCAGCTCCCGGGCTGCCCTATGGAGTCTCTCCCAATATATTTTCCTCCCATACCCCTAGCTTTTCCATCTCCCACACCCCCTAATATTCATCCTTTCCTACGAGAACAATGTGGCTCTGTCTCAGATCTTTCCATTTTGGATAACTGCACATTACTTAAGAGTCTCTTTACGAAAGATCGTTCCACTTTGCACCCAGGAAAAAAGTGATCCTCTAGTTACAGGGCTCGATCCTCCTTATGGGGCTGTGAAGATCATTAATAATAAACAGCTGACAGTTTAACCTAGTGGTTCAGGGGTTTGGGTCCAGGGTCAAGGTTTTCTTGATGTAAATTACTCAACCCTGCTAAGCCTTTCTTTTTTTTTTTTTTTAAAGATTTTATTTATTTATTTGACAGACAGAGATCACAAGTAGGCAGAGAAGCAGGCAGAGAGAGAGGGGGAAGCAGGCTCCCTGCTGAGCAGAGAGCCCGATGCGATGTGGGGCTCGATCCCTAGACCCTGGGATCATGACCTGAGCCGAAGGCAGAGGCTTTAACCCACTGAGCCACCCAGGTGCCCCTAAGCCTTGCTTTCTTGATATGTAAAATGAAGGGTGGGCTCTGAGCAATACAGTCTGTGTCTTGAATAATAAAAGTAATGCCTACCTTATGCATTTGGGGAAAGTCATATCAAACATCATACGAAAAGGACTTCCCCCAATTCCAGTGCCTGGCACAAATAATAAGTAGGTTATAATAGCAATTGTTAAATAATTCCCAAACTCGGGGCACCTGGGTTGCTCAGTGGGTTAAAGCCTCTGCCTTCGGCTAGGGTCATGATCCCAGAGTCCTGGGATCAAGCCCCACATCGGGCCCTCTGCTCAGCAGGAAGCCTGCTTCCTCCTCTCTCTCTCTCTCTCTCTCTCTGCCTGCCTCTCCGCCTACTTGTGATCTCTGTTTGTCAAATAAATAAATAAACAAACAAATAAATAAATAAAATAATTCCCAAACTCAACCATTCCAAGTAAATGAGGGTCTACCAAAATAACTCCTAAGTACTCTTTCAATAAGCAAATATTTAATGACTACTGTATGCATAGTACTGTAAAAACAAGATAAGAAAAAGAGAAGTAGGAGATAAGTAAGCATCTAATGAGAACAAGCTATCTGCCAGGCACTTTACATTGATCATTTTATTTATACCTTCAAAGAACATAATGAGGGAGATTTGTATCCCTACTTCTATGAATAATGAGACAGAGCTTTGAGAGGTTCTATGATTTGCCCAAAATGCACAGATCTGAGTTTGTACCCAGGTCTGTGAGGCTCTGGAGCCCTTGTCCTTCTATAAATTGCAATGCCTCAGAAGTAGAATATACAAAGGGTGCCTCAGTGGCACTACCAGTTCAGCATCCGACTCTTGGTTCCAGCTCAGGCCATGATCTCAGGGTCTTGGAGTTGAGCCCCACCCCAGGTGGGTGCTCAGCATGGAATCTGCTTAAGACTCTCTCTCCCTCTCCCTTTTGCCCCTCCCCATTGCACTTTCTCTCTCTCTCTCCCCCCCAAATAAATAAATACATCTTTTATTTTTTCTTTTTATTTATTTTTATTTTTTAAGATTTTATGTATTTATTTGACAGAGAGAGAGAGAGCACAAGCAGGGGGAGCAACAGGCAGAGGGAGAGGGAGAAGCACGGTCCTTACTGAGCAAGGTGCCCAATGTGGGACTTTGATCCCAGGACTCGACCTGAAATGGATGCAGACGCTTAACCAAGTAAGCCATCCAGGCACCCCTAAATAAATCTTTCTTTTTCAAGCAGAATATATGGCCAAATCTTAAATTCTAAAGAGGAAAAGAAAAGGGTTAGATGAAGAGAAAAGGGAGAAGAAAGAGAGAAATAGAGGAAGTAGGAAGATAGGAAGGAGAATCAAATGTTGAGATCAGGATGAGAGAATGGCAGGAGGAAGCTGGAGGGTGGCTCCTCCAGTCCCACTGACAACAGCAGCTCCTGGAGAGCCAGCACCCTGAGCTCACCCTTATCACCTTAGGTGATGTGTGAACTAGATCCAAGAGGAAATGCATCACTTCTATGGCTTACTAACAACTGCAGCTAACAACAAATGATCTCACCTTCTCCTTTGAGAAGTTCACACAGAAGTACTTAAGACTTCTATGTACAATTTCTCTGTCTTATTTACAATTTAATTTTGTACTACCCAGTAACTGTCTCATATGGGTTCATCTCATTCCCATAACCAGACTCTAAAACACTCAGTGCATATACCTTGGTTTACTCTTCTGTAAGAAGATGGTCATGGATGAAAACACATTACTAAATTTTATGAAACCTTTCTACAAAGAAACTGGAAAACACAGAGCTTGGGATAGAGAGAGTTATATCAAGTGTAAATAACAGAACAGAGAGCCCAGAAATAAACATATGCATATGCAGTCAACTAATTTTTTATAAGGGTGCCAAGTACACACAGTTAAAAAAGAATTCAATTAGTGGTTTTGGGAAAACTGGATATCCACATGCAAAGGAATGAAACTGGACCCCACCTTACACCACTCGCAACTATTAACTCAAAATGGATCAAAGATTTCAGTGGAAGACCTGAAATGGTAAAACTAGAAGAAGATATAGTGGAAAAGATCTTGGCAATGGTTTCTTGGATAAGACACCAAAACCCCAGGCAACTAAAACTAAAGTAAACAAGAAGGGACTACATTCAACCAAAGAGATTCTGCAAAGCAAACAGTCAATTCATTGAAAAGTCAACTTACAGAATGGGAGAAAATATTCACAAACCACCTATCCAATAAGGGGTTAATATCCAAAGTATATAAAAGACTCATACAACAATAGCAAAAAATCAAACAATCCAATTAGAAACTAAAGAAGGAACTCAGAGACTTTTTTTTCCAAAAAGATAAATGAAAAGATGCTCAACATCAGTAATCATCAGGGAAATGCCAATCAAAATCACAATGAGCTATCACCTCGCACCTGTTAGGATGGCTGTTATTGAAAAAGACAAGAGATAATAAATGTTGGCGAGGGGGTGCTTGGGTGGCTAAATTGGTTAAGCATCTGCCTTCAGCTCAGGTCATGATCCTGGGGTTCCAGGATTGAGCCCCATATCAGTCTCCCTGCTCAGTGGAGAGTCTGCTTCTCCCTTTCCCTCTGCCACTCCCCCCAACTTGTACTCTCTGTCCTCTCTCTCTCTCTCTCTCTCTCTTGACCTGTGTCAAATAAATATATAAAATCTTTAAAAATAAAAATAAAAATAAATGTTGGTGAGGATGTGGAAAAAAGGTAACCCTTAAACCAGGGAATATAAAATGTTACAGCCATTATCGAGAATAGTTCTCAAATATTAAAAATAGAAGTACTATATGATCAAGCAATCTCTCCTCTGAATATATGTATGAAGGAATTGGAATCAGTATCTCAACGTGATATCTGCACCTCCATATTCACTGCAGCATTATTCACAATAACCAAAAGGAGGAAACAACCTGTGCCAGTCAATGGATAAATGGATAAAAACAATTGGATATGTGCGCGCACACACACACACACACTTGCTCAGACACAATGGAATATTACCCAGTCATGAAAAAGAAGAAACCCTGTAACTTACAACAATATGGATGGACCTTGAAGGCATTATGCTCATTGAAATAAGTCAGACAGAGAAAGACAAACACTGTATGATCTCACTTATATGTGGAATCTAAAAAAGTCAAACTTGTAAAAACAGATAGTAGAATGGTGGTTCCCAGGGGCTGGGTGGAGGGCAGGGGTTGGGGAGATGTTGTTTAAGGGTACAAACTTACAAGTAGGAGATAGTAAGTTCTGGAGATCTAATGCACAGCATGGTGATTATAGCCAACAATGTTGTATTATAAACCTCAAAGTTGTTAAGAGACTAGATCTTAATTGTTCTAACCACAAAAAAGGATTGATAATTATGCGATGTGATAGAGGAGCTAGCTAATGATAAGATGGCAATCACATTGCAATATATAAACGTATCAAACCAATACCTTGCATACCTTCAACCTATACAATGTTATATGTCTATTATATCTCAAACAATTCAAGAATAATAAAGAGTAAGTAACGTCAATTTTGGAAATATATTGTCAGATATTATGAACATATCTTGCTGGTCCCATGGAGGTGAGCAGGGCTGTCCCCTGAAGGGAGTGTCTCCTAGTCAGATAGTGAGCTGCTCTGGGAAGAGACCAGTATGGGGAATGGACTGGGGGAGGGGTATGCATGGCAGGGGGAGGAGGGATATTTTCTTGGCTCCACATCTGGTCCACACTCATTCCAGTCTCTGTTACAGAATTTCCTGGAGCACTTCTGTTGGGGTGGGAGCTGTTCCTTGTCACAGGCCAATGACCGTGGGCAGGCAGGCAGGGATTGTGCGGAGAAGACCTCGGGTTAGGTCCTCGCTGTAGTTTCCCTGAATCATTCTCTGTAACACATAGCCTTTTGTCATCTGTACAGCCTGTCCTGGGCCTGATCAGGGAGGGGTCCACACCCACACCTGGGTCACAGTGATCCAGGGAAACTGTAGATCCCTTCCTTTGAGGTCAGAAGATGGGGCTTGCAGAGAGCCAGCTGGGCTCAGAGACTTGAGACCCCCCCTTAGGGGTTTACTTTGAGGAAGCCACTTAACCAAAGTCTGTCTCACTTCCCCATTTGTAAATCAAAAGAAACATCTACCTCTCGGGTTGCCATGAGGATTAGAGAAATATGTGTGGAGTGACTGGAATTTATATATTCATTCACTGTTTATTCATGTCATCCCCTATTATTGTAATTATTACCTGCCAAGCACCAGGCAACAGAAAGGCAGCAGGGAGCAAGACAGATCAAGTTCATGCTCTCTTGACCTTATATTCCAATGAGGAGGAGAGACGGAGACTCTCACAGCCAAGAAATGCAGTGAGCACTTGATTTGGAGGCTCATGATTAATTCGGGAAAAACCTGTAAAAGGTGAGGGACCTGGGAGCAGGAAAGGCAAGAGGCTGAGCGGGAGTGTGAGGTAGGATCTCCCCTCGGCCAGGTCCGTGGGGACTCTGGCCCACAGACCACACCTTCAGAGTTGTACTTTGAGGTAAGAAGATGGAGCATTTGTACCCCTGTCTCTCTCTGTCCTCGGCCAACCCTGGTGAAGTGAAGTGGTTCCTCAGTCAAGTAAGACACTGCAGAACTGTCACAAGTTGTCACAGAGGTGGCATCTGCGGGCGCAATGGCTTGGTCAAGACTCTCTGGCCAGGTCCTCAACAACACCCTCATGTGCTCCAAGGGGAAAAGTCACAAAGCGGGAGATGTGAGGAGGAAAGGAGCATTCAGGGGTATGAGGGAGACTGTGACGGCGTGGCCACGAACCAGAGCTGGATTCAGAGTTTGTGGAACCTGGAGCTTACAATTTGGGGGCCTCTTTCAGAGTAGAAAAATATGTAAAGTCATGAAAACAAAACTAGGACAAACACGAAGATTTATTCAAATGAGAAATGAGGACAAATTACAAATAATAAAAGCTAACAAATGCTTCAAACATCACAAAATCCAGGAGGGGGGAAAAAGACCCATGATATTTATATAAACTCCCTGACACAGCCCTACAATACCTTTTCCTACATATTTTGGCTGTATTTTTTTTTATGTTGTCCTCATGTCATAATGGTTTGGTAACATACCATCGTTTAAGAGTATAAAGATAATTTGATATTTCCCTTAAAATGGTAGACAAAAAAAAAAAACATTTTTCGTTGTTACTGTTTTACTGTTACTGGTTTTTTTTTTTTAAGTTTCTTTGAGCTCCAGAAGTCAGTATTTGTTGAAATCATGTGACTTTTTAGGATTATTGTCAGGTTTGGAAAAGCCTCTATTAATGTGTCTTTCCTAAATGAGCCGTGAGCTTTGGGAAGATGTACCACGGCTAGCTGCAGACACCACACGTGTTAAACTCATTCTTGTCCCCTGCCAGCCTCATCTGGTGGTTGCTGGGTGTCGTGGATTTGTTCTTAGTGAGCTGCCCGCATACGACCATGATAGGTGATTGGCCGAGAGGGATGAAGTTTTTCCAGGATGGTAAATCAGCTTCCCCTTAGGCAGCTCCCCAAAATGCCCTCAGCCTCTCCAATACCACCTGACATGGGGAAGCCTGGGGAAGGGATAACCAGAGTAAAAAGAAAGATTCGACTTGTATTTTAGCTGATGGTTGCCGCAATATTTTATTTGCAACGTTTACATAAACACACAAGCACGTGAATAGATCCCTAGGACGCCCCCCCCCCCCGCCTCCCCGCCCCGCCCAAGGACTTAGAAAAGGCCATGGCAGGTGAGGGGCTCCGAAATAGAAGCTTTACTAGCTTTGCCCTGAATTCCCTCTGTTAGTGAGGGACTCTTCAAGCATGCGACATAGACGCCAAAAACTCTTGAGTTGGCACTCAATAAATGTTTATTGGAGATTCATGGTAAACCCACTGCGGTCTCTGAAGACAGGGATCCTGGGGTCCATCCTAAGACTTGGACCAAATGATGGAAGGCCTGGAAGGTAGCGCCAAGAAGGCTTCTTTTAAAATAGAAATTGCCTGCATCAGAGACCCTCCCTAAAATACCCCATTACGGCCTTTGGCCACCTTTGCCTACAGGCAATAAACGGTATGGGGCTGTGCAGGGATGACTGCAATCAGTAAAGATTTTAAATCAGTGGATTGTTTGGCTATGATTTGTATCTTCTCATCTTTTGCCAGGTCTCTGGATTAAGGGAGTCCCTTGTGGCTGCCAGGTGTCCCTGATTAGAACACGAGTCTCCCAGCCTTGTAATTATTTACCTGTCCGGCTCCCTTACAATCCTGTCTTATTTATGTGCCTAGCACACAGCCTCGCACACAAAGACATTCCATCCATGTTGTGAGATGAATACACAATTGCCCACCCAGGAATGCAGATAAAGGGAAAAAACATTCCACCAGTTTATTTCATCTCAAATTCCCAAGGGCCGGTAAATTAATACTTGGCTCAGTGTGGTGGGTAAGGTAATGCTTGACCCCGAACGACTTAAGCATATTTCTGTTTTTCAGGTCGTTGGCAGAAAGCACAAGCTAGTTTACATAAACAATTTGCACTGGTAGATGGAAAGCATTCACAAAATAAAGGAGAAATAACCCACAATACGTAGTTTTCATTCTGGTTACTCTGCACCAAAATATGGAACAGATTCTCTTTCTTATTTTTGAGAAAGACAAGAGAGCTGCTTGTCTAGAGGCACTATTGCCTTTGTCAATAAATAAAGGGTCCTTGTGTTCGCAAGGATTTCACATGATGTACTAAAAAAAAAAAAAAGCGTGTAAAGTTTTCCATAGCAAGCGTGCTCACTAGATTTATGCCAACCACTTAATTACAGAGCCTTCAGAGTAATCAGCCGCACTTCTGTGCTGTGTTAATAGAAAGGCTACGCGACGTCTGGGGGTTTCTCCTTTGGATTTCTTCTTTCCTCCCCAGCTTTCACAGATCCAACAGGAATAATGGCAACAATGAAACTCACAAATTATCTTTGAATTATAGCTGAAAATTGAAAGTGCTTTTCAAAGGGACCGAGGATATCTGACATCAAGCTAAATTAATAGAGAAAATATTTGTTTCCTGTATTGAAACTACTAACCGTGTTGAATAAAAGCAACTAAGAGCCTTCAGAAATTTTCTAGGGCTCTCAAATAAATCCTGGATTTAGACAAAAGTCTCCTTAACACCAAAGATTTCAAAGGAGTTAAATAATATAAATATTTTTGTAAAAAATTAAAATCTAGACAAATCCTAAAAATAGTAAATGGAGATTCACTGTGCATAGTTGGGAAGTATCATGCATCAAATCTATATGTTTATAAGGCAAGAAGAGCCTTAGTTTCATTACTGAAGGAATAACAGGGGCTGGTAAATGGAATTTTATTAAAATTTTATTATTTATTTTATTAAAAAATTAATATTAAATATTTTATTAAAATTTTATTAAAAGTTACTCTCTGTTAAAATACTTATAAGAGTAAGTTAATTTATGTGGTTTCAGGTGATAGCCCTCAATCCAAGGCCCTATTTTTAAGGGTAATTATGAATGATATTGAAAGTTTTTGCCTAACTACTCTCAACTATTTCTCTGTACTCCGGTCTACTAGTGTGTGAAAACCCAACAGCAGCCTCATTATCGGTCCCTGCTAAAATCAGTAGCTCTAACCAGTCGCCAGTACCTCTTACCAGTCGCCAGTACCTCCAGTTTGATTGGCATTTGAGCTAGTAAGGCTGTGAAGGCAAGAACTCTGTGTTGGGCAGGGAGACTGCCAAGGTCGGGAAAGGTGAACACATAAAGTGGTATCCAAAGCCTGATTTAAAAAAAAATAATAATAATCAGCTGTCTCTGGGAGATCAATATTCTCTCCCTGCCTGGAACCTGTACAATGAATGAGATCATAGCCTGGGCTGTGGTCAGCTCACCCAGGTCGTGCCGGCTTGAAGGCTTCACAGGAGATGGTAGATGACCTTCTCCGGGCCCACGTTCTCGTCTCTCCTCATGGGATGCAAGGTAGGGGTCAAGCCCACAGGTGGCTGCAGCCAGATTTATAATTCAGCTGTATGGCCTTGAACAAGGTACCTGTTTATTGACACATGCCTGCCCCGTTAAAGTGTAACTTCCACGGGGGTGAGCACTTCCTGTAGCTCGCAGCCATACAGGAGGGCCCTGTGCATAGTAGGTGCTCGAGACACGCTCGGTGAAGGAGTGAATGAAGGATTTAACCCCTCTGGGCCTATTGTTCTCATTTGGGAAATGAGGATAATAGTAGCACTCGATATTAATATATATAACAACTAGTGTCAAAATGCAGGCACGGGTTCTAACTACCCACGGTGCCCTTTATGTTCTTCCTGTTCGGTGAGAGCGTGCAGCTGCTGACAAAGGGGACGGATAAAGCCACCCCAGGTGGGTCCTGTTACGTGCTATTTAATCATGTTTACTGGGGAATTCACTCTGCTTTTTCAAGAAAGAGATTTGGTGGTACAGCTGTCCTTCCACTCTTATTTTTGTTTTCACGGGCCAGCCACTTATTTTAATGAGATGAAAATGACTCAAAAATGTGATTGAGGAAGGAAGAGGGACAGGAGCAAATTTTCAGTTACATTTCAGAGCACTCATTCTCATGCCACTTACACAACTTGAGTGCGAAAATATTTTTGGAAGTCAGTATGCTCTGTTACAAAATAAGGGTATAAACAAACTGGTATCTTCCCTACAGATGGCTGTGTTCGGTTGGAAAAAAGAATAATGGAAATATTTTTGCAATAGTAAAACTAAATTTTAAACACCGATGAATAAATGTAACAAGAAATATGAGGGCCTGTATGAAGAATCCCCTACAACTTTACTCAGAGACATAAAAGAAAATAAATCAAGGAAGAGATGCACTTATTTATGAATGGAATATTCATTATTATAAAGGCATCAGTTTCCAAATTAATTTGGAAATTTAGTGTGGAATTTTCCATAGTATTTTTCTCGGACCTATTCAAAGTGATTTCAAACCTCAGCTTTTTAGACTGAACTTACGAGAGTAACCAATATAATTTAGAAAAACAGGAGAATGTGGTTAAGGAAGGGTTTGTCCTATCAATTATTTACAAAAACATATTATAAAGATATATTATTTAAAGTATAATAAATAAGACTGCTAGTCATGATCCCCTAAATTTATTTCATGACCTAGTAAGAATCATGGACTACTGTATGAAAAACATTGGTTTATAGATATCGAAAATGGACAATTTGGTGAAATATATGTCAGTATGATCATACAGAATATATGCAGCTGTTAAATATAACGTGGTAGAACTGTATATTTGCCTGGAAAGGTGTTGACCATATATAGGCAACTAAAAACTTACTAGAATTGCCCCATTTTGAAAGGACAACAACAAAAATATATGCATATAGATGCAGAGAAAAAAATGTACGGACAGGTAAGTGCCAATATATTAACAGAGGTCGTAGTCCATTTGTCTTTAGCTTAAACCTCACTTCCAATTTTTTGCTATTATAAGTAACACTATGATTACTACCTTTATGATACAAGACCTTTTCCAAATTTCAGATGATACCTTTGGGGTAGGTTCATAGAATTACCTTAATAAACATGTTTAAAGCTACATCCCAAAATTATTTTTTAAAAGGGTTAGAGCAATTTTCATTCCTGCCCACAATGTATGAATGACTACTTCCTTTACCCTGACTCATATGAGAAATCTCATTTTAAAAAATGAGTAAATACAAAATTAAAAAAAAAAATTGCTCTTTTGATAAGTTAACAGTTTTCACTATTGTTTTAGTGTCTTTCTTTTCTTTCCCGTGAAGTTAAACACTTCTCCATATGTTAGTCTTTGTATTTCCTCTTTCATGTATTGTTGCAAATGCTTTCTGCCTGGACCATTTCCTTCTGAGAGATGATTACTTTGACACAACTTTTTTCACTCCTAAAGAATATATTATTATATAATCTCATATCAAAACTCAGCCTAAAAATTTCTTCTATCTAAGGTCTTATCTTATAAATTGAATTTAAAAAATTTTAATTTTTTTTTAAGATTTTATTTGTTTATATGACAGAGAGAGAGCACAAGTAAGCAGAACAGCAGTTGGAGGGAGAGAGAGAGAAGCAGGCTCTCTGCTGAGCAGGGAGCCTGATTCGGGGCTCGATCCCAGGACCCTGGGATCATGACCTGAGCCGAAGGCAGCTGCTTAACCAACTAAGCCACCCAGGCGCCCCATTAATGTTTTAAGTCAGAGAGAGAGTGAGCACAAGCAGGGAGTGGCGGGCAGAGGGAGAAGTAGGCTCTCTGCTGAGCAAGGAGGCCCACGCAGAACTCGATCCCAGGATCCTAGGATCATGACCCAAGCTGAAAGCAGCTGCTTAACCCACTGAGCCACCCAGGTATCCCAAAAACAAACTTTTTAAAATTTTTATTTATTTATTTGGGAGAGACAGAGAAAGTGCAGGGGGGAGGGGCAGAGGGAAAGAAAAAGAAAGGAGTCCTAAGCAGACTTTGAGCTGAGCACAGGGGTGAGCTAGATCTCAAGACCCTGAGAACACAACCTCAGCCTAGACCAAGAGCTGACACTTAACCAACTGTGCCATCCAGGTGCCCCTAAAATAAAGAAAATATTTAAGATATCTAAGGAACTATATACCCTACAAATTTATTGTAACCATTCATTGCCAATGACATTTCTCATCTACACTTGACACTTCACGTATAATGACTTTTACATTTCCTTTCCTCCCTCCTCGAAATACACCCAAGAAGAAATTTTAATTAGTATGTTAGAATATTAAGACATTTTATTTATACAGCATAAAATTATCTTTTGGACAACACCAAGTAAATAAAATTATTTAGGGGAAAAAAAAATGTGTCCAACAGACCTAAAAAAAATAAGCTTACTTAATAAGCTGGAACTAGATCTTGGTCTGTTTTCAGCAATCAACAGAGCTATCAGGACAAACCTGAAGTGCCATAGGGAAGGCAGTCATTATTTTATTTTCATGAGTCAGGTATTTAATTAGGTAAAAGATCGATGTTTTTCAAACAGTGAGTGGGTTAGGAAATCAGTTAAGTGGGTCAGACTGGCTTTTTTTTTTTTTTTTTTAAATGAAATAGAATGGAGGGGCAAAGAAAAGAAAAAAAAAAAAACAAGAAAAGAATATCACATGTAATAAAGGTAAATATTATTTCATGTAATGCTCAAAGTCACTATGTGAAGTTCATCCCTACTGTGGGCTTTGGTCAAATGGGTTTAAAAGCACAGGACTTCAGAGAATATCCAGTGTTCTCCTCATTAAAAAAAATTAATTAGGGGCGCCTGGGTGGCTCAGTGGATTAAGCCTCTGCCTTCGGCTCGGGTCGTGATCTCAGGGTCCTGGGATCTCAGCAGAGAGCCTGCTTCCCCCTCTCTCTCTGCCTGCCTCTCTGCCTGCTTGTGATCTCTCTCTCTCTCTCTCTGTCAAATAAATAAATAAAATATAAAAAAAAATTAATTAACTCGATCCTTACCCCAATAAATACTCTCCACTAACATTAGTCTTTAATAACCTATATTTGTTTTTTTTTTAAGATTTTATTTATTTATTTGACAGACAGAGATCACGAGTAGGCAGAGAGGCAGGCAGAGAGAGAGGGGAGGAAGCAGGCTCCCCGCTGAACAGAGAGCCCGACTCAGGACTTGATTCCAAGACCCCAAGGTCATGACCTGAGCCAAAGGTAGAGGCTTAGCCCACTGAGCCACCCAGGCGCCCCTAACATATATTTGTTTTAAAGAGGTTTTTTCATTTACTGCTACCGTATGCGAGGCATTGTTCTAGGCACTGAGGATACAATGGTAGAAACTGAGATCTCTGTTCTCACAGAGATCTTGCAGAACAGGAAGACAGATGATGTACGCGTCAAGTGGTTCTATGAGCACCAGGAAAGGCAGGAGGGTTAGAGAGGGCAACCGACTCAGGTACAAATTCAGATAGGATATTTCAAGAAGGCATCTTTGAGAAGGCGACTTTGGAACAGAGCTCAACGTTTAACTTTTTAATTAAACATTTTCGATGTTCAATGTTTAATGAACATCTTAATAAATAATAGTGAATGGTTGCTGAGATTTAAGGTATATGAACTATTTAATGCCCTATTATGATGTTGAGTTTTTTGTTCATTTATATTTTTAATCATTTGCTCAACAAATGTTTATTCTGTGCCCTTGGAGGCTGGCTTTTGTATTGGGCCCTGGTTATTAAACTGAGAAAAAGAGAAACTTAGTTTCTGCTCTCAGAAGTGTCCAGTCTACTGGGGTATTCAAAATTGGGAAACAGACAAGGACAATCTACATCTACAAGTAAGTAGATGTTGGGGGAGTACAGGAGGCAATTCCAACTTCCTAGGGTGTCAGGGAAGGCTTCCTGGAGGAATGATGTCCCAGGGGCGGTATAAAGCATGAAATAAAATGATCTTCACTTCCAAATGTTTGGATTCGCCCTCGTTTAAAATGGTAGCTGAGGGGTGCCTGGGTAGCTCAGTGGGTTAAGCCTCTGCCTTCGGCTCAGGTCATGATCTCAGGGGTCCTGGGATCAAGCCCCGTGTTGGGCTCTCTGCTCAGCAGGGAGCCTGCTTCCCCCCCCCGCTCTCTCTGCCTACTTGTGATCTCTCTGTGTCAAATAAGTAAATAAAATCTTAAAATAAATAAAATAAATGGTAGCTGAGACCATCAGGATTTCAGTGGTGCTCAACGAGAAACTTACATTGCGACAGAAGGTTCTTCTAACTTCACATAGCACCAGGTTAGTCATTCCCCTCTGTTTGAAAACATACAGAGGAAGGGAAGAGAATGTTTACACACCTGTTCCCAGGAAAGGTAGATCTAGAACGATTCTCTGCCTTGTGATCATAAAGTTAGGTTTCTCCTTGTTTACTAAGAAGGGCAAAGAGCACTCCTGCAACACTCAGAGGTGTGTTTTTATAGGTGAGCTGTTGATTCATAACCTGGAGACCGTGAATGTTGGTCCTGTAGGACGGCATTCTACACGGTAGAGAGCTGCAGCCGAGAATCATGCGTCTTCACTTGATGTCGTAAACTGTTTGTCATCCGAGGTTAAGCTAGTTCACCAGCCTTGTGATAATGAGCCAGTGAAGACCTCGCCGAGGCTGACAGAATGAACTCAACCAGCATAAAAGCCTGTTGGTTCTCTTGGCATAAGGAAAATACCCAAAGCCTTTTTCCTCCTCGCATTGATTAGGCAACTAAAAATACAGAGGTGAGGCTAACCCAGTTAATTCTAAGCACAACCCCAAACCTCATTCTGACAGAAGTGGAAGGCCAGGTGGAACGAGGAGTCCAGTGCCTCAGAAAATGAAAGTGGTTCAGACGCAGAGCTTCTGGGGGAAGATGGCAGGCTCAGGAGAAGCACGAGATTTCCCTCCCAACCCAAATGTCACTTACTATGACAATACCCTCCCGAAATGGCTTTTCATAAACACCACCACCCAAGTTCTATCCAAAGCATTTTTTGCTCTCTAAAATACTATAAAAATGGGAGACTAAAAACTCTTTGGAAGTTCAAGAAAGAGGCTTAGCAATTTTGATCTTCACTCTAGAATGCATGGGTGGATTATTTGCTGACTCTCTTCCTCCTCATCCTCTACCCCCATTTAGTATTTTTAAGTATTTCCCTTTGGGCTGTAAGAAGAGTCTTACCATCTCCTACCTGGAAGGTAAGTCCAGGAAAACTGTCCAGTTCTGGGAGCTGACTGGGGACAGAGGCCTGGGAGTTTCTGCATTTAATGTTTTTGTTTTTGTATTAATCAACTTTCCACATTGGTTCATAGACTTATGGGAGCAGGTCTCTGACCAAATTGGCTCGGCTCAAGAAATAGAAGCAAAAAGCTGGTTATCTGTCTTCTTTCCATTTCATGCTTTCAACTTCTGCCAGTTTTCTTCAACAGTCTCTCTTTAGTCCCATTTATCAACACAAACATTAAGATGTGGCTGTTCATGTATCTTAAGTCTTTAACGTGCTTCTTGTATATCTCTGATCTGACACTTCCTCACTCATTCTTCCTTGTTCTTTTACCCCCCAATGAGTCACACCTTCCCTTTTTATTTATTTCCTTTACACAAAACAATCAGAAGCCTCATACAGGACTGAAGCCGCATATATTTCTGATCAAAGAGGATGAGGTAGAAGGAAAGGGAAGCAAAGGAACCGACTGGAAGGTCAGGAGCTCCCTTACACAGCACATTCAGGATGTTTATGGAAAGTTCATGGATTTCCTTAACTCTCCCACATGTATATAAAGGTTCCAGCTGAGTTTACATGAATTTGATGAACTTCATTTTTCCATGAAGTCACACTGGCAAGAAAAATGGTCTTTAAAATCAAGTCCTTCTTTGCTAAACCTTCTGTTACTTCTGCTGCTTCCAAGCTATCATGTGCAAATGAGAGCAAAGAAAAGTGAAGATCATCATTTAGACAGCATTTATCATTGGGGACCCTGAAACTTTCAGATGATGTTAACTTTTTCAAACAGTAGTGATACTTTCCTTAATGATGGATTGACTCACTTTAAAACAAAAAAAAATGATCTTATTTATTTATCTGACAGAGAGAGAGATCCCAAGTAGGCAGAGAGGCAGGCAGAGGTGGGTGGGGGAAGCAGGCTTCCTGCTGAGCAGACAGCCCGATTCGGGGTTTGATCCCAGTACCCTGAGACCATGACCTGAGCCAAAGGCAGAGGCTTAACCCACTGAGCCACCCAGGTGCCCCTTGACTCACTTTTTCTTAATGTAGCAGCCAAACTACAAATTTGCTATTGGTAACAATGGAGAAATGTTATTCAGTAGAATTCTTTCTGGGGAGAACACGGTACTTATTTTGAAGCAATGTCTTGGTAAACTCTTTTGGGAGTATAAAGCAAAAACTAGCAACCCAAGTATCCATCAATGGATGAGTGGATAAATAAAATGTAGCATGTGCATAGGATGGAATATTATTCAGCCTTTAAAAAGGAAGGCAATTCCGACACATGTTTTGACATGGATGAACTTTGAGGACATTGTGCTAGGTTAAATAAACCAGTCACAGAAAGATAAATACTATATGGTTCCACTCATTTAAGGTATCTAGGGTAATCATATTCACTGAGAAAGAAAGTAGAATGAAGGTGGCCAAGGGCTGGAGTGGGGGAAATGAGATATTTTTAATGGGTAGAGTTTCCATTTTGCAAGATGAGAAAGTTCCGGAGATTAGTTGCACCATAATGTAAATACAGTTGACACCACTGAACCGTAGACTTAAATATGGTTATGATAGTAAATTTTATGTTACATGTATTTTACCACAACTAAAAAAATCTTGAAAACCTATTTAAAAAGACCATGAGACACAATACTGAAAATAATAGAACATTTTAAAGGTTTACTGATTTAAGTATACTTACTATGGCATTCTAACTTATACAGTTGTTTTTAAAATAAAAATATATAATACAAATTTTTAAAAGACTATATTTACATTCTTTTTCTCATAACTCTTCCTGTCCTCTTGACCACTGTCCCACAGCACTTTATTTAAGAATGGCTGGATCTATCCTGTAAGTCGAAATAAACAATCTCTCCTAAGTTTTGCTGAGGATGATAGTTCCCAATACTGAGTTGCAGAGCCTCTACTTAAGATAAGTAGGCCGAAAAAGGATTGATTGATTGATTTTCTATGTATTGTCTTATTGCCAACCTAGGTCCATAGTGGACCTAGAAATCTGTGTTTTTTAAATGGTCCCAAAGTATTTATGATGGTCAGCCTGGTCTGGGTGCCACCATACTAGAGGGGAAGCATTAAAATATTTTCATGAACAAGTAAATATTTGGGTCTAGTACTCCAAAGTAATTTTGAACTTCTTACTAAAGTTCCAAGTTTAAATTAGAAGACTTGTCAGGAGAAACCCTTACACTAGCAAATTGTTATAAAATTCTATTTTCTCTTACTTGAACATCACAATTACATAAACAACTTGATTTCCCTCCCTCAGTTGTTATAGGTACTAGCATGCTTAACCGAAAGTGGGTTATTCTTTCCCTGCTGCACACAGGGAAAGGTAGGTTCAGAGCTTCCTGGGGTCAAGACCTATGTGGTCACTGAAGTGTCCATACATAGAAAGCCCCAAGCTGGGCCTAATACTCTGCTGTTGCCATCTTGAGACTCTTTTTGTGTTTTAAGTTTTAATTTTAATTCCAATTAATTAACATACAGTGCTATGTTAGTTTCAGGTATTGATTCAACGATTGCATATGACACCTGGTGCTCCTCATAATGCCCTCCTTAATCCCCATCACCTGTTGTACCCATCCCCAACCCACATCCCCTCTAGGATCACCAGTTTGTTCTCTATAGTTAAGAGTCTATTTCTGGGGGCACCTGGGTGGTTCAGTGGGTTAAGCCTCTGCCTTCAGCTCAGGTCATGATCTCAGGGTCCTGGGATGAAGCCCCACATCGGGCTCTCTGCTTGGCAGGGGGCCTGCTTCTCCCTTCTCTCTGCCTGCCTCTCTGTCTACTTGTAATCTCTCTCTCTGTCAAATAAATAAATTAATTAAAAAAAAAAAAAAGAGTCTATTTCTGGTTTCTCTCTCTCTCTCTCTCTCTTTCCGTTTGCTCAGTTGTTTTGTTTCCTAAATTCCACACATGAGTAAAATCATAGCTATTTGTCTTTTTCTAACTGACTCATTTCACCCGGCATTACATTCTCTGGCTCCAGCCATGTTGTTGCAAATGGCAAGATTTCATTATTTTTAGGGCTGAGTAATATTTCATTATATATATTACATCTTCTTTATCCAGTCTTCAATCAATGGACACTTGGGTTGCTTCCAAATCTTGGCTATTGTAAATAACACCACTATAAACAAGGGTGCATGTATCCTTTTGATTTTTATTATTCTTTGAGTAAATAACCAGTAGTGTGATGGCTGGATTGCCATCTTGAAATTTTTTTTAATTCTTAACAATTTTTTAACAAGGGGCCCCACATTTTCTTCTTCTTTTTTTTTTTTTTAAGATTTTATTTATTTGAGAGAGAGCACACACAAAGAGAGAACATGAGCAGGGGGAGGGGCAGAGGGAGAGGCAGAAGCAGACCCCCATGCTGAGCAGGGAGTCCAATGTGGGACTCGATCCTGGGACTCCGGGATCATGATCTGAGCCAAAGGCAGATGCTTAACCAACTGTGCCACCCAGGGCCCCACATTTTCATATTGTACTGGGCCCAAGAAATTATCTAGCTGTTCTAGAACTTGGGTTACTGATTCCAAGATGTGATGCTCTAGGCTCAGTTGGGAGAAGGGTTATAATGAGTAAATAAACCAGATTGTTCCTTTTATTTAAGATTCAATATAGCTATTTTATACAAATTTTTCATAGTGATTTTGTCATGTAGCATGGCAATACTAACCATAGAATCCATAAATTAAAGAGAATCTAGAGCACATAATAGTTACATACAAGTTTCAAACAGAAATCCTCACAAAGACGGATATAATTTTCTCATAAATATTTACAAGCTTCAAATTGCTGGATATCAGTCACTCCATTTATCTTGGTGTTTCCTGGTGAATGAAGTCTACTCAGTGTCTACATCTTATTGAGAAAAATCTGTTAAGCTAATGCAGAAAGATGAATCAAAAATGCCAAAAAAAAAAAAAAAAAGTTTCCATCCTGAGCCAAAGAATGAATCACTTGTGCATTCATATGTTATAGAAAATATGATTCTTGGGGCGCCTGGGTGGCTCAGTGGGTTAAAGCCTTTACCTTCGGCTCAGGTCATGATCCCAGGGTCCTGGGATCGAGCCCCACATCGGGCTCTCTGCTCTGCGGGGAGCCTGCTCCCTCTCTCTCTCTCTGCCTGCCTCTCTGCCTACTTATGATCTCTGTCTATCAAATAAATAAATAAAATCTTTAAAAAAAAAAAAAAGAAAGAAAGAAAATATGATTCTTTTTTTTTTCCAGTTTTACAAGGCCAACACCTATCAGAAACACTAATTCTTACGGTAACTGATTTAGACTAGGTCTCAAAAGCCATAAAAAGGCTGTTCCTGGAAACGAACAAAGAATGTATTTGTATGTTTATCTGGGAATTCTTGCCAGAATTCATTCCAAATCAGCAAAGTAACATCTACTTTTACATGTGTGTTTCAGTGAATTTTATCAATCCCCGAAGCTAACTGATTTTTGCTTGTAGAGATATAAACTGATATTAGGAGAAAAGACTGGGGATATGACAGAACTGAAATGTTTGTGCCTATTTATTAAGCATAATTATCCTTCCACATTAGAAATCACCATAAGTCAGCTTTCTCAAAGGCACTGATGTCTAAGGTCTGTGTTTTACTTCTTCCTATCCTTAAGTCACCTAATAATGCTGGCATGTGGAAAGTACTCAGCAAATCCTCTCTTCACTCTCTCTCCAGTTATGGCCTCTCAGGGATCAAGCTCCTCCCACCAGCTAATTTTTCACGCTTATCTGTCCCTATTGGGCAGCATCCCCAGGTAGGCAAATTTTCATAGTCTCTCTGCTACTTTCATTATAATCTACTTGTTCTTGGTCCCACTTCTTCTGCTTTCCAAAGTGAAAATAATTTATTTCTTTCTCAGGCACATGTTTTGATGAATTAATGTATTAACAAGGTAGCATCCTATTCTCCTGTTTTGCGGTTTTGTTTTGTTTTTACAATAACAATAACAATATTTCAGGACAGAGGCAATGGAGTGACCGTTAAGAGTTGAAATTATGGCTATGCAACTAGGAGTTTGAGATACCTCTGAGTCTCATAATTTAGCTAACAGCCTATGGACAGGACTGGCTCTCTGTAAAAGACACTTTATCATTTCTTTATTCAGTCATCAAACATGTACTAAGAACTTAGCCTGTGCCAGGACATACAACATTGAACAAGGTGATCAGGTCCCTATTCTCATGGAACTTACATTCTAGGCATGTCCCCCACATAAATCTATGAACAAATAATAGGGAAATATTTGGTAATGATAACCACTATGGTGAAAATAAAGCAGGGTGATGTGAAAGAGAAGTGACCACCAGAACTGGGGTGGGGGCTGTAGCCGAGTAGTCAAAGATGGTCTCTCTGAGACAATGACATTGAAGTTGAGACCTGAATGATAAGAAGGATGACATGGGGTGGTCTAGAAAAAGAACATGTCTGGCATGTGGGAAGAGCTAATGCAAAGGTGCTAAGGTGAGAGGTAGCTCTGTGTGTTCCAGGGTACTGTGGCTAGAGTGTAGGATTTCCAAGGGAGATGAGTGGGGAAAGGTAGGCAAAGGCCAATTTATGTGAAGTCTTAGAAGTCAGGAGGAGCCTTTGGGTTTGCTTCTAAGTATGACTAGAAGCCACTGGAGTGTTTCAAGCAGGGGAATAACATATTCTGCTTATGTTTTGACATAACCTTCTGGCATTTGGGTTGTGACTTGACTCCAGATGACAGAGAGGGAGCAGAGAAGGCAATTAGGACAAAGATGATGCTGGCTTGGATCAGGATGGCACCTGTAGAGGTGTCAGCAGCAAAGTCAGGATAGACTTGGAGATAGAGTCAACAGAATTTGCTGACATATTCCATATGGCCATGAGGAAAGGAAAGAGAGGATGATTCCTGGGTTTGAGTTTGAGTAGCTGAATGTAAAATGGTGTCATTTTCTGAGATGGAAAAGCTGGGGAGGGTAGTTTGGTGGAACAAGTTGTAAGGGGGAGATCAAGACTCACATCTCCCAAAATATTGAGAGTCAGATGCTTATTAGACATCAAGGTAGAACTATCATGTGAGCATTTAGCTATGTAAGTCTAGACCATGTAGGAGAGGTCAGGGATAAAAATTCAAACTTGGGAGTCATTGGCATACAGATGGAAGTCTAAACCACGGGATTGGATGAGATTAACTAAAGACAGGATAAATGGAGAAGATGAGTCAAGAACACCACCGTTTAGAGGATAAGCAGAGAAGTCAGCAAAGGAACCATTGAGAAGTGGCCATTGGGGGTCTTTGGCAATCTTGGCAGGGCAGTTTCAGAGTACTAGGAACAGAATGAGGGGATTGAAGAAATATAGATGCATACTCCTCAAGCTTAGGCAGCACCCACACAAAGCTGTGCTGGTCCAGGAGCATCTAATGTGCTTAAAAGTTTTTTCTTTTTTTCTAAACTATGTGGCACACAGAAAATATGCAACAAAAAATGCTGTGAAGTTTTCATTGCCACCTACATAGCTCGTAAATCCTGCAATGTCCTGAAAGAGCTGCCAAATAGCCAACATTAATAATTTTATGGGGTAGCTCTCCAAGACATCATGAAGGAAAAACTAATAAAAGCAATTGTAAAAAGGCTAACAAAAATAGAAAACCTGACTGGGAATAACTTATGCCTGATGAATTTCTATGTTGTAATACTAACAAAGCTACCATAAACACATGGCATTGACTTCTGTGGTTTAAGGCATTCACATTAAAATTAATCCCCAAACTAGCAAAATATTTGTCTAGAGTTGTGACAGACTTTTTTCACTTGTCACAACGTACTACCGAAATAGCATCTATTTCTTTGAAGGCAACAACTATTTTTGTTGATGATGCAGATGGTAAGGGGAAGGGGCTGTGATTACTGCTGAAGGAGACACAAGGATGAGTCAAAAGTAGTTCCTGCCTTCAAAAAGCTAGCAAGAATTCTCACATCACCAGGCAGCTACCACAGCAGGGGCAGGGACTAGTTAGTCTCTCAGGATTACCATTGGAAGCCAACACCTGGATATAGAAGGCCCTCGTCCTTGTCTGTTCAGGCTATGATAACAAAATACCAAATACTGGGTCACTTAGAAACAGAAATTTCTCACAGTTCTGGAGAATGAGAAATTAAGGATATGGTGTCAGCAGGTTTGGTGTTTGGCAAGAGCTTCCTGGTTCTAAGGCAGCCATCTTCTTGCTGTATCTGCCTATGGTGGAAGGAGACAAATATTCTGTAGTGGCAATGTGTGTGAGTGTCCTGGGTTGGGTCTCAGTGACAACTTGCAGAGGAAGCCATTTTCTATGAACTAGTACCTACCTCCCCTGACTGACCTAATTATCTTGAGAAATATCGGTTTGGGTTAGGTCACCTATAATTTTTTTTTTAATAGGTCACCTATAAATTTTGTAGGAAGATGCTCGGCTATCCAACTTCAGCTATCATGCAACTAGACCACAATATAATCCAGGTAGCAGAGCTCAAACCTCGTGTTCTCCTGACCCACCCATCTGTAAGCACAGAGGAGGTGTGCACGGGTAGCCACAAATAGTTTGCCTTCCTACTTACTTTCATGGGAAAACACAGGCCGGCATCAGAGACACCAGCAGGACTAATTGACAACATGGAACCTCGTGGAATCTTGCCCTGTCCACCCTCTTCTCAACCATTCAGAGAAGACAAAGACCCTGGGAGGTGTGAAAGGCTATACATAGGAAAACTGGGGGAAAGTGCCTCTCTCTTTCTCTCTCTCTCTCACTCCCTCCCTCTTTTCAGCTGGTGTCTCTGAAGTGTTCCAGGTTTGGGTTTGGTAGTGGGGAGAAAAATGGAACCAGCTTCATGAGTGTGGGACCTACATCATTATTCAGGGTTCTTGTCTTCACCATCTTCAAATTCTTACCAGTCTTTGAATAAAGGACCTTACATCTTCATTTTGCACTGGGTCCCCCAGTCCCAGAGGTGGGTTAGCCTGTCAGGAAAAGCAAGCTCATTCCTAACTCTCACCTGGGCCTTATCCTGGTGCTTGTTGACCAGCTTCTGGTCAAGTTCTTTCTCCTCCCAAGAACATCCAATGTCAAAACAGAGACACCTTGGACTCACTAACCCAGATCTAAGGGAAGAGCAGGAAACAGATATCAACATTATATTTCTTTGAAGACTTATATTTTATCCTAAAAAGTGAAAAAAAAAAGATATTTGCATTCTGTTCCATAATGTATCTGTTGGATACATTTTTAAAATAAGATATCCCCCAAAATAATCTTCAGGTAAGACTGGCATTTGAAGAAGATATACCCTCTTTATCAGTTGTGTATAAAGGCCTTCTGCCGCCTTCCTGCCAAGTAACTGTAGCAGTGGGGGGCACACAGGTCAAGGAGAGCCTCTGCCAAGTTCCAATTCAGCGAATACGTTTCACATGACTCCAACTTCCTCTACGTCCCCACATGACCCTCCCCGTGGCCTTCACTGGCACATTATGTAACTCATGGTGTTGGGTTCCTTTTTTCCTGCTCTTCTTCCTTCTCCTCTTCTTATAAAGAAAGTCACAGTTGCTTACTAGAAACCAAACCTAAAAGTGCTTTCTATTTCCTCTCTCAGTCTAGAGGCACCTCACAGCCTGGCCAGTTGTCTTCTGGTTAGGTCTCCTGGCTCCCAGCAAGGCTTTGCAGTTCTGGGTTCTACCCACTTCCCAAGGTCCACCCCTCTTCCCTGCTCTGGACTCAAGACCCACAGGCAGTGGGGGCTGGCACGGCCAGAACTGGGCATATCTAACCAACTCCAACAGTCACTGCCTCTCGGTTGTCTCCCAGGTCTGCAACACACAGTGCCATCTTCTCAGAATGCTTAAAAGATTTCTACTTGTCCTTGGGTCTCAGTCTAAATGCTACTTCCTCTGGGAATCCTTTCTTGACATACCTCACCCCACCTCCCACTCACCACCCAAACTAAGCCAGTCTTCGCTTACTGTTTTTTCTTCCCCTTATAGGAATACTTAACACAGTGTACTTACTACATTCTTCCTAACTTACCCATATTCCTCACTAGCCCCCCAGCCTGACCAGAAAAGGGACTTGCTAGCCTTCTTCTCCATTATATTCCCCAAACCTAGCAACAAGAAAAGTGTAGAATGTTGTTGAAGGCAAGGCACCGTTAAATGATTTTCATTTATAATCTCGAAACAATTCTAGAAGGAAAGGATTAGTGTTCCCATTTAACAGATGGGAAAAGGGAGGCTCCGAGAGGTTGAGTAAGTTGCCTAAGTTAGAACAGCTGGAAGTGGTTCCATCAGGTTGCGAGACCTTGAAATCTGTACGTTTAACTCCCTATGTCAGTCATAGTTTTGTCAGAGAAGTAGAAGCAACAGGAGAGATAGAGTGAGGTATTTGTTTTAAGACCTTGAAAGGGTCATTGTTGGAGCTCATTAAATGGTCTGCGGAAGGCTATTGCTTCTGCATCCATTGCTGGCCCTGCAGTAGGGGACAGACAGTCGGGAAGGAAAGTAGGAGAAAGCAAGGAAAACTCGGAGCCTGCGGACCCCAGCTGGAACCCACATTATAGTATCTCCCTGCCTCTGAGTCCCCCGCCCCCCGCCCCATCCACGTGAGGATGACTTCCAGGAGTAGCAGGCACCTTTGTCTGGGGTAAACACACCACACCTGGCCCGGGGGTCACAAAGGCTGAAGGAGGAGATCTGGCAGGACCTCAGGAGTAGAGGGCCCAGCTGCTGTACCATGCCAACTGCATGAGTCAGCAGGGGAGTGACGAGGTCTCTGAGCAGCGGCTTGTGCTCAGGGTCCTGCCCTGCCCCATATAAACCCACCTTCACTCTCTCTCCCGGTCGCTTCACTGTTACAAATGACAAAATAAGACGTCCACTCCTGAAATTCAATATTTATAACACGAATATATCACATAGCATTATGTGGTATATTCATGCCTTCAGGGGTTATTTCCATGCCAACTGCATCCCGTAATTCTTAAGTGGCGGAGGGGAGGGGTCTTACTTACATCAGCTATCTGGTCTCATGTCTGGTTTTTCTGGGACTTCCCCAAAAACCGTACTTTGAGAGACTCTTCTGGCTGCACGGGCTCTCCCAAAGCAGTTCTCCAAGCTTGCCTCTCTCCTTGAATCTCCACGTGCTCACCAACCTGGAACCTCTCCAAACACTTTTGGGGTTTTACATTCATTGCAGAGACACAGTTGATTAAATCATTGGTCATTGAGCCAACCTCCAAGCCCCATCTCCCTTTGACTAAGGGAGTAGGATTGAAAGTCCTAACTTTCTATATTTTTTTAAAATTTAATTTAACTTCAACTAATTAACATATAGTGTATTATTAGTTTCAGAAGTAGAGTTCAATGATTCATCACCAGTTGCATATAACACCCAGTGCTCATTACACCAAGTGCCCTACTTAATGCCCACCATCCAGCAACCTTCAGTTTGTTTCCTATAGTTAAGAGTTTCTTATCGTTTGTCTCCCTCTCTGATTTCATCTTTTTTTTCCCTCCCTTCCCCTGTGATCCTGTTTTGTTTCTTAAAATTCCACAATGAGTGAAATCATATAATAATTGGCTTTCTCTGATTGACTTATTTCGCCTGGCATAATACCTTCTAGTTCCATCCATATAATTGCAAATGGTAAGATTTTATTTTTTTGATGGCGGAATAATATTCCTTTTTATATACACACCACATCTTTATCCATTCATCTGTGGATGGACATCTAGGTTCTTTCCATAGTTTGGCTATTGTGGACATTGCTGCTATAAACATTCGGGTGACGTGCCCCTTGGCATCACTACATTTATATCTTCTGGGTTAATACCTAGTAGCTCAGTTGCTGAATCATAGAGTAGCTCTATTTTTAAGTTTTTAAGGAACCTCCATACTGTTTTCCAAACTGGCTGCACCAGCGTGAATTCCCACAAACACTATAGGAGGGCTCCCCTTTCTCCACATCCTCACCAATACCTAGTGTTTCCTGACTTGTTAATTTTAGCCATTCCGACTGGTGTGAGGTGGTATCTTACTGTGGTTTTGATTTGCACTTCCCTGATGCTGAGTGATGTTGACCACTTTTTCTTGTGTCTGTTGGCCATCTGGATGTCTTCTCTGCAGAAAATGTCTGTTCATGTCTTCTGCCCATTTCTTGACTGGATTATTTGTTCTTTGAGTGTTGAGTTTGATAAGTTCTTTATAGATTTTTAGATACTAGCCCTTTATCTGATAAGACATTTGCAAATATCTTCTCCCACTCTGTAGACTGTCTTTTGATTTTGTTGACTGTTTCCTTTGTGGTACAAAAGCTTTTTATCCTGATGAAGTCCCAATCATTTTTGCCTTTGTTTCCCTTGCCTTTGGAGACCCGTCTAGCAAGAAGTTGCTGCAGCTGAGGTTGAAGAGGTTGCTGCCTGTGTTCTCCTCTAGGATTTTGATGAATTCCCGTCTCACATTTAGGTCCTTTTTTTAAAAGATTTTATTTATCTATTTATTTGAGAGAGAGAGCTCGTGAGAGAGAGCAGGAGAGAGAGCCTGGTCTGGGGAACAGTTAGATGGAAAGGGAGAGGCAGACTCCCCGCTGAGCAGAGAGCCCAAAGCAGGTAAGGATCCCAGGACCTGAGGATCATGATCTGAGCCGAAGGCAGATGCTTAACTGACTGAGCCCCCCAGGAGCCCCTCACATTTAGGTCTTTCATCCATTTTGAGTTTATTTTTGTGTATGGTGTTTAAAAAAATAAATGATCCAGTTTCATTCTTCTGCATGTGGCTGTCCAATTCTCCCAACACCATTTGTTGAAGATACTGTCTTTTTTTCACTGGTGAAAGATCCAACCATCTAGTCACATGTTTGGTTCTCCTGGCAACCAGTCCCCTTCTTAGGTGTGGTCCACCCCCCCCCAACAAAAATCACCTAATTAACATAACAAGACACCTTTAAACTCGCATCCCTCAGGAATTTCTAAAAGTCTTAGGAACTCTGGGCCCCACCAGGGGCATATCAATAAAAGCACACAGAGAAGCAACAATGGCCAGGGGACATTTTGACTATAAATACCAAAAGTTTGTGAGGCCTGTCCAAAAATGTTTGGTTAGGACAAGGCATGGTGTAGCTGACCTAAATAGCTCTCCAAAGACCTTGGAGCAATTAGCTCCTACATGGTAAAGGCGACTCTTTTCCAACAGTGTGGAAGGCAGTCCTGTAACCTTAGTACCCACTCATATGAAGGCACTACCCCAACCACAACTGGACTTTATTCCTTTCTTTTCCCATTGCCTGGAATTATGTGACTAATCTATCACTGGTTTGGGGTATTTTATTTCTTAATTAGTTTATTAAGAGACCTTATCCTGTATGCTCTGGGCTTGTGAAATTCCCACAGCAAAACTGTGTTAAGTGCTGGCAAAGACAAACTCAGTCTCCGAGCCTAATATGCCTCCCAAAACAAAACAGCTTACCATTATCTCAATATTGTTTCTGATGTGTGTGAAGAAATATAATAAAAATTACATGAGCATGCAAAATAAAGCATACGGTTGTCTCTGCCCAGGCCCTCTATTTCTCCCTCCTTCCAGGCTTCGACTTAGACACACCCTCTAGAAGCCTTGTTTGACCTCCACTCATGGCCACCCCTATCCAGTTAGAACCTTCTGTTAGTCTGGGTCACAATATCTACAATTTCCCATTTGTAACACAGATCAACATGGTCATTGAGTGGTGCTTGAAGTTTTCCCCAATAGAATATGAGCTCTATTAAAGTGACCGCTGTTTCTCCCATCATCCATGGCATTCCCAGTGCTTAGCATATTATTAATTGCTCAATAAATAATTACTGGTGATGAAGGATAGTTGGAAAGCAGGTGGGCAAGGACAAGGTGCCCCACCCTAAGAGAAAACCACCCTTAGAAGGATTTTACACCCCCCAGAAGGAACCCTCCAGCCTTTCCCATAGATACAGACACAGGTGACAAAAACCTGATTGGATGACAGGCACAGGTAGATTAAAACAGACCTCCAAGGAGCCCATAAAAACCCCTAGACTCAGAAACTCCTGCGGCAACCCTCTCAGGTCCCCTCCCTCTTTGGGAGCTTTGTACCATCTCCTTGCTCTGCTCACCACTCTGGTGGGCCTCTCCATTCTTCCAAGCCATGTGACCAAGAACCAGGGGCACTGACCAAGGGAAAAAATCCCTTAACACTGGCACTCTGACTGAATGAATCAATTAAGCATGAGAAGACAAGAGAGTTTGCTTTGAGTGTTATCTAAATGTATTTATAATTTGACTTTGTGGAGCCCATTGTTGAATGGACAAGATTTAGGCTGTTTTCAAAACAATCGACTGGAAAGTAAATGATTAGACTGTGTTGTCTAAATGAGGTGTCTCTCCTGATTGGTGGAGGGCTTCCAAATGGGGGGTGGGGTGGGAGCTCGTGGGGTGGGCCATTAAAGGATTCCCTGGAGGCAGGACAAAGGAGATAGAAGTGTACTGAATACTGGGGTGGGGGGAGGCAGGACAGAGAGGGGGAGTCGGTCTGCAAGGAGGCTGTGGGTGGGGGCTGCTTTAAAGACGGAGGGTGAGGGGGTATGGGAGGACGTAAGGAGTGCTCCCTTTTCTGCTGACTCTTCCTGGTTATAAGTAGCCCATTGGTTATTTAGGGTCTAGGGTGTTTTGAGGTGGATCACCTGTATTCAGTCAGGGGCTCAGGGTCACTTGGGGCCCTTCTGCCTCGATCAGGTTTCCATTGCTCAAGCCTGTTGTCTAAAGCATCCTTTATATCACTTCACAGCCTTTTGGCTAAAATCAAGTGTAGTATCAGTTCTTAGCAGTTTAAAAGCTGCCTCTACATAGGTGAAACTTAGAAGTTTCAACTATATTCAAATAGTCTCTTTGTCATTCTAATTTATGTACATCTTTTTCTTTCTTTCTCCCCACCCCCACCCCTTTTCCTGGCTGGTATGGAATATTAACAAGTCAGGGTATTTGTTTCTCAAATATACAGGTTTTTTTTTTTTTTTAAATGAGCCAAGGGGCGCCTGGGTGGCTCAGTGGGTTAAAGCCTCTGCCTTTGGTGGCTCAGGTCACGATCCCAGCATCCTGGCATGGAGCCCCGTGTCAAGCTCTCTGCTCAGCAGGGAGCCTGCTTCCCTTCCGCTCTCTGCCTACCTGTGATCGGTCTGTCAAATAAATAAATAAAATCTTTAAAAATATATATTTAAAAAAATGAGCCAAAAGATGGCTACTTCTCAACATTTAATACAAACCACAGAAGAAAATAGAATTTGGTGATTACACCATTTCCTAAAGAGGTTAGAGTACATTTATCACATGCTCTTACATCCGATGGTTTGATACCTACATAATCTAATGACCAGATTCAGGCTGCTAAATGTTACCATCTTGGCTTTGGAAATTTGTCTTATTAGGCCCAGAAAGCTTTCTTTCAAATCTATTATATATATAACATATATATAATATATATATGTTATATATAATATATATATGTTATATATATAAAGCATAGCAGAAAAGAATTACTTTTGTGCTCAAAGACCATGCTTTGAAGAGAAAAAGTCATTGGCCTAACAATTGCTCCCTGATAGTAAATTATCACAATTGGTAAAGATCTATTCCACTGCTGGGAGTACGTTGGAAGAGGCTAGCATGTAGAAATAAAAGAGAAACAAACATATATTAGGCCTTATATTCCTTTCTTTCTGTTTTGTTCATGTTCACTAGTGGTAATAATAATAATAGGTTTAGTCTGGAGCTTACGAAGCATTGCCAATATGCCATTGTTGGTTATAAGCTCTTAGCTTATAGTAACTCGTTTAATATATGCATCCCTTAAATTCCCTATAAGATCGATACCATGATTAGCCCCATTTTACAGATTAAGGATGTGAAAACAGAGGTTAAGTGACACCCTCAAGGCCACATAGTAAGTGACAGAGAGCTAAGGTTTAAACTTGGGTAGTCTGGCTCCAAAGACACGGTTTCTAAAAGTCACTGTGTTGCTTATTACGTATTATATGTTGATGTTCTATCCTTCCTAGAGTAACATTTATAAATCAGCAAGCATGTACTGCGCACTGACCTAGACGCCATGAGGGAAACAAAAAATTATAACATGATGCTTCACTTACTCTAGAGGTAGCTTACTGGACCAGATTAAATTTTCCACTTGTTTCAGTGTTTCCTGACAGTGTTTCTCAAGTGGTGTGTTAGCACCTACTGGGCTATTGGATCAAACTTTGATCTGATTAAATTGGAATTCCGCTTCACTCTCAGTAGATAGAGAAAATATTAAGCCAAGAAGGCCATGCTGTGCAGTGAAGAATGTGGTCCACACCACTAAGGATAAGATGTAAGAGGCAGAAAGGAATGTCAAGCCAGCTCCCAGAAAAGATCCCAGGTTTCTGAGAACATATGATGTTCTCTATCGGAGAATTTGGGCTCTTGTAGAACGTAAGCTACATGAGGGCCAGGATTTGGCCTGTCTTGTTCACAGTTGTAATCCTTAGGCAACATTCTAGCGCCTGGCACAGAGTAAGCAATAAATACTTGATAAAGGGATGAATGAGTGAATGAGTGAAAATAAGAGAATGGGGCAGAGCCACATATACATCTACTCCCACAACGACACAGTGCTGAAGAGGGACCACGGAAAGAATGGTGATGTGAATGCCTTTATAGGCATGCTATGTTTTCTCACACTCTTCCAGGAACTATGCTGTGCCTTTTTTTCTTTTGAAGATTTTATTTATTTATTTGACATAGAGAGAGAGAGCACAAGCAGAGGAAGAGGGAGAAGCAGGCTCCCTGCTGAGCAGAGAGCCTGACTCGGGACTTGACCCCAGAACCCTGAGATCATGACCTGAGCCAAAGCCAGATGATTAACCGACTGAGCCACCCAGGTGCCCAGATGCTGTGCTTTTTGATGACTTAAATAGCATTTTTCAGTCCTTTAATTTAATTTAATTTATTTATTTGAGAGAGAGAGAGAGAGAGCACAAGCAGGGGAAGGGGCAGAGGGAGAGGGAGAAGCAGGCTCCCCACTGAACAGGGAGCCTCATGCAAGACTCAGTTCTAAGGACCCTGGGATCATGACCTGAGCAGAAAGCAGACACTTAACCAACTGAGCCACCCAGGCGTTACAGTCTTTTTTATTTTTGTGTGTGTGCCATCAAGCATTCTAGGATTCAAGGGTACCTGGGTGGTTTGGTCGGTTAAGTGTCCACTCTTGGTTTTAGCTTTGGTCATGATCTTGGGGTCATGAGATCAAGCCCTGAGTTGGGCTCTGTGCTCAGTGGGGAGTTTGCTTGAGATTCTTTTCCCTTCCCTCTCCTTCTCTCTCTCTCTGCCTCTCTCTCTCCTCATGCTCTCTCTCCCTCTCTCTTAAATAAATAAATAAAACTTTAAAAGAAAGAGAGAGAGAATTCTAGGATTCAGAACTTTATCATAAATTCTTTATGAATCTCCCAAAGAAATGCTAACATATTTACAGTTGCACGTCCAAGATAAAAGAACTACTTTGCTTGGATTTTGATGGATAGTTTCTAGAGCAAATAGAAAACACAACCACCATCCCTAGAGAAACACTTGTTAAAAAGATGAACAGTTCTAAAATTTTAACAACAACATCAACAAAACAAAAATAGGTACAACACAGACTACAGAGTTCTTGTTTTAAACAGAATGCTTGAGTTAAGCTGTGTTCTTTAAATTTCTGGGTCCCACTGTTTAGATATCACTCCTTGGTAGTTAAGGGGAAGGATCAAATTCTGGACCTTCATGGAAACCATCTAGCTTTTCACTAACGACTTCCAAATCCTTTGCTAAATATTATAATCTTTCTATTCGACAACATTGTAGGGTCCCTTTCTTCTTTTGTGTTTATCAGATAATAACAAATCCAGTTCCAGTGGGGGGATAGATCTGATTTGCTGGAGCCAGTTGGCAAGAGGTAGGTATAGTGCAGAGTGAAAGGTACCTAAAGAGTCAGGCTTAACCTAAATACTCTCTTAGGTATATAGGAAACGGTAGGCAGTGGAAAGAATCAGTGAGCGGCATTAGGACATCATTTTACGTGTGAAATTTCAAGAAGATTTGCCTTTTTAAAGGCAATGTATTAGAGCAGTTTTTGGTTTATAAAAAATTTGAGAAAGAGGTCCAGAGATTTCCCATTTACAGGTATCTTCTGCTTCTCAAGAGTTCGTATTACACCACTTTGCTTTTACAAAAGACCTAACATCAGTATCCGTTTCTGATTTTCACTTTTACAGAAAAAGATGAAAAGTAACATTAGCCTTCAGTGTTTGCTTTGCCACAAGCCAACAGAGAGGCAGTGTGCACCCCAAGTGGCAAGAGTGGCGCCCCGACTCACTACCCTCAGCCTCTCAGCATCAAGCCACCGTGGTTCGCAGCTGTGTCTGTGAGCATCTGTGCTTTATCTGGATGTAGGTTGTGCCTCCACTATCAGGATGTATCCTAAGATTCCAGAAATGCCCAAAAGAGGTTATTTGTGTGGGATCTGGGAATGCTCAAGAAATCTTCCATATAAGTGAATGATGATTGTTTCTTTGCTTTATGCCATTTGGACTTATGAGGGTTCTCATAGGAACACTTGCTTTCCTGATAGAAGGAAACCCCTGGATTCCTGAGCTACATATGTGTGGCCTCTTACGTCATTAGCTTCACTTGCTAGAACGGTACATTTTTCATGGTGGATGAACCTATGTTGACGCATTGTAATCACCCAAAGTCCCTCGTTTACGTTAGGGTTCATTCTTATTGTTGTACGTTCTATGAGTTTGGACCAATGTATAACAACATATATCCATCATCATCACTGCCCTAACAGTCCTCTGTGCTCTTGCCCACTCACAACCTGTTCACCTTGACAACTACTGATCTTTTTTATTGTCTCCAGAGTTTCACCTTTTCCACTTTTTGCCAAACAAAAGTTTTTCATTTTAATAAAGTCCACCTTACCAATTTTTTTTTCACGATTCCTGTCTTTGGTATTGTATCTCAAAAGGCTTCACCACACCCAAGATCATCTAGGCTTTCTTCTATGTTATCTTCTAGGAGTTTTTTTAGCTTTGTAGGTGTTATATTAGGTTTATGAACCATTTTAAATGAATTTTTGTGAAGGATGTAAGGACAGCATCTAGATCCAGGTTTTTTGCCTATGGCTGTCCAGTTGTCCCAGTACCATTTATTAAATAGACTATTTTGCTCTGTTGTATTGCTTTTGCTCCCTTGTCAAAGATAAGTTGGCTGTTTTTATGGAGGTCTATTTTTGGACTCTATTCTGTTCCATTGACCTATTTATCTCTTCTTTAATCGGTACCACACTACTTTGATTACTGTACCTTTAGAGTAAGTCTTTTTTTTTAAGATTTTATTTATTTATTAGACAAAGAGCGAGAGATCACAAGTAGGCAAAGAGGTGGTTAGAGGCAGAGAGAGAGGGGAAGCAGGTTCCCTGCTGAGCAGCGATCCCGATGCGATGCGGGGCTTGAACCCAGGACCCTGAGATCATGACTTGAGCCGAAGGCAGAGGCTTAACCCACTGAGCCACCCAGGCGCCCTAGAGTAAATCTTGAAGTTGGATAGCATCAGCCCTCCAACTTTGTTCTTCTCTTTCAACATAGTGTTAGCTATTCTGGAGCTTTTGCCTTTCCGTATAAACTCTTTTTTTTTAAAGGATTTTATTTATTTATCAGAGAGAGTGAGAGAGAGAGAGAGACAAAGAGAGTACAAGTAAGGGTAATGGCAGGCAGAGGGAGAAGCAAATTCCCCCCTGGGCAGGGAGCCCAATGTGGGACTCTATCCCAGGACTCAGGATCAGGACCCAAGTTCCTGAAGGCAGACGCTTTAACTGACTGAGCCACCTGGGTGCCCCTCCATATAACCTTTAAAATCGGGTTGTTAATACCAACAAAATAACTTGTTGGGATTTTGATTGGGATTGCATTGAATCTATACAGCAAGTTAGGAAGAACTGACATCTTGACAATACTGAATCTTCCGATCCACCCACATGGAATATCCCTCCATTTGTTTTACTTCTTTGATGTCATTCACCAGAGTTTTGTGGTATTCCTCATATAGATCTGGTACATATTTTGTTGGTTTTATACCTAAGTATTTCATTGGTGGGGGTGCTAATGTAAATGCTATTATGTTTTTAATTTCAAATCCCACTTATTCATTGTTAATATATAGGAAAGCAATTGATTTTGTAATAGTAACTGTGTGTCCCACAGTCTTACTATAATAACTTATTGGTTCCAGGAGTTTGTCAATTCTTTTGGATTTTCTACACAATCATATCACCTGTGAACAAAGACGGTTTTATATCTCCTTCCCAGTTGTATGCCTTTTTTTTTCCTTGTTGTATTAGGAAGGACTTTCAGTATAAAACTGAAATGAGTAGTGGGAGGGGACATCCTTGCCTTGTTCATGAGCTTACTGGAAAAGCTTTGAGTTTCTCACCATTAAGTATGATATGAGTTTAGGTTTTTTGTAGATAGTCTTTATCAAGTTGAGAAAATTTCCCTCTATTCCTAGTTTACTGAGAGTTTTTATCATGAATCGGTGTTGGATTTTGTTAAATGCTTTTTCTGTACCTATTGATATGATCACGTGATTTTTCCTTTTTTGATCTGTCAATGTGATGGATAACATTAATTAATTTTTGAACGTTTAACAAGGTTTGCATACCTGGGATAAAGTCTAGTTGGTCATGACACATAATTCTTTTTATACTTTGGATTTGATTTAGTAATATTTTGTTAAGGATTTTTGCATCTATATTCATCACAGATATTGGCCTATAGTTTTCTTTTCTTATAATGCCTTTATCTGGTTTTAGTATTAGGGTAATGCTGACCTCATAGAACAAATTAGGAAGTGTTCCCTCTGGTTCTATCCTCTGAAAGAGTTTGTAGAGGATTGGTATAAATTTTTCTATAAATGTTTGGTAGAATTCACCAGTAAACTGACCTGGGCCTGACACTTCTTGTTTGGGTAGGTTATTCATTACTGATTCCATTTATTTAATAGGTATAAACTAAAACTTATCCTTAAAAAAAGGAAATTTAGTTGTTAACTTGTAGAAAATTGGTAAGATGCTCATAATTTCTGCTCTGTAAAGAAGATAGCACCAAAGGTCATAGTTTGTTGTTCTGTAGGACATTAATCAGATTTATATCTAATTTAGCAATAATTTAGCATAACTTCAGTATTTTCTCATACTGATGATACACATTATTTCTCTTATCTTTCCTTAAATCATCTTTGTTTACTGCTGGTTTTCTCAATAGTTAAAAAACTTGACCTGTGTTTAACTGTATTTGTATGAGCATTATTTTATAACATTTTGAAATTATACTTTGACATTTTATAGAAGTACAACTTGGTACTATTTAAAATATTTAAAATCTTGGGCACCTGGTGGCTCAGTGGGTTAAGCATCTGTCTTCAGCTCATGTCATGATCTCAAGGTCCTGAGATCGAGGCCCGAATTGGGCTCCCTGCTCAGTGAGGAGTCTGCTTCTCCCTCTCCCTCTCTCCCCCACTTACGCCTGCTCTCTCTCTCTCTCAAATAAATAAAAACTTTCAAAAAAAAAAATCACAAAATCTAGTGACACTTCTGTTCTCATTCTTGTTGACCTTTGTTGAGGTATTTAGCCCCAAGCTATAGTCTTTCCCTCTGTTCCAATTCCTGCCCCTAACTTGGGGACCTTCTTGTCTTTAGGCAGGATGGATCCATCCTCTCCCTTTTCCGTTCCCTCCTATCCTGTTTCCAGTGGCCTTCCTCAGTTCTGTAATTCACTTCTTCACTCTTCTTCACTTCTGTAACTCAGTACAAAGGATTTTAGATACTCTATTCTTTCAGAACTGTTCATCTCAGATATTTCTGTGCTTTTTGCTCTGTACTGCTTTTAGATGAAAATGCCTTGTTTTTCTGCTTAAAAGAAGTAACATGTTTCCTGGAAAATTTTTTTCAGAAAATTTTTTTCAGAAAAAATTTTTTCAGAAAAAAATTTTTCAGAAAATCAAAAAGATTCAAAAGAGAGAATCAAGACGCTGCCATCCAGAGGATACCACTCAGCATTTTGCAACCTTTTAAACTTGCTGTCGGGAAGAGCTTTTTGTTTGCTTTCCAAAATGGGATCTTACCATTCATTTTACTTTTGTAATCTGTTTTTTGCCACTCAATGATTTACCTTTCTCAGCCAATAAATAGAGACCTACATCATCATTATTATGGCTGAAAAACAATTTATTTTATGGATGTAATGTTCTTTATCGAACCCAGGGTGTCTCAACCTCAACACTGACATTTGGGGCTGGATAATTTATTGCAGGGCCTGGACTGTGCATTGTAGGGTGTTCTGCAGCATTCCTGCCATCTACCAGTTATATGCCAGTGTCATCATCCCCCTGGTCATGACAATGAAATATGCTTCCAGCTAGGGGCCCCTGGATGGCTCAGTAAGTTAAGAATCCATCCTTGATTTCTGCTTAGGTCATAATCTCAGGATCCTGAGATAGAGCTGGGCATGAGGCCCTGTGATCAGCAAAATAATCTCTCTATCCCTCTCCCTTCCCCTCTGCTCCTCCCCTTCGGCCTGTCCCCCTGGTCCTCTCCCACCCCTCCCCCACCTGCCCCTGTGAGCTTGAGCACTCCCTCTCGCTCTCAAATAAATAAATAAAATCTTTCTAAAAAAAAAAATATTTCCAGGGGCACCTGGGTGGCTCAGTGGGTTGAAGCATCTGCCGTCGGCTCAGGTCATGATCCCAGGGTTCTGGGATCGAGCCCCGCATCGGGCTCTCTGCTCCTCGGGGAGCCTGCTTCCTCCTCTCTCTGCTTGCCTCTCTGCCTACTTGTGATTGTCTGTCAAATAAATAAATAAAATCTTTAAAAAATATATATATTTCCAGCTATTCCAAATGGCTTCTGTGGGCAATCTTATCTGAGTTGAGAAACACTGACATAATCAGTCTACTATTACTTAAAATTTACACTTATCTATTTTTTTACAATAAAAACAGTGGTGCTAATAACAATCCTAACATATATAAACTTAGCACTTCTTTGAGTTCCTGCATAGCTTAAGTTCCTAGAAAAGAACATATTTTAAATGTTGATGTCTATTCCCAGATAGTTCTCCAGACGTGTTTTATCAATTTATAGTACCATTTAAACAGCAGAAATGCCATTTCCTCAGATCTTATCCAAGTACTGTCCATCTTTTAAATCTTTCTTAGTGAAATGCAAAACATAATACTATTTTGCCCTTTAAACTTGTAAATTCTTTGATTGCTAATCAGTTTGGTAGCTTTTACTATGTTTATTGGTCATTTGTATTACTCCTTTTGTGAGCTGCTGATTATTATCTTTTGTCCATTCTTGGTTTTGCAAAAGCCAGTAATTCTTTCTTCTAGTTTGTAATTTTTCTGGTAACATTTATGCTGAGTTTTCCTTTATAGAAGTTATACATTTTTTGTGTCATCAAATTATTAGCCTCTTTATTGCGGTTTTACTGTTAGTGGTGTCATACTTAGAAAGATCAACTCTGAAGTCTTATACTTCAGAGTTTTACTCTATTAGACCAACCTTCTATTTTTCTTTATTTCTCACTAGACCCTAACTGAGACTTTACTATGTCTAGACCAGCTCAGATCAAATTCGAATGCACATATGGATTAACTAGAATCTTATTAAAATTCACATTCTGATTCAGTAGGTTTGTATGGGACAAGGGAGCCTGCCTTTCCAACAAGCTTACAGGTGATGTCAGTGCTCTTCCTGGACCACACTTTTTTTTTCTTCTAATTTTATTTATTTGACACAGGGAGAGATAGAGTATAAGCAGGAGGAGCGGCAGGGAGAGGGAGAAGCAGGCTCCCGCAGAGCAGGAAGCCGGACCCAGTGCTCCATCCCAGAACCCCCAGACCATGACCTGAGCCGAAGGTAGACCTGGGTGGCTCAGTTGGTTGGGCGTCTGCCTGGACCACACTTTGAGTCACTAGGTTTTAGACCTCTCTCCCTCCATTCTCTGATTAGTTCTCCTCTGAATTTGCTTCCCTTCCTCCCTACTGTGAATCCCAAGGGTAGTAATTTCAACTATACTTCACCCCTTTGTTTTTTTGGTACAACAACCCTTGCAATCTCCACTTCAATATTGACAAAGTCACCATTTCTCCAGTCTCCAGCCACAGTACCACTGAAGGAAATCCTGTAACTGCTACTTTCTTCTATAACAAATGTATCATTTCTAAAGTCCAATCAGCGAGCTTTCACTTTGTTCCTCCTCAGCTGCCTTTCCCATTTTCATAGTAACTTTCCCTAAATGTTAACTCCTCAACCCCGCCCCACCTCCTTTGAAGCCTCTTTGTCAGTGAATGGCAGTAAAAGAACCTCTTCAAGCCACCTAGTAGAAGTCACAGCATAGTAACTGCTGCAAGTTTAAAAAGAAATCTGTTCAAAAGCCAACAATGTCAAGATTTTCCAACACTTAGAAAAGTCTGTCTAAAGGCTTATGAATTAAACTAGATTATTTAATAAACACCTCATACAGTTCTTACAATGTGCCTGCCAACTTTAGTTAGGTAGGTAGAAGGAGCGAGGATTGGAACCCAAATCTTTTGACACTAGTCTTAGGCTTTATCCCTCCAGGCTCCGGCGCTTGGGAAACACAGGAGGCCTCATTGTTCCTGAGAGCTCAATTCTACAATAGTTATCTGTGTCTGCAACAAAGAAGAGGCAGGCAAATCAATAGCGGTTTTCAGCTCCGGATGCATATTTGATTCACTCGAAGCACTTTTTAAAAATGTCCTTTCCAGGACCTCACCGGGAGAAAATCTGTTCAATTAGTTTTCAGTGGTGCGCTAGTATTTTTAATCTGTTAAAGAGGAATGTTATTCCAAATCAGGGTTTTTTAAGCTTTTTATGTTCACTGGACCCTTGGCACAAATCTCCAATCTCTCTGACAGGTAATGTGTGACAGGTGTGTGAGGTCTTGGCCTACACCACAAACCGCCTCTTGGGTTTTGGTGAGATCTGTTATCCCTAGTGCAAATGTAGACCACCCCATCCTTCCAGAAAGAAGCATTTAAGAGAGAACTAAAATTGGCCTAGGGAGTGTTGGTGGAGGGAGTGTTGGATTTACAAATAGTGGCTGTGTTTCTTCCATGTGATTTCCAGTTTTAAATTTAATTGATGTAGCCAATCTCACGCACCAAATAAATTTGTCGGAAATTCTCCTGTACTGCACAGTTGGCAATTGAAAACTTCTACACACACGCGTTCTTCTCTCTTGAATCCCACGCGTCTTCAGAGCAGGGCCAGGGAGCCTGGCACAGCTGGGACGCAGCCTCTCCGACTCGCAGAGCTCTCACGGTGTCCCGGGGCTCCAGCCGAGCCAAGGGCCCGGCTCCACAGCTGCAAACTCGCAGCAGCTGGAGACACCCAAACGCCCGCTTGCCCCTCGCCGGAGCCGTGGCCGAGGGGAGGACACGCTTCCAACCCGGGGCGCCGTCAAAGCCTGGGACCGCGACAGGCGACTCAAAGATTACCCCGCCCTCCGCCGCCCTCGACCGCGCACCCGCACGACCCGCCGCACCCCTATAAGCCCGCGCTGCGCGGGTTCCAGTCCGCCCAGGTGCGAAGGGCGCTGAACCGCCCCCGCCGCGCCGCTCGGCCCCGCCCACCAGGGACCTGCGCGGCGCCCGAGTGGGCCGGCGGCACGTCAGTCAGGCGCCGGGGGCGGAGTCCGGGAGCGCCGGACTATAATGGGCTCCGGCAGGCGGCCGACGGCGGATGGAGGTGCGCGCCTGGGCAAGGGTGAGACTGAGGGCGCGCGGAGTTCCTGGCAGCTGCCGGCCGGCGGCGACTCGCGGACCGGAGGGAGGGAGGGAGGAAGGGGCGGGCGATGGGATGGAGGGCACTCGGGGCTGCCCGGGTTCCGCTCACACCAATTCCCGAAGGTGCTGCTTCCCACTTTCACCTCCTCGGACGCGGGCAGCGGTCGTGTCAGGGGACTTGACAGTACAACGCTGAGCCGAGCTGGGGACGTCCACAGCCCTTCCCGCCTCTGTTCTCAGCTTTGTTATTTGTATTCATCTCCAGAACATGGACTTCGTCCGCCTCTGGCTCGGGCTGCTGCTGCCTTTGGGGGGTGCGCTGGACTTCGGCTACCACCACCAGGAAGAGATGGAAGCGTTTTTGAAGAATGTGGCCCGAAACTACAGTTCTATCACTCGCTTACACAGTGTTGGGAAGTCTGTGAAAGGTAGGATCCGTCTCGTGCACTTGCCCAAACCCCCAGTCCTCGCTTTCATTCATTCAATACACCTTAGCTTCCTGTCCCCTTTCCTTGGAGCTACTCAGAGGAGCTCCAAGAGGGCAAGCTGGTGCCTTGCGTGTTGGTTGGTTTCTGCTTTTGTGTGTTGTGTTGTTTTATTTTGCAAGGGAAGTAGTAGGAAGACCTGAATTTTAGTAGACGTCTCTGCTGTCATTCAGTGTCATTGAGTCTTGTTGTTTTTCCATCTTGCTGGCACTAGTTGCTTGAGGTAGGTAAACTTATGTCAAGAAGGTGTCCGTTTATCCATCGCAGCTTTCCCCTTTTGTTGGCTTCTTTAAATAGGATTTGGACTGTTAGTATCCTTTCGGTTTTTTCAAAGTCTCCTTTAATCTAAAATAGTTCAGTTCTGTTGGCGAGATTTCTGTTGTGTATAATCAGCCCTATGACATAAAGTGATGCAAAACTATCCTTTCTATAAGTTTATGTTAAATAGTACCATTGGTAAGATTTGTGTCATGCATAATTAGCCCTCTGGCTTAAAGTTATGCAAAAAAGTGACTGATACTGATTAAAGGCTCTTTTAAGATTATTTGGATAAGACAATTGCTGGATAATAAATATGTTAGCAATGATTGGGACTAGCATTTTCACATTTATCATTTAATTGCTTGTTTTAATTTAGAAATTAATATATTAAATATAAATGTATATTAAGTCTCATTTTGATAGACAAGGAATTTGTATCAGAGATATTAAGTATTTTGCTCAGGATCACCAGATGGTAGATTTTATAACCAGTATTGGCATTCAGATCCTTCTACTTAAAGGCGTAGATATTTTGGGGAAAGTCAAATACTTTGTTAAACATTGTTATTTCTTAATCTTTTTATATTGCTACCCCGGAAGAGATTACCTGAAAACTTAATGCTTAAACCAAAAGTTTTGTTAAGTTTATGCTATTTGGAGCTCCTCTCATAATTTATAAGGTGTATTCAGACTCTACCTAGATTTCAGCTCTGAGCTTTTGAACCAGGGAGTGCCTCTTAATTACCATATTTTCAAGAAAAGAAATTAATCATGGTTTTTATGTTAAAGAAGACCTATTATAGAAATTTACTTACATCCAATCCAAAATAAAAAATGTTGGGTCATGTGTGTAATGGTATCTTTGTTTTCAAACAACACTGCCAAAGAGTTGGTGCCAGAATTACTCTGTACTTATCTATAATCCAAATTACAAAGGTTGGATGTGTAAGAAATTGTATCTTGAATGAGCATATGTATTCGGCCTTTTGAAATCATTTCCCCCTAGGGTTCAAAAAGACCAATTTTAAAAGATCTAAGAATACTAATTATATTAATAAAGGAAATACTTTGAGTTATTGTTCTGCCATCATTTAAACCACAAGATGATGAGGGTGTTGTTAATTTTAAGTACTAAATGATTTGGCAAGTTTTTATGTTTTCAAGCAAAAGTGCTTGTGAAAGAAAATTGGAGAATCTTTTAATAATGTGAACCAGTTCCTCTGATCTGTCTTGCATGATATCAGATGACCGTGACAGTGAAAGCCGCTAGGCTCCCCCTTCCCAACTTTGTATGCACTCTTATGGGTAAAGGACTGAGACGTTATCCTGTAAAAATAAAATCTGACACTAGTCATCAAATGTTTGTGTTGAATATATTGTTCTGCATAACTACCCCAGTTAGGAAAAAGTTTCCAGGTGGTGGGTTAAACTGTACACTGTATCATTCACTGCATGTTTTCATGACCATTGAAAACCAGTGCTCATTTGTTGGTGCTCCTTTCACTAGATAGGCAGTTTTCCCTGGCTGTCCCGCCCTCTGGTGTAGGATAGTCTGCTTAGCAAACAGCCTTTATGATACGTGTTATTTATTTAATTTATTATGAACCTGGGCAATCTACCTAGAAGAGAAAAGAATATTCCTACCTGGTCAAATACATTTTTAGCTTTTGTAAATGCACATCGAATGGATTTTTGTTTTAATCATGAATCCCATTCTGCTTTTCTTCCTCAATTCACATTTTTTCATTACATATCTCTATGAACTGACAAGGTCTGCAGAGGTAAATTGGTTGCTGTATAGTGTTTTATCCTCTTGGTTATAGGAATTGTCTTCGTCATTTACCTTTTGGGGGTATCTATATGGTTCTGATGATCTAGTATAAACAACGATGCTTTAAAAGCATTGATAACGTCATAATGATTACCTTCCATTATAACTGGTGCTTTTCTTTTAAGTTTTTTATTTTGAAATGCTTGAAACCCACACAAAAGTTGAACACACATACACCCATCACCCAGATTCAGCCATACTAGACTGACCATATTTCGTTTGAACCTTTTGGAGGAAACCCCATGACCTAATGACCTAGTAAAATCGTAGGTGAAACGAGAGAAGCAACTCCAAAAACTGACAACCAAGTTGAGAAAAATTAGAAAAGGTACAATATTTATTGGTTTATTTATTGCTCCATTTAGTTAAGCAAATATACCCCCCTTTTTTTTTCCACTCCTAACACCCTCTGTCTAGTATGATGCTGGCACATATTCAGTAATTTTTATCCTTTTTTAAAATGAACTGAATGTTTGCTGAGTGAAAGCTTTGTGAAGTAAGCAAAGTTGTGTGCCATTCATTGCCTACTGTTAGGTATCCCCCTTTAAAGGACAAATATATTTATTGTGGATTTCCCTAACAAGCCTCTCCCACCCCCCAGAGTTAGTTCTAGGACTGTGCATGTGTATGTATGTATTTTTTTTCCTGCCACTTCTTTTCTTTTTTTTTTCTTTTTTAAGTTTTTAATTCCAGTTAATATATGGTGTTACATTAGTTTCAGGTACAATATAGTGATTCAGCGCTTCCATACATTACCCAGTGCTCATAACAAGTGCGCTCCTTAATCCCCCTCAGCCCATTTCACCCATCCTGCACTCCCCTCTCCACTCCTCTGGTAACTATCAGTTTGTTTTCTATAATTAAGAGTCTGTTTCTTCATTTTGTCTGTTTCCTTTTGTTCATTTGTTTTTTAAATTCCACATATGAGTGAAATCCTAGGGTATTTCTCTTTCTCTGACATTTTGCTTACCATTATACTTTATCCATGTCATTGAAAGTGGCATGATTTCATTATTTTTTATGGCTGAATAATGCTTCATTTTGTGTGTTTGTGTGTGTGTATATAAATATACATACCACATATTCTTTATCCAATCATCAATCAGTGGACACTTGGCTGCTTCCATATCTTGACTATTGTGAATCGTGCTGCTATAAATACAGGGGTACATGTATACCTTGGTATTCTTTGGGTAAATACCCAGTAGTAAAATTACTGGATGGTAGGGTAGTTCTATTTTTAACTTTTTTTTTTTAAAGATTTATTTATTTGACAGAGAGAGAGAGAGAGATCACAAGTAGGCAGAGAGGCAGGCAGAGACAGAGAGGGAGGCAGGCAGAGACAGAGAGGGAAGCAGGCTCCCTGCTGAGCAGAAAGCCTGATGTGGGGCTCTATCCCAGGACCCTGAGATCATGTCCCGAGCTGAAGGCAGAGGCTTTAACCCATTGAGGCACCCAGGCACCCTTATTTTTAACTTTTTGAGGAACCTCCATACTGTTTTCCAGAGTGACTGTGCCAGGCTGTGTTCCCAGCAGTGGATGAGTATTCCTTTTTCTAGTTTTAGGACCATTTAAAATGAGATTTTCTACCATCTCCGTTTTTAAGAATTCTCCGTTTTAAGACTTTCCAAAACTTTCCTCTAAGTCTAACCTTTACTTTATCTGAATAAAGAAGGTTGCAAAGGGCAAGGAATAGATAATAAAAATCTGTTATCAAGTGCTTTCCAAATTATGTTTTAATACATTATTTCAATCTCAGTGACTCTGAGTAGGTATTGTTATCCTTGTTTACAAAACAGGTCAAATGAAGCACAGGGAAGTTAATTAACTTGCTGAAGATCACACAGCCAGTTAAGTGTTAAAGGATTCAAATGCAGATCCATGATTTTCCCAAGCCCATCTCTTTGACATTTAAAGAAGCAGTTTGGCACAGATGTAGATGATTACAAGGAGAATGAGGTTGTTAGTGGAGGGTTTCAGAGTCCTGTTTGGGACACATGTGATTTGAAAGCATAGCTTCTGCCATGGATTGATAGCTGTATTGTTTATGACGGTAGTCATTAGTCACCTGGATATTGAGCAATTGGAATGTGACTAAAGAGAACTGAGATGTGCTAAAAGTGATTTTTGTAGACTTAATACAAAAAAAGCAAAATAATAATGTTTTTATGCTGATCACCTGTTGAAATGACAACTTAGAACTATAGGTTAAAATTATTTTAAAAATTTCACCTACTTTTCACTTCTGTTAGTGTGGTTAGAAAATTTTAAATTATATGATATGCGTTATACGTTTTGATTGGGCTCTGCTGACCTAGAGAGAAGTTTGATAGTAACTTTCTTCTTAGTACAAAAGGAATTTAAGTTCATTTAGAAAATTTGGAAGATAGAGCAAAGCACCAGGAAGAAAATTAAAATCTTACCACCATACAAAGAAAACAGTTAGTATACTAAAATCACTATGTGTACTGTTCTGTGCCTTTCTCCCCCACAGTAAGCCAATTATCTTGTTTGTCCATACAAACATGTTATTTCTAAAACTTGATTTTAGGGGCATGTGGGTGGCTCAGTGGGTTGAACCTCTGCCTTCAGCTCAGGTCATGGTCCCAGGGTCCTGGGATGGAGCACCAAGCCCGCATTGGGCGGGGGGTGGGGGTGGGGGGGGTGGGGGGGTGGTGTCTCTGTTCAGCAGGGAGCCTGCTTCCCCGGCTCTCTGCCTACTTGTGATCTCTCTCTATCAAATAAATAAATAAAATCTTAAAAAAACAAACAAACTGGATTTTAATGCCTGCTTTGTGTCCTACCAATGGATATCCTAGTTTTTATTTAACTTCTATCCCACTGATGGACGTTTGTTTCTACAATTTTCCTATTACAAACAATGCCAGAGTAGACCTCTTCACAGGGAAGGCAGCAAAAATGGTCGGAACACAGGCTTTGGAACTACAGTAAGTGCAAATTCTAGATCCTTTACTCCGTAGCAATGTGTCCTGGAGTTGTTGGATAATTCCTGGCACATAGAAAGTGCTACATAAAAGCCACTGCTAGGGATACAGTAGCTTCTGTTAGGGAAAAAATTCAAAATTACCAGATCTTAAGCAGTTTTATATATTTGATACGTGAACCAAATTGCTGTCCCAAAAAGATTGTATTGATTTTCATAATCTCACAAGAAATGTAAGCTAAGAAGAAAACAACTTCTCTATATCTATTAGTCATAAATCAGTACTGGCATTAGGGGTTTAAAAGATTATTATAGTATTTGTCAAAGAGCACAATGTGTTGGTCATACAAGATGAATCCGTTGTGGAGATCTGCTTTACTTCATCGAAACTACAGTTAACAATACTGTATTGTATGCTTAAAAATTTGCCTAGATGGTAGATCTTAGGTTTCATTCTTTTTTTTTTTTTAATATTTTATTTGTTTATTTGACAGCTAGAGAGAGAGCACAAGCAGAGCGGCCGGGAGAGGGGGAGAGAGAGAAGCAGGCTCTCTGCTGAGCAGGGAGCCCGATGGGGGGCTCGATGGGGGGCTTGATCCCAGGACCCTGGAATCATGACCGGAGCCGAAGGCAGCCACTTAACCAACTGAGCCACCCGGGCGCCCCCTTAGGTTGCATTCTTAAAATAATAGCATAATAATAAAGACCACTGAAGTGTCTTTTTCACTGTTTAATGTTAAGGGAAGATTTATTTCTCATGCTTTTTCCCCAACAACATTCACCTTCACATATTCAACAGATACTACTTGTAATTACCTTGCCAGGGGCAATACCATTTCAGATGCTACCATTCTAGTAATCTACCTAGAAATGGTTTAGACTCTTGCCCTGAAGAGGCATGTACAGTATTCTCCCACACACATCTCTCATTGTTTACTGCCCTTGATGGGGTAGATTTTAGCTGGTGATTTGCCCTCAGAAAAGAACATTTTATGTAAAACTTTGCCACAACATTTGGTTTTCTGTCACACCTCGTTCATTTCTCAAGTGTGATCATAAAGCTAGTTTGCTTGGGATCCTGTATTAAATGCTCATTTTTATTTTTATTATCACTATTGTTATTATTATTCTTTTTTATTTTTTGAGAGAGAGCCTGTACATAGAGGGGCGGGGGCAGAGGGAGAGAGGAAATCTTAAGCAGGCTCCCTGCCCAGCACAAAGCCCAGCCTGGGCTCGAACTCATGACTCTTAGCGACCTGAGCTGAGATCAAAAGTCTGATGTCTAACCAACTGAGCCACCCAGGAACCCCTAAAATGCTCATTATGATGTAAATATGATATTGAGGACCAAATATCAAAACTATTAAAATCTAAGAATTTCAGCTGTAAAACACATTTGTGTTTTAAAACCTTTGTGGTTCTTGAAAAGATTGAAATGCAAAGTCCTTTTCTGAAACATCTACAGCTATCAGCCTTGTTTATCACCATTCAGTGTTTCTTAAAGATACTGCCTTTTAAAATACAGAACGAAAAATAAAAATAAAATATAGAACAGATTTAGATTCACCCTACATTTGTAGTATGATATGTTAAAAGAGGAAATTGAGACAGAATATCCAAAAAGTAACATAGAATTTTACTCTGCTTCTATCTAGTAACCGTTTTGATTCCACATCTCAAATCTCTCTAAACAGCAATACTCTAGGGACGATTGGCATATGGAACTTTTTAAAAAATAACATCAAGCAACTTTTACTGTTTGCCTGATACTTTACATATTATGTATCACCTGATTATTCTAACAATGGTATGAAATACTGTTATTATCCTCCAATTTACATATGAAGAATTGAGATTAAGTGAATTATACATAGTAAATGAGAGAGGAACCAAATTATCAGTAAATGAAACCAATGTGTGTCTTGTGCCAAATTTTGAATCTTTTTCACTCTGAAATTTGTCCTGTTACGTTTTTCTCTGTCCCCGTTTCTTACCTCCTCCACCTTATACTTCCCGCACCCCATCTTGCCTCTGACCCTTGATTCTGAAAAAGTTGATGCGCATCCTCTAACATCCAAGAAAAGTCCTATATTAAATGTTTTTTTTTTTTTTAATGTGTTAAGTGCTCTTCTGTGGAATTCCTTGACCCCTTTTAGGTATTCAGTTTCATATAAAGCAGTTTGGATTCCATCTTTTGTTGTAAAGGTAAATTTTTTCTATATGCCCAAACTCTGAGATTGAGGCAAAAGGAGACGTTTGAGATTCTGGTTTGCACACTTATGGGAGGGACATCCACCCACCAAAATGCCATCTTTTTAGAGAACAGTGATTCTCATTAAGAGCAGTACCACCCCCTAGGGGGAATTTTGGAAATATGAGGGGGAGGTTTAGGTGGTAACTTAAAAGTCTTGGGAGGGGGAACCCTACTGATGCATTCTTCTGATCTCGTCAGCAATGTATGAATAGTTATGCAGAGTAAAAAAAAAAAAATTGTCACCTACATTTTCTAATGCCCTCTAGGTAAAACACCAGAGCCTAAAACCAAACTCTGTTTTATGTGCAAATAAAACTTTCCCCACAGTTTTAATATATACTGAACTTTCCAGGAACATAACTGTATGTAAACCGAGGGAAAAGTCTCTTTTCCATAGCTCTGAACTTGACTGAGAGGGATTTCACATTCATAAAATCTTCACACCAGTGACTATCCCCCCTGAATCCATCTGCCTTTGTAACAGATGTGTTCATGGACTCTCAAGGATAGGTACAGGCATCTGACTTTCTCATGTCTTGTTGTGGCTCCTGCCCCAGGTTTTACCTGCTGATACCATGTTTGATTATAAGTTGTTTCCCTTTTATTTCTCTCTTATATACTCTGAATGCTATATTGATCGTTTAGAAATTATCTACATAAATGTGTTTTCTGTGAGTGGTATGCCAGCATGGTAGAGGAGGAGTTGCAAAATATTGGGCATGAAAAAAGAGGCATCAACTGATGGGGCTGGGAGCTGTTGAAATAAAATCACAGACCTAGATTCAAGTTCATGTAGCCAGCATCCAAAAGGTGTTTGATCTCTGTTCATGATCAATGAACAGGCACGCGTGTCTGGAGGCAACACCGAGGTGGTGACTGTGGTATCTGAGCTGAGCAATAAAAACTGCCATTCTTCCTGTTTCCTGCTTTCAGTTTGTGTATCTACAATGTCCCTTTCTTTAAGAGTACCTAGTAAGATTAAAAAGAACTCTAAAGTGTAAAAAAAAAAAAAAAATTAAGATGATTTCAGACATCAACTGGCACCTGGGTTAGGAGAAGGGCCATTTAAGCAAATCTTCCTATTTAGTGATTTGAAGCAACTGGTCTTCTTCCTGGCTCCACAGTGATTTAATGTAACAGAGAATAGTCGTTTGCTGAGTTCATCGGTCTTAATTTGAGTTTGGTTAAAAGGAAGCAGACATGAGTTGCACATTGAGAATGTTTCTCATCTTGGTGTTGCAAGGACTGCTGCATGTCAGATGTTTTAAAGTACAAATTTTCTGGTCTATGACCCTTGGCATAGTAGCTTCAGCAAGCTCAGCTGGAGGGCTTAGTCTCCACTGCATCAGAAAAAGGCTGCCAACTTCAAACAAATTGCCTTCAAACTGCTCCACAGACTTATCAAGAACTTACCCAGAGCTGAAGATAACAGCCTTCATGGTGGGGTATAAAGGCAGTAACAGTCGTGCTTATGTACTGGGAGGGTTTACCCTTCAATAGAGTCTAGTAAAAGAAACCAACGAGATCCCCCTTCTGTTTAAGTAAAGAACTTTCCATTTGTTGCTTTCCCAGTTTTTTAATTCTGCTGATAGAAATCTCTGAGGAAACTAGAACCACACTTGAGCAAAACTGAAGTCACATGAACAATTATCCAAATACATGCCTCAGATACCTTTCTGACAAAGTACACAAGTATGTTACGAATACAGTCAGAGGAAATGTAGAACAATGTCCCATTTTTAGAGTGGGAATGGGTGTCACAGACCCTGTGATCCCTCATTCAGTTCTTCACGGCTTAGTTCAAAATGTTAATTCCTCCTGGAAGCCTTTCTCCAGTCCCCTGGGTGGACTTAGCATCTCCCTGGACCCCTTTTCCTGATCAACTTTGGGGGCTTTAGCGATGTTGCCCCTGGAGGCAGGGATCAGGCTGTGTTCATCTTTGTATCCTAGGCCCGGATGTGTCCTTATTAAAGGCCAAGCACTCTCGGGGTCAAAGCTGGAAAGTTTTTCCATGCATAGTAAGTGAGACATGAATGTATAGCATATAGTCATGTCATTATACTGTGTTGGGATATAGAATATATATTTTTATATGTGCTTTCATGTATTCACATTTATCATATATAACTTTGGTATATAACTTTATATTGCTACATAAATTGTATGTAGTAAGTACTGCAGTCTCTCAAGTATTTTTGTGGTATTTTTACGGTATTCAACTGAATTTCTAAGCATAATAGAAAGTCTGAAATTTATCTGAAATTTGACTCCATGTGCATCTAGTATTATTAAGGTAGAAATAAATCCAATTAAAAAGTAATGCGAAGGGGCGCCTGGGTGGCTCACTGGGTTAAAACCTCTGCCTTCGGCTCAGGTCATGGTCCCAGGGTGCTGGGATGGATCCCCACATCGGGCTCTCTGCTCCGCAGGAAGCCTGCTTCCTCCTCTCTCTCTGCCTGCCTCTCTGCCTACTTGTGATCTCTGTCTGTCAGATAAATAAATAAATAGTCTTAAAAAAAAAAAGTAATGGGAAAACTATTGAATTGCTGCTATTTTATGGCAAAGAATATAAATTGGAGAGGTAGATGCCATAGCTCCAGAGAAGTCACTAGAGCGTTGGAGATGGCATCAGGGACCTCCGTGTCTTTCAGGCGGTGAAAGGCATGATTGAATTACCCTCACAAGCCTAGAGTGGTTCTGTCCCCCTAGCCCTTGGGTCCCCCCCAATCAAACATACATTAAGAGAGAGTAAATATAAGAGATATGCATGCTGCTCCAGTAAGGAGTTTGAGTGAATATGCCTTGCTTTATTTGAACACTGCAAAGGTAACTTAAGTGTCTATTTAGAGAATTTAAAAAGAGAAGAAAAGAATCCTGTGATGAAACCTGCCCTCTACCCCACACAGTTGAGCAGAATAAGGATATCCTTTGATTCAGTGACTTTTCTCCATCCACACTCCGGAATGTTGTACAGATTTAAGATGAACGCAGCTGACATGTTTAATTATTCTTGCTTCAAGTGGTTCAGAAAGACACCAGTTTTGGAAATTCACAAATAGATAGTCGAAGAATCTTCACTTTAATTTTTAGATGTACTAAATATTCATTCCTTTGTCCACTGTTGATAACTCAGTTAGGCCACCCATTAAAATTCTCTTGAAGGCAGGGGGTGGTAATCCCTCTTGTGAGTATAGACACCTGGAGATGTGTAGAGTACACAGATCATTTTTTTAAAGACTTTATTAATTTATTTGAGAGAGAGGGTACAAGCAGTGGGGAGGGGCAGAGGGAGAGAGAGAGAGAAGCAGACTCCCTGCTGAGCGCAAAGTCCTATGTGGGGCTCCATCCCAGAACTTGAGATCATAACCTGAGCTGAAGGCAGACGTAAATGACTGAGCCGCCCAGGCACCCCTGCACAGATCATTTTAACATGCAACAATTCAATAGTTTCCCCATTCCGTTTTAATTAGAAAGATTTATGTATACCTTAATAATACCAGATGTACATGGAGTTAAATTTCAGATAAAGGCTACTCAGTTGGAGACTATTTTTTTTATTACCCTATTATAAAATTTTTTTATATTTTTATTTTTATTTATTTATTTATTTATTTAAAGATTTTATTTATTTATTTGACAGAGAGAGATCACAAGTAGGCAGAGAGGCAGGCGGAGAGAGACGGAGAAGCAGGCTCCCCGCAGAGCAGAGAGCCCGATGCGGGGCTCGATCCCAGGACTCTGGGATCATGACCTGAGCCGAAGACAGAAGCTTAACCCACTGAGCCACCCAGGCGCCCCATATTTTTATATTATAAAATACTTCTATTTTCTATAACTCAGTTGAATAATCTTAACCATCCTAGAGATAAGCCTAACTGGCTTATCATTCGTTACTGGTAAGTTGCTTTCTTTTTTTTAAGAAACAGAAAGCTAAATTGGGATATACCACATTCTGGCTTTAATAAACAGTTTATTGGGCTTGGTCATCTTTTAAGTTTTAAGAACATGCACAGAATGTTTTTATGGGATCTATAGCACACACTAGTTCCAGGTGCAGAAGTGAGCAACAATTGCAAAGGCCTCGAAGTGGACAGGGCTATTGAGTCGTACTGGGTGAAGTTGGAGAGGTATGCGGGGGACAGGTCTCTTTAGAGTAATTTGCAAGTCAATTCAAGCATGGAATGTTTGATTCTGTTCTGAGGATAATAGGGAACCATTGGAGGGTTTTAAGGACCATAATATATAAACTGAGGTAGGTTTAAAAAAGATAGTAACTTTGGCTGCTGAATAGAGAATTAAAAAGGCACAAATATAGAATTATAGTCAGGCAAATGGTGATGGTGGTGATTTTGATTAAGAAAATGGAAGGAAGTGTAAGGATTAGAGATTTGTCTCAGAAATAAAACCAACAATACTTGCTAATAGATTGGAAGGGAAGAGGAATATCAGGAGAAAAAAAATCCAGGAATGACCTTTAGCTTATATGCTTGGCCCACAGAGTGTGGGAGGTATTATTGACCAACATAGAGAAAACTAGAAAAAGGCAAGTTAGGGCTGAAATCAAGAGTTCTGATTTAGACACTTTTTTTTTTTTTAAGATTTTTATTTATTTATTTGACAGAGAGAGACCGCGAGAGAGGGTACAGAAGCAGGGGGAGTGGGAGACGGAGAAGCAGGCTTTCTGCTGATGAGGGAGCCCAATGCGGGGCTCGATCCCAGGACCCTGGGATCACAACCCGAGCTAAAGGCTGACGCTTAATGACTGAGCCACCCAGGTGCCCCTAGACAACTTTTTATTATAAGTTGGAAGTCCTTAGTAGACATCCACTGGGGATGTCCAGTAGTTGGGTATGGGTGTGGAATTTAGGGGAGAGGCTGGCTAGAGAAATAGATACACTTCAGGGTTATCAGTATATAGATGGTATTAAAACCCATGGAACTGAAAATAATCTAACAAGCAAGTGAAGCTAAAAGAAGGCCAGAATAGGGGCGCCTGGGTGGCTCAGTGGGTTAAAGCCTCTCTGCCTTCGTCTCCGGTCATGATCCCAGGGTCCTGGGATAGAGCCCCGCATCGGGGCTCTCTGCTCAGTGGGGAGCCTGCTTCCCCTCCTTTTCTCTCTGCCTGCCTCTGTGCCTACTTGTGATCTCTGTCTGTCAAATAAATAAATAAAAATATTTTTAAAAATAAAAAAAAAAGGCCAGAATAGAGTGCTAGGGCTTTATGCCATTTAGAGTCTGGTAAAGATAGAAGCTGGTGAAGGAGATGAAAAGAAAATCAGCAATAAGTTAGGAGCAAAAGGAAGAGTTGGGATCATAGACGTCAAGGAAGGTCAGCAGCTCAAGAAGGAGGCTATTTTGGGGTCCCTTGACCATCCACTGGTGAATTGCTAGAAAGACTCACAACTCAACATGAAGTCCTACTCAGAGCTAAGGTGTTTTTGTTTTTTTTTTAAAGATTTAATTAATTTATTTGAGAGAGCGCAAACAAGCATGAGCAGAGGGAGAGGGAGGAGCGGACTCCCCACTGAGCGGGGAGCCCTATACGGGGCTTGATCCTAGGACCCCGGGACTATGACCTGAGCCAAAGGCAGATTCCCAACCAACTGAGCCACCCAGATGCCCCAGAGCTAAGGTTTATTAAATAAAGGGTGTGGTGTAGGAACAGCAGACTAATGGTGACCTACATAGGCAAAGACCAGAAAGGTCAGCAGCCGCTTCTTCGCTGTCTCTCTGTGAGGATCCCACAGCTATGTGTTTCTCCAGCTGTGAACTGTACCTCCACCCAGGGAAGCCCACTCAGGTCTTGGCAGTCTAGAGCCCTTCAAGGGTGCTGATCACATCACTATGGGGCCATCCAGAGTGCAGACTCCTACAGGCTACCTGGTGTACCTCATGAATCTTCTTACTTACTTTAAACAGTGCTTTTGGCTTGGTTCATCCTGACCTAATACTGACTTGAGGGTACAAAATAACATCATTAATTAGTGAACATTTCAGGAATATAGTGCTGCGTGTTTGGTTAGGGGTCCTTACTGCCACTGCTGGTGTTCCCAGAGATAAGCAAGGGGTGATTAAAAGAGATAGGCCGTTTTAACTCTTTCCTTGCTGAGGTCTCGGTTAACCAACCATGTGGAATGCTGCTGTAACTGAAAAGCCAGAGCCAGGAAGTGGAATTAAATAAATTGTTTTTCTCTAGACCTATTTATTCCAAGGACATTTATTGAATGCCTAATATAATTTGTGGAGTGTGCTAGCATAAGAATATAGAGGTAGAGAGGTTAGACTTGGTCCCTGACCTGGTGGGGTTGACAGCCTGAGAGGTGAGTAGGAGGGAAGAGATCCCCCCAGGAGATACAGGTGTGAGTGGCCCTGTGGGAGCCACGGCAAGGAGACGCACCTTGGTCGAGTCCTGCAGGCGTCCGGGTGGAAGGGGGAAGGTGAGGCAGTAAAATAGCGTGTTCAAAGGCCTGGTGGTGAAGGAGTATATTGACCTTGAGGAACGTTGGAAGTTCAGTGTGGCTGGAGGGGAGAGAAGACTTTTAGGTTCATCCGGAAGGAGCCATAATCATTTTAAGGATTCATGCCTGATCGGAAAATGACACATTTGTTTTCTTGATTGGAAACTTTCTGATAACTTTACATTTCATTTTGCGTCACGGTAAAGATACCCTTTAAGAGATGAGATGGAACAGCTATTTCTGGGAGGAAAAAAAAATGAGAAAATACAAACCCACCAGACTGAGTAAATCAGGACACCAATAACATGTAATATCAAATCCATAAACATAACAGTTCCCAACAGCTGTCAGTGTGGAAAGTTCTGATTTAAATCCCATAATTGGACTGAACTATTCATTTAAACCTTAAAGATTATTTACAATACAGTTTACTAGAAACATTTCAATAATGTATGACACATACTATCTTTTTGCTTCATAGAGCACAAATCACATGAGAGGGAAGGGTTTTTTTTTTTTTTTTAAGATTATTTATTTATTTATTTAATTGAGAGAGAGTGAGAGCATGAGAGAGGGGAGAAGGTCAGAGGGAGATGCAGACTCCCTATGGAGCTGGAGCCCGATGTTGGGACTCGATCCTGGGACTTCAGGATCATGACCTGAGCGAAGACAGTTGCTTATCCAACTGAGCCACGCAGGCACTCCGAGAGGGAAGGATTTTTTTAATGAGTTTTGGAGGCAATTCTGTGTATGCTAAACTTATAGAGAAACTGATAAATGTTACGCCTAGAATTCAAAGAGAAATGCCAGAATATGTAGAAACAGATACTTTTTTTCCCAGCCGTATTGAGATTTTTTTTTTTAAATATTTTATTTATTTATTTGAGAGGCAGAGAGAGACAATGAAAGAGAGAGAGCATGAGAGAAGAGAAGTGAGTGTGAGAAGCAGACTTCCTGCTGAGCAGGGAGCCCAATGTGGGACTCGATCCTGGGACTCCAGGATCATGACCCAAGCCGAAGGCAGTCACTTAACCAACTGAGCCACCCAGGCACCCCAGCCGTATTGAGATATAATTGGCGTCTAACATTGTATAAGCTTAAAGTATAGAAATGATTTGATATGCACATATTATAAAATGATTGCCATAATATTAGTTAATACCTCTTTCACCTAACATTAGTACTCTTGTGGAGGTGGTAAGAATGGTTAAGATCCACTCTCAGCAACTTGAAAAGTATGTAATATATAATAAAGTATTGTTAACTATGGGGACATGCTGTACATTAGATCTCAGAACTTACTTGTCTTATAACTGGAAGTTTGTACCATTTAATCAATGTCTCCCCATTTCCCACACTTCCTGGTTCTTGGCAATCACCAGTCTCCTCTGTTGCTATGACTTTGGCTTTTTTAGATTCCACATCAAAAAGAGATTACAAAATATTTATCTTTCTGTGTCTGACTTATTTTACAAGGCATAATGCGTTCAGGTTTCAACCATGTTGTCCCAAATGGCAGTATTTCCTTTCTTGTGGCTGAATAATACTCCATTATGTATCACAGAAAATTTAATATATATAATAGGCAATTTAATATATATTATGTATAATAGGCTATGTTATATATAGTAATAGAGTGTGTGTGTGTGTGTGTGTGTGTGTGTATTCATATACATATATATGGTTATCCATTCATCCATCTCTGGACATTTAGGTAGTTTCCATGTGTTGGCCATTGTGAATAATTCTGCAATGAACATAGGGGTGCAGACACCTCTTAGGGAGAGTGATTTCATTTCCCTTGGACATCTGTATCCAGAAGTGGGATTGCTGGATCATATAGTGGCTCTGGTTTTAATTTTTTTGAGGAAGTGCCATACTGTTCCCCATAATGGCTACACCATTTTACATCCCCACCAACAGTGCACAGATACCTTCTACTTAAAAATAATGTGGGTGGGCTTCTGGGTGGCTCAGTGGGTTAAGCCTCTGCCTTCTGCTCAGGTCATGGTCTCAGGGTCCTGGGATCGAGCCCCACATCAGGCTCTCTGCTCAGCGGGAGCCTGCATCCCACCATCCCACCCTACCTGCCTCTCTGCCACTTGTGATCTCTCTCTGTCAAATAAATAAATAAAAAGTCTTTAAAAAAATAATGTTGGGATATTGTTCTTATGAAATACAACCATTTGTATTTCCAGGTGGTAGTAGCAGCACTGAGAGGGAACTCAATCATGGTCTCATTTTCTAGGGAAGCTAAGAGCTGTGAGGATGGGAGATGAAAGAAATGCAAGCACTGTTTATTGAGCGCCTGTCCCGTACCCATACTGTGCTGGGCCCTTTACAAATTTTCCTCATTTAAGCTGTGTAAAAACTCTGAATTCTTTAAATTCCTATTTTAGAGCTGAGAACAAATAGAGCTCAAAGATGAAGCAATTGATGACCCAAGCTTCTATCTTGGGAACTTGGTGGATTTGGGTCATTAACCCACATTTGGGCCTTAGTAATTCATTTATATATTTATTCAAGTATTCAGGGAGCTCCTGTTGTCTACCAGGATCTGTAGAAAGGTACAAAGAACAAGGCCTGGATGTTGCTTTTTCCGAGCTAGGGCTGGGGGCTGGGGTCTTGATATTCAATCACTGAATGAGAAAAGCACCGTAGCAGGACTCGAGTTCAGAGGCCTGACCTCCAGGAGGCTATCAGGGAAGCTGATACTTCAACAGAGCTCTGAGTGTTATCAGGTGAACAGGTGAGAGGCCAGGAATTCCAGGTAAAGTGAATGAAAAAACAGACCACAGCCTACGGGCCTTGGTGGGATTTGCTCAGGGAAGCGGGTGGGAGCACTTTGTCCTGACAATGCCCTTGTATGTGTGATCAAGGATAAAGATTTGCTGGTGCCTTTTTCTACTGGATCTTAGCATTTAGGGTGTCTTAATTTGTGCTCACTGGAAGATAATAAAGTTTTTAGAAGGATTTTGTCATCATGGGGCTTTTTTTTTTTTTTTTTGGAAACAGTGATAAATAGGGAAAATATTTTGACTCCCGTAACTCTTCACTAAAATTGCAATATTTGTAGCCCCAAGGGAATTATGTTTCCATAGGACATTCTGTTCTCTGTCCTTGGGAAAATGTTTAAAAAGGAGTGATAAAGGGTATTTGAGGATTAGTAATAAAGTTCTACACTTTATTGAATGCTTACTATGTGCTAGATACTTACTTGTATGCATTGTTTTAAATCCTAATGTCAATATGGGAATTCAGTGGTGTTCTTTGTGTTTCACAGATGGGAAACTAAGGCTTTGAGAAAGATGACATGCCCAAGACACTTTAGCTAGTATGTGACAGGGCTGGGAATTCATACCCAGGTCTGTCAGAATTCATAGCCCCAGTTGTTCCAGTTTTTAGATGGTGTGTGGAGCCTGGAGGCTCCTGTCAAGGTGACTTGGAATACTTCCGTGGGTAAGGAAACCAAAGACAGCTTGGGATGCCATTCCCTAATGCTGAGCAGCTCATCTTTAACTTTTTATTTTATTTTTATTTTTTTAAAAGATTTTATTTATTTATTTGACACAGAGAGAGAAAACAAGTAGGGAGAGAGGCAGGCCGGGGTGGGGTGGGGTGGGGAGGCAGGCTCCCTGCTGAGCAAAGAGCCTGGTGTGGGGCTCTATCCCAGGACCCTGAGATCCTGACCTGAGCCAAAGGCAGAGGCTTAACCCAGTGAGTCACCTAGGCGCCCCTCATCTTTAACTTTTTACATTGGATTTTTAAAAAATTGGAATAAAGGTCACGTGACTAGTGGTGGGTAGCATGAAAACTACTACATCAACCATGATACCTTTGCCAAGATAGACTGAAGATGTGCCATCAGCAAGGCAATGTGCTAGGGTCTGTGGTACATGCGAAGAAGTATCAATCCTGCCCTTTGGAACAGAGATGCCTTACAAAGGGTGTTCAGAGGCTTCTGAAACTGATCAAGACAAGATTGTATCCCGTAGAGAATACTGAATATACTCTGTATATCAAACCAAATGCAGAAGGTTGTATAAATAAGAGTGTCTTGGTTGATCACCTTTGGTTTAGGCAAAAGATCTCAATCTTGACCCTCCCCATGCCCAAATCCTTGCTATGCTCTAGGGAGACACAGTCTAAGTATCTCAGAATGCTTGGAAATACTTAAACACCCCCTTGTGGTTTGTCTGAGTCCAGCATCTCCCCCTCTCAACTGACGTTCAGACTCACACGGGCTCAGCTGATGGACAAGGTGGGAGGGGAGAGAGCAGGGGATAGAACCTAGCCATCAGGAACTTTGAATCTTCCAGTGAGCACAGACTAAGATACCTTAGATGCTAAGGCTGCGGGATCCTGGGTAAGGACTGGGCATAAGACATCAAGCCACCTGATGGGCAGGACAGAGTTCTCTTAGCATCCTCATGTTTGGGAGGAGAAGATGGCCATGCAGGATGTCAGCCTCCACCCCTCCCGAATGGTCTATAAATGAGACAGTCAGGTCAGACAAGTAAGGGTGTCATTGCTGGTCACCGGGGTCCCCGCTCTCTGGCAATGGAATTGAGTTAAGGAAGGGAAACAGTAACCTTTCACACTGGGGAAATAAACAGAATCTGAGGTAGTCACACCCTGCTGCTTGCTCTGTAGACTGGCCACACTGGATGTCCTCTAAGGGATATCTGGTGAGCTAGCATAAAGGTACAGTGCTGTCTAGTGAGAAATCCTTCATTTTTGAGGGGGAAACACTAGGGAAATGGAGTGTTGTCCAGTTGGAGAAAGTAACTGTCTAGGCGTCTGAATTCCCAAAGATCTTTGGCTCCTGGGCACCACGGCGTGACCTCTTAGGTTATAAGTGATAAGTGAGAAGTTGAAAAATGCCTCTTCTCCCATTCACTCTTTTTTTTTTTAAGATTTTATTTATTTATTTGACAGAAAGAGACAGTGAGAAAAGTAACAAAAACAGGGGGAGTAAAAGAGGGAAGAGCAGGCTTCCCACTCAGCAGGGAGCCTGATGCGGCATTCGATCCCAGGCCCCTGAGATCATGACCTGAGCCTTAACAACTGAGCCACCCAGGTGCCCGCATTCACTCTGTTTTATAGAGTCACCTTTAAAACAAGTTCCAATCTGGCAGTCATTATAAAAAATACGTTCTTAAAGTAAGTGGTAGGGTGAAAATCAAGAGTTTAGCAAAGTAATCTTAATTTTAAAAATCTTTATAAGAAAGAGATCTTGGTAACAGGTATTAAAATTGGGGAGCTATCAGAATAGGGTGAAGTATCATTTTTATACCCAAATCTGTAAATACACAGATATTTGAAAATGACAATAAGAGTTTAATAGTGGTTAAGCCTCTGTTATGCTCTTCAGTAATTGTGATTTTGAGCAAGATTCTTAATCTCTTTGGGCCTATTTCCTCTATTGTAACATGGAAATAATAGTATTAATCTTATGGGTTGTTGAGGGTAAATGAATGAATAGATAGGAATGTGATTGGCAGCTAAGAAATGCTGTGGAAGTACTTGCCACCATTGCTGTTATGGAAATTGAGACCCTGGGCAAGTGGGAAGCACGGCAGTTGAGAGCAGGTGAAGCCACCATTCACCAAGGGCGCCTTTGTGCTTTCCCTCATTGTGTTTTTGTAGCTCTCTGAGGTAAATACCAGCTGACAGCTTTGGAGACTGACTTGCCAGTGGTTAAGTAACTTGCCCAGGGCCACAAAGTAAGTAGCTGGCAGATGCAGACCAGACCTCTCCTTCATCAGAGCCTGGCCTCCCCCACCCCTGCAGGTTTCCGCTGGCCTCACTCCTGCCAGCACACCTTGTGACCTGGACCCTGCAAGTTACAGCCTCCAAGCCAGACCCTCCTTTGACAGAAGAGGAACGTCAGGCTGTTGGATGAAGTGATTTGCCAAAGGTCCCCCTCTCGTTAGACTATGCAGTCCAGATGCGGAAACCAGATTTCATATGAAGGCTGTGTCTCTCTATGTAGGGCCCAGTTGCTTATGATTTGTGTGGCAGAAAAGAATCAGGGTACGTTGTCAGGTACCAGAAGGCTGATCGCATTGGGATTTAGCATATGCATGCTCAGATATTGGATTACAAGCCATCTTTTGCTTAATCGGCTGGTATTTATATACCTGACGATATGAGTGAACATAGAATAATAAGGGATTTTTTTTTGTTTTTCCACTTTTATATTTGCTTTGAAAATTTGCCTTTTTAAGAGGTTTAAAATCCTGTTTCACAATAATGTAAATAATGTAGTAATCTTAGGAGAAGACCAACCCGTATTTTTATCATTGACCTTCAGCTGATGAGAGCTTTCTGTTCAACAGAGAAACACATCGGCACAGAGTATGTATAAGAATGTAGATTTGTAGCATTATTTTATAACAGTAAAAAATGAAAATGAGAGTCCTTGAACTAATGCTTATTGGATTATATACATAAAATAATTAAAATGACAAATTTTATGTTTTACCACAGTTAAAAAAAAAAAAATGTAATGTGCCCAAACCATCAGATTGTACACATGATGTGGGTTAATTGAATGTGAATTATCTCAGTAAAGCTATTGAAGAATAAATAGCTTTATAAATATATTTTAATATATAAATATAAATAAATATTGAAGAATAAAGCCATATGTTTATCAATAGGGAACTGATTAGATTATGCTATACTCAGTCAATGAAATATTATATAAACTTTATAAAAAGGAATGAAGTAGATTTATGTTTTTGATAGGGAAGATGTCCAGAATATTTTGGAAAGGAAAAAAAATTCACGTCCAAACTTTTTCCTATGCATTTACATATATGTGCATGCCCATAGTTTTGTGGGTATCTCTCCCTAAGTATTGTTATGCAACTTGCCTTTCTCACTTATGTGTGTTGGGGGTTGGTACACATAGTATTTATTTTAGGTTCCCCCTGCTATCCAAAAATAGGGCGTTCCTTTGACACCTTTCCTTAGCCCAGTGGGGTAAAGAGAAGAAGCAATTACTATTAATTTATGTGGAAAATTTTTTGAGTATTCACAGAACCAGAAAATACCTTCACTTAGGGTTTTCTGCTACCTTCGGGCACCTCTTTCTAACAGACACAGTTCTGTGGTGGCTTGATGCTGAGGTGTTGATTGGCGGGCAGGTGGGGTGGAAGGGGTGAGAGAATGGGGAGGGGGGCTCCCGCTGCTGTTCCGCAGCCTGCCTCTAACAGCTCTCTGCAAAAGAAATGCCGGATACTGTTTTCTCTTTTTGGCCTTTTTTCATAAAAGCAAAAACGCTACTTCAGATTTCTTTTAGTTAGCAAAAACAGGTATTAATGTAGGTCTTTCATTAAAACGGAGTCGAATAATACAAACTTTGAAAATGTGGGGGGTAATTGTACTTCACTGTCTTTAGCTGCGTCCTACTATTCGTGGTTTGATTTCCTCTGAGTTTATTTACCATTTCCATATTGATGAGTATTTAGGGTATTCCCAACTTTCAGACATCTCACAGTGTTATGATTGATACCCTTGAACAAGCACATGGACTCCATAATTCCTCAAGGCAGGCGTTGCTGAGTCAAAAGGTACGTCCATTTTTGTGCTTGGGAGATACTGGCAAATTGCCCTTCAGTAAGACAGATTATTTACATTCCAGCACCCCATGAATATATACATTTCCCCAATCCCAACCAACACTTGAAATTTTTTCCAATCCAATCAGTAAAAAAACAAAACAAAAACCCTCCATTTTAAATTGCATTTTCATGATTGAAAATGAGAATGAGCACGTTTTCACATTTATTTAACATTAAATGAACACTGAGCTGCTGCGGTAGATGCTGGAGTCAGTAGTGAACAAACATAAGCTCCCGCCCCGCTGAATTTACATTCAAAGTTTACTGGTCGTTTGTATTTCCTCATGCCCTTTGCCTCTCTTTCTGCTTATTTGTAGTCCTGAGATATTCTGGACATTCTTTGTAATCTTTGTGGTCAATATTTTCACCCATTCTGTGGCTTGTCTTTTATTGTTTAATATATACACAATAATGAATATTTTCAATATTTTTTGCCTTACACAAGTTTCTCATTTTTATGAAGTCATAGTCATCCTTTATGCTTCTATGTTTTATATCTCATTTTAAAAGCCTGCCTTTACCCTAAGGTCATAAAAGTAGTCTATACTTTTTTCAATATTTTTATAGTTTTAGTTTTACGTTTGGCACCTGACTCCATCTGGAATCTATTCGTATGAATGGAGTATGTGTGGATAGATTTCACATCCTACATACAGTATGTATATTTTTGAATGTTCAAATTTTTTTAAAGTTTTTATGATTTCTGTAATATGAAGAAAGAAATATGAAAGAAATACGAAGACTTTGAAAAGACTCTTAGGGGGCACCTGGCTGACTGGGTCAGTAGAGCATGTGACTCTTGATCTTGGGGTCTCAGGGTCTTGGGGTTGTGAGTTCGTGCCCCACATTGGAATCAAAGATTACTTAAAAATCAAAAAAACAGGAAAAAAAGGGGAAAAAAAGGACACTTAGGGAGTGGATGTCTGGAAGAGAAAGGGTAAAGTGATGGGAAAGAAGGCTGTGGCCTGTGGAATAAATTGGGTCATCATGGGTGTAGGGAGGGACAGAGGCAGAAGGATGAGCCCCTGGCTGACCTTGTGTCCTGGTTGCTCAGGAAATTCAGGAAACAGCTTCAAAGATAAGCCAGAATGATTCAGATATTGGATTCTTTGGTATTTCTAGTTGTAATGTAATAGGATTATTAACCCATCATCTGGGACAAAAGTGACTTTGGGGTAATATCCTATTTAAAAGTAACCCATCCTTGGGGAAAAAAAAAAATCACCCTAGCTTGGATTAATGATTAACTTTATTTCCATTAATTCTGGCAACCAGAGGTTCAAAGTGGACTACTAACTGGTAGGTATGTTAATTAACCCTTTTTAGATTAAAAAGAGTTTCTTCCAGAGAGTTTATTTTTTAAGGGTTTTTTGTTTAATATATCTGGGAAGAATGCATATACAAAGACTTGAGATATGAGAAAGCATTGGTTCAACATTAGTGAATCTAGAAGAATTGGAATTTGGGGGGGCGCCTGGGTGGGTCAGTGGTTTAAGCCTCTGCCTTCGGCTCAGGTCATGGTCTCGGGTCCTGAGATCTGGCCCCACATCAGGCTCCCTGCTCAGCAGGGGGCCTGCTTCCCCCTCTCTGTCTGCCTGCCTCTCTGCCTACTTGTGATCTCTCTCTCTCTCTCTGTCAAATAAATAAATAAAATCTTAAAAAAAAAAAAAAGTGTTTAAAAAAAAAAAGAATTAGAATTTGGGGAAGGTAGAAAAAATTACCTTTCTAATTTTTTAAAAATTCAAAACTGCAACCAAAATAAAAAAGATAAAATCCCATTAACATTTAAGAGTCTTCATAAGACTCTCTCCATGACTTTTATAAAATTAGGAAGCCTCATTTGGCTGCTCTAGGATTCCTCAAATGCAAAACAGAAATAAGGAGATTCCTGACTGGCCCCCATGTTGTTGAACACTCTCCCCACTCCACCAACTTTTTTTTTTTTTTTTCATTCTTTTTTTGGCTGGGTACAGTATACTTTACTGATAATACATGACAAGGTAGGGCTCCCCAAGCCCCTCCCCTTCTTCAGGGGTTCTGGGATGGAAAGAGTGGAGATCAGGAGATTCTCAGTGTTTGGGGGGATAAGTTGGGTCAGGGACTCCCCAGCCACTGAGGGGCTCTCTCTTCCTCTTGCTCTCACTGGGGCTTGTGGTCCAGGGGGCCCTTACTCTTTGGAGGCCATGTGGACCATAGGGTTCACCGCCCCATTGCTGTAGCCAAATTCATTGTCATACCAGGAAATGAGCTTGACACAATGGTCATTGAGAGCAATGCCAGCCCCAGCACTGAAGGTGGAAGAGTGGGTGTCGCTGTTAAAATCTCAGGAGACAATCTGGTCCTCAGTGTACCCCAGGATGCCCTTGAGAGGGGCCTTGGATGCCTGCTTCACCACCTTCTTGAGGTCGTCATACTTGGCAGCTTTCTCTAGGTGGCAGGTCAGATCCATGACAGACACGTAGGGACACCCCCAACTTCTTAACGAAGCAGGTCTCTACCTCAGAACTTGAAAGAGAATGTTGTGTGACTGAAATACAGGTAACGATTGAATAAGCCTTCAGCAGATGCTTCTTTAACGAGGGCTGGAGTGGGAACCAGCCTGGGCCAATCCACTCAGAATCACCTCAGCAACTTTCTTCTTTCGGCCTTTAGAAGCACACCGCCCTGCACCCGTGTGTGTTACACCAGCGAGCTGAGAGAGACCCGTCCATTCACCAAACACACACGGCTGCTGGCTGTGTGCCAGCCCCTGTTCCGAATGCTTTTCGAAGCTTAGCTTGTTACTCCTAACAACCTGACGAGGTACAGTTATAAGTCTTCTTGGACACAGGAGGAAATTGAGACTCCAGGGACTTAAATTGGGTGCCCAGGGTCCCCCAAGAAGGAGCAGAATCACAGCCTGGACCCAGGTAGTGTCCACTGGGTGAGCATAACCCCAGCTGAGGCCACCTGCACGTGGGCCATTTGAGCAAAGGCAGCAGTCCCGAGAGATGTGAGGGAGCGGAGCTGAGAAACCTGGGTTCCGAGTGTCTGTGTTCTCAGGCCGCCCTGGAAGGAGCCCCCTCGCAGCGGAACAGTGTGCCCTGTAGCCCCCCTGCACTCCAGTGCAGCCCTCTGAAGTCCGTTACTGGGTGAGTTCTGTAGTTCCCGGCAGAGTTCCACCTCGTGGTAAAAAAAGAGACAAGGCCCCTCAGATAGAAGATGTGGCCCATGTGTGCAGAGAGAAGTTCCCTTTACGCTTCCTTCTGGAAGGCAACAGTTCTGCATTTGGTTTGCATCACACGATGAAATACTGTGCCACCCGGTGAATGAATGGTTTCCGTGGATACACAACAGATGCGTGAACCCACAAGGGGGGACAGTGCCTGGAAGTCGACACAGACGTGCTTCTAGGGCCCTAGCTACACAACTGTGGGTTCAGCTTATACGATCCAGTTCTCTACGTGTATATTGTCTTTCACTAAGGAGTTTGGTTGGTTTGGTTTCTCTAATGGTGTGTATTTTGGTTAGCTATGAGGTATTGTGGAAAATGCAACTCCTGAACTTGTATCTAGAGATTCAACTTGTATCAAGAATTTTCAGTTCTAACAAAAACCCCAGATAATTCTACTGTAGGTAGTCTAGAGATATGCTTGGGCTTTTTTATTTTTTTAAGATTTATTTTTAAGTAATCGCTGCACTCTATGTGGGGCTTGAACTCACAACCCTGAGATCAACAGTCGCATGCTCTATTGACTGAACCAGCCAGGAGCCCCAGAGATGTACTTATGAGAAACACAGCAAGGCTACCAACCCACTCTAGTCTGCTTTTGATCTGCTTAACTCTGGCCGTCAACAGCACTGTGTGAGCAGAGCAAAAGAATTATTTGGAAATGACTGAACTCACACTGTAGGATGTTTCTTACATGATTTAAAAAAAAAAAAAAATCCACAAAAAGGTGCTACAAAAAATTACCATAGCAAGATATCTCTGAATCCCTCTCATACTGATATGAGAGGTGTTCACAGATCCGCCTGCATTTTAGTGGAAAAAGGATGAATGCCAGGCCTGGCTCGATTGCACCAGACTTTACCTCCATTGGGTAGAAGTTATCCATACATGACTATCGCCGTCCACATCCTCTACCTGTCATCTTCCCCTTCCACCCAAATGCAGAAGCCATGGTAAAACCTGCGCCTCCCCAGCCTTCTCCTCCCTCTGTCACACCGTTCATGCCCACCTCACCCACCTCTGTACCACACGTGGAGGGTGGCTTGAACGGTATATCCTCGTTCGTCTTTCAGATGGCATCTAATGCTGAGTAACGGCTGGGCCCGTCCTGGGGTAGCGCCCTATTAGTAATTCTGGGGCTGGGCACTGCTGACTTTTGAGTGATGAGAAAACCCTTGAAAACCTCATTGCCTGTTCCTCTCAAGATTCCGTCTCATTTTGTCAGCCCACTCACTGGATTGAATGTGGTGAAGTGAGCTGGGCACGCAGCTTAGATACAGTCTCAGTCCACGAATTTTTTGGACTCAATTAAGGAAAGTAGAGGCACATGCCAGAAAAGATCAAGGCCGGCCACCACGTGGTGCAGATGATGAGTGCGGAGCTGTGACTGTCGCAGCAGGTGGGGGAGAAGCCAGGGCGACGTTGATCCATCACAAGGGAATGTCTAGTGTAGTCAAAAAGGGTCTCTGGAAAGGCGCTTTGTAATTACTGAGACTTTCCCTCAGGCTCCTGTGTCACAGCCCATGGAAATGTAGGTGCCTTTTGAGAGGCTTGACTTGCATCATGCGTTTATGGGCATGAAATCCATTCTAGGCCTTAGGACATGGCAGGTAGCCCACTTTTTCTTGGATCATGAGGAGCTCTGGGACTTTTTTTTAATAGGGCTTGTGCATGCAAGTTTATTTTTTTAAGTTTTTATTTTAATTCCAGTTAGTTAACATACAGTGTAATTAATATTCGTTTCAGGAGTACCATATAGTGATTCATCACTTCCATATATCACCCAGTGCTCATCATGACAAGTGCCCTCCTTTTTAATAATTTTTTAATTTAAATTTTATTTATTTAAATTTTCATTTAAAAATTATTTTTAAAATTATTCAAAAATTTTTATTTATTTAAATTTTATTTAAATTCAATTTAATTAACATACAGTGTATTAGTAGTGATTCGTCCCATTACATCAAGTGCCCTCTTACTCTACCCAGTTACCCGGGCCCCCCACCTTCCCTCCAGCTGCCCTCCGCTTGTTTCCTAGAGTTGAGTCTCTTAAGGTTTGCCTCCCTCTCTGTTTTCATCTTATTTTATTTTTTCTTCCCTTCCACTACATTCATCTGTTTTGTTTCTTAAATTCCAATGAGTGAAATACTCTATTTGTCTTTCTCTAACTTATTTCGCTCAACATAATACCCTCTAGTTCCATCTACGTCATTGCAAAAGGCAAGGTTTCATTTTTTTTGATGAATGAGTAACATTCCACTGTATCACTGTGTTTGTATCCTTGGGGAAAATACCCAGGAGTGCAATTGCTCGGTCGTAGGGTAACTCTCTTTTTAACTTTTTGAGGAACCTCCGTGCTGTTTTCCAGAGTGACTGCACCAGCCTGCATTCCCACCAACAGTGTAGGAGGGTTCTGCTTTCTCCGCATCCTCTCTAGCATCTGTCGTTTCCTGACTTGTTCATTGTAGGCGTTCTGATCAGTGTGAGGTGGGGTCTCTTTGTGGTTTTGATTTGTATTTCCATGATGCCCAGTGATGTGGAGCATTATTTCCTGAGTCTGTTAGGCCCACTCTTTCTCGAGAATAGATTTCCAGTGAGCAATGTGCTCTCCAGCCAAGCTGCCTCATATCCTTGTGAAACTGGTGGGGCATGAATTGTCAAATATTTTATGAACTACCAAGGATCCAGCGAAGGTGTGCTTAAATGGGCTAGTAGACTTGGGTGGCTTCTTAGCAGCGGTATTTCCTCATCGCGCTCTTCAGAAATGGGCAGTTCTTAGCTCGCATTTCAAGGTGGGAGCTGACCTGAGATGGAAGCTTGTTTGTACAGTTTGGTAAAGCCGAAGAGGTGTGCCTGCGAGATTTCTGCGACCTTACCATAGTCCACGCGCTCTCGGGTCTACTCCGGCAGGCCGCTCAGAGCCCTGACCCTCCGTGTGCTGCGGTAGGCATATCGAGTACGAGCTGCAGTTACGAGCACAAGGTGGCGTCGGTGAGGCCATGCTCTTCAGCCTGGCAAAGCCTTAGGATCCGCTGATTATAAATACGCAGCCAGAGAAATAGCTGGGAAACGTATCAGCCTCCGACATAAATGCTGGTTTCGCTGGGTGTGCATAGGCCTTCTTTGCAAATAACATTGACTTTGGTTTTTGGGGAGTGGGGAAGAGGTATAAACTTTTTTTTTTTTTTTTAAGTCAGGTGTACTTGGCCCGCAATGTCACCTGACATTAATGTCAGGTGCACAACATACTGACTCAGCAAGTCTGCATGTTCTGCTCACACAAGTGCAGCCACCGTCTGTCCCCGTATGATGCTGTCACAGTTCCATTGATTGCATTCCCTCTGCTGTGCCTTTCATCCCCATGCCCGGTTCGTTCCATGGCTGGTGGCCTTTATCAACAACCCCCTTTGCCCACTTTCCCCATTCCCCCCAACCTTGGCAACCATCAGTTCTCTGTATTTATAAGTCTATTTCTGCTTTTTGTTTGTTTAATCATCTGGTTTTTTAAAATTTTATTTCATTATTTTTTAATTTTTTAAAAGATTTTATTTATCTTTTTGACAGAGAGACGGCAAGAGAGGGAACACAAGCAGAGGGAGTGGGAGAGGGAGAAGCAGGCCTCCCACCAAGCAGGGAGCCCAATTTGGGGTTTGATCCCAGGACCCCCAGATCATGACCTGAGCGGAAGGCAGATGGTTATGACTGAGCCACTCAGGCACGCCTGTTTTGTTTTTTTAGATTCCACATATAAGTGAAATCATATGATATTTCTCTTTCTCTGACTTACTTCACTTCGTTTAATACTCTCTGGGTCCATCTATGTTTGTCACAATTGGCCAGATCACATTCTTTCTGACCGCTAAGCTATATATATATATATATATATACACACACACATACACACACCACATCTTTTTTTTTTTTTTAAGATTTTTATTTATTTATTTGACAGACAGATCACAAGCAGGCAGAGAGGCAGGCAGAGAGGGAGGGGAAAGCAGGCTTCCCGCTGAGCAGAGAGCCCGATTGGGGGCTCGATCCCAGGACCCTGAGATCATGACCTGAGAGGAAGGCAGAGGCTTAACCCACTGAGCCACCCAGGTAGCCCACATACCACATCTTCTTTATCCATTTATCTGTTAATGGATGCTTGTGTTGCCTCCGTATCTTAACTATTATAAATAGTACTGCAATAAACATAAAGGTGCATTTATCTTTTTGAATTAGCATATTTTCTTTTGATAAATACCCCAGATGACGTTGATTTTGAATGGTAAGCAGTTAGTTTCTCAAAGCTTCTGTAAACAAAAAAGAAAATAAACACATGACATTCCAGAAGGCATCTCTCATTGATGAGTCTGATGAGTTGAATGTCACTCTTGGAGAAGTGACTTGAGAATTGCTTTTGTGTATATTACTGTATGTGTGGCATATGAGTAGGGTGTGTGCTTGTGTGTGTGGTATATTTGTATTGTGTGTAGTGTACTGTTGATGTAAGTGTGACGTGTATGTGTTTCATATGTGCTGAGGGTACGGTATACTTGTGTTTTTGTGTGGAGTAGATGTTCTGTGTGTGTATGTGGTGTATTTGTGGTTTATGTGGGTATGTGTGTATTGTTGGTCTTCTGTGTGTCATGTGTTTTGTGTGTTACATGTGTAGTCTTTGCAGTGAGTGTGGTATAGAAGCATGTTAAATGTGTGAGGTGTGTGGTTATTGTGTTCCCATGTCATGTATGTGTGGAGCATGTGTGTTATGTATTTGCAGTGTGTGTTTTGTGGTGTGCTGTATGTGGTGTTTGTTGTGAATGTAATGCATGTGTGGTGTGAATTGTGTGTGTGGTATATCAGTGGACATACCACATACACCAAACACACACCACAATAATGCTCCTCAGACACACACCACGCCTACCTAACAMCACATGTAAACCACACATTTACCTACACTACAATTACCACATATACATCACACATACAACACACAGAACTACAAAACACTCATGTACACACCACACATATAACCCACTCAACATGCATACCCTACACATGTATATCACATACATAACACATACAACACAAAACCCACACATAGACCAAGCACACACACCTTACACATGTCACACATGTACCCTGCACTCGCAACATAAACCACACACACAACACTCAAACCACATATACAATATATACTCACCACACACACACACAAGTTGCTTTTGTAGGGTGGGGAGAGGGATGAGGAAGATGAACCCCTTGTTTGTTTTGGAGTTAGATGCCTCAAGTTCTTCGTCTTGAGAAAGGTAAACATGTATGGCATCTAAGATGGTAACAGAGAAAGTTCTGTTTTACATTGGAAGAGCGGTGTAGAACAAACATTAGTCTCAGAGTGAAACAAACAAAAAACACTTCCAATCCAAGGTATCCTCACCTGTTCCCTCAACTGCAAAATGAGGATAATACCTGCCTTACCTATCTCATGGGGTTTCTGCTGAGGGTTAAATAATATGATGAAGTGTATGAAAACACCTTGGATATTGAGTAAAATGTCAGTATTTTAAGCAAATAGGATTTCTTAAAATCTTTGAGTTGTTCCTCAGACTCCATGGTTATGATATAATTTAAATATGCTACTTCCTTTGTAATCCTAATCAAATTTTCAGTGAAACCCTGGAAAAGCCCAAAATGAATGGAAATTCTACTAAAGCGGCTCACTCTATAATGCCTCTCAGTGAGTGACCATCATGAGTGGATCTGCTGAAAACACCACTGGGGATTGCTTTGAGCTTGGGAAATGTGTTGACAGTTTCTGAAAGTAGGCTGTTACAGTGATGTGAATGCCTGGGCACTGGTTCTTTTTAAGTCAATGTTTATATTTGTATCCACTTTGCAACAATAGGGATAGCAAATTTAATATGCTGCTTTGTTAGAGAAATGAATTAGCACCATCTGGGCTGCCTCCCTGGCCCAGTCCATGGAGCATGTCACTCTCCATTTCTGGGGTTGTGAGTTTGAGCCCTGTGTTGGGTGTTGAGATTACTTAAAAATAAAATCTTTATTTTTATTATTTTTAAAGATTTATTTATTTGAGAGAGAATGAGAGAGAGTTTGAGCAGGGGGAGGAGAAGGAGAGGGACAAGCAAGACTCCCCGCTGAGTGGGGAGCCCGATGTGGGGCTTCATCTCAGGACCCCAAGATCATGACTTGAGCCCAAATCAGATGCTTACCTGACTAAGGTAAGTGCCACCCAGGCACCTCCAAAATCTTCAAAAAAGAAAAGAAATTAGCACCAGCTTACGGTTCTAGGCACAACCTAGAACTATAGTGTTCTAGTATGACCATATTCTTCTTGTTGTATTAAAAATGAACAGAAACAGAAATGTAAATAAATCTCATAGTCACTACTTCTTTGAAAATGCTTGAGTGGGGCACCTGGGTGGCTCATTCGTTAAGCAGCTGCCTTCAGCTCAGGTCATGATCCCAGAGTCCTGGGATCGAGCCCTGTGTTGGGCTCTCTGCTCAGCAGGGAGCCTGCTTCTCCCTCTGCCTCTGTGGCTCCCCCTATTTGTGTGCTTTCTTGCGCTCTGTGTCAAATAAATAAATAATATATATATTTTTTTAAATAAAAGTGTTTGAGTGATTATCATTAGCTTCTCAAGTTTGTTGACAGCAAATATATGCTGTTTTTTTGTTTGTTTGTTTTTTAAGGCTAAATTGAAAGGATCCATGAAGGTCACAGATGTGTGGTCCTGCACTGATGTGGGGAGCAGGGCTCCTCCGGAGTCTGTGTAGGGCTTGGTGACAGGCCCTTTTTTCTCACACTTTTCTGCCCCTGGCCCTGCCCTGCCCCCCACTCCAGAGTTTTGCTGCTCTGTTCCAACTAAAGCCTGAAGGGGAATAATGATCACATTGAGGCCCAGAGAAGAATTCCAACCATTTACATTCCTTTTTTCCCCTGATCCAAAGTCCGATCTTGGGGAACCAGTTGCCCGACACCCAAGTGTTACTGATTCTTTATTTTTATCCTGTGTTAGTCAGTTGGCCTTTGCTGGCTTAATGACTTGGTGATCCGAAGGCTCAATGGTCACATAAATCATATGATTTAAAAATATTTTTGTGGTTTATTTTCCGGTTGTAGTAAAAACAAAGAGATGTTTGTCCTTTAGTTAACATTTACATTTATGTTGGGATGATTTCTCTTTCCCTTTACCCATGGAGCTGTAAGAAGCAAATGTGCTTTGCTTTGAGATAGTTGACAGTAATTTCTTGGGAGGATAGTCCCATGTTTTCACCGGGAAGAGGCAGCCAGTGAATTTCTCACCTCCAGGCCTCCATTCCCTTCCTCATGGCCTCACCTTTCAGGTGAACAGCTCTGACCTTTTTTGGTTCTGCGTCTCACCTCTATAAGCTGCAGAAGCCAGTGGATCAGGCCATGATTTTTACCTTTACCGTTTTTGAAACCTCCCCTCTCCCAGCTTTTTATTTTGAAATATTTCAAACTTATAGGAAAATTGCAGAAATAGTAAAATATTCCCACAGTCTTCATGTAGAACCCCAGTTGTTAGTCTTTTGCCACATTTGCTTTGTCTCTCTGAGCTCCGCTGCTGAGCTATTAGAGATGCTAAGTGACCTGCCACATCCTCCCTGAATACTTCAGCGTGGGTCACCTAAAACTGACCTCATCCCACCTTGCCACAGCACGCCATTATTAAACCAAGAAAAATACTACTCAGTGAACAACCCATTCCATTTAAAGTTCTCCAGTGATCCCAATAATGCCTTTTTATAACTTTTTTGTTTTTTCTTAGAATCCAGTCAAGGCTCACATGTTGCATATAGTGTTCATGTCTCTTTAGTCTCATAACCTGGGACCATCCCCTGCCCTCTTGTTGACATTGCCTCGCTCATATCGAACCAGGTTTATGTCACTGACGCCTTAGTGAACAAATTCCTTATCTATAAGCTCTTGGGTTGTGCTCTTTCAGGAGTGAGTTGGAGACCCTCCAGACTAGAAATCTTTTTTTTTTTTTAAAGATTTTATTTATTTATTTATTTGACAGACAGAGATCACAAGTAGGCAGAGAGGCAGGCAGAGAGAGAGAGGGAGAAGCAGGCTCCCTGCTGAGCAGAGAGCCCGACGCAGAGCTCCATCCCAGGACCTGAGATCATGACTTGAGCCGAAAGCAGAGGCTTTAACCCACTGAGCCACCCAGGTGCCCCTTGGGGCAATATTTTATTTTATTTTTTATTTTTTTTTTTAATTTTTAATTTCTTTTCAACGTAACAGTATTCATTGTTTTTTGCACCACACCCAGTACTCCATGCAATCCGTGCCCTCTCTAATACCCACCACCTGGTTCCCCTAACCTCCCACCCCCCCGCCCCTTCAAAACCCTCAGATTGTTTTTCAGAGTCCATACAGACTAGAAATCTTAATGTGGTTTCTAGCCTCATTAGACTGGAGAGAGGTAAAGTCTGTGCTATGGTTTCTTTTAATCACTTTGACAGTAAGCGGTGTCAGAAAATGTAGAAGATGTTGTTTATGGTGAATGGTTCGGCCCAGTTAGCTGAGGTGACCAGTTTCCTGCCCTGACCAGTTTCCATGCCTGCAGCCTCCAGGCTCAACCCTGTCCTCGGGCTTCTCATCCTCGGAATTCTGAAAGAGATTCAGGGCCTGGACTTAAAAACTCGCTGGGTGTCTGGCGATAGGAATGTTTGTGACCGTTTTTTTACTAACAGATTTTGAAAGACATGTTTTCTCAAGATAGGCCCTTCTACTTTCTGGGTCCATACTTCCATTTTTTTTCTTTTCTTTTCTTTTCTTTTTTTTTAAACTTATGTGGGTGTTGGTCTTTCTGAGCTGATCTGATCCACAGATCTTCTGGAACACACATTGCTGCTGACCCCTGGCAGAAGGTCTCTATCTGTATGTTATGGATACTTTGATTTGAACATTTTCTTTAATTGCGTCACTGCTGCCTCATCAGCTAGAGCCTAAAGTTTGTCCATCAGCCAGTTCTGTGCACTTAAGGCCCTCAGACAGACGTGTGCTTACGTGTTTCCAGCACTGTTCGTCAAGCCTGGGGCGGGTTAAATGAGACAGAGCCCCGTGAGGTGTGGGTACTCTTCATCCCGTAACGATGACAGAATGGATTCAGCTTGAGAGATGAGGCAACTTGCCCAATACCACATGGCTAGTAAGTGGCAGAACCGGGCGTTAAAGATTCTAGAACCTGTATCAGTACATAAAGTGCCGCTGCAGGGATACTGAGTATCTTTTAAGAAATCCCAGATGCTGGGCACCTGGGTGGCTCTGTCAGTTAAGTGTCTGCCTTCGGCTCAGGTTATGACCCCGGGGTTCTGGGATCAAGTCCCAGGCTGCATGGAGCTCCCTGCTTATTGGGGAGTCAGCTCTCCCTCTGCCCCTCCCTTCTGCTCATGCTCTCTCTCTCTCAGGTAAATAAATAGAAATCTTAAAAAAATCCAAGATGCCGTTTTGAGGCAGGTGGTATGCCCCTGAAATACTGGTTTTGATGTACTTACTAAACTGTTGATCCTTGGTGAGATTTAAATCTCAGTACCTCTGTTAATCCCACCAGTCCATCAGATGCCCTGGTTTTTGGTCAGGTCAGTCCTAGAAGGAAACTCCTCTCATGGGCAACCTCAGGGCTCCTCCTGTTGTCAGGAGCACCATCGCCTTCTGTCTGGACTCTGAGCCGCTTCACTCTCAGATGAAAGCCTTTCAGAGCACAAGCGCAGAGAGTGGGGATGATGGAAGGAAAAAGTTCAATCCTCCCAAGTATCTTATGAGGAAACTAGTAAATCAATTGCCATTCTTCCTTACCACTAAAAGATGAGTTCCTAGGGTAACAAACATGCAGTAAGGATAAGCCAGACTCCAGCACACGGTCTTTTTCTGGGCCAAGTGGATCTGAATTGACCTCATCACAAATCACAGCTCTGTGACACCTACAGGAACTCATAGAAATAAAAACAACTGGGGAGAAAGAACTAGAACATTGACATTGAACGTGAATGCTCCTGACCATGAAAGAGAGCTCTCAGATGCACAACCAATGTGTAGTGCAAGCTGTAATTATTGCATCTTTTCTTTTTTTTTTTTTTTAAGATTTTATTTATTTGAGAGAGAATGAGTGAGAGAGAGCATGAGAGAGGAGAAGGTCAGAGGGAGAAGCAGACTCCCCATGGAGCTGGGAGCCTGATGCGGGACTCTATCCTGGAAGTCTGGGATCATGACCTGAGCTGAAGGCCGTCGCTCAACCAACTGAGGCACCTAGGCGCCCTATTGCATCTTTTCAAACAAGATTGAAGAAACCTCTTTAAGTGCTGTTTGCATTTTAACATAATACTCAGTTTCGCTCCTGTGATTGCTGCACGGCTCTTCGAAAGAATGATCTGGTGATGTTTGACTTCTCTCCTGAGGGACCAAAAAGGGAAGTTCTCAGCTTTTTATAGTATGAGGCCTCTGGAGATTTTCACTTTGGGGATGTAAAAACAAGTTTCCTCCCACTATATTAAAGGGAAAAAAAAAAAAAGACTAGAAAGGAACATAGGGAGATTATGATGGTTGGGATATGAGAATGATGGCTAGTTCTTAAAACTCAATTTTTTAAAACTTCATATAATTTATAGCTTTAAAACTAAAATTCTTAGAGAAAGGGGGAACAGATTCATCAGCCTCTGACCTGGGAATAGAGGGGGAATATCAGAGAAGGTAGACTTGCCAGAGCAGAAAGGCAGAGGAATTTCCTAGGATCCTCTTGTTTGGATTGCTGGTTAATGATTAATGAGACAAACTGCTGTGCTTCTCTGGGAGTCGTGATTAGTTTTGCAATTTAAAAAAAAAAAAATTTATCCCAACTCAATGCATCTTCAAATTTTTCCTTTCCATTGTTCAATTAAAAAAGGGAATGTCTCTCAGCAATCAGAGGAATCCCTGATTTAGAAACTGGAATCTCCAACCCCCTCTCCCACCCCACTCACCTGTTGAGGAAGATATACAATGGAACCTAATATCCACATTTCCCCGGTATCATTTCAGAACAGTAGTGCTGTGCATGGGGACAAATGTGTACACATATGAGAGCCCATCTCCCCATAATGTTGGAATAATCCAACACAAAGCCAGATATTTGGTTTGGATATCTGCACTCCCCCATGGTAATACTCCAAGAAGTTCCTTCTAGAATTGCAATCTAGAAAATTGGATCCTTTCCAGATCCTACCCAAATGGTACTTTGTAGACTAGCTGCAGGCTTTTCCATAATACTGGAAAACGCCATCTAGTCTCTGGACCAGGGGTGACCCCAGCTCCAGCTGGACTTCCTGAATTGTTAATTTATCTAGTCACCCATCATTCGTCAATCTTCTCTGTATGTGCCAGGCACTATAAGAGATTCTGTAAGCACAGTGATACACCATCCCTTGCTTGCAGGAAAACCTGTGGTTTCAATGTATTAGGAGAGGGGCTGCAGAAGTACTCTGAAGGTTGCAGAGGGAGAGTAACTCAGGCTGGCAAGGGATGGCACCAAGGGAAGAGAAGGGTAAGAAAAGTGTTGGATGGAAGGAGGCTCTTGGTTGAGCCTCAAGAAGGCCAGTGGAAGGTGGCCGCTTTGTGCAAGTGGACAGAGACCTCTCCGTGAGGAAGGAATGGCATTCAGTAAAGGTAGAGGCGGCTGGTGGGCTCCTTCGGGGACTACACATCATCAAGAATGGCTGGAGCCTGGTGTATGGGATTGTGGCTGGGGCTGGCTGCTGAGGCAGAAGTAGACAGACCATGAGAGGTCCGCTCTGCCATGCGGAGGGGCTTGGGTTCTGCCTCAGTGCTGTGGGGAGGTACTGCAGGATACGCCATGGTGCCATGGGATTAGATTCCATGTTTGATTAACCCTCCCAAATAATGGAAGGTTTATAAGACACTGTGCTTCTTTTGGACTTTTTTTTCCCCTCAAATGAAAGTGATATCAGAAATAAGAAAATCAGGGGACACCTGGCTGGCTCGGTCAGTAGAGCATGAGACTCTTGATCGCAGGGTTGTACGTTTGATCCCCATGTGGGGAGTAGAGATTAAAAAAATAAACTATGACATTCCAAAATATTTTTTAAAATAGGAAATTAGTGTTTTTCAGGCCAGTATAAGCAGCAATTTACAATTGTTTCAGCTGACTAAATGCCAGACTCAGGCTAGGCATCCAGTACCTATTTATTGAATGAATAAATGGGCAAATGAAAGGCTAATCCTCCGTCCAGGCTAGTAGCTTTCACAGTGAAGATGAGTCTGATTTTTGCCAAGTCCGTACCAGGCTTTATAAAGGAGTCCAGTTGCTTCCGGGAGCACAGGGTCTGTCCAGGCTGCTGCTCTCAGCTTGGTCTCCTGGCCATGGACTAGCCAAGCCTCAGCTGTCCCGTTCCTGGCTCCCGAGGTCAGGCAGGCTTGTGTTCCAACAGGTAACTGGGCTACCACTCTTCCTGCCTGGGTTTTACTGCATCCTTAAAGCACCTCCTCTGTTCGCCTGGCTTGAGACTGCCCCCCTCGGTTTCCACAGAACAAGTATTCAGGTCCCTCTGTGTTCCATTTTTCTCTATTTATGTCCCAGTCTGCACTTCTAGAACCCTAAGTATTATTTCAGATCTGGAATCGTATCTGTGCACGTACAAATACTATTTGATGATGCAGGCCGATAAAATGAGAATATCCAGGGAAAAAATTTGAAGAGTTAGGCTTTGCCGATGATGTCTTACTATGGTATAACTTTTTTTTACGAGCACACACGTCGGGAAGGAGGGGGTGGGGGTTGAGAGGGAGAGAGAGTAAAGGTTTTATTTATTTTATTTGATAGAGAGAGAGCCCAAGCAGGCGGAGCAGCAGGCAGAGGGAGGAGAAGCAGGCTCCCTGCTGAGCAGGGAGACTGAGGTGGGGCTCTATCCCACAACCCTGGGATCATGACCTGAGCTGAAGGCAGATGCTTAACAACTGAGCCACTCAGGTGCCCCTGATCAATTGATTTTAGAGTGCATGTGCATGAGCTGGAGGGGAGGGGGCAGAGGGAGAAATTGAGAAGCAGACTCTTGAGTAGTTTTAAAGCAAAGTGTTTAAACTTTCCTCACCTCTGGGTCATCCCCACAAAATCTTAGGGTTCTGGGAGCCCCTGTCTGGAAAAAAATTACTGGTTATCAACAATAAGAATGATGAAGAGTCAGTGGAGGGAAGGATCGTTTGGGGTGGGTGGGTTAACGAGAGCATATCAGACAGGAGAAGCTGAACTCTACTACAGAAATTTTAATACCCCAAATCTCCAGCTCTTGTTAATCAATTTTTAAACTTCAGTGCGTGTGAGGATCCCTTGGGTTCTTACTAAAACAGAGACTGCTGGTCCTCACTCAGCTCCCTATTCAGCACATCTGGGGTAGATCCCGAGAAAGTGCATATTTCACGAGCTCACAGGTGATGCTGATGTTGCTGGTCCCGAGACCACACTTGGAGAACCATGGCCTTTTGAGGTTACCTAAGACTGTGCCCACCTGGCTGCAAGGGGCATCCTCGCGCCTCCCCGTGGCAATTGTCGGGGTTAAGTGAGTACACAGGGATGCTGTGAGCTCTGAATGATGCTTCTATGTGGGCACGGCCAGTCAGGAAACTCTTGCTCATGCTTTTTGTACGTGTTTTGTTTGTTACTTGCGTGTGTGTGTGTGTGTGTGTGTGGTTTTTGTAATGGGCCATGTAGCAGGAACCTCTTTTCCTCCACTTCAAAGCCAGAGGCCATGTGAACTTGGAGGTGGAATGTTTAAGTGGACTCAAGTGCTGTGCTGTTTGACTCGCCCATTATTTAATGTAGGGCTAAAGCTCGGTGTGCTGAGCTCTGTGTGTGTGCGTGTGGTAATGGAAACGTGCACAGGTGAGATTGAAGGTGTGGTGTCAGATCTTTGACTCATCCGCAGGGAAGGAGGAAGGAACTCATCAGCCTTACCACAGCCTTGCCCAAGAAGCTGTTGTTCCCGCTTATACATGAGGACGCTCAGGCAAGCTCTCTCAGGCTCTGCCTTAGCTCCGGGTGTGATTGTAGGGATACGCAGAGCCCTGTGGAGTCTGGGAAATGAGCAGCTGATTCATGCCTCTGGATACCAGAGCTTCGAAGATCATACAGTACAAACAAACCTCGTGGAAAACTGGAACGTGCTTCATCATTAAGCAGCTGCGCTCTGGTGACCAGACCACCGAGGCAGAGTCTGGAACCCTCAGCAGAGAGAGGCTGACAGGGAGACTAGCCCTCGAGTTGGGGCTCCTGTCCCAGCTCCACTGGTCCTCTCCAGCTGGCACCTGGATCCTGTTCCTGGTGTGAACCATGGCAACACAACATTGAGAGGATTGCCTGGGAACATTTCCCCCAGGGTGACACTGGCTCTGGCCCACCTAGTACTTCCGGGGAGATAAAGGCAGCCTGGCACCATCAGAAGAATACAGATTCTCAAATCAGACAGAACTGGGTGCAGACCTTGGGTCTGCCGCTCAAATCGGTTTCCGCAGCACTGAGTGGCGGGTCGCGCCCGTCCCATGGAGGTGTTGTGCAGGTCACGTACAGATGTACGGAGGCTGGGGTCTGGAGCAGAGGACCTGTACTTTGTGAATGATAAGGTTTGGTGGCGTAGATTTGAGAAACTGGAAAGATAGGGAAGTGGGAAAAAAGTGTTTTGATTTCATCGCCCTATCAGTCGAACACTTCTCACTCCAAGTGCGTCACTGTGGACCCCTGAAGACCCATCTGTTGATTTCAGGCTTTATGTGCCATGGGGTGGTCTCCTTGCATGGTACTCTTTAAATGAACAGTCTGTTTTTACATGGCTATAATTAATATAATTTTGTCTTCTGATTTTGAAATTCTGTAATTTCAAAATTACAAATTCTGTAATTTCAGAATTACAAAATTCTGTAATACTGGAGTTCACATAAAACTAGTTTTGGACATCTAACAAAAGAGCAGTGGTTATAGCAGTGGTAATATATTCAAATAGTAAAAAAATAAGCATCCGTTTAAAAAGATAATAAAGGTATATTTGTTAATATAGACACGTACTCATGATTATATGTAAAATGAGACGATTTTACTTAAAAACCAAGGGCCTCCCAGATCTATCTGGACATTCACTATCTCAGCCTCAGCCAGCTTTCAAAGTCTAATGTGCCTCAGAATCACCAAGACCGCCTGTTAAATGCAGTTTTGAATTTAATCCCTAGAGTTCGATTTAGCAGCTGGGGTTCAGGGGTTGGCATTTTTCCAAGGATCCAGGTGATTCTGATGTGGGCACGACACTCCTCCCATTCCTACCTGTTGAAGCTTTACTTAGTTTTCTGCATATTGCCGTCAGCTTTTTCCTGAATTCCTAAAGTATTTCCTGACATGTTTTGCCTGCTTTCTTGTGTTTGGATTTTTGTGAATCCTTCTAAATTTTGTAAAGCTTTTCCTGATCTTCTGAGCAAACCCAGTTGGGCACCTGTGTCACGTTCCTGGGATTTGTGGCAAAGTCCAAGTTCCTGAACATAATATAGATATTAAAATATTTGGAATCCAGGTTTCATTTCCTTTGTAGTGAAGAGAAAGAGGCCAAGCATTTCAGAACTGTTCAGCACCTGCTGTTAGCGGGGAATGGGGTGCCTGGTGGCTCAGTGGGTTGAGCCTCTGCCTTCGGCTCAGGTCATGGTCTCAGGGTCCTGGGATCGAGGCCCAGGCTCTTTGCTCAGCAGGGAGCCTGCTTCCCCCCCCTCCCTCTGCCTGCCTCGTGGTTTCTCTCTCTGTGTCAAATAAATACATAAAAATCTTTAAAAAGGGAGGGGGGAATAAGGGTAGCCTTTCCAACCTTGATAGGAAAAAAAAAATCTTGTTTAAATACCCTGAACTTGGCAATCATACTGTGGAAAGTAAACTTTGTCCTTTGTGCATTTACTTTGGTCTAAGCCAGAGATGGCCAGTGTTTGTTGGAAAGGGAGGTTAAAACCCTTCAAGAAGCTTGTCATTCCAGAAGTATTGCGTGAATATCTTCTAGGATTATTGGTTGGTTTTCATTCTCAAAGTTCATGCCATTGAGGTATTTCAAGGTAAACTTTCTCATCTTGCAGTTCCTTTAGGGGCCATTCATGCTGAAATTGAGACTGAGTTGCACATAAAGTGCCTCTTTACTTAGGTTTTATTGGTCTCCCTCTTTCCTTAAGCCAATTAGGATTGGATCTCCATGTCACGTTTTGTTGTCTTAGGTCCTAGCCTTGTGTAACAGGCCAGCTGTTGCAAATCTGTTGTTATACAGTTACAACAATTGTTAAGTATTATGTTCAGATGATATTGAATTTCCCCCCTTGCCTGTGAGGGGACTAAATCATATTCTGTACACATCTGTGATTATTTTAGCCTTAAAAGCATTAATAGCTACAAAAAAAGCATTCTGCAGAAGGAAACCTAAAGAGCCAGGTTTTTTAGCTTGTTCAGAGAAAGTTCTTCCTTGGGGCACCAGGGTGGTTCCGTTGGTTAAGCTTCTGACTCCTGATCTCAGCTCAGGTCATGTCTCAGGGTTGTGAGTTCAAGCCCCGTGGTTTTTGGTGGTGGTGGCGGTGCTTTTTCTTTTAAGATTTTATTTATTTATTTTACAGAGACACAGCAAGAGAGGGAACACAAACAGGGGGAGTGGGAGAGGGAGAAGCAGGCTTCCTGCTGAGCATTGAGCCTGACGTGGGGCTAAATCCCAGGACCCAGGGATCATGACCTGAGCCGAAGGCAGATGCTTAAGCCACTGAGCCACGCAAGTGCCCCTGTTGTTGTTTTTTAAAGTAGGCTCCACACCCAGCCTTAAAAAAAAAAAAAAAACACTTTGCTCACATGAAAATGTTAACTTCGTAGAATTGAAATTCCAGATTACTTAAGAAATCCTACTGGGGAACAGAAGGTTCTGGATAATGAAATGGTTCTGATGGGAAATCACGGGATGGATTATACTTGTCCACATGGCAGACTTAGAATCATTCTTCCAAACTCTGTTCAGAAGTCATCTGTAAAGCTCTTCATGATCTCCCTGCTTGGAAAGAATGAACCGTTTCTTTTATTCTGCATGCACAACAGGACCTTATATACACTTCTGTGGCCGTGTATGTCACCGTCTAGTGCAATTATATGTTTGCACATTGCTGTTCTCACTAGATCAGAAGCTCCCTGGGTGTGGAGAGTATAACTTATACCTGTGCCGTCTGAAAAAATGGCATTTTGTGGGTGTTTCTGAGACATCCTGCGTTTACAAAATTTAAAGCAGCACCCTCTCATGAAACATGTACCCAAAATACTGTTGCAATAAATGGAGAATGAATGGTGAAAAAGACAGGCTGAGTATCTGTTTCTTCCTGGATTTCTCATGGCAACTGAGAGTTCCTCAGCCTGTGGGACCCCTGATTTAAGGGACTGGATCTGAAATTCCAGGGAGACCTGCTCCCCATTAGCCCATCAGCTGCTGTGATATTCCCACCGCCAGGCTCTTGAATTCCACAGAAGGCTTGCTATCACAGGTATTTGAATGTATATGCGTGTGATAGATTTTGAACATATTCCTCAATTTCTAATTTTAAAGTCTTTGTATTAAGAAAGGCTGATGAGGGGCGCCTGGGTGGCTCAGTGGGTTAAGCCACTGCCTTCGGCTCAGGTCATGATCGAAGGGTCCTGGGATCGAGCCCCGCATCGGGCTCTCTCCTCAGCAGGGAGCCTGCTTCCCCCTCTCTGCCTGCCTCTCTGCCTACTTGTGATCTCTGTCTGTCAAATAAATAAAAAAAAAAAAAAAAAAGAAAGAAAGGCTGATGACTAAAAGAGTCGATGTTAGAACTGAAAGGGACCTCTTCATTTTACTGATTAGGAATCCACTCCTCCTGAGAGACGGGCCGTTTTCTTTAGTGGAAGGAGCCCCCGAATTGAAGTCAAATAGGTCATGTCTTGCCTTTGGGGTTCAGATCACAGCCTCTTACTGGCTGTGTGATCACAAGCAGCTTGCTTAAGTGTTTGGAAGATCAGTTTTCTCATTTGTAAGGTTTGGTTGAAAATCCGTCTCCATGGGTCATGACCAGGGATTACTGAGATAACGTGAACCCGAGTACCGACCGTAATGTCTACACAGAGCGAATCCTCGGTGATCTTTGGTCCCTGCTCTTCCTTGCCCGAATCATGCTCCTCACAGCAGGATTAGGACTTAGAAGTATTCCTTGAGGCATCCTTAGCATGGATTCTGGTTGCAGTTTTCTTGACAGGACTCAACGCACATCAGGGACATTCAAGGAGCTGTGTCATACCGGTGTTTGACACCAGACTCTGGATTTGTTACTTTAAAAACCATCTCCCTTCTAAGTTCTGTGTTTTATTCCTTGTTGCTTCTTCACTTTCTTTGAGAATTACAGCACCCTCCCCGTCAACCATCAGCTATAACTTAAGTATGTATAATGGGGTGAATGAGCAAGGTCATTCCTATAAAGCACTAGGAACTCAGAGCCAAGTATACACGTGTTTTGGAAAAAGCAGACCCATGTGGCCTAATCAGTCTTCAATTTTTAAAAGTTACATTCTGAAATAATAAGTGAAATATCTGTGCTAAATCGGAGGGGTTGGGGCTGGAAGTGAACTAAGCATTTTGAGCGCGAGGGGTTAGTTTCACACGCTTCGGGCGTTTAGAGACGCGGGTGAGGTGGGAGAAGCAGCAGTTTGCGCTCTCTGCTCGTTCTCCCAGAGTTCGTCTGTCATTTGCAAACACAACTTACTTTGCTACGTCTTTCTTCCCTGTAAAGGCAGAAACCTGTGGGTTCTTGTCGTGGGGCGCTTCCCAAAGGAGCACAGAATTGGGATTCCAGAGTTCAAATACGTGGCCAACATGCATGGAGACGAGGTATGTGTGCGGCTCGAATATCTGAAATGTCACCAGGGACACGTCCCCTCCAGTCTCTCGCGCTCCATATAAATGCTAAGGAAGGAAGCGGTATAAATCGTTCCAAAAATCTGGAAAGGTCTTCCTGTGAGGACTTCTGGGAGAATTTAAGGAATCGGGCCTGGCAGCCACCACAGCCAGTGCCCCCAAAGGGTCACCAGAGCTACTCTAGCCTTGCACAGCCAGCTGAGGCCCCGAAACCCGTCCCAAGTTGACAGTCCCCCCTCCCGGTGGGCATCAAGGTGACCCAGCTAAGGAGCTCTGTTATATTTGAACTCAAAACAGTCAGAAGACCCCAGAGAGCTGTCCGAATTCCTAATAGCTGGCTTTTTGAAAGCTTTTGTCACCTTCTCATAATCTTCTACTCCGTGTTTTCAATATTGAAGTTGGAGCAATCAAACTTAGGTTCTCTTACTCAATGAACGCTCTTTAATTTTATAATAATGTCTCGCCTCTTTTCCAACTTCTCAGAGATAATCTCTCATTTTGTTTCATTTTGTTTGATGTCATGTTATTTTTTTGTTGTGCACATTACCCCCTTAACCCCTCCTGCTTGGCAGTCATTCCTGTCAGGCCTTTGAGGGCGCGTCTCCTACTCTTACCGTGCTCCCTTGGAGGATTCTGGGAATGTGACAGCTGTGGTATTTTCTGTTCCCAGGACCTTATGGGCCTGGGCAGTCAAGTGGAAGGGAAAGATAGTTCCCAGTCATCACAGTCGAGAAAATTCCCATGGCAATGTGTATAGCGCCCTCTAAAACATGCTTACCTTCAAGGAATGTCAATGTAAAGGCGTAGCGCCCTAGGTACAACCCTGTGACTTCTGAGGACACTGGGGAGTTGGCAAAGGTGGTGGCAGGCTCTCTCCGGTGCTGGCCTTCCTGTCCTGGCTTCAGCCTCCCCAAACCCAGGCTCTGTGTGAGCAGGATCCTCCTCTCAGGACACGTGCTGCCCGGTCTGTCCTGCCGGCAGGGGCTGCTCCTCGCAGCGGAAGGAAGATGCAGATGCTCGCCTCTAGGGAAGGTGTAGGCTGGGGGGCCTGATTTGTGAGTGGAGGGAGGGTCAGTCCCCACATGACTTTCCTGAGTGCGGCTGGGCTGTGCCTGTCAGACGCGAGTGTGCCCGGTGTTGTGGTAAGAGAGCTGTTGGCCACAGAAGGCAGCCCGGACGTGCCCCTCATTGTGTCATCTGTGGATCCAGGCCTGCGGAATCCAGCTTCAGTATGAGGCCAAGAGCACGCATTAAGTGCAGGAGTGTATTTGTTGAGTGCCTGGCACTTCGCAGGTTCCAGTGTGCTGCTCAGAGATAGTCCTCCGAGCTGAAACTTTGAAGGACAAGCCGGGGTCCTTTCCCTCACTCACCTCCGAGCTGGCTTCTTCCTAACATGCGCCCTCCCAGACTTCTGGCCTCTTGCTGTCCAGGTAGTTGAGGCATCCCCATCAAATCGGGGCTGTCGTTCACCCTGAGTCTTTGAGGAATGCTCAGGACTGAGGTCAAGAAGGGGAAAAGTCCCGGTGTGCCTTGGGGCAGGGACCTGAGACCCCGTGATCCCCCGCGTGTCCCAGCTGGTGGCAGTGTCTGGGCTCATGGGCCACTGAGGAACTTATCCGGAACGTGAGATCTTGTACCTTCTGCCCTCCTGGTGCCGCGAGGAGCTGGGGACAGTGATGGCTTCACACAGATGAGTCTGTTGGAGTAGAGGGTCCGACTACCTAGCCACCTTCTGCTCTCAGATCTTTTGGAATCGAAAAAGCATTTTTGAGAACTCACTATAAAAAGCTATACAGCTAACATTTTAGGGTACTGGTTTTCACCTTCGTTAGATGGATACATTGCTATTCCGCCACAGATTTTGGGTGCTGACCTCAGGACATATGGATCTTCTAGGAGTCTGTGGGCCTCGTGTGGGGAATCCCGCAGGTGACATATATGCACAGAGTGTGGCCTGGTAGACAGAAGTGATCACACGCTTTTTAAAATGTTTCCCCTCATACCTGGACCCCACCCCACATAGGAGTGTGTTTCCCACACTTAGCACACAGCTAGATGGCAGTGAGCGTCAGCCACATTAGGAAGACCCTGTTCCGCTGATCCTACCTGTTATTTAACCCCATGGCTTTTTACCTTATGTTCTTATACCTTGTTTCAGAATCCGGTCTTTTTTAAATTAAAAATGATCTGTTGTTATTATAAAATCAATCATGAGCATCTCAGAAAAAACAAATCACCACCACCACCACCACCACACAACATTGTATATTGACCTTCCAAAAATAAGTAGCTAATTTCTTACTATTTCTCCTTCTAGATGTTTTTGTGTGCATGTGTGCATATCTATTAAATGAGCTATGCTGATTTGCTATGTAACAATTAAGTTAATACTAGCTATCCTTTCAATAAGAATTTATCCTGTCTTTACATTTCTACCCCACTTTCTGGATTCTCCGATGTCCCCCAGATTGTCTACATCAGGATCCAGTCCAGGACCACACAGCACATGTGGTCCATTTGCCTGGATCTTTTACTCTAGCATTTAAGGATCTTTTCATGACTCTAGACTTCATAGAAACCTAATCAGTTGTCTGTCCTGCAGAATGTCCCACATTCTGGATTTTTTGCTTCCTTCCATACAGTATTATTGAACTTGTGCCTCTAGTCCCTGTTTCCTTCCAAATGGAAGAGAAATGTAAAGGTTTGCTGTATTTAGGTGAAACATTTTTTGGCTAATAAACCCTTAGGAATTGTGAAGATGGATTAATTTGGCTGATGCTAAGGGCTGCAAAAAAGCAAACTTCAGATAGCAAAGTCAACTTAAAATGGCCCCTTTGCAGGCAAGTATTGTGATAAAAGAAGTGATGTTACCCCTCCTCTTGTATAATATTTTTCTTGTCTCCCATCACCCTGTCTTTGCCTCACATCCTTCCAATGACACCAGCTCACCGCGCCTCGTTGGTCAGACTGGCAAGTTACCTTCTCCACCATGCTTTCCAAGCTCATGATAACACGAGCCAACATTAATGAGCGTGGGCTACACTAAGTGCTTGGTGGGGGATGTGCTTGGTGGTAGGCTGTCTGAGTCCTAGCGCAAGCACTGGGCCTCACCCAGCTATGGTCTGCCTGCTTGACTCTCCTTGCTGCCTTCTAAGTGTTCTGTTTGCACTCTTTATATTTTGACGTGTACATCTATGATCTGTTTGAATGGACACATAACAGTGCCCCTCAATGAGAAGAGTTGGTGTCATTCAACATGTAAAAGAGTGACAAGCTCTTACGTAATGCTGGATAGAAACCCTAGTCCCTCTCTGTCCCTTTCTTTTTTGTACTCCCTGCCTCCCCCTCCTTGATAGCTGTGGAGTCAGGCAGGGTAGCTAACAGCGCCCTTTGACAAGTCTTTGCCACCTGGTGTTCATGCTCTTTTCAGAACAACGTGAGAGAAGTGTTTCTGAGTTCTATCTTTCTCATTTTCCTAAGACTAGCAAGTGTTTTTTCATTTATCTGAGCCCTCTGCGCGCGCACACAGGGACACGTTGCCTTATAGAAGCCCTGATCCTAGTTTTGACTTGTGCAGGCTCCTAGTCGGCTGCACAGACATAGCTGAAATCTAGTGAGGGTTTCTGTTTGGAAGGGGTGATGCCAGCACAAGCTGAATGAGGCTCCCTACCATCCCCTCCCCGCACCAATCCTGACACTGTTTGAGAATGGGGTCTTTGTCTCCCTTGCCCTCCTTCTGCTCCTGGCTGGCTTTGTCGTAAGCTATAACCAGTCATCTACCAGGCTCCGAAACTGGAACATCTAATACCTTCAGCCTCGATGTGGGCAGGGGAGAAGCCTGGGAAAATCCGCTCCTTTTTCCTTCCTCAAGGCCTCCTCACACTATCTGTGCCTGTCTCCTACCCCATGGTTTTTAAACTTTGTAGAAAAAGAAAATCTTGGCTAATCTCTAGGTTACTGAGACATCTCTAATTGCTCTCTAATGGAAATGCTGAAGTGAGGCATGACTGAGTGCTGAGAAAGTGGACTGCCTGTAGTTTCAGCTAATCTAGTACTAGGCAAAGTAGAGGTCACAGGCTGGGTTCACAAAGTTCCCCTGACCTCAGGGCCAAGGTCTTAAGTAGTATGGGGAGTAGGTTTTCAATATGTGCTTGTTATGCTTAACTGAATTGCCAATTTGGATTCTATTTTTTTCCCCCCAAGCTCCAATTTCTCAAACATCATTAAATTACTTTTATTATGATGGGTTATTCGGGTTGACCTTTTTTTTTTTTTTTTTTTTTAAGATTTTACTTATTTGTTTGTCAGAGAGAAAGAGATCGCGCGTGAGAGAGAGCACGTGCAAGCAGGGAGAGTAGCAGGCAGAGGGAGAAGCAGGCTCCCTTCTGAGCAAGGAACCCAAAGGGGGACTTGATGCCAGGACCCTAGGATCATGACCTGAGCTGAAGGCAGACGCTTAACCCACTGAGCCACCCAGGTGTCCCTAGGGTAGACTTTTGAAATATCCACATCACACTTAGAATTTCAGATTTGGGTGGCATTAATGTATAGTTCATTGTGTTCTAAATATATAAATTGAATATATATATAAATTGATATATATCAATCTAAATATATAAATTGAAAGCAAAAACATTCCCTGGATAATAGTGACCATATTTTTCAACCTAAAAATAAAGGATAATGGTAATTATTTTCACACACCTTCTTAGGCATATAAGAGAATTTATGAGATGTAGTTTGTATGCTTAGATGTCTGTATTTAGAGGGTATTTTAATGGTTTATATGAACACTAAGACATAGTATCTGAATTTTGCCTGTGTTGGAAAATCTGAGATGTGTAGTCAACCTTCAGTACAGGTTCCAAATGTACTAAAAAACAAAACAAAACAAAAATTAAAGCTTGTCCTTCCAGATGCCATTTGCCAAGTTCTTTTTCCTACCATTATACAAGATGATAGCAAAATGTCCTCAGTCATGCAGTGTGGCTTTAAAGCATTATTTTTTTCCTTTTGGAGGTAGAATTAATCTTTATTTCAGAAGAGGTATCTGATTCTTTTTAAACATGTATTATTTCTCCTATAATTGTGCTTTTTCTCTTCATCTTCATGCTTTCTCTTCATCTCCACTTTTGGTAAAGGCTGGGCTAGGGTGACCAGATATCCTGAGTCCTTGGCCCTGGAAAAACGGTTCAATGTTGAAAATGGTTCAAAGGAAATAACTTGATCATTTGTACATCTGCCCTCATTAAGCAGCTTAAGTCCTCTTGTTTTCAGAAATTTCTTCCTTTTTTTTTTAAAGGTGTGTTTTTTTTTTTAAAGATTTTATTTATTTATTTGACAGAGATCACAAGTAGGCAGAGAGGGAGGCAGAGAGAGATAGGAGGAAGCAGGCTTTCCACTGAGCAGAGAACCTGATGCAGGGCTCGATCCCATGACTCTGGTATCAGGACCTGAGCCGAAAGCAGAGGCTTTAACCCACTGAGCCACCCAGGTGCCCGTTTTTTTTAAGATTTTATTTATTTATATGACAGAGAGAGATCACAAGCAGGCAGAGAAGCAAGCAGAGAGAGGGGGGGAAGCAGGCTCCCTGCTGAGCAGAGAGCCCGATGTGGGGCTCAATACCAGGACCCTGAGACCATGACCTGAGCCAAAGGCAGAGACTTAACCCACTGAGCCACCCAGGTGCCCCAAATTTCTTCCTTAGTATAGTCTTGACCTTGTGATGGATTTGTCAGCAGTAATCAGCAATCATTTATTGAGTGCATTATATCCCCAGAGCAGGGCAAGATACCAGCTCTACAGAGAAAGCCTATTAGGATCCCTGCCCTCTAGGCTTAGAAGATGGAGTGGGGGTTGGGGTGGTCAGTCAAGGTCAGTCAGGGTTAGTCAGGCCATTGTAGTTTTTGTGGGTGGTATTAGGAGAAACACAATCGTGTAGAGTTCTGGGGCCACATGTGCAGATCATGAATCCAGACTTTGGGAACCCAGGGAAAAGTCTGCTAGATAATGTAATATTTAAGCTAATATTTGAAGAAGGATTTAACGAGGCAATCAGACGTATGAATTAAATCGATAACCATTTGGGGAGTCCCAGAGCTCATAGGCTTTTTTTTTTTCACTGAGAGACTGCATTATAGTGTAGCATTTTTAGAAACAGATTCCATCATTGGAATAGATGGCTTTTTTTTTTTCCTCTCTCTCTCTCAAAGTTACCTAGATTGTAGACTCTTAAAAAAATTTTTTTCACTGTTAAAGAACATTCTTCGAAGAGCTACAACACTCATTTTTATCTCTTTAGCAAATTCCGCCTTGAATATAAACTCAAACTGATGGAGAATTTATTTTCTGCTTTCTGGGTTTTGCCATTTTAACTGGAGCCTTTCGGTGAAAGGCTCCCAAAACTGGTATGTTCATCCAGCCTTTCAGTCTCTTCATGAGGGATTCTCATATAAAGTCTACACCCTCACAGAGAGGAAGTGAGTGTGCTAAATGGAAAGCTGATTAAGCTATTGGGATTGCTTTGACCATGTTCTTTTTTTTAAATCTGGACTCTCTAAGGTTTCAGATTCAAAGACTTAATTTTAAAGAAGGGAGGTTTATGCATAAAACATGAATGAGTGCTTGAAACATTTATATTAAGGTTGGGAAGAATTAATTTGAATAATATTTGGCATAAATCTGCTGTTAGGAAGGCAGCAAAATATAGCCCAACAGAAAGAGAGGGCTTTAACTCCTTGAAATTTTAGCTGTTTAACCTCAGCATTTTTTAAGTTACTGGACTCTTTATTGGTTCTTTACCATATTTCCAAGGTTTTTTTTACTTATCCTCTGTAGTTAAGGACTTAATGATTTGTTTTGGAATGTGGAGACAAAACAGAATATACCTCAGCTTTACATTTGTTTACTTGGAAGAATCATGATTTTATTGGTTTTGTAAAAATAATAAAGGTTTTCTTTAAAAAGTGATGCCAGAAAAGTAAAAGGAGTAAAAATCATTCAGAATACTATCACTCAGAAATAACCATCATTAATATTTGCCAGACATCATTCTAGAAATCTGTGGATTTTCTGTAGTAAGAGAATGAGAAGGATTAAAAGGATATAAAATAAAATGGGTGTCATATTCTGTGTTACCCTTTAAATAAGTATGAGATTTCATTTTACTTAGGATAAAACCGAAGTGAAACTCAAGTAACCAATGAACTTGATAAATATTTTCTCAAAATAAGGAATTATCAGAAGATTCTTCCAAAGTCAAGAAAAAAATGAGGGAAAATTTGAAAATTGTAATCATTGAAAATACATAGTTTTTAGCTGTTAATAGAATCTTCTACTTCTAAGCCCTTGATAGGAACACTGATCTCCCCGAGCCCCTGCCCTCTGTTAATGATAAACATTAACTTTTCCATTCTGCTCTGGGCCTCAGTCTCGTTCTGTGGCCTACCTGTAGCTCCTGGACTCCTCTTTGTTCTCATTTGCTTTGAGTCAGGCAAATGTCTTGGCCAGCTCCCGTCTTGAGTTGTGGCGCGCTTGCGACTGTTCAGTTGAGAAAGTTGAGGGAAAGTCACATCTTGAGCCACATGGGGACTCTGACATGGCTCCTCTGTCCTCGCCTGGGCACTCAGGTGGGCCTCGGGTTCATCCTGATTCATCCCTCTAACTGAACCAACCATCTGACAGGCACGACTGACGTTTAGAAATTTCAGGAGCTACAAGTGACTCCTGGTCACGGCCTCCTCCCTTTCTCTAACCTTCTCCTCCTCACCCACCCCTGAGCAGAACGCTCCTTAAATCGCCACACTTTCCACATGTACACCAACTTTCCACATGTACACCAACTTTTCACATGGAAACCCGCTTTTCACAGACGACACTCACCAAGACCCTTGCACTGGCCAGCACGTAGCTCATGAGGTTGCTTCCAGGGTGCTTGAGCTCCTAAAACAGACAGCTGGAAACCTAGTGTGTGGCTTACTTGACTTCTTTGGTTATTAGTTTGTAAGGACTTTTTCAAGCTGACAGTTTTTTGTGGGTTTATTTTTCAAGATTTTATTTATTTGAGAGACAGAGTGAGCAAGGGCAGAGGCAGAAAGGAGAAGCATTTGTAAGGCTGATCACAGGATTGTGACCTGAGTTGAAGGCAGACGCTTAACCCACTGAGCCACCTGGGTGCCCCATAAGCTGACAATTTTGACTATAAAAACAAAAATCAAGGTAGTAGAAGAAGATAGAAATAAGTAGGAAAAAAGTGAAGTCAGAATTGAATATATTTCCACTCTGAAATTGATGGCTACCTGTGAATATGTAATTTATATCTTCCAAATCTCCTGAGTCCCAATTTCAAGTATTCCATGTTCATTAGGATAACAAAGTCATAAAATGTGGTTTCTCTCCTTGTCAGTGGGGGGACTAGTGGGAGGAATGACCGTTCGAGGATTGCTCATCCATTGCACCACAGTGAGTTCATACGGTTGGAGTTGTAACTGGAAACTCCTGTCCTGCTCATTGCCTCCATGGGTGCTTCTAGAGCCAGCCCCTAATCACCACGGCCCCACATTTCCTGGGGACTAATCCTCAGCAGCAGCTGATCCTAGGTAAGAGGCCAGCATTCCTTTCTCAGAAGCAGATTCCTTGAGCCCAGTATTATAGAGACATGTTGATCGAGTCTAGTCAAATCTTTCTATAATGAGGCTGATGTAAGGATGACTTTTTAAAATAATAATAAAATAGTCCTCACCATTGGGAATTATAAAACGAGATCTCCTGTAGGTCTCTAGTTTCCCAGTCACTGGTGCTACATAAGATAATCAGGTGGATATGACTGTTCTTATTTTCATAGTCCTGCTTTTTTTTTTTAAGATGTTATTTATTTATTTGACAGAGATCACAAGTAGGCAGAGAGAGAGGAAGGGAAGCAGGCCCCCTGCTGAGCAGAGAGCCCGATGCGATGCGGGGATGCAGGGCTCGATCTCAGGACCCTGGTATAATGACCTGAGCGGAAGGCAGAGGCTTTAACCCACTGAGCCCCCCCGGGTGCCCCTCATAGTCCTGCTTTTTAACAGTGTACTTCAGAAACCTATCTAGCAAAATGGTAACGACACAAAGGTTTTTCATTTCTTCCGTAAGCAAAAAGTGAGTCAGTTTAAAGAAAATATAAACGAAGCAGTAGTATAGAAGATACGGCAAAAAAAAATTATGAGGATGATGTGCGAATGACTCTAGTTTTGGTAACACAAGAATGTGGCCATCAGAAATATGCAGATACGTCAAACATTGCACAAGTGTTCAAGAGGGGAGTTTGGAAATAGGGGGATATTAAAGTCTGAAACCTACTTAAGTTATACTTGTTACAAACCTGAATTCTTCCCTATTAAAATCTACATTTGTCTACAGTGTCTGATGCAGTGGTTGTCACCCTGCTGTTGGCCGAGACACACACTGCGGCGTGTGTCTGCACCGCCCTCCTGAATGCCGCCTCTGCCCTTCTACTCCAGGAAGTGTTTTGGAAGGGAAACAAATTGGAAACGTAATAAGTGTAACCTTTATCCCACCTAATTCATTTTGTAAAAAGTAAATTCTTTACAGACAGATACGTTTTAAAAAAAAATATTTATTTTTAATTTTTGCTTAACAGTTTTCAGCACCCCCTGTGACTAATTGCCACTTGCAGAGCCACCACATGGTATCACATTTGGTTTCAAACACCAAACTGTAGTAGAATCCCTCATTGGGGAATTTGGGCTTTAGGGACTATTTTCCTCTGACCTAATACTATCCCATTTTGTCTTTAACACATACAGACTGTGGGGCGGGAGCTGCTACTCCATTTAATTGAACATCTTGTAACCAACGATGGAAAAGACTTGGAAATCACAAATTTAATCAACAGCACCCGGATACACTTCATGCCTTCCATGAACCCAGATGGCTTTGAAGCGGTCATAAAGCCCGACTGTTTTTACAGTAATGGAAGGTAAGGATGGGCTGGTCTATTTAGAATAACAAGGCCCCCGCCAGACAGCACCCCATGGCCTCGACAGTGAACCAGCTCAGCCTGGGTCATGTCCTTGCCATGCTGAAAATGCTTCAGGCTGCCACTGCTTTGAAGATGAAAAGTAAAATCCCCAAGAAGACGCTATACTCCTGGGCCCACCCTGCTGCTCGCCCTCGCTCACCACTCCCCAGCCGCTTGGAGTCTCCTTCATCTCCTGGACCGACCTGGTTCTTTCTCGTCTCAGGCGCTAGGCAGACCTCATTTCCCACTCCTCATGCCTCTCACTGCTAAACAGTGTTTGCTCAAAGACTCCCTCCCTGATCTGTCCTATATTAGGCCCTTGGTTCATAGCACCTGCCACTTCACCCTCGTAGCACAAATTTTAAGGTCTGATTTCTTGTTCAATGTCTCTCTCCACACGAATCTGTAAGCTTCCCGGGGGCAGGAATTCTGTCACTCCTGTTGCTCACTGTGAAATCTCCAGAGCCTAGCTAGGCACTCAGTAATTACCAGTTGGTTTATTAAGACAGTACAAGAACTAACTGAAAAAGGAGGAGGGAATCAGGCCGCCTGGCTGGCTCATTCGGTTAAGTGTCTGACTCGATTTTGGCTCAGGTCTTGATCTCGGGGTTGTGAGAGCGAGCTCTGCGAACTCTCTGTTGGGCTCCGTGCTCAGTGGGGAGTCTGCTTCTCTCTCTCTCTGTCCTTCCCCCTGTTTATGCTCGCGCTCTCTCTAAAATAAATAAATAAGTCTTTAAAAAAAGAACAGGGAGTCTTACAATATTTCTGATTTAAACAGTTTATTTTGTTGCAATCTGCCTCAGGAAGTTTAGAATTTCTCAAATGTCTAGTATACATTTATATTTGTCCAAACATTTGTTTGCTTTTATAAAAAATATAAAATCTCACCACTTGATTCCCTTCAACTTTAGGTTTTTCTAGTGTATTTAAACATGGCCAGCCCATTTTCCAGAAATACATTTGTATAAAGTAGCATGTTTCTGTCACCAGTTGCCATGCAACAAAACATCCCTAAATTGAGGGAATTAAATCCTTTTTATTTACTCTCAATTCTGTAACTTAGGAATTTAGACAAGCCAGAGCAAGGCTGGCCAATCTCTGTACCATCCTGTCTGGAGCCTCAGCTGGGTCCTGGCACATGGCTGGAGTCTCAATTCTGGCTGTCACCTGGGTTCCTCATTTCCCCAGGTAGACTCTCCACAGGACTAGCCCAGAGGCTCAGGCTTCCCAAAGAGAGTGTTCCAAGAGCAAAAGCCCCAAAATGCAAACACTTATCATAGCCCTGCTTACCGCACAGCAGCTACTATCCCACTGGCGAAAGCAGGTCACACAGAGGGGCTGCAGAGTGCGTGAATGCCAAATGTGGCCCACCCGAGGCTCCCGGGACAGTGTCCACCTTCCCTGTTTTCACATCTGGAAGAACACTTGGGGCACAAACCAAAGGCACAAACCAAAGTGATACACATGGCACGAATCCACTCCCTCATATACCATCAGGAAACCCTAAAATATTCTTTCTTTTAAAGGGAAAATACTAACTTCTATGACCTGAACAGAAATTTCCCCGATGCTTTTGAATTTAACAACGTATCAAGGCAGCCTGAAACTGTGGCCGTCATGGAGTGGCTGAAGACAGAGACGTTTGTCCTCTCTGCAAACCTCCACGGCGGTGCCCTGGTGGCCAGCTACCCGTTTGACAATGGTGTTCCAGGTGAGCAAACAACGACCGGCCTGGCCTCCTGAGTTCCAAATGGGGCTGCAAAGCTGACCTCTGGAGGGGAGGAGTGTGCCTTCTTGTCTTCGCTGCCAGGGGTGGCGTTTGCTCACCTCTGAGCCACCCGTCCTACCGTTTATAAACCGCAGGTGGGCAGTGTGGCTGACCTGACGACCCACAGGGTTACTGGAGGGTCACCGGGAAGATAGTAAAATTGGGTTGGAATACCCCACATAGGCCAAAGGCCTGAAACAAAATAAAACCAGAACGTACCCTTCTTTGCTAATCCTAGGAGCAGTCATTTGACTCCTTTTAAAACTCTGGGATGAGGACTTAAAATGAGAGCAGTGCCTTTATTTAACCCCACAGTATGCAAGGAGGGTTCACCAGCCTTGAGAAATTAACGAGAGTGACTGAGAGGATATCTAACTTGGAAGCTGATACAGGAGGAGTTGGAATACACATCTGGTTTATTTTGTGTGGTACCACTCTGTGTTCGTGACAAACGAGGAGCACTCATGGGAGTGGGTGGAGGGCCCTCGGGGAAAGCAGGGTTTCTGCAGGTGAAGCGATGGCGTGTTTGCTGACACAGCGCCCGATGCGTTTCCAAGTGCTCGTACTCTGACACCAACAGAAAGGTCTTGCTTTGTCTTTCACACACAGCGACAGGCACATCACACTCCCGTAGCTTAACCCCTGATGACGATGTTTTCCAATACCTTGCACGTACCTACGCTTCTAGAAATCCCACCATGAAGAAAGGAGACCAGTGTAAAAACAAAATGAACTTTCCTAATGGAATCACAAATGGCTACTCTTGGTATCCACTCAAAGGTAAGTTTCTCTTCCCTTCTAGCATTCTCCTTCTTGCCTTCCTCCAGAGATGCCAGCTGGCTTTTGTTGACCCCAGCAGTTGTCAAAGTTTGTTGCGCATGATGCTGTCCCTTCTGTCATGTCTCTGTCAGCTAATGTCCCAGAAGCAGGGGGATGGGGGGGGTGACTGCCCAAGAGCTGCTCAGATACTTGCTCAGCGTTTACCTATGTGAGCCGGGAACTACGCCAGGGAAGTTGCCAGGACGCAGCCCCTACCCTCCGGCTTAATAGGAAAGAGCAACGTGCAACTAAGTAATTGTGGTGGCAGTGTAATTAGAATAAAAAGGAGAGATTTAGAAAAGGTACAGCGTGCCACAGAGGTGGAAGGCCAGGATACAATTGGGAGTAGAGAAGACCCTGGAGAAGTGTAATGCTATGTCACATCAACCAGGGGCAGCTGCTAATCCAGCTACTATGGCCACATACCAGTGGGATCCAAATATTGCCAGGCCGTCTGGTTTATAAAATAAGCTGAACTTGTACATGAGGTATCGTGATTTTTAAAGCCACTTTGCAAACTGAACAAAAATGCTTCTTCAGCTGGATACGAGGTGGGTTGCGGGGGCTCCAGTTTTCTGCCTGGCCCATGAGGGAGGGAATAGGGAGACTGCCATGTGGGGATCACGGGATGAGGGCTGGGGAGGAGGATGTTCTTGTGACAAGAATTGTGTAAGCGAGCCCAGGGATGCAGGAGAACTGGGGCTAGTTGGGGGCCTGGGAGAGGGCAGACGGGGACCAGGTCTCGTGGCTATGGCCGCAGTGGAAGGTGCCCCCTTAGAGACTGGGTCAGCGGACCCTGTCTGAAGCACACTGTTTGCTGCATCCCGGCGCACAGACCCCTTTCCTGGTGTCACTGTAGCAGAGACCTCCGTGTAAGCAGTGGGGCCAGCGAGACCCTGCAGCAGTCCATGCTTCTCCCTGCTGTCCCCGACACAGCCCCTGCCACAGGCCTGGTGCCTGCTCCTTACTCTTCACAGGCGGCAGAGGGCTCCCTCCCACCCCGGGGCAGAGCCGTAGAGCCGTCCCTTGGGGGCAGTCTGCAACCCTTGGGGCAGCTCCAGAGGTTTGGGAAATGAGCCAGGAACCTAACGTTGCTGTCCAGGAACCTAATGTTGCTGTCGGGAACTGTTCCCAAGTGGACCTGGGGGGACACGGTGTATCCGGAGAAGAAAAGCAGGCAGAGCCAGCCACTGTGAGGAGCTTAGAGCATTCCAGCTTGGTCTGGAGGTTTTGTACCCCAGGCCTGACCCCCTTTATCCAGAGCCGTGCACACTCCACGCTTAGCAGCCCCACCCCTGCGTGCTTAGGACACCTGTTCCGCCGTTTATGTTCTTTCTACCTGAGAAGCATCCAACCAAGGACTTTGGTTTTCTTTTCTTTCTTCCTTTTCTCTCTTATTTCTTGGTGAAAACAAGGTCAGAAATACAAAACTTAGAAGGTAAGTAAATACAAAGGACAGGAATTCTTCCTGCTAGAATTTAGATCTACATAGATATTACTTAATATAAACTTTTGATATAATATTTTGACTATTTTCTTAACATGAGGTTGTTTTCCCCAACTCACTACTTCCTGACGGAATTGAGAATACATATTTTATTAGGCAGATAATCGAGTTTAATAAGTTAAAATCTGGCAGAAAGTGACTTCCTTCAAAGTTACTGTATTTCATCAAATCCAAGATGCCACAGATTATAAAATACACTTTCCAAGGAAGGAAAGAAAATGTTTCTGGACAATCTAATGACAATGGTGTTTTTCAGTCATCAAGTTTAAGATCAATAATTCAGATTTTAAAATATAAAAAGTTTTGCATCTGGGAAATATAAAATAAGATTATAACCCTCTGAAAATAGGGTCTCCAGAAGTGAGAACTGGGAGGGGTGTTTGGGTCGCTTCTCTCCTGGGAGCTGGCCGGGCCCCCTTCCTTTTATCCCCGAAGCAGCTCCGTGTCATGGGCAGGAACACAGGGCCTTGAGCATGATGGCCTATGCTGGGCTCTACACTCACTGGTATGTCACTCACCCTCAGGGACTGTCTCCTCGTCTATAAGACATGGGGAGTCACTGCCATGACAAATTCTTCAGATGGTACCCAGTCCTAGTGAACGATCACTAAATGTTAGCCATTATTTTCCAGATGAGTGTACTTAGCTTACCTAGTGTATTTATGAATAGTTTGTGAATAATTTTTAAAAAGTATCATTCTATGTGTGTTTTAGAATGTAATTTACGAAGAAATGTATGCTGATGAATCCTTTTTGTATTGTGTGATCGACAAAAAAGGAATGACCCTCCCCCTCCCCCTCTGTGGGTACATGGTTGAACTTGGGTCCGCTCTGATCCAGTAACCCATATGGGAGTATTTAGGATTGCCTGTTTGTGCCTGGCTAATAAAATGTCAAGTCCTGAGTTTATATGCGAATATGTCAGATTCATCTTTTCCTGTTCACATGTGCTTTCCTTGGAACTGTCTGATTCACTTGTCCCCAAGGTACAGGATACTTGACTGCATTCCAATTTTAGACCTTAAAAAATTAAATATGTTTGTGTTTAGGTGGAATGCAAGATTACAACTACGTCTGGGCCCAGTGTTTTGAAATTACGTTGGAGCTGTCATGCTGTAAATATCCTCATGAGGAGAAGCTTCCATTCTTCTGGAATAAAAACAAGGCCTCACTGATTGAATATATAAAACAGGTGCACCTAGGTTTGTAAGATTTTTTTTTATTAATTCCTTTTAACACAAGACATAGCATCTGGTAAAACCTTTGGGTTGAGGAAATGCAAGCCCCTATTTGTTTTCCTGGTATAGCCTCATTTGAGTACCAGAACTAATGATTAAGAATTTTCTCTGCAGGAATATCTATAGCGCGTGAGAAATGCAATGCCCGTCAGCTCATAGAAGAGAAAGCATGATGTGTGGCTTTTAATATGGGGGTGAAAAATCCAGAGTACTTCAAATTTTTTCACATTGAATGACCAGGAAATCTCACAAAAGATCGAGGAAAACAGGTTATTACTCTGTTATGTCATCACCCATCTAGAAAATGCCCAGTTTGCCTGTCACTTGTCACACAGTATCGCAGATCCGGAGAACACTAGATGTGCCATTTTGCCTTCTTCTAGTACCAGAGTGCTGACTGTGCACCATTAGCTTCAAAGCGCTCATACCCTGCAACTGCCCAATGACCCACCTGGTGCTGGCCGTCTTCCCAGCCTGGTCCTTTGACAGCTGTCTAGCTTTTATCATAGGGGGACAGACCAACCGGGGCAAGAGTGGTAGTTCTCAACCCTGTACAGCAGACTCCCTTGAGGGTTTGTGAAAACACAGATTGCCAGGCCCAGTCCTGGAGTTTGATTTAGTGTGTCTTGAATGGCACATCTTTCCCAAGGACATGCTGGTGCTGTGGGTCCGGGGACCACACTTTGGAAACCACTCACCAGAAAAACACGGTGCCTGTGATGGTGGTAGAGTCGTACAGTTTGAGCTTCTTTAGTCAGGCTGCATCTCTGCATGGCCAGGGTGCAAATGCTTTCATTCCGTTCAAAATGGCTTCAGAGATTGGCATAGTAGTTAGGCCACTATGCAGGGCTAAAGTGGGTGTGGGTTTGTGTCGAGGAGGGTTGCATAACCACAAAACTCCTAGAACCGTCTGCATGCTTCACCGCAAAGCTTTCTACCTGCTGGAGAGATGGAGGGAAGAGTCAGAAGCACATGGGGTCCAGGGCTGAGTGCAAGGATAATTAAGAACGTCCCTTGGCCCATACATGCCCACCCTCCTTTTCTCTCCCCAACCTCCAGCACCCCCACAGCACAGGTACACAAAGATTATTGGTGAATTCAGAGGGGTGAGACATGTATGAAGTAGGCTGATACCCTGTGATAAGGGATGTTAAAAAGTAATTTTTCATCAACATCCTCTTAGCATTTATTAAGATTACTGGGTCCTCTCTTGATCAATATTCTGGTATTTTGCTACTAGATTTTCATCATGAGCACACAGTAATTTAGCCTTTCTATTATATTTCCTTATTTGGTGTTCCTCTGCCTATTCTAAAATTTCTCCTTTATCAACATCGACCTGGGAGTGCAGCTGAACAAAAAATATGCTCCACATAACCTCACTAGTCTTTCTGGAATTTCAGTCTAGCTGTAAGTGTTATTTTCCAAGCACTGAATTAAGGTGGGCTCTGAAGTATTGTGGTGACATAATAATGCCAATGAAGGAGCTTTGTAAACGGTGAAATAACATGCACGTTGTAGCATGACTATCATTAATTTGGAGAGCTTACAAGTCCATTTACACGAGGTTTTATAAATATTTATCTGCCTGTCCCTGTAACCAAGTATGCACAACCTACTTAAAAATATATAAGCACATCAACCCTGCCCCCTTGTGGTTTAAGATGGAAGGAATAAAGAGTCAAGAATTTAGGAAAGTAAAAGGCAGCTTGGGGTCAACCAGAAGTTTGCTTACTGTTTAAGGCAAAGATTTTGTTGCTGTCAAAACTTTTACATTTTAAACTTTTCTGAAGGAAACTAATATATGTTTCGTGTTTTTCTGCTCCAGTAAATAATTGGTCTGGGGGTAGCTCAGGGTCATTTTTTCCTTGTGGCTTCTTCTCATGTCATTAAGATGATGTGTCACTAAGTGAACACAGTGGAAGTTGAACTGTTAAAACATTTAAAATGATCTTTTATTAGCTGTACTCCTGAAATTTTGATGTGAGGGGTATGGTGTCCGGTTCAGGACGGGCTCTGGAGAGTAGTGTGGATTTACAGCCAGGCTCTGGGAACTTAAGATTATTTAATAATCCAAAGCCTTAATTTCCTCATCTGTGAAAGTGTGATATTGCCTACATCATAGAATTAATGTGAGGATTCAATAAGAACATGCATGTTAAGCATTTGCCATACAGCCTAAAATACACTAACGATAAATGTTCACTCCTGTTATTAGTTATAAGACACCATTAATCAATTCCATGATTCCAAGCAATCTTGTGATTATAATTGTTTCCCATATAGTTTGACCATGAGACAAAACTACTGAGTCCCACATAGGTAAGTATCTTATTGTAAGTTACTACACTGCCATTTTTTTTTTTTAAAGTAATCTCTACAGCCAGTGTGGGCCTCAAATTCATGACCCCAAGATTAAGAATCACATACTCCACTGACTGAGCCAGCCAGGCACCACCACCTCCCCATCTTGTTGTAAATACACCGGCAATTTTTAATTTAGGATTTAGCGGAATCTACCAAGGGCAATGTTATAGTAGTTTGGTGACTGAGTAAGCAACTTGGAAAGGACAGGCATGGATTTAGGTTTTCAGCACAGGTGCTATAAATGGAATATTTGACAACAAACAAATTTAGCCTATAAATCTGATTGTTAGCTTGACTGTATTTTAAGTTACCTCAGAAATAAGTTTACCAAGTTCTGGTTCAAGATGGCAATGTAGGAGGATCCTGAATTCATTTCCTCCCACAGACGCACGGACTCCATAGCTATATATGGGACAGTTTCTTCTGAAAGAAATCCAGAAACTACCTGAGCCATTCCTACAGGCTGGGCGAATGAGAATAAATTTATATTGCAGTGGGTAGGAGAGGCTGAGACACAGTCCTGCCATATGCCCCACCCCTGCTGCAGCAACCACGTGGAAGGAGCTCACAACTCCAAGCAGCAGAAGGTTTGTGCCAGATTTAAAAGCCACACCCAAACAGTCCCTGAAAACACCTAGCTTTGAAAGTCACAGGGCTTGCATCCACAAGACCCTCAAGACTATAGCGAACTGGGAAATAGTTCTTAAAGGGGCTACAAAGGTGCACCTGGCTGCCTGCCAGAGCCCAGTGCAGAGCCAGCCAACTGAAAGATGCCCAGGGGTTTTCTGTGGAAAAGGCCTGTTTGCTGGTCTTAAAGCTTTGATCTGAGGGGCAGGCATCCAATTTAACACACCTCTAGTGGTCTACTGAAATACTCTCCAAAGATTGAGGCCGACAAACACCGTGTTTACACTCTCCTTCCGTCCAGGTCCCCAGTCATTCCCAAAAGGAAGTCTGTGCATGAATCTGGTGCCCCAGTTTTTGGGGTTACCACCCAGGGGATATCTCTCAGTGGCTCTGGTAGCCAGTGTTCAGGTGTTCAGTGTTTGTGTTCATGGCTCCAACAGGACACTAGCAAACAGTTCTTAACTGGCTCTCACCCCAGGGCTTGGTGTAAAGGGAATCGGAGGCACATCCATCCCTGTCTTCCCCTAAAAGAGGTTCATCTGCATACTTCAAAAGCTTCTGTCTGAGGGTCTGGCGTACAATCTGCCTGACTCTAGGTACTGATAGGTATGGGCACAACCTCAACTACTGGGAACTACTAAACATAAAGATGATCACAAAGGTTTGAGAAACAACTAAGAACTAGCACAGAGTTGAATGAGGAGGTTCATCTACAAAAGACCACTCCTCCAGGACTGGAAGACCATATTCCAAACAAAAAGAACCAAGATAAAGCCTCAAAAAAGACCTTACTGAAACGGTGATAAGTGACTTAACTGATAAAGAGTTCCAATAGGGATCCCTGGGTGGCTCAGCTGGTTAAGCTGCTGCCTTCAGCTCAGGTCATGATCCAGGATCCTGGAATCTAGTCCCATATCAGGCTCCTTGCTCAGCAGGGAGCCTGCTTCTCCCTCTGCCCCTGTTCCTGTGCATGCACTCTTTCTCTTTCTCCTTCTTTGTCAAATAAATAAATAAAATCTTTAAAAAAAAAAAAAGTTCCAATAAGGACCATAAATATGCTCACTGAACTCAGAATAGTGCATGAATGAAATGAGAATTTCAACAAAGAGGTACTATAAGACACCACCAAATAAAAGTCACACAGGTGAAGAGTACAATAGATTCAACATCAGACTAGATGAAGAAAAATCAGTGAACTTGAAGACAGGGCAATGGAACTAATCCAGTCAGAGTAGCAAAAAGAGAAGAAGGAAATAGAGTAGAGATAGCTTAAGGGACTTATGAGATAACATCCAGCATACCAACATCTGCATTACAGGGGTCCCAGAAAGAGAAGAGTGAGAGAAAGGGACAGAAAACTTGTATGAATGGCTGAAGAGTTCCCTAACCTGGGGAAGACCTCCAGATCCAGGATGGCCGGAGAGTTCCCAATAAGATGAACTCAGACCCACACCAAGACATGTTATAATCAAAGCATCAGATGTTAAAGCTAGAAAATCTGAAAAGTGGCAAGAGAAAAACAACTTGTTACATACAAGGGAATCCCCATAATATTATCAAAGTTTTTTGTTTTTTGTTTTTTCCCTCAGTAGAAGCTTTGCAAGCCAGAAGGGAGTGTCACAATATATTCAAAATACTAAAAGAAAATAACTGCCAACCAAAAATATCTGGCAAAGCTGTCCTTCATAATTGAAGGAGAGAGAAAGGATTTTGTAGACAAGCAAAAGTTAAGGAGTTCATCGCCACTAGACCAGGCTTACAAGAAAGGTTAAGGAAACTTCCTTAGGCTGAAATGAAAGGGTACTAATTAGTAACACAAAAACTCACTGGTAAAGGTAAATCTTTAATAAAATTCAGAACAATCTAATGTTGTAAATGTAGTGACTAATCACTTACAAAACTATTATGAAGGTTAAAAAGACAAAGTAGGAAAAATAAAATAGTTTGTTAATGGATGTACAAGGTAATGAGATGTAAAATGTAGGCAGGAGGGAGTAAACATACAAAGGTTTAGAATGCAATCATGTTATTATCAACTTAAAATAGACTGTTACAGTTTTACTTAAGTGTCAAGGTAACCAAAGCTAAAACCTACATGTAAAAAAAGATGAAGGAATCTAAGCATACCACTACAGAAAACCAACAGATTGCAAAGGAAGAGAACAAGAGCAAAGGAATTACAAAACAGCCAGAAAAAAATGATCAAAATGGTAATAAGTACATAATTATCAGTAATTGCTTTAAGGACTAAATTCTCCAATCAAGGGGTGCCTGGGTAGCTCAGGCCTTAGGACCCCAGAGTTGGGTCTCTGTCTTAGGTTCAGATCATGATCTCAGGGTTTTGGGATTGACACCCACATCAGGCTCTCTGCTCAGTGGGGAGCCTGCTTCCCCCTCTCTCTCTGCCTGCCTCTCTGCCCTGCCTGCTTGTGATTTCTCTGTCAAATAAAAAAGTCTTTATTTTTTTAAAAGGTATATAGATTTTTTTTTAAGATTTCATTCATTTATTTGACAGAGATCACAAGCAGGCAGAGAGAGAGGAGAAAGCAGGCTTCCCGCGGAGCAGAGAGCCCGATGTGGGGCTCGATCCCAGGACCCCAGGATCATGACCTGAGCCGAAGGCAGAGCTTTAACCCACTGAGCCACCCAGGGGCCCCTAAAAAAGTCTTTTTAAAAAAATTCTCCAATCAAGAGAATGGATAGATTAAAAAAAAATAAAAAACCATTAAGACCCATCTATATATGTTGCCTATAGGAGACTCACCTCAGATATAAGGACACAACAGACTCAAAGTGAAGGGGTGGAAAAGATACTCCATACAAATGGAAACCAAAAGAAAGCTGGGATAGCTATACTTGCATCAGACAAAACAGACTTTAAGAAACCAGGAAGAAACAAGGTTATTGTAGAATTTTAAAGGAGTCAATCCAACAAAATGATATAACATAGGACTACTTAACTATATAAAGCAAACATTAACAGACCTAAAGGATAAAATAGACAGCAATATAGTAACAGCAAGGCCTTTAATATCCCACTTTCCATCAATGGATAGGTCATCCAGACAGAAAATGATACTTAACATATACAGAGCGTTTCATTCAACAGCAGCAGAATACACATTTTCTTTAAGTGCACATGGAACATTCTCTAGAATAAATCATATGTCATGCCACAAAATAAGTCTTAATTTACAAAGACTGGGGTACCTGGGTGGCTCAATTGGTTCAGCATCTGCCTTTGGCTCAGGTCCTGATCCCAGGGTCCTGGGATCGAGCCCCACATCAGGCTCCCTGCTCAGTGGGGAGCCTGCTTCCCCCTCCCTCTGCTCTTCTCTCTGCTGGTGCCTTCTTTCACTCTTGCTCTCTTTCAAATAAAATCTTTTTTTTTTTTAAGATTTTATTTATTTATTTGAGAGAGAGAGAGAATGAGAGGGGGAGAAGGTCGGGGGAAGAAGCAGACTCCCCATGGAGCTGGGAGCCCGATATGGGACTTGATCTCGGGACTCCAGGATCATGACCTGAGCTGAAGGCAGTCACCTAACCAACTGAGCCACCCAGGTGCCCCTCAAATAAAATCTTTTAAAAAAATTTACAAAGACTGAAATATCAACTATGTTTTCCAACCCCGGTGGTATAAAATTAGAAATCGATTACTAGAAGAAAACTGGAAAATTCACAAATATTCAGAGATGAAACAGCGTGCCACCACACAACCAGTAGGTCAAAAGAGAAATCAGAATCTTGAAATGAAAATACAACATACCTAAACTTAAGGGATGCAGCAAAAGCAGTTCTAAGAGAGAAGTTCAGAGAGATAAATGCCTGCATTAAGAAACAGAGATCTGGGACGCCTGGGTGGCTCAGTTGGTTAAGCGGCTGCCTTCGGCTCAGGTCATGATCCCAGCGTCCTGGGATCGAGTCCCCACATCGGGCTCCTTGCTCCGCGGGGAGCCTGCTTCTCCCTCTGCCTCTGCCTGCCTCTCTGTCTGCCTGTGCTCGCTCACCCTCTCTCCCTCTGTCTCTGACAAATAAATAAATAAAAAATCTTTAAAAAAAAAAAAAAAAGAAACAGAGATCTTACAGAATTGCTGAATCACTGTATTGTACACCTGAATCTAATATAACACTGTATGTTAACTATACTGGATTTAAAATTTTTTGAAAATCTCAACCTAACTTTACACCTCAACGAACTAAAGAAAGAAAAAAAGCTCAAAGGAATATGAAGAAACAAAGATCCAAACAGAATTAAATGAAATAGAAACTAAAAAGACAATAGAATAAAATCAATAAAACTAAGAGCTGGTTTTTTTGAAAAGATAAACCTTTAGCTTAGTCTCACCAAGAACGAGAGCAAGAACTCAAAATCAGAAATGAAAGAGATGTTGCAACTGATACCCCGAAATGAAGAGGATCATAAAAGACTAAACAGTTATATACCCCCAAACTGGACAACCTAGATGATAATGAAATCCATAGAAGCAAGTACCCATCAAGACTGAATCAGGAAAAAATAGAAAATTTCAACAGGCCCTTTCCTAGTAAGGAGATTTTTGGCATGTTTTTGATTGCTAATTCAAACAAAAACCCAAGACTAGATGGCTTCCTTGGTGAATTCCACCATTTAAAGATGATTTAATACCCGTCCTCAAACTCATTTTCCAAGGCCAGCATTACCCTGGTAGCAAACCCAGTGACACTACAAGAAAATTAGAAGCCAACATTCCTGATGAACATAGATGCAAAAATCCTCCAACAAAGTATTAGCAAACCAGCTTCAGCAATACATTAAAAAGACCTTGATCAAGTGGAATTTATTCCAGGGATGCAAGGAGGGCTTGACATGTGCAAAATCAATCGGCCTGATAAACAACATCAACAAAATGAAAGATAAAAATAATATGATCATCCCAATAGATAGATGCAGAAAAAAATTTAACAAAATTTAACATCCATTTATAAAAACAAAACAAAAAATATTGAACTATGTTAACTAGATATATTGTGATCATTTCACAAATATACATATATCAAATCATTATGTTGTACATCTGACACTAATGTTTTATGACAATTAGATCTCAATTTTTTGGAAAGGTTTGCCTTAAATACTTATTAATCCAAGCAGCTTAATAAATATTGGATGTGTTTCTCTTAAATAACTACAAGAATATTTTTTCACAGGTCGTAAAATGTAGTGTTAACATTCAATGTTGTTTTTGTCTTGCAGGTGTAAAGGGTCAAGTTTTTGATCAGAATGGAAATCCATTACCCAATGTAATTGTAGAAGTCCAAGACAGAAAACATATCTGCCCTTACAGAACCAACAAATTTGGAGAGTATTATCTTCTTCTCTTGCCTGGGTCCTATGTAATAAATGTAAGTATACAACCCTTACTATTGTTACTAAAGCATTTCAGAAATTGTAGTACTTGCCTAGAAAGAATCTGAAATAAGTCTGGGAAGTCCCAAAAGTAGATACATCAGGACAGAAGGAGAGGACATCATCAGACTTGCATTTGGCAGGGAATGGGAGAGGTGGGAATAATAGGAACATACAAAACAAATCATGTTTTTTTCCCAACTGACAGTATTTTAAATAGAAGCCAAAACCTATTGCGATATGTTCTATGATAAAAGATGGAATGAACCTTACTATTAGTAAGAATAATTAAACAATGTAACCAAAGTACTTCCAAGTTTCATGGAATACCATTTCAATGCCCATTTCATGAAACATAATTTGTGCTGTTATGGATTGGGGGGTGGCACCTGGGTGGCTCAGTGGGTTAAAACTTCTGCCTTCGGCTCAGGTCATGATCCCAGGATCCTGGGATCAAGCCCCGAGTCAGGCTCTCTGCTCAGCAGGAAGCCTGCTTCCCCCCCATCCCTCTGCCTGCCTCTGCCTACTTGTGATCTCTGTCAAATGAATAAATAAAATCTTTAAAAAAAAATGGATTGGGACACAAGTTCCCTAAAATTCATGATTTAAAAAATTTGATCCATAAATTTTACCGCTATATAAAGCAAGTGACAGACCTATTTTCCAGCCCTTTCATAAGCAAATGGTGGTGAGTTCTAATCAATGCAAGTAAAGTTCCAGGTTTAGTTCTATGAAGATGTTTGAGTCATTTATTCCTAGAGGGAGGCTGGGACTAGGTTGAGCCCAAATTAGATGTATGTGAATGCACTAAATGAATAAGTACCTGATTTAGTTGGCCAGATTGTACCTCTTCCGCCTTGATATGACTTTCTCTAAGACTCTCAAGATTCTTCTGCTTTGCCTAGTGGATCTGTTGTGAGCTACAAGCAGTTATTCTGTGCAGAGTGGCTCCTGGGAAGAGGTGGTCATCTACTTGGTAGTAAAAACTGGTTTTGTATTTTGTTATGTCCTAAAGGTGAAGTAATGAAAGACATGTTTTGCAATTGATAAAACTGTAGGATTCAGAGCTTCTCTGTTTCACAGATTATTCCTACAGAGCCCAGCAGTGGGGTCCATCAGCTGTTAATCCTAAGAATTTCTCCTAGAACTGGAAAGACCTCAATTCACTGTAAATTTTTGCCTAAAAAGGCTTTTCCTGTTACAGTGACATTTCCATTCCATGAAAAAAGTGTGTGTGTGTGTGTGTGGGGTCCTTATAATGAATCTAAGTTACTTTTATGTAATCCCAAAAATAAGTCACACCTTTATAAAGTTATGAGTTGTTCATTTCCTTTTAGACTAATGTAGTACCTGTGGGCTTTAGCTGCTAGTTCTAGGACAAGGCTGGAAGGCAAGACTTTGGAAGCTGAAATGAATGACTAAAATATATACCAGTTGGTGCTTATGTAAATGATTTCCCCCATTCTTTTCCTTTTCCATATATAATAAAAGTATTTCTCAGGGGCACCTGGGTGGCCCAGTTGGTGAAGGGTCTGCCTTCAGCTCAGGTCATGATCCCAGGGTCCTGGGATTGAGCCCCCAGTCAGGCTCTCTGCTGCGTGGAGAGACTACTTCTCCCTCTCACTCCCCCAACCCCGAATGGGGGGCTTGCACCTGCTCACTCCCTTGGTCTCTCGTGCCCCCTCTCCTCCTGTCAAATACGTAAATAAAGCCTCTTTTAAAAAAGGTCTTTCTCAGTAGATATCATCTCTATTTAGTTTAGCATTTGTCCTCTTTGTCCTGATTTGTTCCACTGAAATCAATCAATCAATCTAGCTGAAGATTCAGACTTGGGGAGAAAGCCAGGTGAAATCAAAGCCTTTCGAGGAAGCAATAAACTTGTACACTTAGATCAGCTGCAAGGAAAGTGGAATAAATTGAGAACAGAATTCCACTTATAAATAATCTCTATACCCAATCAGGATATTAAATACAGAGTTGGAACAAAGGGTAACAGTCAAATCTTGACCTTTGCTCTCCATAAAAATGATGGGGAGAGCACCAGTCTGTGGCTTCCTTCTCCTAGCTTACATTTCCAGATAAAGGACTGGTTGCGTTATTTCACTTCATAACTCCAGGGAACAGGCCCTGGACAGCTCATTCAGTGAGTCGACCTGAAGCTGTTCCTAGCCTGGGAGGCCTGGCAGCTGGTCGTGTGTGCTTCATAAAGGCTGCATTTTAGTGGTGGATGTCAGTGTTTTTAGTGTTGGCACCATGAAACATCTGCAATCACTCAGATGATTGTTTTTTTGTTTCCTCTCAGGTTACAGTCCCTGGACACAATCCATACCTCACAAAGGTGGTTATTCCAGAAAAATCCCAGAACTTCAGTGCTCTTAAAAAGGATATTTTACTTCCCTTCAGAGGACAGCTGGATTCTATCCCAGTATCAAATCCTTCATGTCCTAAGATTCCTCTGTATAGTGATTTGCCAAGCCACTCAGCCGCAACAAAGCCTGGTCTGTTCTTATTTTTAGTGACTGTCTTTCACATGTTTGTCAAATAAAGCAAAATGTGAAACCCAACCCCCATCACCACCTGGAATCAGGGATTATTCACGCCGGGTTGCTGCAACTCTTTGAACTCCCTCTGTGAGACCTTGACTGAAGAAACACCATGGTCCTTCCCTAAGGAGAGAAATGGTTGTTTTCAAACCACAACAAACAATGTGTGGCGATAACAAAAGGAATGATTTAATCTTGATGAATGGAAGACACCTTTCAAGTACTGTCCACTTACACTTAATCTTGAAGTTGTCTTAGGAATTTATAAGAAAAACTTGAGAATCAAGAAAGAAGTTCCTGCAAAGAAAAAAAAAAAAAAAAAGCAAATTTTGTACACAGAGAGCCAGGTGAATATAAGCAATGAAGATGAACATCTACATGGAGTAGATGAACTATCTACAGAACCTGGCCATGAGTGCTATATGGGAAGATACAGTTAAGTGCCATATATAATTACTTCTCAGCACAGGGAGAAATGATGATCGGACTGGGACATATTTCATTTCACAAATGTTCTAAGGAAATAGTGGAAAGAGGCAACCATGTCTCAGTGGTTCAAGAAAAACCATGGGCCTGATGGGATGACAAGGTTCTATCTACAGAGCCCCAAACCAACAGTTCAATTAAGTCCCTCCATTCTGCACTCAGATGCCACAGTTCTGTCATGCTGATGACCTCCAGATATGTAATTCTGGCATCTTGCCTGAGCTTCAAACTCAAGTCCCAACTTCCCACTGTACATATGCACCTGGGTTTGACCCACAGGTACCTCACACTCAATGATGTTGAAATTGAACATATTTTTCTCCCTGGAGCTGCTCATAGTCCCTGTACTTGTCTCTGGTATCACTGAACTTGAAACCTGAGAGTCATCCTTGATAATTTTCTCCTCTTCCCTGAGCCCAGATTCAGTCAGTCATGAAAGACTGATGTGAATTATAAAATGATTGATTCTCCTCTCTCCATGGCTGGTAACGTCAAGTTTAGGCCATCGTGATGCACTGGCACCATTTCAACAGTTTTACTGGTCTCTTGTGCCTCGCCTTCTCTTCAAATCTGTCTTCCACACAGCACTGGGGAAGAAGGTCTACTCAAAAAAACAACAATTAACTTGCTTATAGTTTCTATACACTTAATGCACAGTTTGTGTCCTGCGTGTTAGCACCATTCTGACCCAGCACCACTCCTTTCCCACTCCTTTATAACTCAGTGTAGGTGTCAACTCCTCCAGAAAGCCTTTGCTGACCATGATCCCTCCCAATCCTTTCCACTTCCTCCCAGTCAATCTGGGGACCTTTCCTCTTTGGTGCTCAAATTAAATGGGTTACCTCTATTATGAATTTACAACTTTATTATGATCTACTCTCATGTGTGATTTTCCCTAACAGAATGTGAGCTTTGAGGGTCTGTTCAATTAGTTTGAAAAATTCATTTTTCTATCTTCAGAGCCCAGTACATAGTAGAAACTGAAGGAATGAGTGAACAAAGAGTTCCATGAACCTATACCCAGTCTCTCCCAGAAACTGTGTTGGGCTTTGAGTCATTTTATCAAACGAGGTCCTATGCTTTGGCAATCTCCAGCTCAGTAACAACTGACAGAAGAGTTTTCAAATATGTATCAACAAATAAATTCAAATGTGGTGTTTTTAGTATGCTTTGCAGTTATCCTAAGGTTCATAGCAAATGTATTGTGTTACCAGTTAATAACATAAGCTACTTTTATATTGAAAAACGAAATTTTTACCTTTAGTACTCAACTGAAGCAACTATTCTCCACTATCATGAGAGTTAACCTATCTTAAAATATTTTATGTAAGAATTAAGGGGGGAAACCTCAAACCAAAAAATTGCAACTCCTAAGCAGATTTCAAAATGCTGTGTATTGCTCATGGAATGTGAGTTGCCTTGGTTCTTTAAACTGAATGTTCCCTGGGATCTGAAAATGAAACTCTCCTGCACTTGCTACGTGATGAATGCGTGAGAACCACAAATGAATGGAAGCCACCCGGGCACGTAGGAACTATTCCTGTGCCAAGCTTAATCCACATGTACAAATCATACTTGTTTATCTAAACAGCATTTGTAGTCTTTTTTCTCTTATAAAATCTGGTAATAATTTGAATATCTGGATAATTTTTATTTAAATAAACTAATTTATTATATACTTGAAAATATGTATTAATATTACAGAAATGATTTTGATATGCTACAATGCACACACACAGAACTCAATTTCCCATCAAGCCTTATTTTTCAGTCAGACATTCTGAGTTCTAACTTTTCTAAATTCCCAATTTTCAAAGGGACATGAACCAAAACCTGAACTGGTTTACAAGCCTTCATGTAAATTCCTTAAGGAAATAATGTTTTTAAAATCAGAAATTCTATCAAAATCATTTAGAGACAAGTAAAACAAACTCCAAACCAAATCTAAACCAAACCTGAACTTAATACAGAGCATGTTCAGGGCACATATTTTGCAGCAAAGTGCTCAGAAGTAAACTTTGTGGTGAGGGTCTAGTATGATTGGACCTCCACTAACCAAGTGTCCAAGGGGAGAAACCACCATGCAATTCCAACTACACTCAGACCAGAGCCCCAAATCTCCCCACATGACCTCTTTCCTACTATCCTCTTGCCCTCTTAGACTGGAGGTTATTATGATCCTCAGGTTCTAAGTTCAGGTGCAATTCCTTTTATGGAGGAAACAACATGGTAAATGTTTATAAGATAGAGAATGAGATGAGAAGTAGATGGAATGAGAATAAAATTTTAATTAGAAGGCAAGGACCCTGAGTTCAAACCCACCCCACATTCAGTTTCCTTACCTGTTAAATGAAGGCCCCTGTTTGATGGATTCTGTGACTATCAAAAGCTGTCGTTTAAGATGCCATATTCTGATGTCCTTTCTGGTACTTGCCCAGGAAGAGAAAGGATAATTAACACTAGGTGGCATAAATATTTTGAAGGCTTTAAAGACCAGATCTTTTGCTTCAGATACAAACAGAATTGACCTAAAAACTGAAACACTGGCTAGCTGGAATGAGCATTTAATAATAGCTAAGGAATCTCCTGAACTAACAGCTTTTTTTCATGTATCTAAATTATGATAAATATTCACATGAATTAATCTAAATGAAGGGAATATTTTGGAAAAATGTTAAGTCCCCACAGGTATCATTTTGATTTTGGTGCTCAAGTATCACATCCAGAGCAGAATTATTTTTAAAAGCCTCTTAGCATTTTTGAAAGTCTAAGAAATGTTGTGTTTTGTTCCAGAAGTGAATTTGCATTTGTAATGTTTTTAAAACTGTTAAAAGAAGTTACCTCTAGCTTTAGAAAGTAAAAATATCTGACACTGGATTGGAAATACCTTTTCCTAGGGCATCCAGAAAAAATGAGCACAGGATACTATCTCATTGCAACAGGGTAAACTACTTATAAAGAAGTTTGCTTTTTATTCTACGGTGACAATACAGTTGTCTATTTTATGACAGATCCCTTATAACTTCCTCATGACTTCAGATGTGGGAAGGCAGGAGAAAATGATTACTGAAGAACCAAAAAAAAAAAAAAACCAACAACAAAAACAAACCACATCACAATACCTAAAACAGAAGGTTAGGGAAAGAGTTTAACTGCATTAGAGACTTTACCTTCTATCACTAATGAGCAGAGTATCTGCTCGCCACAAAACATCTTATCCTGCCTTAGCATATGAACTACTCCACACCCTTTTATAGATGTTTCACAGCTGATTTATAAGTTTTCTCAGTCACTTTTTTTGTACTATAATTAAGAACTTGCACAAATTGTCTAAAAGAAAGTTTATTGGGAAGGGACCATCACTACCTCTGAAATTAGTAAATTCAGAATATTACTTTTTTTTTTTAAGAGGTTATTTATTTATTTGAGAGAGAGCAAGAACACGAGCAGGGTGGAGGTGGGGAGTAAATGGAGAGGGAAAGCAGGCTCCCTGCTGAGCAGGGAGCCTGATGCAGGGCTCAATCCCAGGACCCCCAGATCATGACCTGAGCTAAAGGTAGACGCTTAAACAGCTGAGCCACCCAGGTGACCCTCCTGATTCTTAAGAATATTCACATAAGCAATGAATATGGTTTCCTTCCATTACCATTACCTTAAAAACAAATAGGCAAATGTAACAAAGTCCACATACTAGACAGAACTGATGACCACCAAATAAAGCCTGGACAAGACCAAATTTATGAACTTTTTATTAGGCAGTAATAATGCAACAACTCTTCAAAATCCAGTCACTCCAGGACAGTTATAAAAATACTCATCCTGTTATATATGTTATATTCTAAATCTAAATTTTGTACCATGGGGCAAATGATGGATGAAAAATGTGCCTTCTGATTAAAAAAAAAAATTGCAAACTTCAGAATGCTCATTAATGTATTAAAGTCACCAAGAAATCATGCAGAAAAGAAATGGATTTTCCAAACATACTTAAGCAAGAGAACCATTTCCTTCAATAGTTTAGCCTAGTACCATCCCTCTGAACTTACATTCCTTGATTACCAAACATATTTTGGGAAATGCTGGTATAGGGAGAAGTCTTTGTCCTAAGTAATAAATTTTGTTGATTTCAAAGTGCTTTTGAAACACAGGGCATAGTTAAAAAAGACTTGAAATTGGAAAATTAACAGCCCCCAACCCTCATCACTGTAACCCCTGATGTCAAATTTCTGGCCAAGGACAGACAAGTTTGCCCTCTGAAACATGTATTAACGGTTAAAATGAGACATGGCTGAGTACAAAATGGCTAATTTAGAGGTACAAATTTCTAAAAAATGATGAATACCTCAACTTAGTAAATGGGAAAAAAAGGTTATCTCTTTTCAAGAGAATTCATTATATATAGAAACCCCTTTGGCAGAAGTTCCCTGGAACATTTTAGCTAGACTTCAATATTTACAGTTCTTTAGAGGGTTCATTACTCCCCACTCCCACAGAAAGCAAGATGCAATTTTAAAATGGACTTAATTTTAAAACATTAGATTAGGGGAAAGAAGTATAGCAAATAATTTATCCAGTTTCTAGATGGCAGAATTATGTGCTTTTGTTTTTCCAACTTCATTTTTGAAATTTTCTATTATTTACAATTTTTGTTTTTCTGTTTTTTTATAATGAAAGAAAAGCAAATGATTTAAAGACTGCAACCTCAAAGTTTGGGACACCAGTTTACACAGGTAATTGCTACATCTTCTTAACACATTAAACATTTCCAGAGCTTATGCTGAAATAGCACTTAAGTCAAAGTTAATTTAAAAATTATTTTCCCTTATTTACTACGGACATGAAGTTCTGAAGGATGAATACCAAAGGATTTCAAGGACCAAGGTGGGAAGTTTGTATTTTAACAAGCAAGAGCAGAACTCCACCACGTCTTTGCTCTCTAGCCCAGCAAGCTGTTCTATCCCCTTAGGGTTCTAACTACCATCAAAGGATGCCTGCGGAGAACTCCCAGAGTAGTGCTTCCACCTTGTGGTCAGAAAAGTGTTTAATTAAAGAGATTTGGTCTTCTCACTTGCCTCTTAAAAAAGAACAAAATAAACATGAGAAAAGGTGGAAAAACTTAATACAGAGGGATGTTTTAAGCAAAACCTTACCAATTCTGTTAAATTCTGATACCGTGGAAAATTTGGAAATTTTGGAAAACCACTGTTTTGTTAGACTGTTTCTCTTTTCCCTTTAAAGTAATTTACTGCAATTATTGAAACACTGCAAACTTTTTTCTGGGTATTTTTTAAAACTGTCTTTTCCTCTTATAAATTTGTGAAAACTATCCAACTGTTTTCCTTGACAATCATGCTTTACTGAATGCCTCCTGTGCACACAATGCGTCGTATTAGGCACTGGCGGGGGCGGGGGGCGGGGGTGGAGATACAAACAGATGTTACAACCTGCTTTTGGAGTGAAGATACAAAGCAACATATCAGTACATTTAAGTGTGAACAAAGTACCTAAGAGTTGAGACAATGTAGAAGGGGAAAAGATAGGATTAATTCAAGGCTAATCCAGCTGGGGTTTGGAGTGGTAATGGTTATAAATGGATACAAGAAAAGTAATTGAAAGCTACTATTTGTAAGTCTTTACTACCTGCCAGACCCTATTGTAGGCTCTATAGATTTGTCTCTAATTAATTCTAAGGTCACAAAGCAAGTACCAGATCTGCTATTTGAATTTAGCTCTTCCCACTCCATTAAGATGAAAATGACTCGAGAGAGAATGCAAATGAACTTTGTTGCAGTAAAAGGGTTTAAGAGTACAGTGGTGAAACAAAAGTAGCTGTTTCATAGAGAAGCCTACAAGTCTAAAATGAACCCCAGAACATTTGCGATAATATTAAACAAGAAATAGAATTACTTAAGCTTTTTTCTGTATTTAAATCAGGGGACCAACATGAAGCTGTCTGTAAACTACCTATAAATGAACCAAAAATGGGAGAGACCAAAGGCAGTGAGGTCAATTCAGGTAGGTTTTACTGGGATCTTGGAAGAAGGTCTAATACAGGGTGTAACCTGGAAAGGTGTACGAAAATTAACACATAAAAGTACTAAAACTTAACAGAAATGTTTAAACGGAATTCATCTAACATGACAGTAACAAAAATGGGGGAAAAAGACAAATTTTGTAATTTGGAATGTGAAAGATGTTACCATAGTAAGTTGACTGTTAGTAGCATATCTAAATTATATTTTCAAGGTAGATCTGTGGGACTGAAAGAGGATGAGAGGAAAATTTTTTTTTTTTTTTTTTTAAGAGTTGAGAGAGCAAGAGCACTTGAGTGGGGGGAGGGAGCAGAGACAAGGGAGAAGCAGACTCCCCACCAAGCAGGGAACCCTATATGGGGCTTGATGGCGGAGGCTCAGATCATGACCTGAACCAAGGACAGCCGCTTAACCAACTGAGCCACCAGGTGCTCCGATGTCCATAATTTTTAAAAACATGCACCTTTAAAGAAGAGCTTTAAAAGAGAATAAAAATTTGTTTTAGGATCATCTCTCCTAAAAATAACCAATTATGGTCTTCTTATCCAAAATATTATTTTAACAATTTTAATACATAATTTCAAATGTATTACCTATAATAAATTACTGAACATGTGAGTTCCCCATCTGCTTACACTTGAAACTACTCTTGTTCTATGTTCTGTTGCTTTTTATTAGTTCCTGTTAACAGTCCATTTTATAATTGAACACTCTGAACACCTTATATGCTACTGCTTTAATATATTTATCTTTTTAAAGCAGTACTTGTAAATATCCAAAACTCCCTACCATATATAAGTGAAAGCTGGCTCTGTATGTGGCAATACGGCCACAGACTTAAGATAAAGAAACGCTTTTCTGTAAAGATGAACTCAAACCCCAGTACAAAATCCAAACAGCGAGCAAGTGCAACCACAAACTTTCCACAATGTCATGCCAACTTGCAGTTACCACCCTAAACCAACAGATGTCTACACACTACACACTGATCCGTATCTTTAAAACCTTCATTAAAAATGAAGGTGAACAAAATGATGCCAATAGCTAACCCCGGTCTGACTTTGGAGCCCACAGACTCCTGCTTTGAAGTCAGCTTTAAGACATGTCCCAATGCTTTGAGATTCACTCAAGAAATTCTTATTGATCACCTATATATCAGTGTCACAATCAAGAAGTTGTTCATGGCCTCATGGAATTTAGCTTCAGAGATGATGCAGAGAAATTACAGAAAATTACAACAGGGCTTTTCATGCTGACAAGTAGCAGGGTGGTTATTCCTAGCTTTCCTCCCTGCCTACATTCCTTCCAAAACATTCACCATCACTTGTTGAGAAACCACTGAAGCCAACCTACCATGTGAAAACACAAGTGAATGAGAGGGAGAAAAGAGCATTTCATAGCTGTATTAAACTTTCTAAATATCATTCTCTCAAGTTGAGTCTTATTCAATGCCTTGGAGGCTCCCAACTGCATCAAACTGTCTGTTAGTATGTGTACTGCCACACTGGGCAGTCTTAGGCATTCCAAAAACAGAAACACATTCAGACTTACCTTTAATTACCCAAGCAGATGATATTCAAGTATAATTTCTATGTTAACAAAACTCATTACTACAAAAAAAAGTTTGTAAGATCCAAAAATCACATTTTTTTTCCAGGCAATTTTTACTTGCCTGATTTTATTTTTTTTTAAGATTTTATTTGTCAGAGAGAAAGAGAGAGAGAGAGATAGCACACAAGCAGGCAGAGAGGCAGGCAGAGGCAGAGAGAGAAGCAGGCTCCCTGCTAAGCAAGGAGCCCGATGTAGGACTCGATCCCAGGACTCTGGGATCGTGACCTGAGCCGAAGGCAGCGGCTTAACCCACTAAACCACCCAGGTGTCCCCAAAAATCACATTCTTGAAACAATTCTTAATCATTTAATATTTTTATTTGTAAATCAATAAATATGTATACTAAACCTAAAAATTTAGACAATTAATGCATAAGCATGGTGAATGAAACTATCTGCAGACTTGAATGTTTTGTAAGTAGCATAATCACTGCATACCATAACCTGAATGTACCTTATATTCAAATGTATTTTTTAAAATCAGGTACTTCTCTAAATTTTAAGGGAGTGGAAATCATTTAAGATATGAAGAGTAAGGGTTAAGGATGAGCTATATGTCCAATTTTAATTACATTAAAACCCAAATATAAACAAAAATGAAATTTTTCTAAAAGAAGTACTATTGCCCCTCCCAAAGTAGGTAAATTACACTACAGAGAAGAAATCTACATGTACAGATAATTTCTTCCATTGGTTATATGTAAAAAAATAATTTTATGTTGTCTAAATTTTTAGGGTTATATAGTTAGAAATACAAGGCTCTGCTTTTATAGACCTGTCCATCAAGGGAAATAAGTTAGCACAATCATTTGAATTGGTTGTCTACATACTGGACAGGGCTTATTCCTTTTCTTTAGCTTCTTTGCACACGTAAAGCATGCCATAAGATGTCCTGTTTTGCCATGAACAATACAACCATTTTTAGGTCGACCTTGGCAAATCACACAAGGTTCAATGGCATTAAGGGGAAAACTAGATTCCACAATTTCTTCTTTGTCTTGTGTTTCTTCCCTCTCAAACTCTTTGACATCTTCTTGGCTGCTATAAATGATGCTATTAGAAGTTGATGGCTGAGAATAGTCCTCACTTTCTTGGGATTGGGAGGCTTGTGTGATTTTATCATCATTTTCCTCAGCACACGATTCTCTGGAATCACTCACTGAAGATTTTTTACAATCAGGGACATCAAAGCCCTCTTCTACTTGTGTTGAGTTTTCTAGTTTGGCTTTCTCAGGCATTTTCCCTTTATCTTCAGGAAGCCAATTCTCACGAAGGGCCCAACATCTGTTGCAATGAGGTGGAAGAGGAGGATTCATTTCGCTGCACGAAGTACACTTCCAATAGTCCTTCAATGAAAAAGACAGTTTCTTGTAACCCTTTAACAACTAGTCACAGCCAACACTAGCAACTGCAATATGTCTGAGGTAGAATCTAGCACACAGTTCAATTTTCAGCACTTCATGTTTTACATAAAACATTTGACATGTAGCAATCTTTCCTCAAGCATGAGATTATAAAGTACATAATTTTTTAGCCAAACCATGCCAAAGAATCCTAAAACAAAAAATGTATTCACCATGATCTTAACCACATCTCAATAAAGTTTTCTGTTTAAGGACACAGATACAGTTGGTTCATTTAGCTGAAAGTGTGATGTAGTCTTTTATTCTGAAATGAGGCCTGTACTCACTTCACTCCCTTAATTAAAGGCTCAACCCTGGATACTGTGGCCAATGTCCACCCAATCAATCTAGATGAAGCTACTGCCCAATGTGCCAGTGTAAAAGACTGCCTCAGAAGTGCCCTAAAACCTGGGCTCAACTGAGTGTTCCCTAACTTCATCCACAAAGGAAACACAAAACTTTTTTTCAGCAATCACTGCCAGCTAAAATCTGTCATCCTTGTCATTACCCAAAATGTATGCCCCTTACTTATCTATACTTCCTGTGTACTCATCTCTGTAAGTGCTTACTGCTTCTCCCATACCTCAGCTTACTTCCCAAACCTTTCTACCATCACACAATGTGGATAATAAACTCCCTTACCATCCCCAGACTCTTTAACAAACATATTCCTATCCCTTCTCTTAACTACAACATGGTTCTTGCCTAAGGATAATTTCCATGTAAAACTTGCCATGATTAACCATCTCTAATTTGCCTCACAAATGACCTCAGAAATTAGCAGCAAGGATGGAGATGACTTCATTCTCCCACATTAGTTCTTTCAAGTTCTCAAACTAGGTTGCTACCTAACTGATAAAACCAAAGACAAAAGTTTTGTGATATGGGAGAGAGAATGCTTCAGAGTCTAATAAATTTTAGAATCTATATCTGACATCAAATGAATCAACCAGTCACTTGAATTATTTTCTAATACAGCAAAATTTTTTTTTCCAAAATCTTACAATTTCATCTTTTTTTGCATTTCGATAACTTTTCAACTCAGCAAAAAAAAAAAAAAAATTTCCCATTCAAATGTAATTAAAGGCAATATTAAGAACAAAAATTAAAGCATTAATATTGAATTTAAAAAACACAACTTACCTCAGGAACCCCAAGAAGCATATAATGTAATAAATGTTTTTAAGTCCTGAATTCTTTTATCATTACTTTTGTTTTTAGAGAGGGAGAGAGAGAATCTTAAGCAGGCTTATGGTGGGCACAGGTCAATGCAAGCATCCACATCAACAACCCTGAGATCATGACCTGAGCCAACATCAAGAGTTGGACACAACTGACTGAGCCACCCAGGTGCCCCTTGGCCCTGTGGGGGTTTTTTTGTTTTTTTTTAAGGTTTTTATTTATGTGAAAGAGAGAGCACACATGCATGTGTGAGCGGGGGTGGGGGGTGAGAGCAGAGGGAGAGGGACAAGCAGACTCCACCCTGAGCGCTGAGCCCGGTGCAGGGCTCAATCTCATAACCCTGAGATCATGGACCTGAGCCACAATCAAGAGTCGGGACACTCAACTGACTGAGCCCTCCGGGCACCCGTCCTGAACTCTTAAATAGCAAATCCTACCTACCACATTGCCTAGTACAAATCAACAAGATTGGCAAAATGTTGATAACTGTTAAAGCTGGGTGATAAATACACTAGAGATACATAATCCTACTCTCTAGGCCATACATACTTGAAATTTTAGATTAAAAAATTTCGAAGTTTAGGGGCACCTGGGTGGCTCAGTTGGTTAAGCATCTGCCTTCAGCTCAGGTCATGATCCCAGAGTCCTGGGATTTGAGCCCCACATTGGGCTTTCTGCTCAGTGTGGAGCCTGCTTTTCCTACTCTCTCCAACTACCCCTGCCCCTGCTTCTGCTGTCAAATAAACAAATCTTAAAAAAAATTTTTTTTCCAAAGTTCAAATGCCTGCCCACCCCCAACACAAACCGTAAAAATTCAGTAATGGGTGCCTGGCAGGCTCAGATGGTTAAGCATCTGCCTTCAGCTCAGGTCATAATCTCAGGGTCCTGGGATTGAGCCCCATATCAGGTTCCCCGCTCAGTAGCCTGCAGCTACCCCTGCTTGTGCTCCCTCTCTGCAAATAAATAAAATCTTTTTTTTTTTTTTTTAAGATTTTATTTATTTATTTGACAGAGAGAGATCACAAGTAGGCAGGGAGGCAGGCAGAGAGAGAGGAGGAAGCAGGCTCGCTGCTAAGCAGAGAACCCGATGCAGGGCTCGATCCCAGGACCCTGTGATCATGACCTGAGCCGAAGGCAGATGCTTTAACCCACTGAGCCACCCAGGCACCCCTGTAAATAAATAAAATCTTAGGAAAAAAAAAAAATTCAGTAACAGATTCCGACACAACAAATTAAAGAACAAAACACTTTACAACTTTCTGAAAACATTTTAATTTTATAGAAATTACCTCATGTCAGGAAACAGACTAGGCATATTTTTCTAACCTTAACCTCTATGTTTTCTTAATTCCTTAAAAAGGCAGATGTATACTTACAGCTAAGGAAATTTCAGGATCTTCTTCAAATGAATCTGTATCACTCTCCTCTGCCTGATACACAGTTACTCGATATACCTAATAAAACAAATCCATTAGCATCAACTCATCATCTTTTTTCCTTAACCAGGAATGAAAAGCATGTATTACTATATATGAGAAATTCTGAGACAGAGGTCAAATGGAATAAGCCTAAGGGTGGAAAAGTGGAGAACCATGAAATGCTGACTCACTATGGTTAAAAGGCAACAGATGTTTAAAATGAGTAAGGCAAAAAATTCAATATAAGCATTTTTATTTTATAAATATGGAGATATTAAGTAACTGTGAAACAGCTAGCAATGTTGAAGGTAATCACCTCCAGTGACTTTAACTGTGTGCACACTCCTATAAAAAGTAAATTAATATTTTTTAAAGCAAATTAATATTAAAAGAGGGTATTTTTTAAATTTATTTTTTTAAGTAAACTTCACTCCACAATATGGGGCTCGAACTCATGACCCCAGGATCAAGAACACGCTCCACCTACTGAGCCAGCCAGGCGCCCCAAAGACGGGAATTTTTCTTAAAATAAGACTATTACAAGAATGTTCATTGCCTTTATGCCATTTATAGTTACAAGAATATAAATCAGACAACATGGAACTATAAAAGCCTCAAGTCCACAAAATATTCTAGTTTGAACAAATCAAAAGTCAAAGGTCAAGTGAAATCAGAATACATTGTTATTTCAATTATCAATGAATACAGAAAATATTGAAGGACTTTAGACATAATTAGAGAAATAAAACTACCTCATCATCTTCATCTGAGAGTTCTTGTCCTTCTTCACTAAGACTATAATCTTCTGAATCGAGAGACTCGACTTCAAATTCTACACTGAATTGATCTGAGACTGAATCCTGATCCAACCAATCACCTGATTGTTCACTTACACCAGCATCAAGATCCTAAAATCGGGGGGAGAAAAAAAAAAAAAAAAGTTACTTAAAGTACATTATCTCTTGGCCTCTCAGCTTCCTAGCTCATCCCTGCAGTCCCATTTCCTCCTTAGATCCCCCTGCACAATGACACTAGATTAAGATTCTGGGTTACTATTACATCAATATTATTTTTCCCATTCAAAATCTCCGTTCAAAAGGCTAAATCCCTTTGACAGTCAAGGTTCACACACGACCATATTAACATTTTCATCTTCTCTCCAACTAGACACTTGCTCTCACTGGAGTAACTTAATAGTTTTTAAGTCCCACTCATCCTTTTTTGCTAAAGCTTCTGTCAATACCACAATTAAAAGAGCACTTCTCCTTTTAATTATCTTTACTACTTACATATTAAATATATTTATATACATAATTATAATTTTAAACATAAATTATGCATAATTTTGCTTGCATGAGTCTTAGATATCAGAGTTCTACACATCTTAAGAGTTAAAAACACATCTTAATCTCTGTATCTTCAGATTGGTAGAATGCTAGTAGCTACAACCCAAGTAGTAATTATGAGATTTATTTTTTTTAATGATTTGAGAGAGTGAGCAAGCAAGCGAGAGAACAGGGGGAAGGGCAGAGGCACAGGGAGAAGCAGACTCCTCACTGAGCAGGGAGCCTAACCTGAAGGCAGACGCTTAACTGACTGAGCCACCCACGCACCCCATGAGATTTATTTTGTAATGAACTTGGAAAATAATTTCTTTGGAAGAGCTTTCAGACATAATTTTTTTAGATTTTTAAAATTCTGCATCAGCTCATGTAGTTCCTCATTTCATAGTGTAAGAGTGTAAGACTATCAATCCCGTAATATTTGCTGTGACTAAGAGGAACATATACAAAGCTGAAAGCTAGAACTAGAAAAAAGAGGAATATAAAGCGGAAAGGTCCAAGAATCAAGATACAAACATTCTTCTAGATTTGCCACTAAGGAGTTATTTAACCTTGGACATATTTAACCTGTAAAGACCACAGCTACTTCATCTCTGAGAGGAGTTTGAATGAAATGATCTTTAATATTTCTACTAGCTATAAAAATGAAATATTTTATAAACACTGAGGTTAAAAGACTTTTTTATAGTGAAGTTAGGAAAGCAGTAGTAAAAGTAAAAATGACAAGCTGCATTTCTAATTCTTTTTTTTTTTTTTTTAAGATTTCATTTATTTATTTGACAGAGATCACAAGCAGTCAGAGAGGTAGGCAGAGAGAGAAGGAGGGAAAGCAGGCTCCTTGCTGAGGAGAGCCCAATGTGGGGCTCTATCCCAGGTCCCTGGGATCATGACCGGAGCTGAAGGCAGAAGCTTTAACCCACTGAGCCACCCAGGTGCCCCTGCATTTCTAATTCTTAACAAGGACTCTATTAACAGGTTAAAATTACACACCAAGCTAGGATACAACCTCTAATAAAGTAACCTAACAAATTGAATATGTCAATTAACTAGAATTTAGTGCACTAAGTTTAGAATATGGGGATAAATCACAAGACAGACTGAAGTCTCAGCAAGTATCTTCTGAGGTACGGGTTGGCAAAGTACAGCCTACAGCCCATCTATTTCTATAAATCCAGTTTTACTGAGCCCAGCCATTTCCTGTCATCTACAGCTGCTCTAAGCCTGACAGCACAAGGAGTAGCTGCAACAAAGACCACTGGCGCACAAAGCCCAAAACAAGTTCCTAACTGGTCCTTTACAGGAAAATTTGCCAACTCCTGTTCTAGGGTGCTATGAATAAAGTAAATTAAAAGTTGTTTTTTAACATTTTGGCTAATGTTCAAAACAGAATGACCCAGAAACCTTTAAAGTATTGTACATGTAAAAAGCATCAGAAAGATCTTAAATTTTGAAGTCAAAAGTCCCTGGTTTTTGCCTCAATTCCAACTGTGGCAGTTACGGGATCTTAAACAAGTTATTTAAAACCCTCAAGTTTATCTTTCCCATCTGTAAATGGAATTTGAGGCTACTGAAATATATAAACTGCCTAGTACAGAGCCTAGAATATAGCCTTAGTTCATCAATTTACTAAACCCTAAGAAAGACGGAAGATAAATGCATTTTTAACCCCCTTCAAAAACTGACAAACACTACCAACAAATGAGGACGGTAATGGTTTCATATCGGATAAACTAAAATTAAGGGAAAAAACCCTGCTCTACCAAAAAGCTTTCACAACTAGAAACTAAGCCTGAAAAACTAAAAACTCAGTTTTTAATAGAATTTTTAGAAAACAATATAGGATGGGACTAAGAGAAAAAGAAATACCCTCTGTTGCTTTGGTAACAAGGCAGTGTCCCAGGTAAAAAGCAAAAACAAGGACTTTAAATATCATTTAACTAGAATTCTGAAACAACTTTAATAAAGACTGTAAGTTTAACAGGGCACAGGAGTTCTAGTTAAATCATTTCTAAGGAAAAGAATTATCCAAACATGGGGTTTGTGTACATGTCAAGTTTTCTTTAATTGGATTCAATTTTCAGACTGGCATGTTTGCCCTCAAGATTCTGTATTTTTTTTTCCATAGCATTTATTAAATGTCTCAATTACCTGTTTCATTGTTGATGATGTGTCTCCCGATGAGGGCAAGGACCATATCTACCTTGACTACCACTCCACCCCAGTGCCAGGCAGAACCTGGCACAGAAAACACTGGCAGACCCACTGACTGAAGAACTTGCTCTCTGTGCCATCTAGTGGCCTACAGAAGTAACAGCTCTAGTAAATCCCAACTCTGGAGGGTCCTCCTGTACCCATTAAAATCACTGCTTGGAAGAGAAAAATGTAACATAATATGTGTAAGAATAACACAGAAAAAGTAAGAATAAGGTTACTATCACAACTGACTCAGTCCCCTACACCTTCTAGGAACTATAAAATGATCACGAATATCCAAAATAATGACACTGAGGTACTGCCAGATCAAAAATAAAAGTTCCCATTTTTCATATTGTAAAGACAAATGTTTAATGACAAGAAAGATAATATTCCATTTGTCAGGAATTCTTGTTAGCAAAAAAAAAAAAAAAAATTTTTTTTTAACCAAACTTCTTTCAATAACATCTCTGAAGAATTTTACTCCTAATGCTTTGGGATTTTGTATCAATAATCAGAAAGTGCTAAAACTCTCCCACCATCCATGCAGTAACATACCTACATTCCACAGCCTTAGTAAACAAACCTTTCCTGATATCTAGGCCTTCGTATGGCAAATGTGTACCTTAGACTATGGTGACTAATTTGTTGGTAGTTACAATAATAAAGATACTGTTACTCTAAATATTCAAAACAAACCTGCCTTAGAATTCTAAGACAGCTAACTGAATCAAATTTGGTTTTGTTCCCTTGTTTTTTAAAAAGTAAAACAACAAATCCTCAGACTACCCTATACTCCAATTTATTTGAATTTACTATTGGTGCAGTGGCTCACAAACATTCTCCAATATGTAGGATGACATTAACAACTATTAATATTAGTACTAATCTTACCAACACACCCCACAACTATCTCCCACCCTTCTCTCAAACCTGGGATTGGCAGTAGAGATGAACTATACAGTAGTTTTATTTTAAAATATTTATTTATTTGAGAAAGAGAGCGAGTGCACACATGCACACATGCACAAAAGAGTGAGAAGCAGGCTCCCCAGGGAGCAGGGGATCGCAGGACCCAGGGATCATGACCTGAGCTGCAGACAGCCACTTAAACCAACTGAGCCACCCAGGCAGCCCTAGTATTTTTTTTTTTTTTTTTAATTTATTTGACAGAGATCACAAGTAGGCAGAGGCAGGCAGAGAGAGGAAGTGAAGCAGGCTCCCCGCCAAGCAGAGTCCAATTCGGGGCTCGATCCCAGGACCCTGGGATCATGACCCAAGCCAAAGGCAGAGGCTTTAACTCACTGAGCCACCCAGGAGCCCCAGCCCTAGTAGTTTTATGGGACAGAAAAATTAAGCACTGTGTATGACAGCAATTGCATAACGTGTATGTGCATTTTATCCAAACACTTATTAGGACTGCTAAAACTAGATTTTAAAAACAAGAGTCTTTTTTTTTTCTTTAAAGATTTTATTTATTCATTTGACAGCACAAGCAGGGGGAGCAGCAGGCAGAGGGAGGGAGAAGCAGGCACCCCACAGAGGAGGGAACCCCATGCAGGCCTCAATCCTAAGACCCCAGGACCACAACCCTAGCGGAAAGCAGACATTTAACTGACTGAGCCAACTAGGTGCCTCAAGAGTCTTGTTTTATTTAAAATGAAAAGATTACCGGATTTGATGGCGTCCCTGTTGATTCACTGCTACTGCTTCTTTCACAACATATCTCCCTTATTACACACAGAGCAAGGCTCTCATCAAAGGAAAGGGAAATACTATCAGACTTGTGGCGCTTTCTCTGCCGTTCTCCAGGTAATTCATCTGAATGTTCTTCTGGATACATAAAGACAGACAAGTTAATTAAAACCCTATATTGTGATTCATTTAGCAAATGAGCTGCCGTTAAGTACCTACTTGTACCAAAACTTTATTTCAATGAAATTAAACAGAAAAACAGTCAATTACTACTATTTCAAAGGTGAACACTTCTACTGGTTCTGTCCAACTAAGAGCTATGATAGAATGCTCTATTTTGGGGGCACCTGGGTGGCTCAGTCGGTTAAAGCCTCTGCCTTAGGCTCAGGTCATGATCCCAGGGTCCTGGGATCGAGCCCAGCATCAGGCTCTCTGCTCAGCGGGAAGCCTGCTTCTTTCTCTGCCTACTTGAGATCTCTAGTCTGTCAAGTAAATGAATAAAATCTTAAAAAAAAAAAATGCTGTATTTTTTTTTTTTTTTTTTTAAGTAAGCACTACAGCAAATGTGGGGCTTCAACTCACGGACCCAAGATCAAGAATCACATGCTCTACTGACTAAGCCAGCCAGGTACCCCCAGAACACTACATTTTAAAAAATCTTTTCAAGCTTGTGGGGTATGTGGCCGGCTCAGTAGGAGGAACATGTGACTCTTGATCTCGAGGTCATGAGTTTGAGCCCCACATTGTGTGTAGAGATAACTTATGTACAAATGTAAATAAACTTAAAAAAAAAAAAAAAGCTTTTTAAGCTTCTTTCAGAATGTCATCTCCATTAAGTCACAACTTATTTATTTTTTTTCGAAGATTTTTTATTTATTTGACAGAGATCACAAGTAGGCAAAGAGGCAGGCAAGGGTGGGGGGGAAGCAGGCTCCCTGCTGAGCAGAGGGCCCAATGCGGGGCTGGATCCAGGACCCTGAGGTCATGACCTGAGCCAAAGGCACAGGCCTAACCCACTGAGCCACCCAGGTGCCCATGTCACAACTAATTTAACACATGTAGAGCTTTCATGAACCAATCTAAATTTTTGTTAAAAGCATACTGTAGTATTATGCTTAGCAAAATAAGTCAATCAGAGAAAGACAATTATCATATGATCTCCCTGATACCGGGAAGTTGAGAGGCAACGTGGAGGGCTTGGCGGGTAGCAAAGGAATAATTGAAACAAGATGGGATCAGGAGGGAGACAAACCATAAGAGACTCTTAATCTCACAAAACAAACTAAGGGTTGTGGTGGGGTCGGGAGGCGGGTAGGGAGAGGGTGGTTGGGTTATGGACTCTGGGGAAGGTATGTGCTATGGTGAGTGCTGTGAAGTGTGTAAACCTGGCAATTCACAGACCTGTACACCTAGGGCTAATAATACATTATATGTTACTTAAAAAAATAAATTTTTTTTTAAAAGCATACTGTAGGATTTAAGATTTATTTCTGAAAAGAACGAAAAATGTTTAATTTACTTAGATGGTCTTTTTTTTTTTTTTTTTTTTAATAATCCACCTATTCTAGAGACAGATTGAGCAAGCATGAATGGGAAGGGCAGAGGGAGAGAATCTTAAGCAGACTCCATCCTCAGCACAGAGCCCGAAGCAGGGCTGAATCCCATGACCCCAAGACCACGACCTGAGCTGAAACCACGAGTCAGATGCCCAACTGACTGAGCCACCTTGGCACCCCCTACTTAGAAGGTATTCTTAACATTCCACAATTTCCTCAGTACCCTGTATTTTCAATAGGAATCAAAACCAGTGATGGTTTCTTTTATTTTAAATAATGAATTATCTCCGACTTAGAATGTTACCAAATCTATCAGGAAAATAAATGAGTCTTACCATGTAGTATATTGAGTATAAAAATAATTTCCAAGTGAATTAAAGAGCCAAACACAAAGAATAAAACCATCCAAATACTTGTAAGAGAATTTTCTTATAATACCAGAGTAAGGAAGTATAACTGCAAAGCTCTCAAGAAAAAGTTTACCAAGACTAGATTATGTTGATTAAGGTTTACACGGCAAAATAAAACTTAAAAAGCAAATGTCAAACTGGGAGAAAATATCCGCAACATACATAAAACAGTTACTATCCATTATATACAAGTCCTCCCACCAATTAAGAAAAACAAAACCTGATTTAAAAAATAAAAAGTCAAGGGAAGCCTGGGTGGCTCAGTCAGTTAAGTGTCTACTTTGGCTCAGGTCATGATCCTGGGGATCCCATACAGGGCTCTCTGCTAAGCAGGAACCTGCTTCTCCTTATCCCTCTGCACCCCCTACTCACACATGCTCTCTGTCTCAAATAAATATTAAAAAAAAAAAAAATCTAAGATATGAAAAGGCAATTCACAGAATACAAAGAACTAATAAACATATGAAAAAATCTCCTATCTCTTACTGACCAAGGACATGCAAATTAAAACAAGATACCATTTATCACCCATAAGAACTATGAAAGTTAAAATGAGAGAGTGTTTCAAAAGATTTGAGAGGACATTTTTATACACTGTTGGCAGAAATGTAAAATAATACATTTTTGTGGGCAACCTCTATCCTAGAGATTGAGAGAGAAATACCTGCATAACCACTTAAGGATGTATGTGGCAAGGTGTTCACTGCAGCCTTGTACGTAAATACCAAACAGGGTTATGGGATTAAATAAACTATAATCCATATGCCTGAAACAGGTGCAACTCGCACACCTCTGCTCACTCCATTTCCTTCTCTTGGCCTTCCTAGCCAGAAGACATCTTTTTCCTCTTAATTCCCCACTGTTATATCCTATATTTTAAGTAATTCTGTGTTGATCTCCATAAATAGATCAAAAGTTTTTTTTTTTTTTTAAAGATTTATTTATTTGACAGAGAGAGATCACAAGTAGGCAGGGAAGCAGGCTCCCCACTGAGCAGAGAGCCCGATGTCGGGCTCAATCCCAGAATCCTGGGATCATGACCTGAGCTGAAGGCAGAGGCTTTAACCCACTAAGCCACCCAGGCGCCCCTAGATCACAAGTTCTTAATAAAAGTTCTTAGTCATGTTTGTATTCCCTGCAAAAGGTGATCTTGGTTGAAGCCTAAACCATGCTCATAATTTTTACCTCCATAAATAACACTTGGGGCTTTTTTTGTGACTATTAAAGTATTACTCATTATAGAGGTCTTAAAAAAATAGAAAATTTTAAAATGTATATCAATTGTAGTGCTACCATTGAGATTACCATTAAAATTTTACTGTAATAATTTTCTAGTTTTTAAAATTTCCTTTTAAAAACGTATTTGAACCACACTAAAATGTACAATTTGGGAGTGGTTTTCTCTGAAATCTTCTTTTACATTACTTTTAATGGCTGCAGAAGATGGTGTCTGTGACATAGGTTCATATACAATTTATTGTTTTTTTTAAAAAGATTTTATTTATTCATTTGATAGAGCATGAGCAGGAGGGAGAGGCAGAGGGAGAAGCAGACCCCCAGTGTTCAAGAAGCCTGACACAGGGCTGGATCTTAGGACCCGGAGATCATGACCTGAGCCAAAGGCAGATGCTTAACCATCTGAACCACCCACATGCCCCTATACTGTTCATCATAATTCAACGATTTAGTCTACAAATCTGAGCACCTGCTTACTGTCTGGCACAGTGCTAGGCCGTGGGTATACAAAAGTGAAGTCAGCCATCATCCCTGCCACCAGAGTTTAATTTCAAGTATCCAGGCAACTGAAATATAATTATTTATTAGCTATAATGAGTACTACGAGAAAACAAGCAGGGAGCTAAGGAAAGGAAAAGAGAATTACTTTTCTGGCTGGTTAGAGACAGCCTCTCTCAGAAGGTCACTTTTAAGCAAAAACAGAAAAATGAGGAGCTGATCATATAAGCAGAGATAGGAAGAACTGCTGGCAAAAAAAAAAAAATCTGTCTGAAAACATCCTTAAAGAAGGAAGAATTTTTGACTTGAGGAACCAATTAATAAGTACAGTGGAAATAGAGGTGGGGGGAAAGGGCCAAAAACCAGGTTAAAGGTAGATTATGGCCTTGTAGGCGGAGGGAAAAAGTGTGGTGCTTTAAGATTCTTCTTTCTTGGGGCGCCTGGGTGGCTCAGTGGGTTAAGCCGCTGCCTTCAGCTCAGGTCATGATCTCAGGGTCCTGGGATCGAGTCCCGCATCGGGCTCTCTGCTCAGCAGGGAGCCTGCTTCCCTCTCTCTCTCTCTATGTCTGCCTCTCCATCTACTTGTGATCTCTCTCTGTCAAATAAATAAATAAAATCTTTAAAAAAAAAAAAAAAAAAAAAAAAGATTCTTCTTTCTTTGAGAGAGAAAGAGGGTACAAGCCAGGGGGAGAGGGAAAAGGAGAAGCAGACTCCCCACTAAGCAGGGAGCCCAACGTGGGATTGGATCTCAGGACCCGGGGAGCATGACATGAGCTGAAGGCAGATGTTTAACCAACTGAGCCACCCAGGTGCCCCCAAAAGTACGGGTTTTATCTGAAGTAACAAAAGTGGCTAAGTGGAAAGAGATACAATTCAATTTACTTTTTTCCATCTCTTTTAGTACTACATGATGGAACACAAAAGCAAGAGCAAGAAAAATCAGAATGCTGTTGCTATGGTCAAAGAAGATATAGCAATGGCCTGAACTAGAGTGATGACATTTTCTACCATATATCTTTAATTATAAATGATGCTATAATTAGTGTCTCTACATATATAATCTTGAATTTCTGATTATATCTCTAGAATAGATTTCTAGAAGTACAGTTACTAGAATAATAAGAACTACAAACCTTTTTATAATCCATAAAGGTCTAACACCACCAACTTATACCAACAGATACACCAATAGTACATCAGTACCAATACACAAGCTAACAATGATGAGTCAAAAACTCATCTCTGTTAATCTGATAGCCTAGGAAAGACACTTCTGTATTTTTTATTGTGTATAAAGTGAAATCACTAAAATCCATCCCCTCCCTCCTATTTATCAGTCATTTGTGTTTACTATGAAAATCTTGGGTTTTTGCCCTTTTGGCTATATGGATTTTGATATTTTAATCAATTATAGGGGATTTTTTAAAAAAGATTTTATTTATTTGACAGAGATCATAAGTAGGCAGAGAGGCAGGTAGAGAGAGAGGAGGAAGCAGGCTTCCAACTGAGCAGAGAGCCCGAGGCGGAGCTTGATGCCAGGACCCTGGGATCATGACCCGAGCCGAAGGCAGAAGCTTTAACCCACTGAGCCACCCGGGCGCCCCATAGGGGAACTTTTTATGTAATAAGGGTATAGCACTGTCAAGTTAAAGTGAATATCCTTCAAATACATTATAATTATCTCATTTCTCTTTTAAACTTATTTGGAATTCATTTTGGCATATAGTACAGACAGAACTTGTTTTTTCTTCCCCAGATAACTAACCATTTGTTCCAGTCCCATGCAGTTAACAAAACATCCTCTGTCCTTAACCGCCCTCTGCCCTCATGTACACTCTAGTCCAGGTTTGTCTATTCTATCTCACTGATCTGCTGAATACTTTTTTCATCTGAATCATACAGTTTTAGTTAGTATGACTTTTGACCAGGCAACAGCCTCCTCCACTACCTTTTCTCTGTAAAAATGTTTTAGCTATTTTATCTCTTCTTCAGGTCTAGAGGTTACTCATTTTGCTTATTTTAAACTCAGTGGTGTGTTTTGTCACTTATTAGAAACAACAAATATTTTAACTGGTAAGGTAACTAAGGACTAAAATAAGAGCTTATACACTTGTTCTCTATTACCTTGAATAAGAGGCTGCTGGCTAACTATGAATTCCAGTGGAGCCCAGGAAACTGTGCCTGCTATAGTCATCAGAAAAATGTTGCTAAGAGGAGCGCCTGGGTGGCCCAGTGGGTTAAGCCTCTGCCTTCGGCTCAGGTCATGATCTCAGGGTTCTGGGATCGAGCCCCGCATCAGGCTCTCTGCTCAGCAGGGAGCCTGCTTCCCCTCTCTCTCTGCCTGCTTGTGATCTTTCTCTCTGTCAAGTAAATAAATAAAATCTTAAAAAAAAAAAAGAAAAATGTTGCTAAGAAAGCAATTTTTAAACCAAATAAATCAAATAAAATTAAGAATGAAACTCAGAAATTCACCTAAAGCAAAAAAAAAAAAAAAAAAAGGCACAATTTCTTTAAGTCTAATGCATTAATTTTATTAGAGAATAAAGAGTGAAAAGCTGTTTGGAAGTGTTAAATAATCATATATACCTGTCTCACTAATTGTTCTCCTTCTAGATGAGGTAGATGGTCTAGAAACCAAATCTGAAGATGAAGGTTTCTCTTCCTGCAACTCTTGCACAGGGTCCTAAGCATCCAAGAGGGGGAAAACAAAAACGAACTTTTAACACCAGGAAGCTAAAAATAATTTAAAATAACCTAACTTTCAAGAAACATCAAACTAGAATGTGTTCATTTCAAAGATTACCTTTTGATCACTCCCACCTTCAAGGTGACACCTATTTTCACTCACACATGTGCCTGAATCTGATGATTCTGATGGGGGGGAAAAACAACATAACAACAGAGAATCACAAAATAGGAAAAAAAACTAGTCTGTCAGTCCAAGACAAACTCCTTACACAATTTAACCTTTCAACAAACAGTAAATGTGTATCTCCCAGGAGCCAAACCCATGCTAGATACTGGAGATGTAAATAAGATAATTCAATTTTATTTAATTTTTTAAAGGCCTTATTTAACTATTTGACAGAGATCACAAGTAGACGGAGAGACAGGCAGAGAGGAAGGAAGGGAAGCAGGCTCCCCGCTGAGCAGAGGGCCCGATGCGGGGCTCCATCCCAGGACCCCAGGACCATGACCCGAGCTGAGGGCAGAGGCTTTAACCCACTGAGCCACCCAGGTGCCCTAAGATAATTCAATTTTAATACAGAGTAGTTTTCATTAAGAGTAACAAAAGTATAATAAACAGGATAAAAGAAGTATTATAAGGTAAATCAGTGAAGAACACAGAGCAATGATTATTTGGTAGGGACAGAGCAGGGTCTGAGGAAAAAGGAATCAGAAAAAGTTTCACATAGTAGAATTTGAAGCAACAGGACTAAAAAAGGCTATTCCAGACTGAGGAACACCCTGTGAAAAAAGCACCCAGAAGTGAATTACCAATGCTCTGTTGTGGGGAATTACAGGGAGTCAATTATTCCTGGTATACAAGCAAGATGACAAAGGACCCTGTGTGTCTTGTGAAACTGCACAAGGACGGCAACAAGCTGCACTTTTGCCCTCAAGCCTGCATCATCGCATTCTTCCCAGCAACACTTCAGAAGCTGCCCTGTGGCACTGCTGCAGCCACTCACCATTAAAAAGGTTTAATCCAATAGATAAAACTGATTGGCTAGCTCACAGCAAGTTTTTTATCCAGGGAATAATAAGGAACCCCTAACTGGTCATTTTAAGCAGAGGAGCAACAAATTACTTTGGCAAAATAGAAGAAAAAGAGAGCAGAGGGAGGGAAGCCAGTACTAAACAGTAACAGCAATAATACAAATGTCAAAATAGTAAAGCCTAAACTAAGGCATGGAAAAAAGATCAATTCCAGAGAAGTTAAAAAGGTAAAAACCAACAAGGCCTGGTGTCTGATAAATGGATAAATGGGTGGTACCATTCACCAAGAGAGAAACTTCAGAAGGTAAACAGATTAAGAAGGAAAGATAATGAATTAAGTGGATGAAACTCATTCAGGTAGGTGGGTTTAATTCGTAGATGGATGTACAGACCTAGAGCTCCCAAGACAAAATTTCAGATAGGAAATATGCCGTTGCCAAAGGTCGTAATTAAATACTTTGTTATTCTCTTGGAAGCATTTTCATTTTAATAGGTATGTCAGGCCCACGCATTAATATTCTGGAATTATTCACATTATCATAATAGTTTCTTTATATTATGGGTTATGTATTATACTGATCTTAAGTTGTACATATAGACAGGTTATATTTTGTTTTAATAGAAGAAGTGTTACAATTCAGATATAATAAAAAGGAAGTACTAGGTGTGACAGGTTGAGAACAGTTACAGGAGTTCTGAAGTTAATTCTACTAACTAAAACCTGAAACAAACCCAGAATGGAAATAACCTAAGTAACCTATAGGTTACCATCTCACTAATATAATTTTCCTAGTAATCTAACAAGGTTTCTTTACATGAATGAATGAACACATCAGGGATAATATTTAAGAAAACTGAAAACACTACTATAATAATATAGTTGTTTGTTTTATTTGCCTTCATTTGATTTCATAAAGAGTTCTGTAAAACATTAAAAAATATCACCAGTCTAACAGTCACTTTTACTCTAGGATAAGACAGTGATGCCCTTTTCTGGGTCTTAAGTCCTAACTATGGAAGAGGATTCAACTCAACACATTTATTAAACATCCTGTTAATAAAATACTGTAGTGTTGATGCAGAATACAAACCTGATTAGGATATAAGAAAAATACAAACAAGTGTAATAAAACAACATAACAATAAAGTCTCAATACAGACTAGTGGAAGGATAAAAGAGTGGCCAGTTCACTGCAGGAAGTAAACAAGCTTCTGAGAACAGTTTTTAATTTTAATTCAAGACTGGGCTTTAAAAGGTCTATGGTGTGTTGGGAGCCAGCTCCTACTGCTACTCAAAGCAGACTGTGTACCTTTCTTACCAACTCCATATATGTAGCCTGAAAATGGCCAAGGTGGGAGTTATTTACACCATGGAACTCAGCAAACACCAAAAATCAGGGCTTTTCCCCCTGAAAAATGGGTTGTTAAACATTTATCAGCATATCACTGTATATGTTTATCTCTCTGAAATAAGAACCCAATGCTTTCATCAGAGTATGCAAGGAGTATGTAACCCAAAAATAACCAGTTAAGAACTGCAAGTCTACAGGTAGGGAACTTAAATGCCACTTACCTGAATAAATTGATAAAAGTTTTGTCTAATATAAAAAACAAAAAAGTGCTCATCCATTCAAACTGTCCTACTTAGGTATCTGTATTACTTCCCAAGCCTTTCAATACATGTTTCAAGGTTTGATCATATGTTGAGTAAGCATGGGCTTGAAATTATCTACCTTTCAGAAACAACAAATGTTGGTGAGGATGTGGAGAAAATGGAACCCTCATGCACTGTTGGAGGGAATGCAAACTGGTGCAATCACTGTGAAAAACAGTACAGAGGTTTCTCAGAAATTAAAAACAGAATCATCACTGATCTGGTAATTCCACTACTGAACATTTACCCAAAGAATACAAAAACACCAATTTGAAAAGATATATGCAGCATTATTTACAATAGCCAAATTATGGAAGCAGCATAACTGTCCATCAATAAATAAATGGATAAAGACGTGGTATACATATACACAATAGAATAGTATTCAGCCATAAAAAAAAAAAAATGAAAGCCTGCCATTTGCAACACTATGGATGGACCTAGAGAAAATAAAGTTAAGTGAAATCAGTCAGAGAAAGACAAATATCATATGATTTCACTCATATATGAAATTTAAGAAACAAAACCAAGAAAAAAGAGACAAACCAAAAACCAGATTCATAACCATAGAGAACAAATGATGGTTACCAGACGGAAAGTGGGTAGGGGAATGGGTTAAACAGGTGATGGGAATTAAGGAGAGCACTTGTCATGATAAGTACCTGCTAATGTATATGGAATTGCTGAATCACTGCATTGCAAAGCTGAAACTAATATAACACAGTATATTAACTATACTGAAAATAAAAATATAATTTAAAAATAAAGTGTTTAATAAATGTCTGTGAAACCTCCCCCCACCGCCAAAAAAACCAAACAGAAATTATCTTTCAAAACAAATTCTAATACTGATATCCCAAGGCTTAAATTGATGGAATAAGGTATTTAACTTTACATATTGCAAATATGCATTAGAACCTTAGTATTACATTGTTTTAGTTCATGTAGTTCATTTCTTCCTGTTAAATGACTCCACATACACAGAATGTGTTCAAAATACTTTTATGGTATTCAAAATTAACTTACCATGCTGATTGACTATTACCAAGTTTCTGTAGATCATTGTATATATTTTCCTTGTAGGGAGGAAAAGAAAAGATATACATTTTAAAATAAAAATGTACTAAACTGGACTTGACCAGACTTTTAAATACATATTAGTATGAACTATACTGTACACAAACTAAATTTTAAATCACTGTATTCAAACTATATCACTGGCAAGCTTCTAGGTCCTAAAAAGCAACCATGATAATTAGCTGCACAACGATTATATACAGTTCTCTTACTAATCATGAAGGTCTCTCCAGCTGAAAAGACTTAGTATCTCCATTTCCTGAAATGTGCCTTATTTGGACTTTACCAAAAGACCCAAGGGAATGGGTGTGAATGCAGAAAGCAGGTTGATTCATGTATTTTCAGTCAGAAAGTTTTTAGCCCTGTGCTTAAAGCTTAGAAGTAGACTGCCTAAAAAGGCAGTGGGTCACACAAAACCCACTATAGGGGAACTTGATTTTGACTTCTATTAACCATGGACCAATCACCTAATGGATTTTCTTTCCTGATCTTAAAATCTATTAAAAGATGAAGCTTCCTTCACTCATTTAATAAATACAGTCTGAAAAGCTACTATGAACCACTGTTCTAGAAATGGGAAAAAAAAGGAATAAAATTGTTTCAGGTGAAAAGTATTCATCCCATTTATTAAGATATACATGCATGCTAAGGCTCCACACAGACTGTACTAAACCAAATGGGAAAAGGAATTCCAAATGTAAGGCAAGAAAGACTGCAAAAAGTCTTCAGTTTCCAGTAGAGTAATTCTAGAAATGTTATCTGGGTTAAATTCAGCTGATTAAGTGCTATAATGCTATATGACAAAATCTCCAGAGTAAGACTCAAACTTAAGCCTTTACCACAGTGTGGTCTAAAGAGATTGTCTTTGACATTAACTGCAATAATAACATTCTTTAAAACACAGTAACTGTGACTAACATTTATTTTTAAAGATTTTATTTATTTACTTGTCAGAGAGTGCACACGTGCACACAAGCTGGGTGGGGGGAGGGTAGCAGCAGGCAGAGGGAGAACCAGGCTCCCCGATGAGCAAGGAGCCTGATTCGGGACCAATCCCAGGACCCTGGGATCAAGACCTGAGCCAAAGGCAGATGCTTAACCAACCATGAGCCACCCAGGCATCCCAATTTCTTTTTTTTAAGATTTTATTTATTTATGGAGTGCCTGGGTGGCTCAGTGGGTTAAGCCTCTGCCTGGGATCGAGCCCCACATCGGGCTCTCTGCTCAGTGGGAAGCCTGCTTCCTCCTCTCTCTGCCTGCCTCTCTGCCTACTTGTGATCTCTGTCAAGTGAATATATAAAACCTTAAAAAAAAAAAAGATTTTATTTATTTATTTATATGAGAGAGAGCATGCACGAGCCGGGGGAGAGGGAGAGTGAGAAGCATGCTCCCCACTAAGCAGGGAGCCTGACTAAGGGCTCAATCCCAGGACCCTGAGATCATGACCTGAGCCAAAGTGAGACACTTAACTGAGTCGCCTAGATGTCCCGGAGACTAATATTTAAATGATTCCTATGTGTCAAACACACACATTGTCTCTCTATAACCTCGACATGAGGTATTTGTATTATGTCTACAAGTAGGGTAAACTGAGGCTTAGAGAGGGTTATCAGTTTACCTAGTTACACAGCTAGTAAATGAGAGCTAGGTCTCAAACCTGGGTTTATAAGATTCCACAACTGAGGTTCTAAAGCAATATGCTATATTACTAAATTAAATTTCAGCATCTTTTTATAAACAGCAACAATTTTTCTCTGACAAAAGGCAGTGAAGATGGAGGTAAACTGAAATGTTTGCCCAGCTGGCTTTTTAAAATGCACTAAGCTGAAGAATTTACCTGTGCTCTTTCACAGAGAAGCTTGGCACTCCAAACAAATCCCCTAGAAGATCATTGGAACAATACACAATATGCTGTTGCTTCTCATCATATAATCGTTTAGTCATAATATACTGGCCAAGATAAAATATAACCTGAAATAGAAATAGGATTTCTGTGCATTAAAGAAAATTAAATGTTAGTTTCAAATACATTCAATATCTCATTTATCTAAAAATGGTTAAACAACCTGCAACCAGACCCATAACTGTCTGCAATAACAACCATTCTTGTACTCTTAAAAAAGCTCTTAAATCTTCTCCTTTTAATCTGATGGGAGTAGACACTGTTTCTCCAACTCACTTAAATAAAGTGTGTGTGTATGATAGACTTTAACTCTGCCCAGATACCTAGGTAATACATACTAGGAAGAAGGGAAAAGGCAGCAAAATGCAAAACGAGTGAGAGCAATAAAAAGCTGCAAAATCAAAACATCAACTAAAACAGAGCAGTGACCTGGAGTCATTTAGCAAATAGTAAACAGTCCCATGTTTAACACCATACATCTCAACAGCCTCTGAGGTCATCACAGATGAGAACCACAGGAAAGTGACCAATTATATCTACATAACAGTTTGGAAGAATTCTGTGAATAAAATAAACTCTTGAAGATATCAATATAATCTATGCAATAATTATCAAAATAGTAACCCTGAATCATGCGTATCCAGTTAAATTCTGTATGCTCCACTAAGACAAAGAAATGATACATCTTAAGACATCCACATACAAACCTATTAACCACCTAAATATGCACGAATTTTTTTTTTACAGTTTAGATGTACTTTTACAAGTACTGTTTCATTCTTCTGATATTTCATAGAATTGTTTTCACTGTATTAGGGATAAGGAAATGGGACCCGGTCTCCTGACTACTAGTCCAGTTTTTTTTCTACTATCCCATACTAGCTGTCATCACTCTTCCATATGCCCCAGAACAAAGATCCTGCAACTAAAAACTCAGACAATAAATATATATATTACTATTAGATGGTTTTGCATAAGCATTCTACACCTTTATAATGGCCCAATCAATTTTCTCCTCCTTACTACTACTAAATGCATGCCTTTTGTTTCCTTAACCAATTAATTATGTGATGATAATGAGGTCAAACCCAAGTCATCAGCCCTAAATGCATCCTTAACCTTGAAAATATCCTTAATCTCGACACTTCCCTGCAAGCTCCCCTACCATCTGTAGATTTAACTGGTTAAGCAGGCCTCAAACTTAAAGGAATAATCCCTGGTGACTATGGATTGAAGATAAGTTGATAAGTGGGAGGAAGAAGAGAACCTACACACCTACCAAACATCCCATAAGGAAGTTCACAAAAAGTGTGGCTGAAAAGGAAAATGGTGCAGTCTCTTCCTGACCCACTATCCTGATGTAGGTAAGTTACTTCAGTGTTTTAAGCAATCTGGGCCCCATAAACTAAGTGGGAGAGATGGGGGGAAAGGCACATTTCATTCACAATGAAATTTTGCCTAAGATGGCCCAATCTCTCACTGAAAATCATGCTTCTGTGCACAAATTTAAAGCCAGAGAACATTACATTGAAATGTATCCATTAAATAGAACATATGTTCATGAATCAGCTCACCTCTATCCCAGAAAGATCAGTATACTGTACTCATGTATCTCTAGTGCAGAAGTTCTTAACCTGGGATCCATGGATGCCCAAGAAGTCCTTGGATAGAATTCAAGGGGTCCATTAATTTGGATGGAAAAAAAATTTCTATCGATATTTTCACTAACTTTTAACTGAAATTTAGCTTTTCCTATTATGAATATAGGCAACAAACCACAAAGTATTAGTAATACCTGTGATTTCTGTCACCAATACAAATCACAAGTGTTTTCACATCATACTATGCTTGTTGTAAACCTCTGAAAATACTAACTATACTCCTCACTACTTTGAAATTACATTTACTACATCGGCTGCTAAATCTTTTTATTTAATGTGTTAATTAAAAAAACACACTCAAAAGAGCACATATATCACAAAATTATCTACTATTTTGATAACTCTTTTACATAATTTGTTTCCTTTGTAATCCTATACATTTTGGTTCATGCATTTAGAAACAGGATTCTGAGAAGACTCTACCAGTCTGCCAAGTGGGTCCATAGCACAAAAATGCTAAGAACCCCTACAGAGCCTCCCTCTGTCTCACAGTTCCTAGTGAGAAATGATATTCAAGTATAATTAGAATTTCAACTTCAAATTATGGTCCAAATGACAATACTTCGTATTACTGCTTACTAAAAAATCCCTCAATATAGCCAATTTCTCCCCATGACTACATGTTATTAGCAAGATATTAGTTATCTTGTTAACTCTTAATTTAGCTTACCTCTTTCATAGTATAAGTGTCTTTTTGTGCACCAACAGACTTTAACAACTTCAAAAGCAAAGGCTTTGGTCTAACCTACAAAGAACAAAAAGCTGCTATTACACTTCCAAAATTATTCCGCAACTGTAAGCCCCACAGCAAGCATTTCCATGAAGATTTTCAGTAAAGGTAGGAGTTATATTTAACAATCTCACAAGGTTAGAACTCAAAACTAAGTCATAATGTTTTCACTAAATGTAAGTCTATAGAAACCCAGTATCATAGACTATCAAGGCAATTTGGAAAAAAAAAGCTGAGATTTCATTACTATGCAAATAATCACAGAATCAAGTACATTAGTTGTAATCAAACACAGTATCCATGCCAAGGCAGTGAAAATTAATTCTCTTTCCTCCAGCCATTTCTATTATCTGCTTAATACCTTACAAACTTAACTATAAATGGAATACTCCAATGAGATTACCATAAACTAAACTGCAAAATCCAAGAGAAAAGGGTAAGTCTTCAGGGTAGATCTGTTTCCTAATCTTTTCTTTCCACACATCAGGCTCCTGAAAGCTGGAGGACTTAAATAACTAACAAGGATAATTAAGAGCAGATCTGAGGCTGCAACTCATAACCCTCAACTACAAACCAGCATTTTCCTCCTACCACGTCATGCTGCCTCTTAGTGGGTCTACTTTTCAAGGATCTACTGACAAACACTTATTGAACTTTTACCATGCACCAGACAGTGCTAGATATGGTTGGGGCGGTGGGGGGGGGGGGATAAATACAACAGGAGTTGTATTCAAGGAACCTACCAACTAGATCAAGGGTCAATTTTTTTCTATAAAGAACAAAATTGTAAGTTTTAAGCTTTTCCTCCCAGATGGTCTAACTCAGAAGTACAGATATGTAAACCAAAGGCCATGGCTACATTTCAATAAAACTGTATTTACAAAAATAGGTGGAAGGCCAAATATGGCCCACAGGATATAATGTGCCTAACCCTGATCTAGAGGTTTGGTTTTTTTTGTTTGTTTTGTTTTGTTTATTTTGTCTTTATTAAAAGGGCTTTGCCCATGACTAAAAACAACCAATCAACCAACTACCCAACACATTGCCAAGATTTTCTCCTAGTGATGTTAGTGAGGATCATAGCAGTGGCTGTGGTGATAATGATGATGACATTAAGTCCTGACATCAAGAATTTATTTTATTCAAACAAATGAGATAAAATCCAAGATTTATTTCTTTATTCATTAGCTTATTTCATTCATTCAATTTCCAACTGCCTACTTTGTGGACTGAAAACCAATCTTAACACATTGTAAATGCCTTAACTGAGTGTTTCCTGGTCCCTTTTTTTTTAAATCATTTTCTTAAATTTATTTTCAGCATAACAGTATTCATTGTTTTTGTACCACACCCAGTGCTCCATGCAATCCGTGCCCTCTCTAATACCCACCACCGGTTCCCCCCACCTCCCACCCCCCACACCTCTTCAAACCCTTCAGATTGTTTTTCAGAGTCCATAGTCTCTCATTGTTCACCTCCCCTTCCAATTTCCCCCAACTCCCTTCTCCTAACTCCCTATGTCCTCCATGCTATTTGTTATGCTCCACAAATAAGTGAAACCATATGATAATTGACTCTCTGCTGTTTTTCAGAGTCCATAGTCTCTCATTGTTCACCTCCCCTTCCAATTTCCCCCAACTCCCTTCTCCTAACTCCCTATGTCCTCCATGCTATTTGTTATGCTCCACAAATAAGTGAAACCATATGATAATTGACTCTCTGCTTGACTTATTGATCTAGAGTTTTTGCAAGTGGTATTGAGAAAGTAACTGTCAAGGAGGCAGGAATATAAGATATTCTTTCTCCCCATTGCTGCATCAAAATCTTTAAAGCTCAAGTGTCTTTATAGCTTGCCACCTCCACACAGACTGCTGCCTTTGTATCTCTCTTCAAGATACTCCTGTCCTTTGCCTAACTTTGAAATCTAACAGCATCTCAGTTTGGAATCTAACTCTCAAAACCAGATTTAAGAAAATTGCCTATTTCCAACTAATCAACAGACTATTATTTAATAACCAAAACACTGGGCACCTGGGTGGCTCAGTCATCTGCCTTCAGCTCAGGTCATGATCCCGGGGTCCTGAGATCGAGTCCTAATCCAGCTCTCTGCTCAGGATGAAGACTGCTTCTTCCTCTCCCTCAGCACCCTTCTCCTGCTCATGCTCACTTTCTCTCTCTCTCGCGCTCTCTCTCTCAAACAAATAAAATCTTTAAAAATAATAACCAAAAATCTTAAAATACACAGTAAGTGAGGTATTCAATCATTAACTGTTCTGATCACACCTTTTTGTGGGTATCCTTACACATACACTTTACTTTCAGGCTACATAAAGAATTAACTCTCTCTTGAGAGATAAAAAATTACTTTTTTTCCCCTCTTAAAATTTTTTTTTTTAATTTTTTTTTTTTTAGAGATTCTATTTATTTATTTGACAGGCAGAGATCACAAGTAGGCAAACAGGCAGGCAGAGAGAGAGGAAGGGAAGCAGGCTCCCTGCTGAGCAGAGAGCCCGATGCGGGGCTTGATCCCAGGACCCTGAGATCATGACCTGAGCCGAAGGCAGAAGCTTAAACCACTGAGCCACCCAGGTGCCCCCCCTCTTAAAATTTTATGTATGTTATATTAAGTTCAAACTTCACAGAACAACTCAAAGTAAAAATCTGCAATGAAAGCCATCAGTTTTTTATTAAGACCTAAAAGACATGCAATAAGAAAACCATAAAAGAAAATACCATTCTTAATCTTACATTTAACAACAAAAAGATATATTCCAGATGAAGATCTAGATGTTAAAATTAAAAATACTACCAGAAAATACAGGACTATAGCTGTATAATCCTGGGATGGGAGACTTCTTCCAAAGCTTGATATGAAACGCAAAAACCAACAGGTCAATAAATTTGACTTCATAAAAACATTCTCAATAGGAAAAACACAACAAAATTAAATGCAACCTTTTTTAATGATAAAAGTTACATATATTTGGGTGCCTGGGTGGCTCAGTTGGTTAAGCGAATGACTTCAGCTCAGGTCATGATCCTGGAGTCCCAGGATCGAGTACTGCATCAGGCTCCCTGCTCAGTGGGGAGTCATCTTCTCCCCCTGACCCTCCCCTCTCTCATGCTCTCTCTCTCTCTCATTCTCTCTCTCTCAAAAAAATAAATAAAATCTTTAAAAATAAAATAAAAGAAGTCTAGATATGAATTTCTTTAAAAAAAAGTTACATATATTTGAAACACACAGAACTACTACAAATTAAGAAAAACACAATAAGCCTAAAGGAAAAGTGGACGGACAAGACCAAGCAAATCCCAGAAGAAATAAATGATTTAACAAATGACAATATGCCTAATCTCAAGAGAGATCAGGGAAATACAAATATAAACAATGATAAAGAATCTTTTACCACAAAAACTGCAAAATAATAATAAAAATTGATAATATTAAAAAATTGATAATATTCAGTGTTGGCAGTGGTGTAAACTTTCACAATCTTTTGTTAGCAAGTTATGAACAGCAATCAAATATATGCATAGTTTAGGACTCAGGAGTTTACTTCTGTATACAAAATCTTACAGGAGTCACGTAACATAGGATACACATACAAAGCAGGACTATTTGTAATACTTAAAAACTAAAGGCAATTTTTAAAAAGCCTATCTGAAAAAACCTATAGCAGAGGCACTAATGCTTTGGAACACTAGGGAGCCATTAAACAGAATTCTATAGATTCACTGACATGGATGGAATTTGCACCACACCAGTCTTAACAAAACAAGACAATAACAGATTAAAATTTGCCCTTATATAGAGACACAAGAAAAATCTAAAAGGAGACATGGTAAAAAAAAAAAAAAAAAAAAAAAGACTAGAATTTTCAAAAGCTTTCACTTTTTACATTTCTGTAATGTCTAAAATCTTTACAAGCATGAATTGCTTTTATGACTTTTAGACATCTAAAAAGTTAAATGCTGACAAGTCAAAATAGAAAAAAAAATCAGTCAGTAACAAACATAACTTCAGCATCCATGCTTAATAGAACTCAATTCTAAATCCAGGGTGATAAAGGACTAAGAAAATAAATACCAATTCTTACAGTCAGCTTTTACATTTGTCCCCAGCATTAATGTCAGAATTTAAGCTGTGTACCCAGTTTCACTTAGAGAACAATACTGTAAATGGGGTCTATGGAATTTAGTAGATCACCTCATAAAATAGTCTTAAAAGTTACACTTGAGACAAAAATACCAACCAGGGTCTCTTGTTCCGAAGCTGGAATCTGTGAGGTGCTTACAGCACCATCAGTAGACACAGACATGTTGGTATTGCACATTTGCCTACAAGTGGGAAAAAGAACACAAGATAAAAACTTGAAATAATGAAACGTCTCTGGAAAAAAACAGAGTCCTACAGAAAGGATATAAATAATGCCCTTAAGTACTGCACTTATTAAAACTAAAGCCAGTAGTAGCAAGCGGGTCCTTACCTGGATCAGTGTAGAGTAAGTGCTCTACGTCGCTGACCCCGGGTACCTATCTGTAATCGCCGGCGAACCCAGCTGGGAAAAAGCATGGTTTAAATAGCCCCAGCTGGAGACAAGTCAGGGCTTAGCTCCTTTCACTGCGTTTTAGGAACGTGTCCGAACTTGACCAGCCCAAAGGGAAAAGCTGAGTCAACTTGCCCACAGAACCGGCCCAAACTCGCCCAGACACGGCGCCCGGTTCACGCAGGCTACCAAACAGGCACCTGTCATTATCTGGACCCGGAGTCGGGAGACAGCAGACCACAGCGCAGCACACCCCCCGCCCACGTGACCTTTACCCCGACCACCCGCGGTGCCCCCTGGGCCCCCGCCCGCCCGACTCGCGGGCCCCAAACCCCGCCCTCCTCCCCTGCGGCCACAACCTCGCGTCCTAACAAAAACCTCCCCAAACCCACGTGCCCCGCGCCCCCCCCCTCAAACGCACAAAAGCTGCGAGCGGGATAGAGGCTGCAAACGACAGCGCGCAGGGAGACCCAAGTCACAAAACAAACCCAGAACTGCTCACGCGCTTCCCGGCCGGTACCTGCTCTTCACCAAGCGGGGTTGTCCGCGCCTGGAGTAGGGGTTGGCGGAGACCCTCGAGACTCCCAAGTTCCCTTCACTGGGCGCGCAGAAGCCCGACGCCCTGGGCCTCAGCGACCATTCCACTCGCGGGGCCCAGGCCACCGGGGCGCTCCCACGCACCAGGTCCAGAGAAGGAGGCTCCTGGCGGCGAAAGCGGCAGGACCTCAGTCAGGGGAGTCAGGGCTGCCTCCGAGGCTGCGGCTCTTGCTCCATTTTCCTTCCAGCCACACAGGGCCACAGAGGGCCCAGAAAGAGCCGAGCCAGCCGAGGTACGCCCGATGCGCGCCCCCTACTGCCCGAAGGGAGCGCGCCGGAAACCGCGGCTCATCCGGGCGTTTACGCGCGCGCGCGCGCCCAGCCACAACCACGTCGGCCAATGCGGGGAGGGGGCTGGGCCGGCCGCCTCCGCGAAGGGGCGGCCCGGGAACGCGGCGCGCGCTCCGCTTCGGGATGGGAGGGGCGACGGGGCCCCAGCGCTACAGCCCGGCGTCTGCAGCCAGTGCTGCTGGGGTGGGGTTCGGCCCAGCCCGCCGCGCCTCGTTTGGCGGGCGACCCTAGGGACTTCAGCCGTTGTGCTATTTCTGTCTGTCATGTGTTTACAACTCCCGGCCGCGGTGGAAACGGCAGGCACCAGGCATATTTAAGTGCCGCGACCAGAAACGAAACCAAAATTAACAGCTGTGCGATATATTAAGCCCACACCGCCAGCTAATGGAGTTGTATACAAATGAGTTATTTCAAGACTTCTCTTAAAAAAGTATGATTAAAACTACTACAATATAGACTTGTAACACGATGCATACGAATGTTCAAGACTTGTGGCTCCGGTGACGGGGGGGAGCAGGGGGAGACAAGAGCGGTTACTTTACATTTTATGCTTTTAGAATCTTTGGGTTTGTTTAGATAACATTCGTTCTCATTAAGAATATATATTTATATATCAGGGAATCTACTGAAAGACTCGCCTTGCCCTTTTGGCACATAGGCGTGGCAATTTAAAAAATGAATAAGGATGTAAGAATCAGATGGCTCAACCCAAAAGCATTGTAAAAAGTCATTGTGTAAAAACAAACAAACAACAACAACAAGAAAGAAAACAAGGTTCTTTGGCCAGGAAGCAATTAGTTCCTTTTTTATAGGGACTTTTTTTTTTTTTATAAAGTTATAACTTTCCCTTCTCCCTCGCCTATAGAAAGGAATCTCTCTTAAACATACTGGTTACTCAGCTGATTTAATTGTTAACATTATTATCTTCAGGGATTTGGTTTGGCTTTAAAATTAAAAAAATCTCATCTTTATCATATCAAATACAGTGAGGTTTCTAGTTGTGAAACTGTGCTTGACACAGGATAAAAGAAAATCTCCAAGAGGTGGAGAAAATACAAGAGAAGAACAGAAATGAGGGAAGAAGTGAGAGGATTTAAGGTGTTGGGGAGAGAGGTGGATGAGGCAAGGATTCTATCTTTCAAGAAATTGGTATTAAAAACTTATCATGTGTAACAAGTGCTACCCAAGGCCACAGGTAGTGAACAAGATAGTCATACCCCAGCTGTCACATAACTTACCCAACTCCAACTAACTGAATTTCCACCCAAAGTGAATGAGGATACCACTGACAAAAAGTCTGGAGGAAGTAAAAAGTTGGCTGATTGTTGGGTTTTGAATGATGCACCACAGAACAAAGAGTTCAGTAGTAGAAAATGTGGAACTGAAGCCCAGGCTAGCGATGGAGCTTTTGAGGGGATGACTGGCTCAACATGTAAGAAATGGTAAGTTCTTCAAAGAAAACATTAGACTGGGATAAGGCAGCAGGGGTAGAAACAGCAAGGAATGAGAGGAATGACCAGAAAGCCACCCAACATAAGCCATATAATGGTGTCGCAGAAATGGTGTCCCAAAATGGTAAGTCAAGTAATGATATCAAATCTGCAGGAGTCAAAGAAAGGAGGAATGGGAAATCACACTGAATCTTCTCACTGGAAAATCTGTTCCTATTGTTTGTGACTTCACCATTAAGAAACAAAAAAATGCAAGGGCACCTGGGTGGCTCAGTAGGTTGAGCAACTTACTCTTGGTTTGGGCTTGGATCATGAACTTGGGTCAGAGGAGGGAGCCCTGAGTTGGGCTCCACACTCTTGGGGGAGTCTGCTTGAGATTTTTTCCTTATCCCTCTGCCCCTCCTCACCAACTCACTTTTTTTCTTTCTTTCAAATAAATAAATCTTTTTAAAAAATACAGACCAGCTGCTGCTTTGTCCCTGCATTCCACTATTATCCTATGTCATTCTGCCCTTATACTTACTCCAGGCTTTTCTAGGAGCAGACTTGTGCTTAATTTTTAGTAGCATTGCTCTTGATACCCTCCTTTGTTCCAAGAGATGGAGACACTTTGAGCATCTTGATATTCTTTGGAACCTAAACTTTGCAAGCACATTCACGATAGACTTTTGTCCTGGTCCCAGACCACTTCATACTGGCATTTATTAATGATAACTGATTAATCCTTAAAGAATGAGGAAAAATAAACAAGATTTACCTCAGAAGTGGTGTGCAGAATGTTTAGAATGCTGAAAGCTTAACAATATTTACTTGGCTGTCTAAAAGTACAGAAGTAGTACAAATTCTGATTATCTTTCCAAATGTCTGGAGATGAATAGTGTTATTTAAAAAGCAAAATCCCACCAAATGGTGAGATTTTTGTTTCTATTTTGGGAAGTTATCGACTTTTTTGTTTGTTTGAACTTGTCAGGTTAAAATATGCAGAAACATCCACAGAACAATTAATATCTAATGTAACCACTGCCTAGAATTCACATTTGTCATTCCTGCTTCAAATGTATTAAAAAATGGAATATTAAAAAAAGTTGAAATTCGCCTATTTTTATTCTTGATCCCATTCCCCTTCTTCTGTGAGGCAGCTGTAACTATCAACTTGGTGTACACCTATTGAGTCCATGTTTTTATAACACTGACTATAAATTTATGAATCTGTAAAAAGGAAGTACCGTATATGTATGTATATGCATACATATAAAAGAAATTACTGCGCCATAGGGTAGTAAGCCTTATGCTGAGTTTTGAAATCTAACAAGAAAATCTGTCTTATCTTTTTCAGTATTGTTTTGGCTGTTCTTGGATATCACTTTTAGAATTAGTCTAAATCATAAAAAAGAATCCTATTGGAATTTTGATTCAAAGTGCTTTGGGTCAATAGATTAGTTTGATGTCTTTTCAGTCTGGATTCTTCATTGTCCTAAAGAACGTGACACTTTTTTTCAGGTCTCCCTTTACATCCTTTAATAATGTTTTATCATTTTCTCTTTAGGACAGTGATGATTGATTTTTGTATTTTGATCTGATAGCCATTAAAACTGCTGTATTCTGGGGGCGCCTGGGTGGCTCAGTGGGTTGAGCCTCTGCCTTCGGCTCAGGTCATGGTCTCGGGGTCCTGGGATAGAGCCCCACGTCAGGCTCTCTGCTTGGCGGGGAGCCTGCTTCTGTCTGCCTCTCTGCCTGCTTGTGATCTCTGTCTGTCAAATAAATAAATTCTTAAGAAAAAAAAGAAAACTGCTGTATTCTGTTTTATAAATACTGTTAGTTTCTCAGTAGATGCTCTTGAATTTTTTATGAAAACAGTAATATCGGGGCGCCTGGGTGGCTCAGTGGGTTAAGCCTCTGCCTTCGGCTCAGGTCATGATCCCAGGGTCCTGGGATCGAGCCCCGCATCAGGCTCTGCTCAGCAGGGAGCCTGCTTCCCTTCCTCTCTCTCTCTGCCTGCTTCTCTGCCTACTTGTGATCTCTGTCTATCAAATAAATAAATAAAATCTTAAAAAAAAACAGTAATATCACCTGAAAAGTCATCAGTTTGTCTCCTCCTTTCTTATATCTACTTTTCTTGCCTTATAACCATTAGAACAAGTATTCTTTTATGCAATAGTAGCAAAGATAGTGGACATCATCTTATTCCTGACTTTAATAAAAATGCTTTTAAACTTTGAGGTCTGTTGTAAGTTTTAGGTAGGTGCCTTTTAATACATTATAAAAGTTTCCTTCCATTCATGTTTTGGAAATTTTTTAAAAATATGAATGAGTGTTCAATTTCATATAATACCTCTTTACGAATCTGGAGATGATCATGTGGCCTTTCTCCTTAATCTGTTAATACGTTAAGACTGCAGTGATGGATTTTCTAATATTGAGCCATCCTTGTATTTACTCAGATAGACTCTACTTAGTTATACTGGGTCTTTTTTTTTTTTTTTTAAGGACACTGATGAACTGAGTTTGCAGCAGGAATAGTGTAGCAGGATGATAATGGGGCATAACTGATAGCTTATCCTGTCCTCAGAGGTTACCACATATCTCAGGGATTTGAGTGGAAATACTGTCCTGTTGAGAACAGTTACTCAATTTTCCAAGGCTAAGTTCAGATAAGGTCTAGTTCTTGACCTGAGATTCTCGTTCCCACAGGGCAATACAGGCTCAACCAGTTTGATGACTTTTAGCATTGACAGTTTTAAGGTGGACCAGGAGAAAAACAGGTTACCTTCTGGAGGAATGAAGAGTTATAACTCCCCTACCTGACCCCCAAGTCCTCTCTGAGACCTGTGACTACATCCTGTCTGAACGTTGCTGAGCCACTCAACTAGCAGAAGAGACATAATGAGGTTGTGTAGCACCGCCTGCTTTGGTGTGGAAGGGTTTCTGGAGTTTCTCACAAGTCAGTGGTCCCTGAAGAAGATGGTAGGGGTATAAGGAGTTTTGCTGGTAGCTCTCAGGATGGCCACTGCTATGGTAAGAGAACCCTGGCAGCAAGAGACACTATAGGATGTCCACTGGTGGAATGTGCTGAGTTGGAGCAAAAAAAGTTGAGCTTTATTCAGAAGCCCCCCGCCACCAATTTCCTGCCAGGACCATGCCTTAAGCCCCTTTGGAGAACTAGCTTTTAGATAACTGCCACCTGGAGGCAACTGATCCCCAATTTACATTAAACAGAGAGGACAAGACAACCAACAGAAAGGGGACAGAAACATCTCCATCATCTAGCTGGTATTTTTCATGTAAAGAAAACATGAGTACGTCCAGCTAATAAAAGTACAACAAATTGTAAAGCCAATTGTGTAAGGAAAGATCACTTCCCCCTCCTCCTCTTTCCCCCCATCAATGCCAAAGGAGTCCTGTAATAGTTTTCTATTGCTGTGTAATGAATTACCACAAATGTAGTGGCTTAAAGCAACACAAATATATTGGCTCATAACTCTGTGTGTCAGAAGTCCAAGTAAGCTCGACTGGGTTTCTCTGCTCCAGTTCTCATAAGGTCAGTGAAGATTGGCCAATTGAGTTCTTATCTGGAGGCCCTAGAGAAAAACCTGCTTTCTAGCTCATTCAGATTGTTGTCCACCTTCAGTTCCTGGTAGTTGTAGAACTGTGATCCCCATTTTCTTGCTGTTAATAGGGGCCCCCCCTCAGCTCCTAAAGTCTACCTACATCCCTTAACACATGGGCCCCTTCATCTTCAAGCCAGCAATAGTGTGTTGAGTTCCCCCCGACACTTCAAATCTCTGACTTACTCCTCTGCCACCAGCCAAAGAAAACTCCGAGTTTAAAGTCTCTTGTGGGGGCGCCTGGGTGGCTCGGTGGGTTAAGCCGCTGCCTTCGGCTCAGGTCGTGATCTCGGAGTCCTGGGATCGAGCCCCGCATGGGGCTCTCTGCTCAGCAGGGAGCCTGCTTCCTCCTCTCTCTGCCTGCCTCTCTGCCTGCTTGTGATCTCTCTGTCAAATAAATAAATAAAATCTTTGAAAAAGAAAAAAAAAGGAAAAAAAAAATAAAGTCTCTTGTGGTTAGAACTGGCCAACTCAGATAAACTCCTTTGTGCCATATAATATAGCATAATCATGGGCATAATATCTCATTATATTTGCCAGGCTTTATGCAGACTCAAAGGGGAGAGGATTATACAGGGTGAGGACCAATGAGGGTCTATTCCGGAATTCTGCAAACCAGGAGTAAGAACAGGAAAGAGGATGTGGGATGTGACAGAGCCATGCCCCACAGTCCCATTTCCAGTTCCAGGTCACCAGAGCCACAAATTCAGCCTGCTCTGGGACATGAGGAAGGAAAGCTTTCAACCAAATATGAATTGAAGTTTCAAAGTGAAGGAGTCAGGCTTAATAACTGAAATGAGACTGTTTTATTAACTAAAAGAACTCAGTAATGATGATGTTGGATTGAAATGTCATTGAGGGAAACTGCCTCCTAGTAAAAACAGGGATTACACAGTGCATTCAGCAAAACACATTTGACTGCAGTACTACTCCCATAAGAAACTCATTTTTTTTCCCAAGATTTTATTTATTTTGAGAGAGAGAGAACATGAAAGCAAGAGAGCACAAGCAAAGGGAGAGGCAGAGGGAGAGGGAGAAGCAGACTCCCCACTGAGCAGGGAGCCCAACTTGGGGCTTGATCCCAGGACCCCAGGATCATGACTTGAGCCAAAAAACAACTGAGTCACCCAAGTGCCCCTATACTGATATTTTAAATTTGGGATTTTTTTGTACAGGTTTTTGAGACTGGTCTTTCTTCTTTCCTTATATATTCTTATTTTGATATAAGGTTTTAATGGTTTTATGAGTTAAGTAGTTTTTTCTATTCTCTGAAACATCGTGTATATAAGACTGGAATTACCTGTTTATTAAAGGCTCAGTAAAACTTGTCTATGAAATGACTAAGGCTTGGAGATATCTTTTGGTATTGGAAATTTTTTGACTGCTAAAGAAATTTCAGTTTCTTTAATGAGTACTGTTTAGATTTCTCATTTCTCCTGAAGTCAGTTTTGTTCTAGGAAATAAAATTTCCTAGAAAATTATGCATTTCTTGGGCACATGGGTGGCTCAGTTAATTAAATGTCTGCCTTCAGCTCAGCCTGTTTCCCCCCTCTCCCTCTGCCCGCCGCTCCCCCTGCTTGTGCTCTCTTTCTCTGTCAAATAAATAAATAAACTTTTTTAAAAAAATTGTGCATTTCAAGCTCATGACTGATATAAATTTGTATCGAGCAAATAACTGTGGTATAACCCAGAACTGGCAAATCTGACAGCTTAGGCAGAGATGGGGTCTTTGAATGATATGTTGGCATGAGCTTCAAATTACAATCTCACAACAGTAGTATTGTCTTGCAGGAGTGTACCTTTGGAGAGCAAACTTTGGTGGCATTAAAGCTTTTCTCCCAAGGCAAGTTGGGTGGTAGCTGCTATCCTCAGTAGATGCTTTGAGCAGGTCAGAGAATTCCTGCCCCAGAGGTCAAGGTTCTCTGCCTGAACACTCAGTTTTATGCTGTTGCTGGTCTCTGAGTTGTTTGAAACTAACAATTACAACTGGATCTGGATGTTTCTGCTACTGATCTTCAAAGTGGTTAAAAAAGACACTGCCTTCTTCTGGAACACTGAAAAGAAATTTTAAAAATAAATAAAAATTAAAAAAAAAAAAAGACACTGCCTTCTCCATGATGAGCAGCGGCCTCATCGACCTAGGGGTCTTCACACTTTTTCTCAGCTAGATCTAGACGGGGACAGCCAATTTCTCTTTGTCAGTCTTGTAATTCAGGTCACCATAACACTTGGTTTTGGTTTTGGTTTTAAAGTCATGATAGTCTGTTTCTTCATTGTGAGCCAACACTATCACTTACACAGACTATGTCAGACTTTTGGGGTCAAACTGTTCCCCAGAACCCAAAATAAAGGACAGAAAGTTAAGAAAAAGAAGTACAAATGACTGGCCTTGTAGTACCTGCTCAACCAAAAATAGCTCAGGGTACTCTCATTGATGGGAGTCCTGGCAGCATAGTGAACTTACTCTCTTACTCTCTGAAACCATGGAGGGAAATAGACCTATCAACAATACATATTGTAAGGGATTTTTACTAAGTAGAGCAGTGGCCCATTTAACTCACTACAACTCAGGCAAATTAAAAAAAAAAAGTTTTAATTTTACTCACAATTATTGCTGAGGCTATCCCTGGATTTTAATAGGAAAACTCACTAAGTTTCCAATATTACTTAAATCTGGCTGGGTTTAATCATTTAAACAGTTCATTTAGACAGTTTCCAGTCTCTTTTAAGTAGAATTGTTTTAGGTGCTTGTGGTACTTAACAGTTTATCTTAAGGACTTCAATGAGTAGTCATGCAACAAATATTCTGGTTTTAAAAAAATAGATGGAGGGGGATGGCTGGCTGGCTTCACTATGGAGCATGCGACCCTTGATCTCAGGGTTGTAAGTTCTAGCCCTACACTGAGTGTAGAGATCACTTAAAAATAAAATCTTAAAAAAAAAAAAATTTTTTTTTTAAATAAAAAAAAAAAAAAAGATGGATAAAGGGGCACCTGGGTGGCTCAGTCATTTAAACATCTGCCTTCAGCTCAGGTCATGATCTTAAGGTCCTGGGGTGGAGTCCTGTATCCAGCTCCCCGGCTCCGCAGAGAGTCTGCTTCTCCCTCTCCCTCTCCCCCTCCCCCTGCTTGCTCGCTTTCTCTCTCTCTCTCTCTCTCTCAAATAAATAAAATCTTTTTAAAAAAAGATGGATAGAGGGTGCCCGGGTGGCTCAGTGGGTTAAACCTCTGCCTTCGGCTCAGGTCATGATCTCAGGATCCTGGAATAGAGGCCCACATCAGGCTCTCTGCGTGGCGGGGAGCCTGCTTCCCCCTCTCTTTCTCTGCCTGCCTCTCTGCCTACTTGTGATCTCTCTCTGTCAAATAAATAAATAAATAAATCTTAAAAAAAAAAAAAAGAATGGATAGAAAGAAAAAGAAGAAGAAATATTCAATCTTTTAGATTTCCCTCACTCTCTGCTTTTCTAAGTTGGTATTTTTGTATGGTGGGGGAGGTGCTCGGGGCCACTTGCTGTTTGTGCTTTGTCAATTCTGTGCACATACACTGCTTTCCAGCCTGATGTCCCTTGTCTACCAGGTTCCTCCACATCTTTTAGCTTCTGACGCTGCTACCTAGAGGTTAAATTCCATTCTCCACTAATAAAATCAAATCCCACTTCCTTGCTCTGTGAGCCCCTTGGCTCCAACACTTACCGCTTAGGTTTGGGAGCTCCCTTTTTTTGCTGGTACAAAAAGAAAATCTCTTTTAGGCTATATATGCGTATAGGTGTGTGTTTAAATTTAAATTTGTAAGGGCGCCTGGGTGGCTCAATCAGTCAAGTGTCTGAAAACCAGAAAACGGCTTAATTTTTAAAAGTAAAATTGAAATAATACATAAATTCTTTTAAAAAAGGGGACAAGGACAAATCCCCTTCCAGCCCCACCCACATCCCTGTCCCTCATTGTCCCAAAGCCAACCTGGCTTTATCAGATAGGTTAGTTTCTTCTCAGTCCTTCTTTCGTACATTTACACACATTTATGTGTGTTCCTTACGCAATATGCAGTTTCATTCCATGGTGTCATTGATTTTCTTTTTACATAAAATGGCATCAACAATATATCCGTCACTTGCTTTGTCATCCAGTGGGACATGGTGGAATGCCATCCAGATCAGCACTGACTGCAGGGGCGTTCTTGAAATGGCCTCCTACCGCTGCTTCCGTAGTTTGAATGTACACTTTTTTAGCCATTGTTCTGGTCATAGTTCAGCTATGACTAGAGGAACTAGTCCCTAGGAACTTTCCCTATGAGGAACTCTGCAACCGGGCATGTTTGTACATGTTTTCTTATGCACAAGGGCCAGTGTTTTTCCAAAGCAGACACCAATAGCTTGAATTGTTGGCTCATAGCATACATGTATTTTTATGTTACTCACTATTGCCAAATTGCCCCTTTACACGACTGTATAAATATTATACTCCCATTACCAATGCGCATGTATGCTTTCCCACACCCACACCAAGACATTTTATTAGAATGTTTAATTTTTGCCCATATAATGATTGAAAACTGTTAACCCAATGTTCTAAATATAATCTTTTTTTTTCTTGATATTCTACTCATATGTTCATTGGCCAATTATATTTATTTTTCTATAAATAACTTGTCCTATTTTTTTTCATAGTCCCATTGGTGGGAGTTGTCCCTTTTAGTAGAAATGCTTTATAGATCTAAATGCTAACCTTTTCTGTGCTATACGTATGGCAAATACCATCTCCTAATCTGTCACTTGTTTCTGGACTTTGCCTAAACATGTTGTAGGTGTTATTCATACCTATCAATCTTGGAACTTCACTAAGGATGCCTTTTTCAGCAGACAACTTTGACACGCTGCTCCTATGAATCAGTCTTCATGGAGTCAGACTTATCAGTCTATTTCTTTACATATTTTGCATTCAGAGGTCTTGTTTAGAATGACTTCTAATTTCCCAAAGTCATAAACATACTCTCCTATATTCTCCTCCAATATATGTAGAGTTTTGTTTTTTGTTTGGGTCTTTAATGCCTCCAGAATATATTTTTGTGAATGGTCTTAGGTAGAGAATATAACTTCCTTTTTATCCAAATGATCAGCTGTCCCAACACCATTTACTGAATTTGAAATTCCCCAGTGAGAGGGGATTCCATCTTTACTGTACATATCAACCTAACTTGGATGAACTAGCCATCTACATGAATAATCCATGCTAAGTTAAGGCAGCTGAAATTAAGCAAACACCCCAGACTTATCTAAGCAAGCAGGATGTGTCCTTCAAATGAAAATTGTAACTCGGTTATTGTAAAAAAGGGAATTAAATAGTAAGAATTTGATAATGAGTGTGTGGCATGCAAATAATCAATTCACTAGAGAAAATTATAAAATTTTCTAGGTCTTTCCAGGCTTAAAAGAAATACCTTTCTATATTAGTCTATGCCTTTACTTCTGATGATATGCCAATTAAAAAACTTTCTGGTAGCCTATCTAATTTCACAGGTATCTTCACATAAAACAAGGGGATGCCCATAGAGAGGAAATTAGTATTTCAAGTATATCTATTTTTCTGAATTATTATTATTACTATTCTGAATTATTACGCTTACACATCAGTCCCTTGAGAGATCTTAAAGAACTCAAGCCAGTTAGTTTTCTGAATTTCTAATTCTGTGTTTTTATTTCTAGTGCTGTATAGTGCCCAGTACATAGAACGTATTCAGTTCATTTGTTAAATGAATGGATAGCCAAACCACTACTGTTGATTTGTTAAGTTAACATTTTAAATGCTAAGAATCATAGTCTTTCCCCACCCTCATTGTATTACTGTGTAAATGATTTCTTTCTGCAGAGGGATACAGACCCATAGCATGAAGTAGAGCCAATCACATTCAAGGCAGATCACAAATACCTCATTCATTTATTCACTCATTCAATAAGAATTTGCTAAGAACTTATTAATCATGATGCTCAGCTCTGGGGAATACAATAATAATAATTTTTTAAAAGACACAGTTATCATATTTAACCAGACTCTAGTTTGGTAGAGGGGATTATAACTACAAGTAGTTGGAAGTTCTAAGCAGCAGATTAAAAACAGGGGTGACACTAAGCTGTTTGTACTCAGAAATGAGAGAAAACCAGACAGGTCCACAGATCTCCAGGGCCCTTACCCATCTAACCAAGGGTCAGGTATAAAGTATAGAGTAAAAACTCCAGGTCTTTCCAGAAGATTGGGGAATCACACAGATCAGCAGACGAAGAACTGTTAGACATTTAGGTGCTTTCCGATTTTTTGCTACGAACAGTAGGGTCATGATAAACTTCCCCGGACAAAAATCCTTATGCACAACTTTACTTCCTTGGGATCAACTCCTCCTTCCTTGGGATCACATGCATTCTCTGGGTCAAAGAAAGACTATGCCAATTTACAGTCCTATGCTTGATAGAAGAGAGTACTTGTTTCCCCCCAAGTATAACCTTCGGCTATAGTATTTAGAAAGATGTGGATTTACAGGTCTCTATGAAAATTAAAACCAAATGTTTGCCAATTTTGTATATTAAAAATTTCCATTTTCATCTCAAATCTATTTTAATGAGTTAGAAAAACTTGTATGCTACATTTATTTAAAAGAGGAATTCACTTTATGTTATATTGCAGTGACCACTGGGGGCTTGCTCGTTTGCGCTAACATTCCTGACTTGTAGAGAAGTGCTCCACAATGCTTTAATAGGTGGGTTTAAGGTTGAACTGATAGAAGGAAAAAAGGGTGGGGGAGAAAGTTAAGAAAGACCCATAATATGATAGGAAAGGTAGACAAAAAGAACAAGAATGTGGGAAAAAAAACAAAAAGCAACCACAGAGAAGTGAGAAGGCCCAGACTTCTGCCACCACAGGTTCTACCTTTTGGTTCAAACATTTAGCAGCTGGGTGAGCCTGGGTGGCTCAGTGGGTTAAGCCTCTGCCTTCGGCTCAGGTCATGATCCCAGAGTCTTGGGATCGAGCCTGCTTCCCCCTCTCTCTCTGCCTGCCTCTCTGCCTACTTATAATCTCTATCTGTCAAATAAGTAAATAAAATCTTAAAAAAAAAAAAACATTTAGCAACTGCAGCTTCCTTTATAATTAGAGGAGGAAATGAAAGAGTAAGCACAATTATAGGCTGAGAAGTAATGACCGGGACCAACATGAGGAATCAGCATAGATTTTTTTTTTTTTAAGATTTTATTTATTTATTTGAGAGAGAGAGCACATGCCGGGGAAGCAACAGGGGGGAGAGGGAGAAGCAGGCTCCCCTTGTCGAGCAGGGAGCCTGATGCAGGACTCAATCCCAGGACAGTGAGATCATGACCCGAGCCAAAGGCAGCCACTTAACCGACTGAACCAGCCAGGCATTGTGTCGCAATTTGCTAAGTCACCAGGATTTTAGGGCTCGGGCTCCATGAGTCACTCTTTCCTTTTAAGCAGTTCCTTCTCTGGTTTTCTGACTGACTATTGTGTTGTTAATAAACCCAGTGGGACTCTTCAAACCTTTCTGAAAATTTTGAAAATGAATTCAAATTCTAATAACCAGCATTTCTGAATGTGGAATGTAAATCAATTAACTACCTATTTGATTTCTTTCTACCTCTTAGGATCTTTTCTCTTTGAGGGAATTTGCTGAGCTAAAATTTAATTTAAATACTTTAAAGATAACAGAAGAGGAGGTTTCTCTACAGAGTTTAAGATTTAGAAAGCAGTGGCTCCCTCTAACGGCCAGAAAATGCCACAATCTCTGGTTTTGTTTTCAAACTTCAGGGTGGTGTGGTTAGTATTAAAAATCTGGAAAGGGTTAAATGTTTCATCCCTCATCACTTTACTTAAAAGTGTCAGCACTTTTGGGGTGCCTGGGTGGCGCATTTGGTTAAGCGTCTGACTCTCGGTTTCGGCCCACGTCCTAAGTTCGGGGTCCTGAGATGGGGCCTCGTATTGGGCTTCACACTCAGCAGGGAGTCAGTTTGAGTGTCTCTTTCCCTCTGCTCCTCCCCTGCCTCTCTCACAAATAAATGAATCTTTAAAAGCATGTCAGCACTTTAAAGTTATTTAAAGATGCAAATCCAAATATACCACATAAAAAAGGAACAAAAATCAGTAATTTTTCTTTTTTCTTTTTTTTTTTTAAATAAATTCTACACCCAATATGGGGCTTGAATTTTCAACCCCAAGATCAAGAGTCTGATGCTCAACTGACTGAGCCAGCCAGGCCCCAAGAATAATTGTTAAAAATAGTTTTAAAAAATAAACTATTGGGGTGCCTGGGTGGCTCAGACAGTTAAGCATCTGTCTTCAGCTCAGGTCAGAATTGAGTCCCCCCTGCTGAGCGGCGAGCCGGCTTCTCCTCCCTGTGGCCCCACCCCCAGCCATGGTGCTGTCTCTCTCTCTCTCTTTCAAATAAATAAATAAAATCTAAAAAAAAATAAAATTATTGTCTGTTTTTAAAAGTTAGGCTGAGGGGTAGGGGAGTTGGAGAGATGTTGGTCAAAGGGTGAGAACTTGCAGTTAGAAGATGAGTAAGTTCTGGCAATCTGCACATTGCTGTACTTATGGTTAATGATACTGTATTATATACCTCAAAGTTGCTAAGAGACTAGATCTTAAATGTTCTCACCACAAAAAAAGAAATAATTATGTGAGCTGATGGACGCGTTAGCTATGGCGGTAATCACATGCAACGCGGCAGTCTATCAAATCAGGCCGTTGTATAGCTCACCCTTGCATCATGTTACATATAGTTGTCCTATAATTGAGGTATCAACTGTATCTCAATTAAAAAAAAATGAAAAAAAGATAAATTAGTGGATACATATTTATCAATTACTTGATTTCTGATATGTTTTCTAAAGCAGTGGATGTTTAAAACATGTATTTCTAGGGGCACCTGGGTGGCTCAGTGGGTTAAAGCCTCTGTCTTCGGCTCAGGTCATGATCCCAGGGTCCTGGAATCGAGCCCTGCATCGGGCTCTCTGCTCAGCAGGAAGCCTGCTTCCTCCTCTCTCTCTGCCTGCTTGTGATCTCTTGTCTGTCAAATAAATAAATAAAATCTTTAAAAAAATGTATTTCTAAAATTTCAGTGAAAACAATATCACATAAATTGTGCAAATAAATCACTTGAAATTTAAGTAACAGGTTTTTTTTTTTTTAAGATTTTATTTGTTTACTTGACAGAGAGATAGAGACAAGTAAGCAGACCAGTAGGCAGAGGGAGAGAGAGAAGCAGGCTCTCTGCAGAGCAGGGAGCCCGATGTAGGGCTCGATCCCAGGACCCTGGAATCATGACCAGAGCCGAAAGCAGCTGCTTAACCAACTGAGCCACCCAGGCACCCCTTAAGTACCAGTTTTTTAAAAGGTAGAGTCTTTATTATGATTAAAAATAAAGTTAGGGGCACCTGGGTGCCTCAGTGGGTTAAGAGGCCTCTGCCTTCGGCTCAGGTCATGATCTCAGCATCCTGGGATCGAGCCCCTCATTGGGCTCTCTGCTCAGCAGGGAGCCTGTTTCCCCCTCTCTCTCTGCCTGCCTCTCTGCCTGCTTTGTGATCTCTCTCTGTCAAATAAATAAATAAAATCTTAAAAAATAAAAAATAAAAATAAAGTTAAAAAGTTAAAAAAAAAGTAAACTAGCATCTAGGCCAGACTGTGGCCAGACTGTGGCCCAGTATGAAAACAGTCATTTAGCTCAATGTGAGAGAAAAATCCTGTGTGACCAATGGGGTCATGAGCTTCTTCAATTATCACTGCAATCCTATCTGCTAGGTATCAACATATTTTAAGCTGGAATTTGGCTGTGATCCTTTTTTTTTTTAAGATTTTATCTATTTGACAGAGACACAGCGGGAGAGGGAACACAAGCACGGGAGTGGGAGAAGGAGAAGCAGGCCTCCTGCTGAGCAGTGAGCCTGATGCAGGCCCATCCCAGGATTCTGGGATCTTGACCTGAGCTGAAGGCAGACCCTCAACGACCAAGCCACCCACGCACCCCTGGCTGTGATCCTTAATTCATACATTTGACAAATATGTATTGGCACAATGCAAGGCATTTGAAAGATCGCCCAATGAAAATACAAAGTCCTGAGGATCAGTCAGTCAAGCATCTGCCTTCGGCTCAGGTCAGGATCCCAGGGTCCTGGCATGCAGCCCCATGTTGGGCTCCTCACTCAGTGGAGTGTCTGCTTCTCCCTCTCCCGGTTTCTCTGCCCCTCTCCTTGCTCTCGCTCTCGCTCACTCTCTCTAAATTAATGAATGAAGTATTAAAAAAATAAAAAATCTTAAAAATAAGAAGTTCTTGTGTTTTTGGAGCTTGCAGTCCCGTAAAAAAGAAAGAGTATAAATAAATAAATATCTAATTGCAAATTGGGATGAAGCTGTAGAAGGAAGAGAACTGCGTTCTTTTTTTCTTTTCTTTTCTTTTAAGATTTTATTTATTTATTTGACAGATCACAAGCAGGCAGAGAGGCAGAACCCTAGAGCCGAAGGCAGAGGCTTTAACCCACTGAGCCACCCAGGCGCCCCTGAGAACTGGGTTCTTAAAAGAGAGACTAACAGGGGCATCTGGGCAAAGAAGTGGATACAGACTGAGATCTGCGTGAAGGGGAGTTCCGCAAGCAGAGGGTGGGGTCCCCTTTGCAGCCAGACGGAAACTCTAATGGAGACACCATGAGTAATAATCACTCAATTACTCATAAGGCTGCAGTGTTTTGGTATAATAGGTGATATATTAACAAGAAAATTCTTGCTCCTATATGTGTCATTGCATAACATTTCAGTATTTTGCATATGGTCATGTTCTCTGGCCTTTAGATTGAAGGCTCCGAGATGAATGTCTCGGAATGTCCTCCCTTTATTTCCATTTTTCTGGGTTAGTACAGAGTACTGCATGCAGAAGACTCTTAACTCATGCTACCAATGTAATAGAGGACTATTTCTCTGCAACTGCCTCTTTGGGAAAGTCCCTTTGGTGAGACAGCTTCGCCAGAGGTTTTGTGTTCCTAACATGTAACAACATGTCTGCCATAATCAGTGCTCAATATGTGTTTGTGGAACCATAAAGAAAAGACCAAGTGAATGACATTTTTCACTACATTCATGTGTCTGTTTCCGCACGTCCAATTAAACCTCTCATGTAATTCAATCATTCAACAGATCATTGCTGAAGACACGCAGTGTGCCAGGAATCTTACCAGTGTTGGAGTCCAAAGATGAGCGGAAACAGACAAGACTCTGCCCTTGTGAAGCTTACAGTCTGTTACATGTTACGAAAGTCAGAGGTAGAAGACTGATCAAGCATTTGGGGTGCCTGGGTGACTCAGTAGTTAAGCGTCTGCCTTCAACTCAGGTCATGATCTCAGGGTCCTAGGATCTGAGCCCCGCATTGGGCTCCCTGCTCAGCGGGAAGCTGTTCTCCCTCACCTACTCCCTCTGCTTGTGTTCCCTCTCTCGCTGTGTCTCTCTCTGTCAAATAAATAAATAAAATCTTAAAAAAAAAAAAAAGAAAATTGATCAAGTGTAGTCTGTGTTTTCTTTCTTGCCAGGAGAGGCAAGAAAGGCAAGAAAGGTCCAGGCCTTGATTTAACCACATTATTTCCAGAAGCTCCAAGCAGGATCCTTGGTGAACAGAAGCCAGAGTCTACTATTAGGGCTTAGGTATAGACAGCAAGAGCCTGGTGGACTGGGGTTGGTCTCTCGCTAAGGAGTGTGGTTCTGTTGCAGTCCAGGTGACAAGAGTGTCTATAACCACGGAGCAAATCTGGCTTTCTGAATTAGGTTTGCAACTTCACCCAATGCTTATGGATTGGAGCCAGGGGATGTGGGGGGTGGGGGGTGATGGCCTGAGAAGAAGCAAGCAGAGAAGATTTCACAAAGAAGATTAAAGAGATGCTGCTGGGTCAGCACAAACATCTCAAGAATGTGACATGGGTGGTCTCACTGCCCTCCTTTGAGGAAAAGGCTGTGCTTTCCTACCCACACTGACAGTGAGGTCTACTTCCCTCCCCTCCTGGAGAGGGAATTACCACCTCAGGCCTCTCTGCATAGACTTGGCAGAAGGGCATTTGACTTTTTTATCCTCCTGACATGACCGCGCAGAAATTAGACAAATTACTCAGTGACCAACCTGTGTTGCAGAGAAAGAGAACCTGTCATGGACTGGATTACTGGCTTCACAGCTCATTGCTCTTTATGTCTCATTTAGAATAAGACAAAAGCTTCATAAAGACTCAATGCATGTGTGACTGTTCAAGATGAGAGAGAAACTTTTCAGTGGAATTGTTCAGAGAAACTCCTCTCCACTGAGCGACTGTTCCTCAAGTGATGGATGTGATGTGTCAGAGGCTCTGACGGCTTCCAGTTCTCCAAACCCAAAGTAAGGAGGGATAAATTAGATACATTAATCATCAAGAAAGAAAGAGAGAGAGAGAGAGAGAGAAAGGAAAGAAAGGAAAGGAAAGGAAAAGGAAAGATAATAAAGGAAAGGAAAAGGAAGGAAGGAAGAAAAAGAAAGGCTTTTAATGCACTAACAAGGAAGTTTTTAAATATTGATTGTTTCCTCAAAAAGAGGCTCTAAAGAACAGAGTTTCTGTGGCCAAAACTCCTGGTGTTCTAGCTCTGCCACCATTTTCCTACTCTCAGCATGCCTCAGTTTGCTCATCTGCAAAATGGGGATAATAAGATTGTAAGAAAGATTAAACAAGTTAGTGCATATACTATTACAATGTTTAATGGTAAGAATATAGAATCCCCCTTGAAGGAGTCCTAAAAATTACTCCTGTTATCCAGAACTGACTACTCTCTTTCTTGTTTTGTCTTTTTGTTGTTTTATTTATTTATTTATTTATTTATTTGAGAGAGAGAGAGAGAGAGAGAGAGCGCAGAAGCACAGGGAGGGAAAGAGGAACTTGAGCAGACTCCCCGCTGAGCTCGGAGCCCAACACCGGGCTTCCTCTCAGGACTCTGAGATGATGACCTGAGTCAAAACCATGAGTCCAATGCTTAACTGACTGCGCCACCCAGGGGCCCTTCTTTCTTAAATGCCAAGCTATTTCCTGCCTTGGGACTTGGGGCCCTTGCTATATCACCTTTCCAGAAACCTATTCCCCAGTCTTGGGCATGGCAGAACCCCTTCAACCCTTGAGTTCTTGGGTCAGAGGTCATCTCTTCAGAGAGGCCTTTTCTAACGCAGCCCGTCCTCCATCCTTAGCTACTGTCTCTGCCATTCCCTGTGTTTATTCTTATCATGGAATCGATCACGTTCTGAAATCCCCTTGTTTACTTCTCTCCTCGTTGGTTGTCTTCTGTCCCTGGAACTGCTGCTCCCCAGGGGCAGCAGCCAAGACATCCAGAAAGCCTAGGGCAGTGATTCACGAAGCTTCGCATGAACCTCTTGCAAGGGTCTTGTGAGGTCAAAACTCTTCATGCTAAGACTTGATTCGCTTTGCACTGACACGTGTGGACTCTTGCACTGATGGTGCGAAGACAAGGAAGGGCGAGACTACTGGCACTTGGCATGACTCAAGGCCTTGGCACCAGCCGTACCACCTTATCCCTCACCACTGCGCCCTCACGCGAAACAACAAAAGTCGGTTTCACTTAGGTGTCGCTTAACAGTGTCCTCGAAGGAGCCATCACAAGGGTCCCTTTCATTAGGCCTGACCCTTGAGCACAGGACTTTTCAGGAGCCTGGGTAATACAAAGTACAGAGAGCACCGGGGCACGCACTGACATATGCCGCCAGGGACCTCGAGCAAGAGCTTGCCCCCCAGCGAGCTGTGAGCCGCAGTAAACCGCAGTTGTCCTGGGACGCCACTGATTCTTGAAAGAGCATTGATGGACTGTGGACGGAAGCACAAACGGAAGACGTGGTTTTGAGGGCTCACTGCTTAGGGCTGATCGCATCTAATAGGGGACCGGCACTGTTTGACCCACTGTGTTACCAGCACAGTGTTACCCGCTGGCAACAGACACGTTTTCCACTCTCAGGAAGTATCAGAGAGAATAAATCGTGGAGGGCAGGATGGAGATTTGCTTCATCCTTGAAAAGAGGGGCTGGGAGGAGAAAGAGAGGTGAAAAGGAAACCCTTTAGGAAACGCATTCAGTACAGTAACCTCTCTGCAAACCACTGTTGTTTATTATTAGCAAAGCAGAGAGAGGGGTTATCGGCTCTGAGCCAAAACGGAGAAACAATCTTCTATAACTGGGACCCTGACAGGTTTTTTTCAGCAGAAGGAGATTCGGAATCCACGGATGCTTTAAGAATCTTGCTTTTCTCCTTTTATAGAGGAGCCTTGCTCATCTAGAGAAGTTCCAGCATGAGAACATTTACAGTTAACTGGGAAGTGGCCATCACGGATACCCTGATTACAAATTCTGTCTGATTTACAAGGAGAATGATGATTAAATTTTCACCCTTGTGCCATACACCTTGTTCATTGCCAAAGTCACTTAAGTTCATGCTGCGATCACAAATCTTATACTTTTAAAATAACGCTCTTAAACTCCTCCTGAATTTTTCTTCCCCCAAAGATCTTTGCCACAACCACAGTTTAAACAAGTCGTCCCTGCTTTCTCCCCTCTGCGTCCTGACGGTGCATTCATTCCGGGTTGGCCTGGAGTCTGGGTCTGGTCCCTCTGCACCAGGGCTCTGAGGCATACATGCTGGAGAAGACAAGCCTCCTTTTCACAGGCTGAGGGCAGCAAACTGAATTCCTTCAATCTTAGGTCTGACGGAAAAAGTTCTCCAACCCAAAAAGAAGCAAAGGTCTCAGAAAAGCAGAAAGAAGATTTTAAGTTTTTAACCAAATGCGTGACTTTAGAAATTATGCCTTGAGATTTTAAAACCAAACGTAGAACTAATGTAAATTTGAGTAACCAATCTAGGATAGCCCAAATGTCCTGCATTAGGAATAATATTAGAAGTGCTAGAAACTTGGAGCAACTGACTGGCTTAGCCAGAAGAACATGTAACTCTTGATCTCAGGGTCTTGAGTTCAAACCCCACACTGGGTGTAGAGATGACTTAAAAAATAAATAATCTTAAAAAAAAAAAAAAGTAGAAAACAGGCCAAAGAAATGGCCCAAAATGTCTCTCTTGCTCACTCCCTTTCTGCTTAGTGGCCGCTCATATTTATTTATTAATCACATTTCTTTTTTGCTATTCTTTTAACTTCACTGAGAAGTTCTGCAAACAGCTTCATTGGTTCCCTGCTCTGAGCTGTTCTGCTTCTCATATGACGCTTAGTTACATCCTTTCTGGCTCCAGGCCCACATCTTGGACAGAGTGTGGCCCTTCTCCTTCTCCTTCTCATTCCACCTGGAGTGCCCTCCAAAGCCTCCTGGAAGCCACAAGATCACCTAGTCCAATAATATTTTGAAATCTAATGGTTCGATATTCTACTATATTCTCAGCAGTATTTTAAAGCAATAAAATATGGTTTAAATACAGCATTTTTATTGTTTGAGTAAATGGACGGAAAACAAAAGTGTCTTTTTTATAGTATTATGTTAATCCTCACTGGTGGAAATGTTTCTCGAGTACTTGGAAAGAATGTGTGTTCTGTGCTGGCTGAGTGCAAGGCCCTCCTAGCCCTATTAGACAAGCTGGCTAACTTTCAGGCTATTTGTTCCATCATTTCTGATAGAGCTGTGTAAAATTTTTTAATTTTCCTTTTAATTTTATGATGTTTGTTATGTTGTTCATAATTGTTTGTGGTCTTGGTGGATTTCCTTTTTAAAAAAGCTTTCCTTGGCCGCCTGGGTGGCTCAGTGGGTTAAAGCCTCTGCCTTCAGCTCAGGTCATGATCTCAGAGTTCTGGGATCGAGCCCCACATATGGCTCTCTGCTCAGCAGGAAGCCTGCTTCCCTTCCTCTCTCTCTGCCTGCCTCTCTGCCTACTTGTGATCTCTGTCAAATAAATAAATAAAATCTTAAAAAAAAAAAAAAGCTTTCCTCGATCCTGTTAATACTTTTTTTTTTTTGCCTTAAATTCTAATTTATCTAATATGCTATTACCAACCTGGATTGCTTTTTCCTTCTTTCTCTTTTTAGAAAAGTCTCTCTTCTCTCTCTCTCTCTCTCTCTCCATTTCTCTCTCTCTTTTTTTTTTAAAGATTTTACTTATTTATTTGTCAGAGAGAGAGCAGAAGCAGAGGGAGCAGCAGGCAGAGGGAGAAGCAGGTTTCTCACTGAGAAAGGAGCCAAGTGCGTGACTCGATCCCAGGACCCTGGGATCATGACTTGAGCCAAAGGCAGATGCTTAACCAACTGAGCCACCCAGGCGCCCCTTTAGGAAAGTCTCTTACAAAAAATACAGACAGTTGACCCTTGAACAACACAGGGTTAGGGGTGCTGACTCCCCATCCAGCCAAAATTCCACAGGTAACTTTTGACTCCCCCAAAACTTAACTACTAATGGCCTCCTACTGACAGAAACCTTACTGATAACATAGTTGATTAACACATATTTTATACATTATACATATTATATGCTGTATTCTTACAATAATACCTAATCTTTTCTTAATTTTTTTGGTATTTCTAGGCTCTGCTGTTCATCTACAAGTTTTTTTCAAATTGTCACAAATCTCCAAAAATTTTCCAATATTTACTTAAAAAAATCTGCATATATAAAAAAGATATATGTGCCCCTATTGTTCACCGCAGCATTATTTACAATTGCCAAGATCTAGAAGCAACCTAAGTGCCCATCAATAGATGAATGGATAAAGATATGTGGTGTACACACACACACACACACACACACATACACACACACCCCGGAATAATACTCAGCCATAAAAAAGAATGAGATTTTTGCCATTTGGGACAACATGGATGAACCTAGAGGAAAATGTGCTAAGTGAGGTAAGTCAGCCAGAGAAAGAAAAATACCATATGACTTCACTTACATGTGGGATCGAAAAAACAAAAACCTCAAAAACAGATCCGTAAATGCAGAGAACTGGTGGTTGCCAGAGGGAAGAGGGTTTGGGGATGGGCAAAAAGGTGAAGGGGATTAAAGGTACTGATATCCAGTTATAAAATAAATACGTCACAGAAATGAAAATACAGCATAGAGAATATAGTCAATAACATTGTATGGTGACTACACTTATTGTGGTGAGCATTGTTTAATAGATAGGGTTGTTGAATCACACCTGAAACTAGTATTAACATTGCAGGTCAACTACAATTTAAAAAACCCTACATATAGGGTATGCCTGGGTGGCTCAGTCAGCTACGTGTCTGCCTTTGGCTCACGTCATGGTCCTGGGTTCCTGGGATCGAGCTCCGCATCAGGCTCCTTGCTTAGTGGGAAAGCCTGCATCTCTCTCCCTCTCTATCTGCTGCCTCCCCCAACTTATGCTCACTCTTTGTCAAATAAATAATCTTAAAGAACAACAACAACAACAAACCCACGTATACGTGGATCCACGTAGTTCAAACCTATGTTGTTCAAGGGTCAACTGTAGTTAGATTTTGTTTATCTATCTGAAGTCTTTGCGTTTAACTAGGTGAATTTAATGTAACTAATGCAGTCATGATTACAGATATATCTGAATGGAATTATTCTATCATATCTTGTGTTTTCTCTCTGCTAAACTTTGTCTTTGTTTTTTTTCCTGCTTTCCAACTTTCTGTTGAAAGGAATGATCTGATGCCTTTTTCCAAACTCCTGCCCTGATGAGAAAACCCAGGCGCTCCCAGCACGCATGTACATTTTCAAAGTGAATGGACAGATTGAGCCACTTCTCCATGGCCCCTGCTTCACCTCCGTGAAGTCTGCAAATCTGTCCGCAGATGTGTTCTGTGCCAATGGGTTCTGATTCCTCACCTGCCACCTCTGTTTCTGGCCCATCCAGAATGGAAGGAAGAAAGAAAGAATGAAAGATAAGGAGACAAGGAGGGCAATGCACGAGAAGCTCCTGCTGTTTTTATGGGGTAATTCAGCCCTGAATTTTATTTATTTATTTTTAAGATTTTATTTATTTATTTGACAGAGATCACAAGTAGGCAGAGAGGCAGGCAGAGAGGCAGAGAGAGAGGGAGGAGGAAGCAGGCTCCCCGCTGAGCAGAGAGCCCGATGAGGGGCTCGATCCCAGGACCCTGAGATCATGACCTGAGCCGAAGGCAGAGGCTTTAACCCACTAAGCCACCCAGGCGCCCCTCAGCCCTGAATTTTAATAAGAGCTCTCTTATTCCTCCTCCTCTCCCTCTGCTTTCCCTTCTCTAAGGCGACAGTGAGGTTCGGGTGGATTCTTCCCGGAATGAGGAAGAACTGCTATAAGGCGAGGCATTTATTCAGTTCCTGACTCTATCTGCAGCAGTCAATAAAACAGGTCCCTGTCTCTGAGAAGCTCACACCCTGGTGGGAGGGGGCAAGAGTAAACAGTATCTGAGCACATGGAGACGGTACAATGTAAAGATGCAGGCTCAATGGAACACAGAAAAAGCAGAGCAGGGGCAGGGAGATTTCAGAGTGCCGGGAGGGAGGGTGAGTTCGCTGCTGTAATGAGATCAGGATAAGCCCCTTGGAAAATGTGAGGTTTTGAGGGAAGTCTAGCATGGAGGGAGAGTTAGCCACACGCGCATTCGGAAAGAGCTTTCCCCGTGGAGCCTGAGCAAATCCCCCGAGGTGGGAGCATGGCTGGAGGGTGAAGCCACAGCATGAAGACCTGGTGGTGGGGGCAGAGGAGGTGGCCAAGGGTGAGAGAGGAGCTCCCCCACTGTAAGGCCTGAGGCTGCTGGGAGGATTTGACTCTTTGAGTACAATGGGGGCACCATTACCAGTTTCGAGCAGAGACCTGACCAGGCAGGCCAACGCTGGCTGCTGCACCGTGAACTGTGAACTGTGAACCCTTCGGGTAAAAGTGGGGAGATCCTTTAAGAGACCATCACAGTAGCAGTGGAGATGGTATGAAGAGGTTGGATTCTGGATGTTTGGAAGGCAGAGCCAAGCAGCCTGCCAGGGTGGGTGAGAAGGTAAGAAAAGAGAAATGTCAATAACAACTTCAAGATCTTTCATCTGAGCAAATGCTAAGAATATGTTGTGGATGAAGGGTTTTGGGGTCAGGGAGATCTGAGAGATCTATTAGACCTCCTGCTAGAGACACTGAGTAGGCCATCAGAGTAGTGAGTTGTATATAAGAAGCCCCAATCTTATTGCCCTATGGTCTTCTTGTCCCTCCACTAAACTCCACGGCTCTAGCGGGCCGGAGAGGTCTGAGAATTCAAAGGCCCTAACATTAGACCTGTTTTAAGCCACGTAACTTAGAGGCCAGTCTGAGTGAACCACAAAGCTCCTCATAATCAAATCACTTCGTGGCCCAAACTCTGGCACTTTCTCTCCAGATGGGGAGAAGCAATCCTCCAACTGTTTGAAAATGAATTTTTTACTTCTAATCCATTGAAGAGTGATACTCTGTAACATACAAAGTCAAATGGCTGTCCTTCATGGTAACACTGAAGTGCTAAAAAATTTCTCAGTACTACTTCTTAACTTATGTACTTACATTGTTTGAACAGGTAAGAAACTGTTCATGGACTGACACTGGTCCATACCTTAAGTGGCACTAGTCCAGGGAACTGTTATCAGCTGCATGACCCCGTTGTTTGTAAACCCTGCAGTGGTCATTCTTTGCATGAATTCCATGTCTAGCAGGTTCCCAAGGAGCAACTTGACTTCCTTTGACTTCTCTGACCCGTTAGAGTGGGGGAGATTTAGACCCCTCCACTTGGACCTTCACACCAGGAAAGAGGGTGAGGCCAAGGTTGGCGTTAGAATGGAGACAAACATGATGACATCTGAGAACCCATGATGACAGGCCTTGTCATACTTCCGTGGGGCCACACCATGTAGTGTCCGGGGAAGAAAGGACAAAAGTTGTAGCCCATAGTTTCCTTGGCAAAATCCCTGAGTTTCAGAACAGTATTGAGCTTTCCAGAGGTAAGAGAGAGCCGCAAGCTTGCCATCCCTGTGAGGAACACTATTTGACTCCAGGCTTTGGAGCTCCTCATGATATTCTTTATTTCAGATAAATGGTCCGATGTTTGGCTGAAGAGTCTTCCATGACAATCACTTCATTTCCTCCCAGCACACAGGCTTCACTAATATCCACAGTCCTTTGTGTGTGGGCAGTGGGAGGCCCTCAAGTGAAACTCCATTCTCCTATGATTTTATGGAAGTCTTGGAGGATTACTAGAGTAAGCTTTCCTTGGTCCTCTTACAGGCTATCTATAGAACCTTCACACTGATGTCCAGTACCAAGATGGAGGCATGACCTTTAAGTCATTGGTGATAGTACTTTCTTGACCTACCAACTCAATTTGAAGAACTGGGGGAAACACTGGGAATGAGGTAGTTACTGAGAAAGTGTAAGGCTGGGGTTGGGGCAAGGGGAGTATTAGGTAATTCGGAATGATCAAAATCAAGGAGCAAAAGGGGACAGTGGAGGGCCAGACAGATGACCTCCCACTTAACTGGAAAGTTTGTTCCTGTCAGAACTGGTTCAGTCACCCCCAAGGCACCAATAGCTCCAGGTGTGGACTCCATCTCTATGTCTCCATGTCCACCAAACAATTTCTTCTCTCCCAACCCCCTGGCCCCCAGTGTTTCGTGTTCTATGGACTGCAAAGATGGCTGGGGTCAGCCTAGCAACGACTCTAGTTTTGTCCTTAACCAGCTACATTCACTTGTTGCTTCCTGGGTTTCAAAGTCTAACAGAGCAAGTCCTCCATTTCTGCCTCCTTTCACCCTCAAATTCTCATTAGTATTCCTTCAGCGGCAAGTAGCAATTAAAAGTGGATTAACGTAATAAGGGTTTACTTTTCATCTAGAACTAGAAGCCTGGAAATAGGCACCTGATGGCCTTGTTTTAGCAGCTCAGCACTTTCAAATCAGGTTCTCTTCCCCTCTGCTCTACCAATTAGTACAAGTCTGGACATCCACGGCTACATTCAAGACAGGAAAAGGCAATGCCGGCCACATCTGCCCCTTTTAGCAGGAAAACAAAAATTGCCCCAGAAATCCTCAGCGACCTCCAATTACGTTTCACTGACAAGATCTTACACAACTATCCCTAACTATGTGGCAATATGGTGAAAAGAAAAGTTAGCATTTCTAGTCTCTAGAGTAAAAGCAAAGAATAGGAATGGGTGTTTGGTTTTGTTTATGTTTGGTTTTGCCCATCCCCCCACCCCGTGTAACTTTTTGTTAAATTGTATAAAACATTCTGATTCTAGCAAATAGTCAGTGAGCCCCTCCATGATGCTCTAAGAACTCTAGTTCAAAGATGTTAGTCTTCCTTCTAAACTCCAGGCAGGGAAAGACCTGGCAAGTCTGATCATTCCCATGGTAAATCCCAATTTCGGAGACCCCAAATCTCAACAGACTAATTTATTTTGAGCCCTCCATGCCCTGGTAAGACCTTTCCCCATCATTCTTCTATACCAAACCTCCAACACTAATTTTAAATTGAGAGGAGAACTGAGAAAATAGGAAACTGACTGTGGGGAGTGCAAGAACAAACAGGAAAAGGAAAATGAAAACCTTTGGTTGGTACAGATCATTGGATTGTAAAAGAAAAAATACTTTTGGGTGCCTGAGTGGCTCAGTCAGTAACGTGTCTGATTCTTGATTTTGATTCAGATCATGATCTCAGGGTCATGGGATTGAGCCCCGTGTTTGGGCTCCATGCTGGGAATGGAGCCTGCTTAAGATTCTTTCTCTCCCTCTCCCTCTGTCCCTCCCCAGCCCTTGTTATCTCTCTCAGAAAAAAACAAAAGAACAAAACAAAAAAAAAGAAAAATTAATTTTTATGGGTAATAAAAATTAAACATTTAGAAATGCATATGAACCTATATCTGCTCTAAAAAAATGAAGTCCTTAAAGGAAAAAAAAAAAAAAAAGGAAGGCATAATCCTGGCTGGTTAAATAAATAAGCAGGCTTGTTCTTGGGGTATACATAGTATTTATGAGATTTTTTAATTAAATAGAAAAATGTGAATTACTATGGTTTGGGTGATGTGCTGTTTTCTAAATTGGATATAGCATATCAAAAAATATCCCTCTGTAAATAATTTGGTGAATTGGCAATAATTTACCTCCCAAAGACTTTCTTATGAAGTGTGAAGCAATTTTTTAAAAAAAATTTTATTTATTTGACAGACAGAGATCACAAGTAGGCAGAGCAGCAGGCAGAGAGAGAGGAAGGGAAGCAGGCTCCTTGCCCAGCAAATAGCACGATGCAGGGCTTGATCCTAGGACCCTGGGATCATGACCTGAGCCGAAGGCAGAGGCTTTAACCCACTGAGCCACCCAGGCACCCCATGAAGTGTGAAGCAATTTTGATAAATCAAATGAAATCGTATGTCCTCTAACATAACAAATATGAACATAAATTACATTTAATGTTTTGCATATACTTTCTAAAAACAATCCACCAGTAAAAAAAAAAAAATGCACATGAACAAGGAGACTTCTTAAAAGGATCAAACAAAATCTTTCTCATTTAATCAAACCTGTTCTCAACATAAACAAAGGAGAAATTATCATTTCAATCTGAAAAAGCAGAACCAGGGGTTTTGGGAGATAAAGAGTCGCTTGGAAATCACCTGGATCAAAGCCCTCATTTTGTAGATGAAGAAACAAGAACCAAGAGTCAAGCAAGATAGCCCAAAGCCAAAGTCTATCGGCGTGACGGCAGTCTGGACCAGAAGCCATAATCCCAATGTCCTGGCTCACCCGTTCCACTGTGCCATACTAGCTCCCAGCCTAAGACTGGTCTTTTTCTTGGCGGGGTTATCTTGCAGCCATAGAAACCAAAAATGCACAACTAAGCATCCCCTAGTGGGTTTGCAAACTTTTTTTTTTCAAAGTATGCTGGCAGTTGGCAAAAGTAACTTGATCTTATTAACAGCAACCCATAATTCAAAAATACCTTCAAAAGCAAAAAAGAAAACGCCTTTACAGGACAAAAGATCATCCCTGCTACAGAAAGAAGCATGTACACTACTTGCGGGGGTACACAGCGTTATTTGGTGCTTTACAATTTTACTTATAATAAATTACCATTATGGTCGAAGCCTTAGACACACACAAAAAGCCCCCTGCTCATAAGCACTCAATATCGCGTGCTGCGATAGCCACCGAATTGTCGGTACTCGAAGATTCAATGTCCTCTCCCATGCTGGCTCGACCCTCTCCTATCTGCGTTTGCTACCATCACTCCACCGAAACAGCTTTACTAAGATCGACAGCGGATGGCCAGCAAACGCAGTGGTTATCTTTCTGTACACATCTATGTTCACCTCTCCGCAGTGCCATCCCATTTGTCCACCCCCTCTCCCACTCTTATCCTCGGCTTCCTCCTATGTCTTTTTCTTCCTTCTCAGAATTATTTTCCTCCACCAGTGTATGCCGGAGCTCCTCAAGGCTTGGCTGTAAACGGTCTTCTTGTTTTGTATATGCTTCCTAGGGAAGCATCATATCCATCAGAGCTCAGCTCAGTCGGTTTTTCTTCATGGGCACCCTCACGGACAGCCAATTCTGGACCAGATTCTTGTTATATGCTCTAGAGAAGTATGTGTTTAGCATTTATCTGAATTTGTCATCATAAACTCACTTTGTTTTTATTGAATGCCTTATTTTTAATGTCTTTTTTAATTTAATTAATATTTTCTCTGCTAGAAAGTATAGCAAGTAAATCCAGTTCACGTTTGGAACTAGAAACGCAGAACAGAATGTATCTAATAAATCTGGTCTCCATTCTTTCCATCAGACATTCGCCTTTGGCCATCTGTATATTCATTCACCCAACAACTACTTACTGATGGAGTCGATGTGGAATTCTTGATTAATGCTATTGCTTTTATTTTTTAAAAAAGATTTTATTTATTTATTTGTCAGAGAGAGAGAGAGAGTGAGAGCGAGCGCACAAGCAGGCAGAGTGGCAAGCAGAGGCAGAGAGAGAAGCAAGCTCCCTGCTGAGCAAGGAGCCCACTGTGGGACTCGATCCCAGGACCCTGGCTTAACCAACTGAGCCACCCAGGTGTCCCAATGCTGTTTCTTTTAAATAAATTAAAAAAAAAAAACTAGTAACTTATAAAATGACAAGGTTTAAAAAGCATTTTTAAAAATGAGACAGGAGAGGGGCACCTGGGTGACTCAGTTGGTTAAGGGGCTGCCTTTGGCTCAGGTCATGATCTTGGGGTCCTGGGATTAGGCCCTGCATTGGGCTCTCCGCTGAGCAGCGAGTCTGCTTCTCTCTCTGACTCTGTGATTCCTCTCCCTCTGTGATTGCTTTCGCTCTCTCAAATAAAATCTTTAAAAAAAAAAAAAAAAATAAAAAGTAAATAAAAATGAAACAGGAGAAAGCCTATTTCATTTCAGATACAGAGTTCTCCTTTAAGGTATGTTATTATTTTTTTTTAAGATTTTATTTATTTATTTTAGAGAGAGAGAGCATGATTGGGGGTATGGGGTAGAGGGAGGGAATCCCAAGCTTGGGACTGATTCCCCACTAAGCATGGAGCCCGGCATTGGGCTCCATCTCAGGACCCCGAGATCAGGATCTGAGCAGAAATCAAGAGTCAGATACTTAACTGACTGAGCCACCCAGGCACCCGATGTTATGACTATTTTTAAAAGATTTCATTTTTTTTTAAAGATTTTATTTATTTATTTGACAGAGATCACAAGTAGGCAGAGAGGCAGGCAGAGAGAGAGGGGGGAAGCAGGCTCCCTGCTGAGCAGAGAGCCCGATGTGGGGCTCGATCCCAGGACCCTGAGACCATGACCTGAGCTGAAGGCAGAGGCTTAAACCACTGAGCCACCCAGGCACCCCTAAAAGATTTCACTTTTTAAAGTAATCTCTATACCCAACACCGGGCTTGAACCCACAAGCCCAAGATCAAGAGTCACATGTTCCTCTGACTGAGCCAGCCAGGTGCCCCTGTGTTAAATTTAAAGTAACATGAAAATTTTATATTAGATTCTGCATTTTTGGGAGCTGGACAGGCCAGCATTACCACTGCAAACACACACAGATGCTCTCCTTCTTTCACCGGTTCTATAAAGTTCTGACACACAATATGAAAGTAAAAATAACAGGTTCTCTTTATTTGTAACAGGTAAAAACTGAAGTTCGGCCATTTAACACAGAATTAAAAACAAGTACAGTTACATCTGTAACAAAAGGACAGTGAGGGTTCATCCACAGCACAGTTTCCGTGGCTGCGCCCAGTTATTCCTCCAGGAATTTCCTTTTCAATGGGAAGATCATCTTCAGGGCAAACACTGTTGATGAGACTCCAGTTCCAGTGGTAGGAATTTTATTCATTTATATATACACATACCCTGACCCGATCTTGCTCTAACCTTTTTATTACCTTCCTACTGATATTAGTCATTTATTATAACCCTCCCCAATGTGATTATACCCCCCCCCAAGTATTTACAGTTAAAAAGAATTTCCGCATAGCACAAATCAACTCAGTTGTTCATACGCAGAAGTCACATAATCCTTGCTGCACAGAAATACTTTTCTCCAGCTTTGGGGAAATAATTATATGTTAATTTAAACACATCCAGAGAACATTTCTTAGACAAACATAATGCCTGAGGCTCATCTGGTAAGAAAGATAGCTTCATAGTTCTTAGCACAATAAAGTATATCTTTAGAAACTGAGAAGAATCAAAGAATATTTAAAACAAAAACAGAAAATCACACACACTAGTTACTTGACAATTGACCGATACATTGAAATTCTGCCAAAACAGATTTTCAGTGAGGTTTTTCATTTCAAACAGGCCAGGGGGAAAAAAAATCCTAAAAGGTATATGTCACATTTTTAAAAGAGTTATTTATTACAAGAGGGACTGTTGCAGTCAATTTATTGTGAGAAGTTACCAACAACAGCTTTTAATGCTCAACTGTGAAGAAGCTGGAAGGCAGAAACACATTTTGCAAGGAAATGTGTGGCACTACATTGCCTTCGGTCAAAACCCTGTATTTCCCTTGTAAGCTAATTTTAAAAAATTATCCCCTTAATAACTAATGGAACTGGTTAAATATTGACTATTTTTCTACTGCTCTTTAAAAGCTTTCCACATATTTTCACCACGTTTCTGCTTAATGTTTGAATAGTATTTGCCCTGACGTGTGGCACGACAATTTTCCTCAGCCACCTTAGAGAATTCACTACAAAGCTTTCAGTGTCAGAGAAAGCTCCATGCCGGCCTCCAACGTGGAAGGCAGGGTGACAGCAGGGAGGTGATAGCAAAAAGTTACCAAAAGGAAATGCTCAAAGAGGCCAAGAGAACAAACAGGATAAGACACTTGCTCAGTTCCATCCACCGTCTCCTCTTTGGGCCATTTAAACATGGAGCTGTTCTGTTTTTTAACATCCTATACAGTTTCTAGAGTTCACTGAGAGCTCAGAAACAAGAGAATAGCTATAGCAACTGCAGTTTTCTGGATAACGTGTAACTTCTCCTATCCATTTTCTCTGAAAAAAATGATACTTTTAGATTTGGATTTTGTCTTAATGGGCTTCTTTCCTACACTTTGCTTTCTATAAATGCTATTTCATTCCTGTTAGTGAAATAAGCAGGAAGTTACACTAGAGAACTAAAATAGAAATGCTAGATTTAAATTCTGACTTGAACACTTTGGCTGAAATTATAAAAGAGCTCACACTGGGGGCCACCTATGAGTAAGCAGAAGAGTCCTCGCTGTCCTTCCTTAGAAGGGTCTGAACACTTACAAACCACGACACATGTGTATGCGGTGATCTGGACCCCTCTGTCCCTATTATAGAACTTTAATTTCATGTATTTCATTTGGTATAATCAAATCATCCAACAGACTTCATATAATCAGTCCTGGAAAAGAAGCATGAGCCATGGTCTTAGAGGTATTCTAAAAGAGAAAGTCCTATTTATGAATAAAATTTCCTTTGTGTTACTTCTTGCAAACCATCATTCAGTGAATTTTGCGATACAAACTTTTCCTCTTCTATGAAAGTAACTTGCACACTTAATTTACATTTTTTTTTTAATCTTCCTGGGGTGACTTTCTCTTCTCCACCAAAACCTAATTACGGACGCTGTACCAGTTTACTCTTACTTCCTTCCTGTTCACTGAGTTTAAAATGGGTATAGGTGAGAATGCCAAATAATGTGCATAACATGCCAAGACCCTGATTAATTGACAATGGATCCTTAAATAAAACATAGCCTCCAAATAAAGTAATGCAGAACTTGAAGTGTCCAAACATGTTATAGCTGAGGTTTTTGGCTAAGGATCAACAAAACCAACAAGGTAGATTGTGACAACCACACACTCACACACACACTGAGAAGGGAAAAGAAGCTAGATGTTACATTCACACGGGCGCGCACACATACATGCGAAGCAAAGCCTTCCCGTGGCTGGAGAACTGCATGAATCAAGTACAGACTGATTCGCACCCCCACCTCTCCGCCCCCGCCCCCATATAGGAAACAAGCACTTGGGCCTGGGTCAATCCCAGGCTTCAGCAACAGTGACCGGAGACTGCCTCAACTACCTCGGCTCTCTCTCTCCAGAGCAAAGGGGCTATGCTATAAGGTTGGAAAGGAATTGAGAACAAGGTATAGAGAAGTTATTTTGCCCAGCAACTTATGACTATATTTTATAGTGCTCTTTCTAATAAGCTTCCCCTGGCAAATGCGGGAGATGCGCGTGGCACCAGACGGCAGACTCAAGGTAAACACATCCAGCAGGACTCTGGGAGGGAAATGCTGGGTGCCATGCTACCTGCGCGTGTCCCCTCACGTCATCAGGCATAACATTTACCTTCATTGTGGCATCATTCTTCCCAACCTACAACTGTTAGGGCCCAGGGATTTCAAATAACTTAGATCACCGCATTTGGAAGTGGCAGAGTTGGAGTCCAGACGTGGACGGGTCTATTTAACTCCGACTCCACGTTCCAGTCTGGGGTGCGGCCAGCAGTAACATGCTGCCAGATTCGGGCTTTCCAGATCACTGTGCTGAAGAGAGACTAAACACATACCATGCCTTCAAAAATCAGGCTTTCCATATATCACACATGTGTTTTTCCATATAAATCAGGACTTCACTATGTTTTCAGGGTCTACTGTGTAGCTGGATATTCTTCCAGTAACGCTATTTGAAATAGCTACCAGGGGCACTTGGGTGGCTCAGTCGGTTGAGCATCTGCCTTCCATTCAGGTCTTGATCCCAGGGTGGTGGGCTCAAACCCCAAGTGGAGTCAGGCTCCCTGCTCAGTGGGAGGCCTGCTTCTCTCTCCCCTTCTGCTTGCTGCACACCCCCCTCCCCCACTGGCTCTAGCGCTCTAGCGCTCACTCTCTGTCAAATAAAATTTTAAAAATCTAAAAAAAGAAAGAAAAGAAATAGCTGTCACTCTGTCCCTCAGCTTCCCTGCCCGTACAATGGAAATTGATAAAAGCGACCTCACGGATTAACTAAGCTAATATATGCACCGCACGTGTCAGCAGCTGTCAACAGCAGCATTTATGCATGATACACACCTGCCAGCGGCTTGGGGCATCTTCTTGGGGCAACACTCCCCGCACCCCGACCCTGCAGATGTGACCAGCGCTGACTGATGGCAGAGGAGAGCGACAGCTGCAGGGCTGGGCCGGGTGTGCACACCTGGGCCTTCTGACCTCTCTGCTCCCGCTCTGTTTTCTGCCGGTTCCTTCTGGGCAGGAGAGCACCGGCTGTGTCACCAGGGGATCTGTGCTCGCCTGACCAACGAGATGGCATTTCCTGAGGGACAGAGGCTCTTCCCCAGGAGCTAATTCTAACCGTTAGGGGAAAGACTTCATTTTCCACAGTGAACTATCTGAAAGCCACTGGTTCTAACACTTCAATGTTTCTTTACTCCTCAGCCCCTCTTTTTAAGTAGCTCATGATCTGTGGAAGACAGTTATGTGAGAGGGAAGGCATATGTAAAGAAAATTCTTCAGTGAGGTAAAAAAAAATAATAATAAATTTAAAAAAAAATATATATATACGTATATATATACACATTTTCAATTAAATAAAAAAGGAACACTCTACACCTGGTATTTCCAATTCCCCTCTCTAGTTCCCCTCACTGCCCCAGTCAGGCTTTCCCCCGATGCTCCAGAAAGCTCTTGTCAGAACAGCAGCACCCTCCACCTTCCCAAGGCCCCTCCTCAATTCCTGGCCTTCCTCGGCTTGACCTGTCAGTGCCATTCAACATGGCTGACCCCCCCCCCTCCTCACCCAGAGGGTTTATAGGGCTTCCCTCCCCTACCTTGGTCTCTCCTCCACTGCCCGTTCCTCTCAGCTCTGGAACAGTCAACACAGATGGGACCCAGGACCCAATTTCTGGGCGGCTCTTCTTCTACTTGTTTGCTTAGTAATCAGCCTCCCTGCTTCAAACAGCCTCTACACAGGACACTTGACTGTCCCTGGAACAGCTGCAGCTGAGATCCCGACCTTGAACTCTCAGACGTGCTCTCCCCCCAGCTCCCCACCCCCAAACCTCCTTCGGGCTGTCCTACTTCAGCTGCGGCGGTGCCATTCTTTCAGTGCGGTGCTCCTCAGCTGGGGTGACGTTGCCACCAAAGAGGACTAGGCATCTTTCCGGCCGTCATAATTGGGAAAAAGGGGGTGCCGCTGGCACCCAGCAGGCAGTAGCTGGGGTGCTGCCGAACATCCTGGAGCGCACCCGACAGGCGTCTGCAAACAAGAACTGTCCAACCCACAAGGTCAACTGCCCTGATCCTGAAACACCCGCTTCGGGCCGTCCTCAACACCGTAGCCCAGAGTGATCATGTTAGAACGGAGATAAAAGCTCGTCCCTTCTTTGCTCCGAGCGCCAACCGCTTCCCGTCTCAGGTGCAAGCTCTGCTCAGCCCAGCGCCCTGTTCCACTCAGAGCCTTACTATTCTCCACGCTGCGCTCTCCCTGCTGCAACCGCGAGGCCTCCTGGTTGCTCGTCAGGGCCTCCCCGCGGCTCCCTCTGCCAGGAACACTCTTCATCCTGGTCTGCATGGGGCGGCTTCATTTCCTCCAGGTCTTCACTCAAAAATCCCCTCCCTGTAGATACCTTCCTGACTCCCCCCACCGAAGTTTCAACCCGGTCCCCAACATTTCAGATCCTCTTCCCTGCTTTACTTTTTCTCCTTGGCACCTCACAGTATCTGACACTGTACATGTATACGTGAATTTTTTTCTTGTTTAGTCTCCCTCACCAGAAAGGAAACCTGGGAGAGCAGGGATTTTTGCTCACCCCTGTATCTCCATGCCCAACATATGGTAGATATTCATCATGGAAGGACTTATTAAGTCAGTTCATGGTTTCTAAACATTGGTTGAGGGACACCTGGGTGGCTCAGTTGTTAAGGTTGTTGACCTTTGGCTCAGGTCATGATCCCAGGGTCCTGAGATCGAGCCCTGTATCGGGCTCCCTGCTCTCCCTCTCCCACTCCCCCTGCTTGTGTTCCCTCTCTCACTGTCTCTCTCTCTCTGTCAAATAAATATAATCTTAAAAAAATATTAATAATAATAAAATTTTTAAAAATATTGGTTGAATGAATGAATGTTCTTAATGGATGCCTTGATTCGGCAACAGGGGGCACAAGGTCGGGGACTAGACTGCGTGGGTTCAAATCTGGACACCACACTTCTCAGCTATATGACCTTAAGCATATTACTTAACCTCTCTGCACCTCTGCTTCCTCCTCTGCAAAATACAATGATAGAATTTATCCGACAGAGCGGCTTTGAGAGTCCGATGCCTACTACATCTGAGGTGTTTCTTTCCAACAGAGCCTGGTGCAAAATAAATATTTACTAAGTGTAGGGTTTTTTTTTTTTTAATCATTCTTATTATAACTGTTGTATTTATTGATAGTTGACAAATAGGCTGCTTTTTTACTTTGGTGACATCTCAGTGTTCACTCATTTAAATAGATCAGCACACTTGGATATGATGTTACTAAACTACCTCTCCGAATTGGGGAAATCCTTCTTTGCCTTTGCTTAAGAGTGGAGAAGGAGTGAAACGAGAAGAGAAACAGAATGACAGGAAAAATGTTACAAATGATTCAGACCTTTGAGGCCTGATTTCATTTCTTGATTGGAAGTAATACTGAGAAAAACAGGCACACCCATATCCAAATAAGGACAAAACCATGTTCAAAAGTCAGATGTCAATGGTCTGAAGTTACCTTTTGTTTTTGGATTGGCTGTACCTGTACTTTATTACTACAGGGACTGAAAATTGATAAAAAAAAAAAACAAAAACCAGCGTCTATTCCGTTATCCACTCAACAAGTATTTATTTAACTCCACTATAGGCCAGGCTTGGTGTTCTATGCTGATTTTGATAAGGGTAAAGGTCACTTACTGCATAAGAAAACTAACCCATTTCCCTGGCTCACCTTTCTTTAAATTTCCATTGAGTCTAGTGAGGAAAGATACAGGAAAAGACTGAAGATCAGCCTAGCTACTCAATGTAGACCACGTAATAGTAACTGCAAGACTCACAGAAGGAAATGAATGTGAGAGAGTTGGGAAAATAGAAAAGACAATGCATTTGTGAGCTGTTAGGAAAAGGATACGTGACTGGTGACGTGTTCCCAATGATCCAATAAATCGATAAGTTCACCATGAAAGCTATTACTCCAGAGAGCAGCACCATAAGCTACAAACAAACCCAAAGAATCATTAATGTAAAGCAGTTGCGATCATTATCATTATCAAGTAAAAATCCATCTCATTAGGCATTTCTAAAAACTTAAATAACCACCATTAAGAACAAGAGTTTTAAAAAAATCCATTTGGGAGACAGCAAGAATTGAGGGTAAAATAGCAGAATGAGTAGTATTTGGAAATGTAATTTTGTCTACAAGGTGCAATAGAAAATTCTCCAATAACATCCTGGCTGAATGCGAATTTCCAGGTTCACTTTTCTTATCTATCTGAAGAAAAATTATTTTGTAATAATTTCTAATTATAAAAGTAATACATATTCCATATAGAAAAATCAGAAAATAAAAGATAAGAAAAAAGAATGTAAGGACTTTTATAATCCTAACCACCCACCACTGTTAATACCTTTGTATGTATCCTTCCAGATGTTTTTCTATTAATTGCTCATATTTATTCTTATTTAAATTAAAGCAGTGGGTGTTCAGTGGTTATCCATAACCATACCTTTTGAGGAACAGAATAGGGTCTTGTCCTTAAAGAGCTTGGAAACCACTTGACGACATACTAAAAATCATGATGATCATAGCTGGCACTTACACAGCACTTATGACGTGCCAACACCTGTCCTCAATGTTTTACATATATTAACTAGTTTAATCCTCACAAACGCCCATGAGGTAGTAAAATATTATCCCTTTTCACAGACGAACAGAGGAAGGAAAAGCACTTTACCTTAGATCACATAGTAGTACGTGGTAGGGCTGAGATGAAGCCCAGGCAGACTGATTCTGGAGGCCCAGTATATAACCCACTCCACTGTGCTACCTCTTAGCCACAGGAAAGCCAGTGAGCTCAGGAAATAGGTAAAAGGGTCTGGAGTGCTGCCTCATGAAGAAACCAACACACGACAGATTTTTTATGAATCTCTAGGCAGGAGATGTTCTTTAGGGATCGGGGAGAGAGTGGGTGTTTGGACCTTGAATGCATGTACAGATTAGACAAAGAAGGGGTAGGACTCCAAGCAGACGCAACAGTAGGGTCCAAAGCACGGATGCAAGAAAGCACAAGACGTGTGCGTGGGACGTGAAGAAACCGGCTTGGCTAAGGATGGGGGACAAAGTGGTTGTGCCCCTGTGGGCCCCTAGTGCATCCATCCAGACCTTTCCCACTGTTGTATTTTAAAAATTATAAAGTCATATTCTACTTCCAAAATAAGAGAATTAGATAAAGTATCAGTTATGATTTGAATTATTAAGGAATATAAATTCTAAAGAAAATATGTCCTATTTGAAGAGTCCTCTGTCCCCTGAGGCTTTTATCAGCTTTTAGATCACGGAGGTCACAGGAGGACTGAAGGAGCTGGATTTGTGTCCTATTTAGGTAACAACAGTAACACCTCATTTGTTTTACCACAGTGAGTCCGTTATATTTTCAACTAAGAGCATTAAAGACTTAAAAAACTGTTTCTAGAAATATACCGCTGTTAATTTTATTGAGCTGACAGAATGTTACACGCGTACTCTTTGATGACTCAGACCATCACTGAAAACATAATTGCCTGCTCTACTTTGAGGCAACGATGCCCTCTAGGGACATTAAGGAACGAAGGTGACTTTTTCTCACTCAGTAGACTCAAGACTGCTATGCTCTTAGTTCCTCTGACTTTTGGGGGGCCACTTTTCTTCTTCGACTCTGTCAGGGGGCCTTTCGCAGAAAGCCCCTCCTTCCGGTTTAAGCTATCTATGCTGCAAGAGTGTGAAGACCAGGTAACCAAGATGGCTAGAACTTTGGTAAAATTAAGAGGAAATACTATCTGAGAGACGGACAAGTGATTTCTACTGTGGAAAAAAGGTTATATGCAAAGTATGTGAACTGGAAACCACCAGCATTCTGCTCACAGGCAGCGGAGCAGAGCACCTGAGAACGTGGGTTTTGGGAGTCAGCATGCTTGGTCTGCTTACTGGTTGTGGGATCTTAAGTCAGCTCCTTAAATCTGCCCCTCAGTTTCCTCATCCTCTATCCTAAATATGAGGATAATAATAGCAGTCACCTAATAAAGTTGTTATGAGGATTAAATAAGTTAACATTTGCCAAGTGTTGGAGTCATTCTCAGGATAGAGTAAGGGCTGTGCAAGTTTGAGAAATGATCACTACCAACAAACAAGCCTTTTCTGCGTACTGTGTTCCAAAGGTTAAGGTTGTGGGAAGCAGAAATTCCTTCCCTAAGGAGGGGGATTACACTTTCTAACTTAAAATGTCCCCAAAGTACACTTCCCTTTGATCTGGCCATTCTGCTCTTAGAACTCTATTCCAAAGGAAAAAAAAGCGCCAGTTCCCAAAGATATATATAATAAGGCTATCTACTGCAACACCGGATCTATTATACAGATACTGAACAGAACATCTGAAGAGATGTTCACGAGGTACGAAGCGAGAAAAGCAAGATGCAGAAAATTATTTTCGTTATGACCCCACTTTTGTCAAAGAAATAAACATTTAATTTATGTATATACATGTGTGTATGTGTATGTGTATGTGTACTGTTTACATGTGTATGGATAGCACAGAGTAAACTATGGAAGAACACACACTAGAATGTTAACAAGATTTACCTCCAGGGGCAGAGACAGGGAAATGAAATGCTGAATGTGTGCGGGGTGGGGAGGGCTGGGGAAAAGGAATCCATGATCAGAACAGCATTTATGACGAGTCCGTGTCTATAAAATTACACACACACACACACACACACACACACACACACACACGCTGTGCCTCAGTGTCTTCATCTAAAAGAGAATCCTTCGCTTGCCTCCCTTCAAGGGTAATTATGAAGATTAAATGTGAGAATGGATCTGAGATTGTGCTCTGAAAACTAAAAATCGCACTAATAGCAGAGGGATGATTCTCTTGTTTCTTAGCGAAACAATTAGAACTTACCAATGCAGACAGTGACCAGGGGCCAAATATTCCTCCTTCTCCGAACACTGGCTCGAAGAAGGGCACAGTGACCAGCAACATGGCAGAGGACATGGGGGCCTGGTAATACAAGAGCTGCATGGAGTTCACTTGCAATTCATGCTGCTTGGCTCCTACCCACTGAAAATCAGGAGACAAAAGGCATGAGGTTAGGAAAAAAACCATCACTACTTAGTAAACAAAAGATGTGACTCCAGTTTCCAGGATGGGCACATGGGGCAGGGCTGAAGGAAGCAGAAATGCCTAATTCGTCTACAAGACTCCAAAGATCAATTTTTTAAAAAAGATCAATAATATATACAAATGTCCTTGAAGCACCCTGGATGAAAGGAGCTTTACAAATTCAATGTATGACAATCTATTTTCTTTTCAGTTATAAAGAAGGAGAAAAAATATCCTCTCTTCTCTGCCGACCCTAGTAAATGGGGCAAATCAATGAATTCATACGGGGGGCCCACGAATTTCAGATCTTGGGAAAAGGAGACAGGAATGGACATTTAGGTGACCAGCAGGAACAGAGATGCAGTGTTAGACTTCACTTCTTCCTAAAACTGCTCCCCCACCCCTCAAAAGAAGTAGGGGGTGAGCAGGGCAGACTAATTAGGGATTGACAGGAACCTCAGCGATCCTGGCTGCTAGTGTGGGTGGCTAGAGTAGTATGTGAGGCCTTTTCATTAATGTTAGAAAACCCAGTTGATGGCAGAAAGAATTTTCTTCTTTCTGGATGATTTTACTGTGGGTAATCCCCCATGAGTACACTAGAAGAAATTAGGTAATTGCAAAGCATTTTAAAAGACTGTATCAGGGGCACCTGGGTGGCTCAGTTGGTTAAGTGTCTGCCTTGGGCTCAGGTCATGATCTCAGGGTCCTGGAATCAGCCCACATCGGCGGGCTCTCTGCTCTTTGGGGAGCCTGCTTCTCCTTCTCCCTCTCCCTGACACTCACCCTGCTTGTGCGTGTGCTCACTCTCTCTGTCAAATAAATAAAATCTGAAAAAAATAAACAAATAAAGATTGTATCATTCAAGGGGTGCCCGTGTGGCTCAGCCAGTTAAGCATCTAACCCTTGATTTTGGCTCAGCTCATGCTCTCAGGGTTGTGGGATCAAGCCTAAGTTGGGTTCCACACGGAGTGCAGAGCTGGCTGGTCACTCTCCCTCTGCTCCTCCCCCTGTTCATTCTCTCTCTTTTTCTAAAATAAACAAAATCTTTTAAAAAGATTTAAAAAATAAAAGCCTATATTATTCAGGAGAACCAACACCTCAAAACCTCAAATCCCATCCATCCTCAAAATGTTCCACAAATATGACTAAAAGGAGGCTTTAAAGAAAGCCTGACAGGACTGTTTGAATACGATCTGGCAGGAACAGCCCGCTTTTGAATAACTGCTCCTATATAATTCTTTTTCCTGTAGATCTGGGTATCCTGTTTCTATAAACTCGAAGGCTATAGAAATACACCAAGACAAAAATAGAAGAGCAGGAAATTTGAAACATACTCTGCCCGCCTTCACTGAGAGTCTTCTGTGACTATGAAGGACAAAGAACCAATTCTTCTGCGGCCTGCTCCTGGGGAGGGTACAGGGAGCAAAAACGGAGGCAGAGTGTGGATGCCCACCCCTTGGTTTCTTTAGCAGCCTCACTGGACAGCTGCGTGTGTGACAGAGAACAGCCTGGAATGGTGGCTCTTCTCAGGGCCTCCACTTCTCACTGCACTGCTCCCTGGCTTCTGCCCACCATTGCTCTAATGCAACTGCTCCCACAAAGGGCACTGTCACCTCCAGAGGTGACATCCCTCTGCCCTCTTCCTGAGGGGGCTGTCTGCGGAACGGGCAAACGTCTCCTGGAAGACCTTGACTTCTGGTCTCCGCTGTTTTCCTCACTCACGTCTTCCTTCATTGACTATATGTAAGGTAGATGTCCCATCTTTTTCTTTTATCTCCCTGACTGATCTCACTTACACCTGAAAATATCTCCAGCTCTGACCTCCTTCCTCAGGGCACCGCTAGTCCCCAAACTCGAACAGCTCACCGGCTGCCTTCACTTAGACGATCTGCAGGGACTGTTCTAAAGCCAACTCAGTACTTACCTCCCCAAATTAGCTCCTCCTGTGTTGCTCCCATTATTAAAGACCTCATCTCCCGCAAGGATGAGATGCCTTCCTTTTCTCATTCTACATTCTGTCCGGTACTGCTCATTCCTTTTCCAAAAGGTTCCTGGGCTCTGTGTTTTCCTCCGCATGTGTTTTCCTCTCCCACTCTCTGTCCGGTGCCTTCCTGTCTCCCCCTTGAAACACAGACAGCCTCCTAGCTGCTCATCTGTCACTGTCACCAGTTGCGTCGCTGAAACACAGGTAATGATCAAGTCACTCCCCCTACCCCCCAATCTAAACCCCTTCCTGGCGCCTGCAGGATAAGGAGCACACTTCCTCAGCATGACATTCAAGACTGTGCCATCTGGTCTTGCCCACCCTTAAGCCTCAGGCTTCCACAAGGCAACTAGAATCTCACCAAATCCATCAAGTTCTCCAGAAATGCTCCGTATGTCCACACATCGTTGCAAAGAAAGACCTCTGCTGTACTTCTCCGCTAAGCAAATTCCTGTGGGCCCTTCCATTTAAATCGCTAACTTTTCCATGAAGTCTTAACCTCACCACTCCCTTGTAGAACTGCCACTCCCTCCTGGGTGTTTCGCGGAACTTTCCTCAGACCCTGAGCTACACTGTGATTAGCGGTCTACATGTGTTTCTACCATGCTGGATTTTAGTTGCTTTTCATCTTAGTATCTTCAAGGCTGAGCATCAAGCAAAAGCAATGTCTGCTGAACGAATGCCTAAGGGAATCCGCCATCTTTCCACAACTAAAGCTATTACCTGATGATTCATCTTTTAACTCCTTTGATTGCCCTAGCAGTATAAGAAGAAATAACTTAGAAATTACACCTGGATACAATGGGAAACTACAGCCTTTTTTTTTTTTTTAAAGATTTTATTTATTTATTTGACAGAGAGATCACAAGCAGACAGAGAGGCAGGCAGAGAGAGGGAGTAGCAGGCTCCCCGCTGAGCAGAGAGCCCGATGTGGGGCTCGATCCCAGGACCCTGAGATCATGACATGAGCCGAAGGCAGAGGCTTAACCCACTGAGCCACCCAGGCACCCCGAAAATACAGCTTTTTAAAAATGAACTTTTGGGGAGTCCTTAACAGTACTTTTACTGTTTACTAATAATAGAAAACTCTGCCTATTAGTTTGTCCACAATCATTCCTTAGTCAATCCCATTTCAAATATGTAGCTGAGGGATACAGAATCATTTGATTCTAATCTACAGCAATTTTGAGGCTTGTGGGGAAAATGTTCATATTGGCAAGGACAGTGAATACTCTGAGTTGAATTTATGTGTCAGGGATACAAGAAATTCTGATGTTCAATAAATAAAATTTCTTGTTGTACTTAATAAATAAGTAATCCCTCTTGGGCAAAAAAAAAAATCTGCTTAACAAAAAAGAGGAACAGGAATGTTCACTTACTGTATGTAATAATAAAATTTTTTTTTTATTTATTCATTTGACAGACAGAGATCACAAGTAGGCAGAGAGAGAGAGGAGGAAGCAAAGCAGGCTCCCTGCTGAGCAGAGAGCCCGATGCGGGGCTCGATCCCAGGACACTGGGATCATGACCTGAGCCGAAGGCAGAGGCTTTAACCCACTGAGCCACCCAGGTGCCCCTGTAATAACAAAATTTAAACTCACTGAAGTATATCTAAGCAAACCTTCTTAAAGCACAAGGGTTAGCTTGCTCTAATTCCTCTCTGTACTGAGAGTATCTTGGAGCCAAATGACAGCACAGAGTGGGCCCTCCTTCTCTTCCTGACACTGGTCTCTTATTTACACAGCTCCTTCCCACTTAAAAATGTACTCAACCCCACAATGTCTATATAACAATGTTTCTGAAATGATCAGTACTATAATGTTTCAGATGCTAAGGCTATATTCTTAAACCTGTAACATTCATAACAAGTACGCCTTAGTTTATAACCAGCAGATATTTGTGGAAAAAAAAAAAATCAGTTACACAATTTGGTTCTGACTCCCCATGCAGGCACACACAGAATTTCCAGTCCAAGGTTTTCAGTATAGAGAAAATACTGTTTCACAGCACCCTACACCAAGTTATTTTTCCCCACTACCTAAGAAACAACAACAAAAAATACTTGCTGAGATTTTACGGTAATGAAGTGAGTGGATCCATGCATAAATTTTTAATGAGAGCCTCCTACAGGCAAGGCACTGGGATACAATAGTACCAGAAGTGAAATACCCATTGCTAGGAAATATGGATATAGACAAATCATTGGAAGCTGATATACAAGTAGTATCAGCAGCATATTTTTTGAGGAAAAGATTTATAAATCTTCAATTTTCCTTTCCTGTCCAAATTTTGGAAAGGGACTTGCTCCTTCACAGTAATCTTATAATTCAAGAGTAAATCACAAATTTCACCGGTAGTCTCGGTTTCAAGAATGAAGTCTTACTACTTATTTTGTAAAGATTTCCCAGATAATGCTACAGCATCCCCGCAAATTCAGACTGTGAAGCACGGATATTATACACTTACAACAGGTAGGGAGGTAGTTGGTGAGCATCAAACACCCAAGTTTCTCTGACTCCTTTCTTCTCTTCACCTTGAGTCAGACAATTTATGCAATTATGCTTTCTTCCCAACAGTCTATTGTCTCTATACTGTATTTTCTAAACCTTGGGGTACAGCTTCAAAATTTATGAAATCTGCTAAAAAGGCACATAAAGAAAAAAAAATTACCAACCACTTGATAAAGGGATGTAACTAAAACACCAAGTGCAGCAAACACCATTCCAAGGAAATTAAACTTCACATCGTAATAAGAATTTAGGATTACACCTAAGGTTATAGGAATCTGTAAAGAGAAAGAAGCAAATGTCGTTCAGATTAAATTCATGAGACATAAATGTAGTATTTCTTTCATGTTGTCTTACAAGGTTATTCATAAAAACATCACTGGGAAACAATGAACCTCTATAATTGGATTTTTTTTCCATTTGAAAAAACAAACTGATTTCTTCAAAATGAAATAAGTTAATTCTATATTTATGTTCATATTTAATTCTACTTCAAATTCTGGGTAAAATTAATGAGTCAATGCATTGCAATTTGCAACAAACACATTAAACCTGCAAGTTCAGAGGACACCCCCCCCAAACTAGTGTCTAAACAACGCATAAGCATGAAGGTATAACAAAAGCATTAAGAATTTAAATACTGTAAATCATTAAGTACTAAAATTATCATCTCCTTTTATTTAAAGACACAAAAAAACCTCTGCAGTATGTCGCTGCAGACATACTCGGAGACATATTGTATGTTGAACCTTAAACGTTTACCATACAAGATCTGATTCTCCTGGGTCAAAGGAGGGCCATTTTTCAGTTTGAGATTTTGCAGATATTCTGAATCGCTGAATTGCGTAACGCAATACAGCTTTCTTTTCTTACCAATCACAGCATTTACGGATTTCCATCAAACAGTAGTTACTAAAACTTACACAAGCACACTCTTCTGGGCTAAAAGCCCAACAGAGTGCCAAGATGACTTTATTCACCTCTCCCAAATAAACCTGAAGTTCACATGGCCAGAGATGACTCATTGGTGGATTTCAAGACGATGGGGAAAGAGTGTGGTGCAAGGTTAAACATTCGAATTTCCCGGGAAGAAAGACGGTCCAGGAGATGGACTGGTAAAGGTGCGCCTTGCCAAGCTGAAGCTACTCACCAGCGTGAGCTGTATTTTGGTAGAGAAGGTTTTCTTGTAGCAGAGGGTCTGGATGACTATGATGACCGGCGTGGTCATGGCCTTGGCCAGCTGATAGGTGCCTATGGTGTTATTCTGCAGAGAGAGATTGGTGAAGACCACGAAGCCACAGAAGCTGAGGGCCAGGAGGAGGAGTTTGGAAGGCGGTAGACTTTTGGGGGCAAAGATGTCCAGCTTCTGGCAGATGTACAAGCCCAGCCAGGTGACCACGAAGTGCACCAGGGTCAGGCTCATGTTAGGGAAGCCGTGGTGCACATAGATCCATTTGTTGAGGAACACGATGCAGATGGACACCAGGAGGTTGAGCAGGAGCCCAGCGGCGATGCGCCCGTTGCCTCGCATTCGGTCCGCAAGCGATGCCATAACCCCGGCCAAGCCGGGGCCCTCCAGCCCCCGAGAGGGATGCCCAGCCTGCCTCCCGTTGCTCTTCCCCTCCTCCGCCGCCGCCACGTCCTCTCCGGCTTCACGGTCTGGCCCGGGAGAGGCATGCACTCTCCGCGTCCCGGGCGGGCAGCAGCCTCAGCGGCACACACAAGCTCCGCCGCCGCCCATTCAGCTGGTGACGACGCGGCAGCACGTCCCGCGCGCCCGGCCCGGCTCCGCCCGCGACCACGTGGTTCGGGGCGCCCGAGCTTCCGCCCCGGAGCTATGGATGGGGCGGTCTCTACCTTGCGCAGGCGCGTTGGGCTCGGTGTGAGATTAAAAGCGCGTCCTCAGTCCCCTACCTCCTTGGTGGCCTAACGCCAGCTCTGGTTGGGCCCGTCTGGGACTCCTCTGTTGATGTTGGTCTTCTCCTGTGTGTCAGTTGACTCACTCGCTAGACAGCTGCTTTCAAGCTGGTGGAGTGCGGACGCTATGGACCAGTTTTATGTACGAGACAGGTGCTGAGCAAATATAGTCATAGCCAAAGAAGGGACAGCATTACTTCTTGGAAGCTTATTTTTAAACATTTTATCTTAACAATCAAAATATACAAAATAGCATGATGAACTCATACTTATCATCGTTAGTACACCATTTCAATTTTCTTCTTTTTGAATCAATGTTGGGGCTTTTAATTGTTCTCGAAAAATGGCCGGTTAACCTAAATGTCCTGATATACTTGGTTAGTGTTGTATATAGTCATCTACCATATTTAAAATTTATTTTTATCTATTGTTCTACCACTTACTGTAAAAACTACGCATTTGGAGTTTGTTTTGTTTTTGTTGTTTGTTTTTGTCCCTTGATTAGTCTTGCCAGTAATTTTACTATTTTAAGCTTTTTAAAAATTTTTATTTTATTTGGAGAGAGAGCGAGCATGCAAGCACATAAGCAGAGGGAACAGGCAGCAGGAGAAGCAGGCTTCTGCGGAGCAGAGAGCCGGATGGGCTATGGGATCCCAGAGCTCTGGGATCATGACCTGAGTCTGAGCTGAAGGCAGACGCTTGCCTGACTGAACCACCCAGGCGTCCCATAGTTTGACTATTTTATTGGCCTTTTCAAAGATTACTTCTAGTGATTTTGATTCAGGTTACTACCTTTTTTCTTCTTTTTCTCCCTAATTTCTTCAATAGAATGTTCAGTTAATTTATTTAAAAATAAAAGGACTTAGGGGCACCTGGGTGGCTCAGTGGGTTGAGCATAACTCTTGGTTTCGCTCAGGTCATGACCTCAGGGTGAAGAGATGGAGCCCTTAATCTGGGGTGCTGCACTCAGATGCCCAGAGTCTGCTGGAGTTGCCTTCCTTCCCCTTTCCATCCTCTCTGCTCTTCCCTATGCTCATCTGGGGATGGGCATGCATGCTCTTTCTCTCCCTCAAATGAATAAAATACTTGAAAAATAATAATAATTTAAAAAAGGACTTGGGCTATGAGTTTCCCTCCTGAGAATACCTCTACTCACAGTCCTCAAGACAGTGTAATATTCTCAGTCCTTAATTCCTTTTTTTATTTTTTTAAGATTTTATTTTTTATTCGACAAAAAGACACAGTGAGGGGGAATACAAGCAGAGGGAGTGGGAGAGGGAGAAGCAGGCTTCCCACTGAGCAGGGAGCCCTATGTGGGGGTCGATCCTCCTGGGATCAGATGCGTAGCGACTGAGCTACCCAGGTGCCCCAGTCCTTAATTCCTAAGTAGTCTGATTGACAATTTTAATTTCCTTTTTGATGTAAGAATTATTCAAATATTGAGCCCCTGTTTTGTGTCAGGCACTAAATTTGGCACCTGGAAGTTAGTGGGGAGTAAAGCCAAACCAGACCCTCTCCCTTAGAACTTAGTGAGAGAAGACTGGTAGTAAACAATGATCAACTATGATAATGAATATATTTTTTTAAAGATTTTATTTATTTATTTGATAGAGATCACAGGTAGGCAGAGAGGCAGGCAGAGAGAGAGGAAGAGAAGCAGGCTCCCCACTGAGCAGAGAGTCCGATGCGGGGCTCGATCCCAGGACCGTGAGATCATGACCTGAGCCAAAGGCAGAGGCTTCAACCCACTGAGCCACCCAGGCACCCCTATGACAATGAATATTTTGAAGTAATAAAATATGGTCCTGTGAAGGTATAACACAATCAGATCTAAACTTGGGGAGAGGGAGGTGGTCAGGGGGTTCCCCAAGGAAATCAATCTTCAAGATACAAGAATGAGAATTAGGCAAGGTCTAAAGTCTAATTTTCCTAACATGGTCTTCCTGATAAGCTTTGCTTCCTATCATGCCACCAAATTCTATGGATTCTTACCACACCACTTCCCACTGTTTATATTGCCATTCTCCCTTCCAGTTTAGATCCACAGAACCCTCTAATCAGTTATTTACAATGTTTACCCTCACCTACTCACCAATTAAGGGCCGTGGCTCAATTGTCCCCTTGTGCTTATAGATTTGGACTGTTAATTTTAGCATGGATAATAATCTTTTCACCATTCATTTACTTATCTTGCCATATTTGAAAACAGTTACAATATGAATTCTGAAAGTTGGGTTAAAATGTAACAGTATCAAGTGGAATTCAAATGCCTGTTGGGTTAGGATTACTGAGTCTAACCCCATATTTGCCATTTAATACAGGTTTCTACTGTTCTGGAAACTGCCCTTCTCCAAACTGATTTAATGGTTAAGCAGCTTTCTCGACCTTCTTCACAAAGCACAGTAGTCCTAATCTTTACTTGTCCTGAAATGTGATTATAATCCTTATTCTCATTTACAAATGTTGAAAATAGAGGTTAATGGCTGTTACGTTGCAGCTGGAGGTGTAAGATTCCAACCCAGATTTCTCTGGTTCCTGGCCCACTTCCCCTCCTTTTTATTTTGGAAAATTTCAAACTTGTACAAAGTTAAAATACCCATCACCTGGTTTCACCAGCTGCCATTTTCATGTGTACCTACTCCTCACCCCTCCATTTGATATCTCCAAAGTAAATTTATATTCACTCAAATGCAATAATCTAAAGTGTACATTTTTTTTATAAATGGAGGCACCTGTGTAACCCACACCAGTTAAGATACCGTATACTTCGATCACCTCACAAAACGCCCTAGAAAATCCCCACCCCCCATGCCCAAGAGGAAATCACTTTTTTCATTTTTTCTTAGCCATGGTTTTGACTGTTCTAGAACTTCATGTAAATGGATCGTACAGTATGTACTTCTGGTGTCTAGGTTCTTTTGCTGGGTAGAACGGTTCTTTCCTTTTTATATTGCTGAGTAGTGTTTTGAATGAACATACTGCAGCTTGTTTAGTCATCCTACTGATGGTCATTTGGGTCATTTCCAGTTTTGGGCTATTATAAATAATGCTGCTATGAATACATTTGCACAACTGTTCTGTGGAATTTACTTTCATTTCTCTTGAGTAAATATATGAGTGAAATTTCTAGGTGAAAGGATAGGTGATTATAAAAAAGTCAAAACTTTTCCCAAAGAGTGTACCATTTTATATTTCCCCAGCAATGTATCAGTCACAGTTGCTCCACAATTTGGTGTTGTCAGTTTTTTTAGCCATTTTGATGGCTATGTAGTTTTCTCTCCTTGTAGTTTCCTTTGCATTTCCCATGATTTGAGTACTTTTTCATGGGTTTTCTGATTATGCATATTCCTTTCCTTTACGAATTTTTTTTTTGTGTGCCACTTTTTGCTTTATTATTGAATTGAAAGAATTCTTAGTCTAAGTAGGAAGGTTTTTTTGGTCAGATATATTTTTGCAAATATTTTCTCCCAGTCTGTGTCTACCCTATTTATTTTCATAATGGTGTCTTTGATGAGCAGTTTTATATTTCAGTGAAGTAATCAATATTTCCTTTATGCTTATTGCTTTCTGTCAACAGGAAAAATCTTTTTTTTCTTGTATAGGAAATCTTTGCCGACTTTATTCTTTTTCTTCAAAGCTTTAGTTTTAGCTTTTATAATGAGGCTTATAATCCACTTCTACTTAATTTTCATGAATAGTATAAAGTGGGGGCCATGATTCATTTCTTTTCCATACGGATATTTAGTTGTTCTGTCACTATTTAACTCCACTCAAATCTTTTATTTTGAAGATTTTTAAATCTACAGAAGAGTTTAGAGATTAATAAACATGACTGTGCCCTTCACATAGATTCTGTATTTAATATTTTGACATATTTATCTGTGTAGACTTTTAAAGCTAAACCTTTCTATTTTTAAATTTTTATTTTTTAAAATATTTTATTTTTATTTATTTGGCAGAGAGAGAGATCTCAAGTAGGCAGAGAGGCAGGCAGAGAGAGAAGGGGAAGCAGGCCCCCCGCTGAGCAGAGAGCCCGATGTGGGGCTCGATCCCAGATCCCTGAGATCATGACCTGAGCCAAAGGCAGAGGCTTAACCCACTGAGCCACCCAGGCGCCCTAAATTTTTATTTTTTAAGTGATGTCTATACCCAACAGGGGGCTAGAACTCACCACCCCAAGATCAAGAGTCACATGCTCTATCCATGTCTAGCCAGCCAGCCAGGTGCCCCAAAGCTAAACTGTTTTAAAGTGCAGACTTCATGGCCTTTCATCTCTAAATATTTCAGTGTGTATCTCTTATTCTTTTTAAAGATTTTATTTGCCGGAGAGAGAGAGAGAGAGAGAACAAGCAGGGGGACTAGCAGCAGGCAGAAGGAGAAGCAGGTTTCCAGTTAGCAGGGAGCCTGATGTGGGGACTCAATCCCAGGACACTGGGATCATGACCCGAGCTAAAGGCAGACATTTAACGACTGAGTCACCCAGGCGTCCATCAGGGTGTATCTCTGAAGAATAAAGACACTCTCATATCTGTGACATACAATTATCACACCTAAGAAGATTAATTCAGTCATACCAAGTAATATATAATCTATTTTCTTGCTGAACTATTGGTTAGAATTGTGTTAAACCTGTTTATCAATTTGGCATCTTTACTATGTTGAGTCTTCCATTTAATGAATATGGTGTGTCTCTCCCATTTATTTTGCTCTTCTTTGGTTTATCAGTATTTTGTATTTTCAGCATACAAATCTTATATGTATTTTGTTAAGATTTAGACTTCCAAGTCAGTTCATACTGCTCCACCTCTTTTTTTAATGTATAAAAACTAAAGAGGTTTTGGAAAGTAAGTATTTCCTCTGGATCGTTCTTGCTAGCATAAGAACTTGAGGCGGAGTCCACTGCCTCTACATCTCTCCAGGCCTGATGCAAACAGCGTATCATGATCAACTCCCGCTGAGTTCGGTACAATATCCATCTCCGATTTAAGCCAGAATACCCCAAGCTAATTAAAATCACCTATGGCATATTATACTTAAATATACAACTTCCAGGACCCTATACCAGGCCTCCTAGCCAGACGTCTCTAGGGTGGCATCTATAAATACATCTTTAAGAAATTGCTCAGGTGTGGGATGCCTGGGTGGCTCAGTCATTAAGCATCTGCCTTCAGCTCAGGTCATGATTCCAGCGTCCTGGAATCAAGGCCTGCATCAGGTTCCCAGCTCCACGGGAAGCCTGCTTCTCCCTCTCCTGCTTCTTCTGCTTGTATTCCCTCTCTCCCTGTCGGTCAAATAAATAAATAAAATCTTAAAAAAAAAAAAAAAAAAAGAAATTGCTCAGGTGTGGGCACCTGGATGGCTTAGTCACTTATATATCCAATTCTGGATTTTGGCTCAGGTCATGAGATCGAGCTCTGCACTGGGCTCTTCACTAGGCCTGGAGACTGCTGGAGATTCTCTCTCCCCCCTCCTTCCTCCCCATTCTTGTATGCAATCTCTCTCTAAAAAAAAAAAAAAGAAAGAAAGAAAATTCTTGCTGATTCATAAATACGCTATGCATTACCATTTCTGGGCCTTGCTCATACTGATTTCCCAATGTGCAGTCCCTCACTCTTCTTGTGCTTTATCTTTGCCCTTGCAAATTCAGTGCATTACTCAAACAGCAGCTCTAATGCTACTTCCTCAGAGCCCTCTTAGCTGGTGACAGTGTCTTACTGCGCAGATTACTTGCATTTTTTTAACGGCATTTAAAAAAGGTTTTTGTTATATTTCCCCTACTAGAAGGGCTGGAGTAGATTCCACTCATTTTTGTATTTTCCAGCTTAGTCAGTGTCTACTGTGTACCAGATACTATGATAAGACTTCCTAAGATCTAACTTAATTAGTAGCCAGTTTATTGAATGAGAGTTAATAAAAAAGAAATGTTTCCAAAATAAAGAAAACAAAAGCATAATATTAGACAAAACTCTTGCTATATTCATCTTAACTGTAGTATTTAAAAAACACTAAATTTATGAGGCGCCTGGGTGGCTCAGTCATTAAGCTTCTGCTCAGGTCATAATCCCATGGCCCTGGGATCGAGCCATCAGGCTCCCTGCTCAGCAGGAAGCTTGCTTCTCCCTCTCCCACTCCCTCTGCTTCTGTTCCCTCTCTCAGTGTCTCTCTGTCAAATAAATAAATAAAATCTTTACCCCCCCAAAAAAACCCACTAAATTTTATAAGAAATTACATACCTGATTTAGAAATGAATCTACTTCTCATCCTCTTTATAATTTTAAGATATCAGCATATTTATGCTCACAGGAGAAAAGTAGGATAACAGGAAACTTAATTTCTTATTACATAAGAGGTAATTCTGGAACTTGTAAGAACAGAAACTTTTAATTTTTATATAATTTTATTAATAAACACAGGGAAATAGTCATATAATACATTAAATTCTCAAAGTATCATCATAATATTCTGAAAAATATAAAATGCAAATGTGTAAATTTTCATTTTTCCCATGACAATGCAAAAGAAAAAACCCAGTAATTACAAATATGTGTATTTTACAAGAAACTCCATTTATCAGAGAAATTAGCAGAGTGGATGAATTATGACTGAATTTCATATCCTAATGGATCAAGTCCCTGGTCTAGGAGCATTAGAGAGGACTCTCTTAACTTCTGCAACAATTTCCTTAGTTCTTCCTTAGAAAATACCTGATTTTAAGAAAAGAAAAAAAAAGTTAAGAATGAGAGCAAGGAAGAATATATGAATTTATGGTCATTTCATCAACCCGATTAGCTTAACATAAGAAGAAATTCCTCTTTAAGATTTATATAGCCAGGGGCCACTATGTTGGTGTGGTCCAACAACTTCAAAGCTATTTCTTTGAGCCAGTCTATTTACTTCTAAGTGTTTATGAATATGTATGTATTTTCAAAAAAAAGAACAAACATTAGAAGTGGACCATTACTTTAAGAAAACCTAAGAACATCTCAAAAATGTAAACACATCTCACAAAATCAAATATTATTACAGAGCTTATCAAATCAGTAAAATTTAAAACTGTAAATGCTCTAGAACTTACCAGATACAGTTTGTGGCGCTCAGAGGAGACCATATCTGCTAACTGCAAGCATTCCTGATACTGACCAGTACTATGCAATATGGTATGAAGCAGAAAACACAACATCGGCAGACAAAGCTTTCTCAATGAAACCATTTGGTGTGTCCTTTCATGGTCTTCTTCAGCATCCTATAGTCGGACATCAAGTTGTCATTTTAACAAGTTTAAGGTAAATACTGTTATAAAAAAAACCAAGTATTGAATCAAAACCAAAATGCAACAGGTAGAAGCTAATGGGGTTTCTCTAAAGCTCATGATGCCCATTAAAAATAAAACAAGGCAGGATTTTAATCATGACAGACACACAATTTTTGGTAAAACAGCATGAAGGCAAACAAAACCTAATACGGAGGAGTCCTGGTCTGATAACAAAAACAAAATGCTTCTGAATTTATATTTTTCTTTTTTTTAAATTTGTATTTCTAATATTTATTATGTCTTGAATAAAAACATGCTTAAAGCAGTAAGAGAGACTAAATACCACTGGAACAAAACTGGGAGAGAAAAGCAGCACCGTTTCCCTTGATGTGTACAGATGGAAATACATGTGAGAGGACATAAACTGACGGCGGTGACTGCTGCTGGGGAGAAGGGTCATGAGAAGGGGACAGGCACACAGGGAGGGACAATGTCACCACAAACTCTTTTTAAGCAAAGTGAATTTATGATTCCTTTGTATAACTTTTCAAAAATAGAAAAATTAAAAGACCCTATAGATTTGAATAATATAATTAATGAGACAGAACTAACAGATATATGAGAAAAACAATGTGGATAAAACAATTAGCATTAGCTAAACATTAGTTTAGCAAACATTAGTACATATGGGACTTTCTAAACAATTATGTGGGCAGTAGTAAGAGTACAGAAATGTTCCCAAAATGTTTTCATGCAACAAATTTGAAATCTAAAACTCATTAAAATAATTTAAAAAGTACCTAACCTTAACCTTTGTGAGATAATCTTAAAAACAGAAAGGAAATCCATAGAGTTCATAGCATAAGACAAAACAGAGAACAAGACAAGGTGAATACCTGGTCTTTAGAAAAGCCTAATAAAATACCTAATAAATTTCTTTTTTAATATTTTCTGATTTTTTTTTTAAAGATTTTTATTTATTTGACAGATCACAAGTAGGCAGAGAGGCAGGCAGAGAGAGAAAGGGAGGAGGAGGCAGGCACCCTGCTGAGCAGAGAGCCCGATGTGGGGCTTGATCCCAGGACCCTGGGATCATGACCTGAGCCAAAGGCAGAGGCTTTAACCACTGAGCCACCCAGGCACCCACCTAATAAATTTTTTAAAAAGCAGTACCTTCTTAGAAGTCTGGAATTTTTTGTTGTTTATGACAACTTATATTAATCAGTGTAAGTATCTTCATGGGACAGACTATGTTCAGCTGCTAAAGCATTTTTCAAAAGCAGATGTAAGTGGAGCATGAAGCAACAAAATGCATGTGGTAATTCGACCAAGGAGTGATTGTACTAATTTAGGCTGATCTAGGTCAGTTTTCCACACATAGGAAAAATTACTATCAATCGTTCAGTCTTGTTTTGAGATATAAATATATTAACAGTAAATATTAAAATGCATGCATGTGTTGTGTTTTCTTAACTTTGAAAGGGAAAAGCACTTTTATTTCTCAAATATGCACTCACTACCTTCAGAGGGGGATTTAAAACCAAAGGTCTTACTCATAATTCACATTAGTTGTTTCCACCCAGAACCTGTTAAGAATGTGAGCACTGCTTCCTCTGAGTCACTCCATTTGTACTCCAATGGCGTCTTTCGCCCCCTTGCTAGGGAGGCAAAGCAGCCCTGGCTCTCACACTCCTTATCACCTGAAAGTAGCAGTAGGTCTATTAATAATCTGATCTCACAGGGTGGCCTCTGCTTCTTCTAGGTCTTGTTGCTGGCCAAATATCAAAGGGGTGTTACCGGTAATCTGTTCTGCTAACTCAAATGGCTTCCCACACCAGCAGACTGAAGGCTACCAACTGTCCTGAATTATGCCTGATGGGCCAGCAATTTGCCACAAGGAAAAGAAAATCAATTGCTCTCCACAACCTAAGCTGTTTTTGTCATTCGAATGAACAAAAACTTTGAAAAATCCTGTAAATGTATAAAATTAAAACATTCTTTCCATTAGGGACACATAGTAGTGCCTTACATGTGAGAAAAATTCATTAACCGGTATGTGTTGCCCACAGGAGTTGAACTGCACTGACATTACAGGTATCTCTAATATGAAGACAGTGCGTTCACCCCAGTCATTTACTAAATGTACCAAACATTTTCTGAAAGCCTCTTATGTTCCAGGCATTAACTTAAGTGCCAAACTCAGAGAAATGAAGAAAACAATGTTGCTGCCTTCATGAAGTCTACATCTTAATGGAGGTAGACCCACAACAAGCAAATAATATACATTATACATTATATGTAACTGCCACAAGGAAAACCAATGCAAGATAATAATAATAAGAAAGTGATACAGGGTGGCTGCGGCTGGGTGACGGGGAGGGTCTCTAAAGAGAGAGAACACTGGGCATACTACTGAAGGAAGTAGGAAAGCCATCGGTATAGCTATCATGGGGAAAGGGCATGCTAGGTTCTCTGTTCAAAATACTGCACCATATATTTAAGAATCCAGCATTTACAGTTCCCCTTTAACAGATCATGAGGTCTGCAGAGGCAAAGCTGATTACTCAAGGTTTCTGTTAAACCACAGGATCAGACCTCTGTATCTTTTCACTCACATGATAGTTACCTTCAGTATCCTTCCTTTCCCCTCTACTCACTCAGCTTCGACATCATTCTTTAGGAATCAAATACTATACCTTTCAAGTACCCTGTCTAGACCTCTTCCAGGTAAAACCAACCTTTTCTTTTCCTGAACTCACTAAATACTTAATCTGTGCTTTTCTTATGGTATTAGGTACTTTTGTAACTAGTCTCAACCCAGGATATACCTTGAAGCTCTCCAGCAGATTAAAAAAAAACAAAAACCAAAAAATCCAGCCCTACCACAGATCAATTAAATCAGAATCTCTGAGAGTGGAGCCCAGCATTTTAAAAAAGCCGCCCCCGCCAAGGTCATTTAAATGCATAGCTCAGAGGTGAGGGTCATGGCTACTAGACTTATCTTTGTATCCTTAAATTGAGTTGAATGCAAATACAATTAAATTTTTAGATCCAGAATTTTTAAAAATTACATTTTAGTATCTTGAATGAACACATTAAATCTGAAGAAATAGTTTACCCAATAGTCCAAGATTTCTATTCCCTAGTTAGTATTTTCAGTCTAGGTTTAAATTACGGGATGTTCAGTTACAAGAACAAAGGATATATAAGATCCATAGGTGCTTCTATTTAGAGAAAGAACCTTTGAAAATAGACTTTTCCTTTCTAGCTGTATACAATGTACAGAGCTTACCTCTCTAACATCTACCATCCACCCTCCATCAACAAACAACAAGACATTGTACATTTTCTCCTTCACATCAGCAGTCAGGGCATCCAAATGTCCTTTCCAAATAACATAATCCATCTGCAAAACAAACACAAGACATATTAACAGACTAAAACCAATAAATAATGTATTTATAAAAGTACATACAGGAATATTTACATGGAACATCATTCTAAAGAGTTCACTTTATTGAGGAGCATGCAACTCTTGATTTCTGGGTCATGAGTTCAAGCCCCACATGAGTACAGAGATTACTTAAATAAATAAAACTTAAAAAAAATAAAGTTAACTTTAGTCAGCCAAATACAAAAATAATCAACAGACTGCAGTGAAATAAAACACTAAAATGTTAACTTCATAAATGAACATTAATGTCACCGGAGGGTAATTTTCATGTTTGGTTAATAACCTGCAGAAAACTAACAGGTGTCTTTTTTTCAAATAGCATTAATAGAAAGATCACCTGTTATAGTAAGAATAGAACTGCTGAAGAAATTACCTCTTTAAATATGACCTGATCAACTCACAGTTATATGGTCAATTAATCTTCCACAAATCAGGAAAGATAGTCCAATGGGAAAAAGATAGTTTCTTTAACAAATGATGTTTGGAAAATTGGATAGCTACATCCAAAAGAATGTAACTGGACCCCTTCCTTACACCAAACACAAAAACAAATTCAAAATGAATTAAAGACCTAAATGGGAAACCTGAAACCATAAAAATGCTAAAGAGAGCAGCATCAGGGTGGCTCAACTTGTAGGCATCCAATTCTTGGTCTCAGCTCAGGTCATGATCTCATGGGTCATGGGATAAAGCCCTCAAAGCAACAGGCTCTGCACTCAGTGGGGAGTCTGCTTAAGATTTTCTCCTTTTACCCTCCCTCCACTTGCACTCGCTCTCATTCTCGCTCTCTCTCTCAAATAAAATAAATAAATCTTAAAAAAAAAAAAAATCCTAGAAGAGAGTACAGGCAGCAAAGATCTCTAAAATTGACCATAGCAACACTTTTCTAGATATGTCTCCTGAAGCGAGGGAAACAAAAGCAAAAACAAACTACTGGGACTATAGCAAAATAAAAACCTGCACAACAAAGGAAATAATCAACAAAACTAAAGGGTAACCCACTAATGGAAAAAGATATTTGCAAATAACATATCCAATGAAGGCTAGTATCCAAAATATATAAAGGATTTCTGCAACTCAACACCAAAAAAATGAAATAAACCAGTTAAAAAATATTCAGAAGACCTGAAAAGACATTTTTTCAAAGAAGACATACAGATGGCCAACAGACACAGGAAAGATGGTCAACATCACTCATGATCAGGGAAATGCAAATCAAAACCACAACGAGGTATCACCTCTCACCTGGCAGAATGGCTAAAATCAAAAACATAAGAAACAACAAATATTGGTGACGATATAGAGAGAAAGGAACCCTTGTGCACTGTTGGTGGGAATGCAACTGGTACAGACACTGTGGAAAACAGTATGGAGGTTCCTCAAAAAGTTGAAAATAGAACTACCCTATGACCAGCAATGGGCACTACTGGGAGTTTACCTAAAAAATATAAAAACACTAATTCAAAGGGATACACGTGCCCCTATGTATACTGCATTCTTTACAATAGCCAAGTTATGGAAGCAGTCCAAGTGTCTGTCCATATATGAGGGGAGGTGGTTGGGGGATGGGTGAAATAGGTAATGGGGATTAAGGAGTGCACTTGTGATGAGCACTAGGGGATGTATGGATGTGTTGAATCACTATTTTGGACACCTGAAACTAATAGAACACTGTATGTTAACATACTGGAATCAAAATTAGAAAAAAAAATCTGAAAAAAAAATGTGATCTGTATTTTTAAAGTGCAAGAGATAGGTCTTAACTAAATCCAACTTACTTCATATTTCTTTTCTTTGTGTTCATGAGCCACTTTCTCAGTAAAAGTTGCTTGAGGTATCAAAGTAGGTTTCTGTGGAGCTGAATTCATATGCTTAAACCACTCGTTAAAGGTTTCATTGGCTTCCTAAGATGTAAAATAAAATAGAAAAATACGAAACAAACACAAGTTTTCTGTATGTTCTACAGAGCTTTTAAAATCTGGTTCTTAGAAGTAATTTTGCAACATCAGGAAACAGAACTGTACATTTATTTTTTGCACACAAAAAAACATTGTGAATAAATATTTTGTCAAATGGTGAACACCAGCAAGGTACACGTATATTGTGTTTTCTGGCACCTAGTCCTATGTCAAGCACTCCGGTCATATACATATCTTGACATTTACCACTTTGTGATGTTTACTTGTCTGTCTTCTTCACTAGCCCATTAGCTTCTACAGGGCAAGGATAGACTGCTATCCACAGATGTCCTCTGGAACCTAGCCTGATGTAATCACTTCATTTTTTGTTGAAAGCATTTTAAATGAGTATGTTGTTATTTTAGGTATAACAAATTTAATTATCTCGCCCTTCTCCGTTATTGACCCCTCACCCCCAAAGAAACACTAAAGTTGATGCAAGCATTCAAAGACTTGCAAGGACACTAAGTTTCAGACATCACACACTCTACGATATGAAGTTCTTGGTCGGTTAGCATGAATTAGAAGCTTATGCTGATGAAGGTCAGACCATGATCTCAATGCTCCTGTGGATCAGTCAGTACCACAGTCACAAGAGAGAGAAGATAAAAAGTCAGTCACCACTACTGGATGAACAGTTCAAAGTCTGAGAGTGAATCAGAAAAATCATGAAGGTAGACACATTTGTGATTTTCTTTATAGGCTCACCAAATAAGCTCTAATGCACAAATGTTCTCTGATAGCATTATCATCTTCGGCCGGAAGTGGACTTTCCATTCCTTGTTCCTCCCACTGATTATAGATTTCTGCTATAGAATCCTGAGGAATTTTCACAAATACTTCTTTTGCAGCTTCATGCTTTTTTGATGCTGTGAAAAAGATGCACAATTTTTCAATATATGTGAATTGCTGTATGGTGGTTTCTAAAGGAGTCAAATTAATTGGTTTGCAACTTTTACAGTCAGCTGTAAGCATCTTGAGTCCCAAAGTAGTTTTATTAAAGGTTTGGGTGATTCTTTGTACTTAATAGCCAGGCTTTTTCCTTATTTCAGGGGTCAAGTCACAAAAGGATTCACTTAATGCAGTTGCTTTTACCAACTTTTGTGTCTTAAGGCAATTACATTGTTCAAAGCCTTGAGATTATATGAAACACTGATTAGGACAATGATAATGTTAAATGTTTTGTTTCATTATACTAGACTTGATATATAAGAATGGCTGTTTTGTCACCTGCCTCCCACATTGGAAGGATTAGAAAAACAAAAACAAAAACAAAAAACACAACAAAACAAAAATTTAAGAATATATAAGTTTGAACAAAAGCCTGAGAAGAGAATATTAAAATAAAGCATACCCAAGAATTTTCTCATTATCGCATTGCCTTGTTTAAGTGCTTCCGCCCTCTGTGCTGGGTCAAATACCAACCAGTCAATTACGTCAATTTTTAAACGGTCCTCCTATTCATTTAATTGGAAAAAAAGAAACATTGATTGTACCTTTTTCTAATATATTCTAGTTAGTAGAATTAACTTACATCTAGTAAACATGATTTTCCCTCAAGTTATATGAAATTATGAAAGAATCTAGCTTTCCTTAGTTTCTTCTCACACTTAATAACTCAAATTACAAAAAAGGGATGCCTAGGGGCTCAGTCAGTTAAGCGTCTGCCTTTGGCTCAGGTCATGATCCCAGGGTTTTAAGATCGAGTCCCACATTGGGTTCCTTGCTCAGTGGGGAGCCTGCTGCTCCCTTTGCTTGTGAGTTTGCTCTCTCTCTTCCTCTCTCTGACAAATAAATAAATAAATAAATAAATAAAATCTTAAAAAAAAAAAACAAAAACAAACAAACCTGGAAAAATTACAAAAAAACTTCTTGGAGTATGAGTCTGGAATTAAGTATTCTATGTCCCACCAACTTAACCAGGTGATTCCTTAGCGGCTACTCTAAAATGGTTTTTGTTTTTGTTTTTTTTTTCTGAAAATAGGGTAAGTAAACTACTTAAAGAGTTAGAGATTGATCAAGTGTCTAGAATAATCCAATAAGCAAAAATCCAAAGCTCACTTTTTTTCTGTTAAAGAAGCTTCCTTTAACACAATACTACTGCAAATAACTTAAATCCCTTACATAAGACCTTAAGTCTGTTGCCAATTTTTAAAATTTAAAAGGTTTTGGCTGACAAAGAAAAATTCTTAAAGAAAGGAGGCAGAGTATGTTAAGGAGGAAGTTCACCAAAGAGCCACCAAAGAGGGATTAGGAGTTACGCACACAACTCCCCTGCCCCTATGTTACCTCAGTAGTGCTGGTATCTAGGGCTGGGGCCATGTCATGATGACTGAATTCACCATTATCTTTCTTTCGGATATTCTCGACTACAGTCTTTGTTATAGCTGCAATATCCAAATCTAAGGAATTTTTTTAAGAGACAAAAACATGAATTAATCGTTTACACTAATATTCTCTAAACAGTCACAATGATTTGGTAAACTGGAATTAAAATTCTATAAAAATATAACATGTAAAATATGAAAGACATTATAAAATTGTAAAAGAAAATGCCATAACAGGGATATTCTACATGAGTTATAGTAGAAGTTATTTTATTCCTAAAACAGAATTTCATCAAAAATTTCATTCTTTTTCTCTCAAGAGAAGATTTAAAACTAGAAAGATAAAATGTTACTAATGCCAAAATGATAACTTGCCTGTGAAACCCAACAAAAAGTTCTCAACCATTTTTACCTGCTTCTTTAGCCAGTTCCAGGCAATGGTGGCGCTGCTCAAATTCTGTAACACCTTCCAAAAATAATGCATACTGGGCTACAGCTAGGTCTTGAGGCAAATGACAGGTATAAAATGCTATGAGATTTGTATGCTTCTCATTTATTAAAAGCTAAAAAAAACAGAAAAAGATCAAAATATGTCAATAATAACAACAGGTTCTGGGATCAGCAGTGTTTAAAAAATTCACTTCAAAATTTCAAGCATTAATGAGAGATTCATATAGATGTGGATTTGTGCTACTGAATAGAATGATTTTAAATTCTAAATAAAATATACTTAAGATAATTAAAAGATCTCTTACAGATTCTGATGACTTTCCCACCACTGAGCATCAAAACATCACCATTCTGATTTTTGTTTCCACCAAAACAGTAAAAAAAAAAAAAAAAAAAAAAAAAATCAAAATCAAATTGTGGATTCTTAAAGTTTACCTGTATGTATGTCTTTAAAATTTCAATGGAAACTTCTTCCTTCATAGAAAAAAAGATATAATTCAATTATAAACACAATTGCTTATATGTACCAGCAAGGTATCTAATAAAAATTCTATTAAGTGATTGAATGATTTTAATATTTACCATGGAGCAATGACTACATGCTAGGCTAAGTGCTTAGCAAAGTTTATATGCTGCCCAAATGAACCTTCCATAACTCTTTGTGGGTAGTTACTATCATTGTTTACAATTTACAGAGGAAGAAACTAAGAGTTTCTAAACTAAGAAAACTACAGAGGTTTTTATTTTACCCAGAATTACCTACTAGAAGCTGCTGAGTAAGGATGCAAACGCAGGATTCTTACTCCAAAGCCCAAATTTTCAACTACTGTTTATCATTCTGCCTTCTATAGGTACTAAATGTTACTATCAGAAACAAATAGAAAAAAGAAAACAAAGGTTTGAAACCTCACATAGAAAAAGTAGTCTTGTTCAGTTAGCTTGGCGGGTTGATTTAGAACTGAGTACTGATGAGGATAAAATTACAAATTTATCAAAAACCACATAAGGCACATGGGTTGCTCACTCCGGATGAGCATCTGACTTCAGAGCCTGTCATAATCTCAAAGTGCTGGGATCCAGCCCCACATTGGGCTCCATGCTCAGTGGCGAGTCGGCTTGTCCATCTGTCCCTCCCTCAGCACATTCACATGTGCTAATAAAATCTTTTTAAAAAATTACTTAACACACACACACACACACACACACACCCCACACACACACCCCCACTGGTATTCTGCATCCATAGCCTAGAGCCCTAAAGGGTCATCCACAGTGAGTTATCACTGAGTGACCATACAAGACTGTCTAGAAGACTTCTATGCCAGGGTGCTTGGGTGGCTCAGTCGATTGAGGGTCTGCCTTCAGGTCAGGGTCATTATCCTGGGGTTCTGGGATTCATATCTGGGGTTCATGTCAGGCTCCCTCCTCATTCCACTCCCCTGGCCCCTCTCCCCACATCTCTCTCTCTTTGTCTCTCAGATAAATAAAATCTTAAAAAAAAAAAGACTTCTGTACCCTTACCACCATTTCTAGAAAAAAACACACAAAAAAGGAGCATGTTTTCCTGTTGAGAGGCATACAGCATCACCCTTGCAAAGGACAGTCAATTGTTATTTTTTATTTACTTTGATCTGTAGTCCCAGAGTGTGGAAAAACAAAATGAGGTGAGTCATGAAGCGGAGAAGGTGTCCAGGTAGATTGTTTCTGCTTTTGGAAAGCCATCTGTTAAATTCATTCATCAAACCTACAAGCCATCAAAGCAAAAATTCAGTAATAGGAATAAAGACCAAAAGAATAGAAATAAACATTACTCAAGATATTTACTGTATCCCTATAGTACTATGAAATCACTACCTCATTGTTAATAACCCCTATATAAAACAGACCCAGGATTAAATTCAAGCTCTATTATCTAACAATTAATAGCTGCATTCAAATAGGCTGATATAAAGATTAAAAGATGCGGTGAGTCGTGTACTGTTTTGATAACTTTTTAACGGGCTCCCTGCTCAGCGGGGGTCTGCTTTTCCTGCTGACCTCTCTCCTCTCATGCTCTCTCTCTCAAATAAATAAATAAAATCTTAAAAAGAAAGAAAGGAAACAAAGAACTCATAGAAAGTAAAACAAAAGTGTAGTATCTTACCATCAATGTCTCCCAGGATAAGGAACTTTTGAACTATATGATAATGTTCTTGATTCTCTTCCAAAACTCTCTGAAAAAATTTTTACATTTTCCATAAATCTCCCAGTGGTCATTCTTTAGTATGTATTCATTACTAAGCCAAAATGTCAACTTTTGAAACAATATAAAGGAAAAGTTGCACATGAGGGGTCTTAGGAGATGAAAACAAATTTGATAAAGTAATGCCTTTGGAATTTACTCAAGCTGAACAATCGCTGAAAGCAGAGAACTGTGATAAAACAATTTCATCTCTGAATATTATTACTTTCATTTTTTATATTTTACTATTGTTTTTCTTGGCACTCCATGGTGAACCAGAAAGGAAGGGCACATGTAACCTAAGCAAAACAAACTATAAGATTTCTCCAAAAACGAACAGCAGTTGTTGAAAGCATTCCTTTGTATTCTCTTCTGCAAAGGGCACCATGCATAACAGAAGCCACCAAAATAGTGATTACACAGTAGAAAAAACTACAAGTGAGCTTCTGTTGCACTGTTTGGAAGCAAATCGTTTATTTCTTTTTTGTCAAACACATTTTAATTTTTTATTTCACTATCTAACTTTTCTTTCAGCATTCATTCTTGGTTACATTCAAATCTTTGCTCTATCTGGAACTGATTTTAAAATGTGGCATGAGGTAGGGATTTAGCTGTTTTCCTCCAGACAGAAAGTCAATCATGCCCATATCATGTATGTAAATAAATCCCTCTTCCTTTGAAATGAAAGATCACCTGTGTCATCTATAAGTGCTAATACATATTTGGATCTAATAATGATGTCTGCGTTGCACTGATCTATTTATTCATTCCTGTGTTAAGTGCATATTGTTTTGTTGTACAATTATTTTGTTTTACTACTAAGTAAGGCAACTAGTGTATATTATTCTTTTTCAAATTTTCTTGCCATCTTGCCATTCTCACTTGTTCTTCTATTTGTAAAATCCTCTGTTTAGAAATAATCCTCCAGGGGCACCTGGGTGGCTCAGTGGTTAAAGCCTCTGCTTTCAGCTCAGGTCATGATCCTAGGGTCCTGGGATCGAGCCCCACATCAGGATCCCTGCTCAGCGGGAAGCCTGCTTCCACCTCTCTCTCTCTGCCTGCCTCTCTGCTTACTTGTGATCTCTGCCGGTCAGATAAGTAAATAAAAATCTTAAAAAAAAAAAAAGGAAGAAAGAAAAGAAATAATCCCCCAAAGATTAAGTTTCTATGCTAATTTTGGAATGGCTTACATTTATGTCAAATCCTCCATCCAAGAACATGGTACATCTATTTATACTCATATCTTCCAATAAGATTCTATAGTTTCTTTTTGAAAGTCCTCAAACCCTTAGTTAATTTTATTCCTATGTATCTTATGGTTTTGTTCAATAATTTAATGGGACTTTTTGGGCGAGCACCAAATCCTTTTCTAATTAGTTGTGAAAAGTACAGACAGGCTATGATTTTGGGGGGTAACTTTGTCTTGAATTTAGGTACTTAAAAATTCTCATTCTTTAATGAATCCTAGTAACTGAGTTTCTAGTAAATTGAGTTTCTAGATTTACACTTTCATCATATGTAAATATTCCCCCCTTTCTAATATGTATATCTAATTCCGAATTCTAATATGTATATCTATTCCTTTACTTGTTTTATTTTTAATTAGCTGGAATCTCCACAAAATAACAGACTGGTAAGAAATACTTGACAGAAGAAGCATTAATTTCTTTACTATACAGTCATATATAGTAAAAAGGAAAAGATAAAACTCAACAGAAAAATAGGTAAAAGATGTGAATAGGAAATTCACAAATGGTCAATAAACACAGGAAAACTTGCTCAGCCTTATGAATAGACAGGGAAGTAAGAGCAGAACAGCAAGTTCTTATTTCCCACCTAATCTGATACATTAGCAAAAAATTCAAAGTGTGACATCTGGGACTGGTGAGAATGCAGGGAGATGGCCACATTGATAAATTACTTATGGGAGTATGAATTAAATGCTACAACCTGGTAATTAATTTAATATATATCTACTCTTTATTTCAGCAACCCTGCTTTTAGGACACTTATCCTAAAATAGGACTAGTAGATAAGCATATATGTATATAAGAATGTTCACTGCAGTGCTAGAAACAACCTAAATACATCAAAAAAGGAATGATTAAAAAGAATAGGTCAGGTTACTCTAAATCTAGATCCCCTAACTTGGAGAAAGTATCATTAAAAGAAAAAAAACAAAAAACAAAAAATAAACAGTTGGGGTGTCTGGGTGGCTCAGTTAAGTGTCTGACTCCTGATTTCAGCTCAGGTCATGATCTCAAGGTTATGAAACTGAGCCCTGTGTCTGGCTCCATGCTTGGGCTCTGCGCTGGGCATGGAACCTACTTAAGATTCTCTTTCTCGGGGCACCTGGGTGGCTGAGTGGGTTAAGCCTCTGCCTTCGGCTCAGGTCATGATCTCAGGGTCCTGGGATTGAGCCCCACATCGGGCTGTCAAATAAATAAATAAAATTAAAAAAAAAAAAAAAAAAAAAAAGATTCTCTTTCTCCCTCTGCCCCTACTCCTCCATGCAATCTCTCTCTCAAAAAGTTAATAAATAAAAACAAAACACTCCTCCCAAGTTGGAGAGTAATGCATGTAATATGATGCAAAAAATAAAAAACAAAAAAAATCAAAATCGTATCTCGGAATTATCTACATTATTTACACATATTTGTAAGATTATGGAGAAGGAGAAAGATATGGAAGACTATATAGCTATATATTTTATCATCTCTGGGGAATGAGAATAACCATAAAGTGGTTGGGAGGAAGTTACTTTATAGTTATTTTACTATATAGATTTTATTTATACCTTTGGATTATTTTGCTACATACTTCAGTTATTTAAAATTATTTATGAGAATATTACCTAAAAATATTAGATTATTTTAAGATCTAGGAAATGTCTTGTTCATTTTCCATTAATATTTTTCTTTTTCAAAAAGAGATAAATTAGGGGCGCCTGGGTGGCTCAGTGGGTTAAAGCCTCTGCCTTCGGCTCAGGTCATGGTCCCAGCGTCCTGGGATCAAGCCCCACTTCAGGCTCTCTGCTCAGCAAGGGAGCCTGCTTCCTCCCCTCTCTCTGCCTGCTTCTCTGCTTACTTGTGATCTCTGTCTGTCCAATAAATAAACAAAATCTTAAAAAAAAAAGAGAGAGATAAATCAGCTTACATGCATACCCTTATTTTAAGATGAACCCAATCGTGAACCAAAGAGACATAAATGATGTATCATTTAAATATGCAATTACGTCCCTTCCTTTTAAAGAATGTCTCTCATTTAGGGGCACCCAGGGTGCTCTGTTGGTTAAGAGTCTGCCATCTGCTCAGGTCATGATCTCAGGATCCTGGGATCAAGCCCCACCTCAGGCTCTCTGCTCAGTGGGGAGTCTGCTTTTCCCTCTCCCTCTGCCTCCCTCCCTAACCCCATTTGTGCTCTCTCAAATAAATAAAATCTTTAAAAAAAAAAAAAAAAAAAAGAATGTCTCTCATTTAGATAAGAGGTAAGGAAAAGGAGAAAATATAAGTTTCAGGTATTTTTTTGCTTTTCAGATACGTGGCACAACAGCATAACATTGTTTCCTATTCCAGTTATCCTAAAATGTTCTTACTAATATTTACCTTTTTATCAGTAGCTTGAAGTTCTTCAAATACCTTTTCTAAGGTCCAACTTTAAAAAGAAAATAGGAAAGGATAAAAAAGTATTAATAATATGAATAAGGGCTATAAAATAAAACTTTACAGAGCATACTGCAAATCACCAGGACAAAAAAACAAAAGAACAAACTCACTTTGCTTCCAAATACTCCCTAGGGAGTTCTTCAGTTTCATCCAGATTCACTACTGACGACCGGACCTCCTGTTCTACCAAACTGTCCACCATCACCCGAAAGTAGGCCCACACTGTGTCTTCCCAGGTGTCACAGACGGGAAGCAGCTTTTTCCCCCATGCCAAACCAGAAACACATATACAGTCAACAAGGGGTGGGGAGAGCAGTTACTTCCATTGATATGGACTATAAAGTCATTTTAATGACATAAAACATAGTGGATTGTAATATACATACCAAACAGCCCTTTACCCAACCCATACCAATCTTTTAAAAAGTTTTAACTATTAAGATTTTTCCATACTCTGTTCACAATAGCATCAATTTTCCATGTTGGATGTAAGATGGTGTTTCAACTAGTTATTACAACACACACAAAAAGCTACAAAATGCAAGGGGTGGTGGGGTTTGGAAGAAACACACATATGCAAACATAGGACAATCCCAACAGTCACTATGCCTCAGTGGTACACTTCTGTATAAACCTATGGGCACTATAAGTCATCAATAAATGTGTTTTGTAAAAAAATATACATATATATTGGAATTAAATTTATAATTCTTAGAAATTAAAGTCTGATTCCATTTATTAAAACATCACTTGGTGTATGGCATACATGAAATTAAGCAACTCAAGTCACTATTCTATTTCATGATTATTGCTGTCAATTTTATTGTCAAGATTATTGCTACTCTTAGAAAGTAGCTTAAGCTTATAAAATTTATTATATATGAATATTAGAATATGTATCTGATTTTGATCCACAGGGGAAAAATGAATTAAAATAGACTACATACCTGCTTGAGATTTCCACTTAAAGCTGCATAAATTGCCCTCTCGTATCTATTAAAAAGCTCCTGAAATACAGTGAGTATAAATGTGAGATACTGTTTTTCTAAGGATGTACATTTTTTCATAATCTGGAATTTTATAATGTCTTCTAAACAGTTTTATTTATTCACTTGATAGTTCCTAAACTTTAAAGATCTAGTGAGGCAGTAAGAAGGACTCCTTTGGGGCGCCAGGGTGGCTCAGTTGGTTGAGTGACTGCCTTCGGCTCAGGTTATGATCCTGGAGTCCTGAGATTGAGTCCTGCATCAGCTTCCTGCTCAGCATGGGGTCTGCTTCTCCCTCTTATCTTCCCCCTCTTATGCTCGCTCTCTCTCTCTCAAATAAATAAATAAAATCTTAGGAAAAAAAAAAAGGACTCCTTGGTTTGCTGATATAGGCAGTGCTGAAATCTTCAGGAAAAATCAATCATCTCAATTTCAAATATAGGACGAAAGATCCAACTCTAATGGATGCTTTGATTACTTATCATAGTCGAATTTTATTCCAGATAGATCTGGAGTAGCTGTTTTCCTCTAGGAAGCTCCTAAATGCCTAACACTACTTGATACTTACAGAACATCACAACAAGGCACCTGGGACCTGTCTTTTATCAGTCTGCATTTAATTCCTAAGTAGGACTAATTATGTTTATCAATTAGTTCATTTTACTATCAGATTCTATTAATGGCACTTCCTGTTTTCTTATCATCTAAATAAGACTTTAGAGACTTTCACTATATACCTGAATCCTCCTCTGCCTTTGTTTCCAATCACCCTTTTGACTACTCTTGTTCCTTCCTTTCCACTATCAATATTATCCTAGGACAGGCCCTTTATACTTAGTGTCTGAATAATTCCAACAGGCTCCTAACTAGTTTCTCAGCCTTCGGTCCATTCAATTTTTAAGCCTATTTTTTTTCACTGTCATGTTAATCTTCTTAAAGCACTGTTACCATGTGCTCTCAAAGTTTTGATGGTTCGCTACTATCAATGATATATACTCCTTCTTTAGAGAAATACTTGAGGACCACCAATGCCTGTTCTTTTTTTTTTTTTAATTTTATTTATTTGATAGACAGAGATCACAAGTAGGCAGAGAGGCAGGCAGAGAGAGAGGAGGAAGCAGGCTCCCTGCCGAGCAGAGAGCCCGATGTGGAACTCGATCCCAGGACCCTGAGATCATGACTTGAGCCGAAGGCAGAGGCTTGACCCACTGAGCCACCCAGGCGCCCCCAATGCCTGTTCTTAATTTAACTTTTTCAATCATCTTTTTTATTAGTTCTGTTCCAACCTTTGTTTTGAAAATGTGAACTTGTTCCAGTGCAACTGATCTATCAAGGAACAACTTAAACGTAATGCAAATTTCTCATAACACAAATTTCATCTACAAGAAACACTAGGTGAATGCAGAAAACCACACCGAGCTGAATGGAGCCAGTTATGAATATACAAAACTAACATATCTCAAACATCTACCTGCCACCTCACTTCATTAGGTATATTATAAGCTAACTCCATCCATATGAAGTGTTAAAATTTTAATTTCAGCTAATCTCCTTCTACACCTCACAGAAGCCCACAAGCGGCAATGCCCTGACACTTAAATGCACAAGTAAACTTCAGTGTTTTTTCAAGGTAAAATGCCATATTTACTGTAGCATTTGTGTATTTCCTGTTTAACAGGGTTTTGTTAAGTTTTTATCTTTTGATGTGTCGCCGATGGTTTTTGAGTACTGTGCTCGAAACTCTATTTTCCCCAAAAGGCCTGTGGGTTTTCTGCAAAATTTTGCATGCTGCAGTGATTTTTTTTTTTAGGAATGCACAGGTCATATGGTATCGTAACAGAACTGACTCTATTTCCTTTTATGAGCCCTCTGCTCCAAGGTAGGCCTACCACCTTCCATTAGGTTTTCCAACTTATATAACCTACCAAGAATTCCTTCCTCTTCTTTTCATATCCAACAACTCAAATCCTAGTAATTTTTTTTTAAATTTATTTATTTATTTGACAGACAGAGAGCACTAGTGGGCAGAGAGGCAGGCAGAGAGAGAGAGGGGGAAGCAGGCTCTCCGCCGAAGCAGAGAGCCCAATGTGGGACTCGATCCCAGGACGCCAGGATCACGACCTGAGCTGAAGGCAGCGGATTAACCCACTGAGCCACCCAGGCGCCCCCTAGTAATTTTTTAAACTGCAATTCAATTCTCTTCTCTGGGAAGCCAGATTTAGCCCAAATGCTTATTCTCTGAATTCATTTGATACCTTCTTTCTATTTTTGCCTTTTATCAGTATTTAATTCTTAGTACTTAGTGTCTGAATAATTCTGGTTAGTAGTTAAACCTCCCAACCCATTCTTCAATTTGATCATTAGTTTTTTGAAAATGGGCCCCTGCCTGGCTCAGGCAACGTGATCAGAAGTTTTCTGAAAATAGGGGCGCCTTCCTGGCTCAGTTAGTAGAGCATGCAACTCAATCTCAGGGTTGTGAATTCGAGCCCCACAACTGGGTGTGGCACCTACTTAAAAAAAAAAAAGTTTTTGGAAACAGAAACCTTAGTGTTCTACCACTCTAAATGTTTCACAGCACCATCAGCAGGCTTGCAATTAATTAAAAATCAGTATCAATAAAGATTTTCTTGTATCTTACATCTTCTGCCATTCTCCAACAACTTATTTTCCAAATGATTCTATATGGATTCCCTTCTACAGGTTCTAATTCTGTTCCTATAAAACAGTAAAAGAAATAAAAATTTACAGTTTAAAATAGACAACTCCTTATTTCAACAATTTCTAAAAACAAAAGCTATGCTTCATAAAGACTGGCATTTAGAGCTAAATATATCATCTCATTCTGAGAATCAAATCTACTAAAATACCTCCATTCACATTAGGGTCATGATAGAGTTTCCAGCCTTCAAGTGTTGCAGCTCTCCATGCTTGACCACAACGTTTACAGAGTCGTTGTGCCTTTAGAAACAAAAAGGGGCAGTCAGTCATATAACCAGAGTTAAAAGCATTTGTGACTTAACGAAAAGTATAAGCAGGGACGCCTGGGTGGCTCAGTCAGTTAGGCATCTGTCTGCCTTTGGCTCAGGTCATGATCTCAGGGTCCTGAGATCAAGTCCCGCATCGGGCTCCATGCTCAGCCAGGAGCCTGCTTCTCTTTCTCTCCCCTCCACTTGTGTTCTCTCTCTCAAGTAAGTAAATAAAATCTGGATGCCTGGGTGTCTCAGTTGGTTAAGTGACTGCCTTTGGCTCAGGTCGAGATCCCAGGGTCCAGGGATCAAGCCCCACGTCGGGCTCCTCGCTTAGCAGGAGCCTGCTTCCCTCTCCCTCTCTCCCTCTGCCAGCTGCTCCCCCTGCTTGTATTCTTTCTCTCTGTGTCAAATAAATAAAATCTTTAAAAATGAATGAATGAATAAATAAAAAAGAAAAGCATAAGCAATATATGTCAGGATTAGATAATTTAAAGCACAATATTTCAAAGGACAATGTAGGCAACTAGTACTGGCATTTCACTTTGCCACCAGCATGCATGTCTCTTCTGTGGTCTTAGCCTTTCTTTCTTTCCCTAATAATCCTTTTGGTTTTGGGCTTACTAATCGGCTCCCATGTTGCCCACAGCATTTAGTTCCGTTAGAGACAAATGGGGGTTTAGAGATTGATATGACCACTGATCCACACAAAAGTATTATGAAAACCAGTCTCTATAACGACAAGGCCCTAGTGCTCATTCAGCCCACTGATATTTATGTTAACTGTGACCAAACAGATGAACTTAGACTAATCAGTGAAACATACCAGTGAGATAGATAGCATCACCTCTTTAGGAACTGTCTCTTCCCCATTTAGTTCATATGGTTTAGGTAAGATCCTATGATCCTACCTCTGAACTCTAGGATTAGGGATGTGACCTAACAAGAATCATTCCCAGGGCTCTTGCTGGAGATTCTGAGAAGGAGACATACTTCTTCTGCTGGAAATGCTAGCAGGCAAGAGGATGTAAGTCTGGGGCTGCTGGGCCATCACTGACATGAGGCTTCTCAAGAATGAAGCCACACAGAGAGGGACAGAGCCAAGAGCCTGGGAAAGAGATGGTATCCTAGTGGGACATCTTTTGAGTCCCCAGATCCTGCTTAAAACCAAATATAACCCCCTATACTTCCCTGTTCCACAAACCAATCAATTCCTCCCTTGTAAATAACCTGAGTTGGGTTTCTATCACTTGAAGCTAGAGAACCCAATTAATATAACCAGTTATAGAATACCCTACCCCAAACATCATTCTGGATTTGTGGCTATTAAAAATTATAAATGCTATGTAGTAACATAGAAAAATGTTTTGATATGCTATCTAAAAAAGGAGGGATAAAATAAATCAGATACAAAAGAACAAATATTGCATGATTCCACTCACATGAAATAGCTAGAATAGGCAAATTCATAGAGACAGAAGTAGATGAGAAGTTACCAAGGGCTGAGGGAAGGGAGAAGTGAGTTATTACATACTGGTTAGAGTTTTTGTTTGGGTTGATGAAAAGACTTTTAGAAACATGTAATGGTTTCATAAAATTGTAAATGCAATTAATGGCATTGAAATGTACACTAAAAAATGGTTAAAATGACAAATTTTAGGGCATGTGCGTGGCTCAGCTGTTAAGCATCTGCATTCAGCTCAGGTCAAGATCCGGGGGTCCTGGGATTGAGCCCTGCATCGGGCTCCCTGCTCTGTGGGGAGCCTGCTTCTCCCTCTCCCACTTCCCCGGCTTGTGTTCCCTGTCTTACTATATCTCTCTCTGTCAAATAAATAAAATCTTTAAAAAATAAAATGACAAATTGTGTTATACTTTACTACAGTGAAAAAAAATAAATAATGCAATGTATCAAAACTATTGACTTGCATATTTTAAATACAAGATTAGGGGGGTGCCTGGGTGGCTCAGTGGGTTAAGCCGCTGCCTTCCGCTCAGGTCATGAACCCAGGATCCTCGGATTGAGTCCCGCATCGGGCTCCTTACTCAGCAGGGAGCCTGCTTCTCTCTCCACCTCTGCCTGCCGCTCTGCCTGCTTGTGTGCTCGCCCTCTCTCTCTCTCTCTCTCTCTCTCTGACAAATAAATAAATAAATAAATAAAATCTTTAAAAAAAATAAAAATAAAAATAAATACAAGGGAAGAATTATATAGTATGTGAATCATAACTCAATAAAGTTGTTTAAAAAAAACCTCAATGTATTATACCATGACTATGATTACGTTCAAAAGAGGTACAAAAGAAAGGTCTTATCAAGATAATAAAAAGAAGTACTGGCAAGGATGTGGAGAAAAGAGAACCCCTGCACACTGCTGGTGAAAATGCAAACTGTGCAGCCACTGTGGAAAACAGTAAGGAGGTTCCTTAAAAAACTTAAAATAGAATAACCATGTGATCCACTAATTCCACTTCTGGATATTTATCTAAAGAAAATAAAAACATTAACTTGAAAATATATATACACCCTCATGTTCACTGCAGCATTTACAATAGCCAAGATACAGAAACAACCTAAGTGTTCACTGAGGGATAAATAGGTAAAAAGATGTGTTACATAAGTATACAATGGAGTATTATTTGGCCAGAAAAGAAACATATCTTGCCATCTGCACCAACATGGATGGACCTAGGGGACATTACGCTAAGTGAAATAAGTCAGAAAAAGAAAAATATCACGTGACCTCTCTTATATTTGGAATTTAAAAAGTAAAAAACAAAAGCAGCTCATAAATACAGGGAACAGTGGTTGCCAGAGGTGGGGGCTTGGGAGAGATGGATGAAGGGGGTCCAAAGGTAAAAGAAAAAAAAGAAAAAAAAATCTTGTTCTCTTGTCAAGTCTTTTTTGAGGCTCTAATAGTTTCTTCATGTGTAAGGTGAAAATGTTAATAATTATGACAGTTCTCATTTATTGACTATTTACTGTGAGCCAGACACTGTGCTAGGTACTTCACACAAATTACCTCACATGCAGCCAAAGAGAAAGGTGTTAATTATTTACCTGTTCAGTAGATGAGAAAATTGGGGCACAAAGATGGTGATTAGGTTACTCATGGACAAACAGTGAGTGGTACAGCCAAAGCGACCACCCTGTAATAGAAAAGGCTCTGAACTGGGATCAGAGCCCTGCATTCCAACCTTGATTATTTCACTAATCCTGTGACCTTGGAAGTAACCCAAACTGTCTGAGCTTCAAAGTTGTATTACTATTTGCTTGTAAATGAAAACGATGGAAAATATGGACTTTACTGAAGCCCTTGCTATCGCTAAAAAAAAAAAAGAGGCAGAAAAAAAAAGAATGCTGTAAGTAAATAATAATAATTTAAAAAACCCCACTATCTGTGGTTATGTAAAGGTAGTGGGACCTTGAGAGGAGTTGTTTTTCAAGCCTTCAGTAATGCGATATTTTTGTTTTCTGTTTTTAAAAAATATATCCTTATTTGCTATTGTGATTCCTAGTTATTTCCCTCATCACCAGGCAGTAGCTGGAACTTAAATTATTACCCTAAGCTTGAAGCTCTTAGGCATCAGACTGTCTCAACTCAAGAGTCAGCAAAGCCGTTCAATAAGCTAGATATTTCACATTCTATATGAAAGATCTTAACTATCACAAGAGATTTTATTTTTTTTTGTATTTTTTTTTTAAAGATTTTATTTATTTATTTGACAGACAGAGATCACAAGTAGGCAGAGAGGGGGGCGGGGGCAGGCTTGCTGCTGAGCAGAGAGCCCGATGTGGGGCTTGATCTCAGCACCCTGGGATCATGACCCGAGCAGAAGACAGAGGCCTTAACCCACTGAGCCACCCAGGCGCCCACAAAAGAGATTTCAAAAAGTGAGATTTAAAGGAAGAAGTCTGAGGGCCATTCAAGGGTAAACAGGGTCACCCAGAAGAGCAATTAGGGCCAGACTCATTCTTAACTCTTAAAAATCAGAACTAAAAATAAGGGGGTTATGCCTAGGGTATGAGGTACAATACAGGGAGGCAAAATTTGACATCTTCAAAAGAATTTCCTATTAAGAGTTGCACAATCAAGAATGCACTGCTTTCTGAAGCAATGTGTTTCTTATCACTGGAAACATTCGAACAGGAAGTAGATCCAGAAATACTGTGGAAGAGATTATTGCATCGAGGAGACAAACTAGGTGGTCACAAAGATCCCTTCCAACTTGAAGAGTCTATGACTTTGAAACTGAAGCAGCAGGATATATGACTTACCTCTTCTGTCATTCCAGCACGGATTAAAGTGAAAAGATACTTGAGTAATCGGACTTCATCTTCTCTATCCAGATCATCAAGGGGCATTTTCTGTCTAATAGGAGCATCAGGGTCCTGCCCCCCCACCGAAAAAAAATCAGTGATAAATTCTTTGTACCCACATACATTCTGAACATCACCAAGAGATAATAAATCTCCTGAGTTTATATACTGAAATAACTTTATTTACAATTTAGTTAAGTAACAAAGGGAGTGAAAATATCCCAGGTATTCCAGAGAGACACACAACTATCTGCTGCCCATTCAAAACAAACTCTGTTGGCCCACAAAGGTACAGGTCTAGGTCAGGCAAGGCAGTAACACTACTATGGCAGCCTAGCCAGACAATTCTAAAAATGCTACTCATCATTCCAGCTGACACGAGCTGTACCCTGTTGTAGCAATTACACAACCAAGTTAATTCTAAACAGAATTGAGGGCACCTGGGTGGCTCAGTTGTGAAGCCTCTCCCTTCGGCTCACATCATGATCCCAGGGTCCTGGAATCGAGAAGCCTGCTTCTCCCTTTCCCACTCTCCCTGCTTGTGTTCCCTCTCTCGCTGTGTCTCTGTCAAATTTAAAAAAACAAAAACAAAAACAAAAAAACTTAAAACAAAACAAAACAGAATGAGGCCTAGATGGAGAATGAGCCAGAGGAAAACTAAGGGAGTCGACAATACATTCCGTAACTTGAAAATGCTTAGCTGGTACTTTGAGAACATACGAAGAGAGCCCACTATGGAACTAAGACCATATAAAACACACCAGTGTCCAATAAAAAAAGTTTAAAGAACAGATTTCTAGTAAATAAAATCCACCTAAAACAGTTATTCCCACCTACTATTTTTCATAGATAGAACAAAATGTGCCTTTAAACATTTGGGATAACATATTGTCCTCACTTTTGCAGTAAATAGCACATGTGATCTTCATGATGAATTTTAAGTGAAAAACTATTTTAATGTGACTCATTTCAAATGCTACTAAGTATATGGTAATATGAATATTGATTCAGAAAATAAAGTTTATAATAAGGAAAATAGCTCTTTCACAAATATTCTGCAGACTGATACAATCGTTCAGTTTTGGAACACAGTCTCTTTCTGGCAAGAAGGAAATAACCACTTTTCAGATGTTAAGATTAAATGATTTTTAGTTGCTTGCTACAAGGTAATTTAGCTATGATTTATTTCAAGCTCTCCTAGTAGTTTCCAAAACAATTTTCATCAACATCACTTTGGTACCCAATGGAATTCTATCAATTTTTCCAGTTGTTACTTATTTCTCCCACTTTTCATTATAAACATTTAGTGTACATGTCTCCACCTGTCACAAAGCTCTGTTCCTTTATTTCTACAGGAATTAGACTCCTGTTCTCTTCAATTGTACTGTTACTCCTATTACTCATATCCTGGAATGACCTTCCTAACGTCAAGCTTTCTTCCCCCTGCTTTTTATATGTAAGAGCTTTCTTCTTTTCTTTTCTTTTTAAAGATTTTATTTATTTATTTGACAGAGATCACAAGTAGGCAGAGAGGCAGGCAGAGAGAGAGAGAAAGAGGGGGGAAGCAGGCTCCCCGCTGAGCAGAGAGCCCGACACGGGGCTCGATCCCAGGACCCCGAGATCATGACCACTGAGCCACCCAGGCGCTCCCCCTTTTTTTTTTTAAGATTTTATCTATTTATTTGATAGAGAGAGACAGCAAGAGATAGCAAGAGAGCACAAGCAGCAGGGAGGTAGGTGAAGAGAAGCAGGTTCGCCACTGAGCAGGGAACCCGACGTGGAGCTCAGTCCCAGGATCCCAGGACCACAACCTGAACTAAAGGCAGACACTCAACTCAGTTCAGACACCCCGTCTCCCTATAAAAGAGCTTTCATAACTCATCACCTTACAGTTGAAGGGTCAAACCTTACTGTAAGACCAAAATTAATTTATTTTTAAAGCTGGGAAATCACTTTCTGAACCTTCTTTTACAATTTACAATTCATGGGCCACAGATATGTTCAAATACATTTGGTCAAATTCAAATGCAACTGAGTAGCTTTAGAGTTAAATGGTATAATGCAAACTTTTGGGAAACCAAAACTAAGATCTGTGTGAATAAAAATTCTCAGACTTTAGAAAACAATTACAGGCGGCACCTGGGTGGTTCAGTTGGTTAAGCGACTGCCTTTGGCTCAGGTCATGATCCTGGAGTCCCTGGATTGAGTCCTACATTGGGCTCCCTGCTGAGCGGGGAGTCTGCTTCTCCCTCTGACCCTCTCCCCTCTCTCACTCTCTCAAATAAATAAATAAATAACTCTTTTAAAAAATAAAAATAATAAATGAATTAATAAAATAAAAAACAATCATGGATCCTTAAAGACAACTTTAATTTCAAAGAAACTTACCAATTCAGTGACAAGGGGACGGACACTTCCTATGTAAGAAGGTAGCTGCCGCTGTTTCAGGGTATGCAGGGTGTTTTCCCTGTAAGAAAAAGTATAAAAGTTCTTACAGGAGAAATTTTAGTAGGTCTATTTAAGAAAATAAAATCAAGTCAAAGTAAGAAAAAGAGAGTACAAACTCAGAAATACATGCAAAAATGCTAAACAGAAAGAGGCATTTGAGCTCAGATGACTAATGATGCTGAACATGTCTTCATGTCTTTATTGGCCATTCATCTGTCTGCTTCTGTGACATATCTGTCAAATCTTTGCCCTTTTTTACTGCATTATCTTTTTCTTTTTTTTTTTTAAAGATTTTATTTATTCATTTCACAGACAGAGATCACAAGCAGGCTGAGAGGCAGGCAGAGAGAGAGGAAGGGAAGCAGGCTCCCTGCTGAGCAGAGAGCCGGATGCGGGGCTCGATTGGGATCATGACCTAAGCGGAAGGCAGAGGCTTTAACCCACTGAGCCACCCAGGTGCCCCTGCATTATCTTTTTACTGAGTTGTAGTTTTCTATCGGCTATAAGCCTTACCTGTTTCTTCCAGTATATGGCTTGCTCTCTTTCATTTTCTTAATGATGTCTCTAATGAGAATTTTTTCATTTTGATGAAGTCCAATCAATTTTCCCCGATTATTGCTTCCTACGACCTAAGAAACCCTTGTCTATCCCCAAGTCACAAAGATGTTCTCCTCTAAAAGCTGTGTGGTTTTTAGCTTTTGTTATCCACCTTAAATTAAATGTTGGGTATGGTGTGAGGGAGGTGTCAAGGCTGACCTTTTTTTTTGCAGCAGTATCCATTTTTTTATGCATGGTTTGTTGAAAAGACATTTAATACCCCCCACTGGACTGCTTTAATGCCTTTATTGAATACCAACTGACCATCGAAGTGTAGGTCTCTTTCTGGGTTCTATATTCTGTTCCACTGATCAGTAAGAAAAGGAGACTAACCATAAAAAATTGTGCAAAAACCTTAATAGGGCATTTTACCTAAAATTTTTAAGTTTTATTTTTTTTTAATTTTTAAATTTTTTTTAAGATTTTATTTATTTATTTGACAGAAAGAGAGATCACAAGTAGGCAGAGAGCCCGATGCGGGACTCGATCCCAGGCCCCTGGGATCATGACCTGAGCCGAAGGCAGAGGCTTAACCCACTGAGCCATCCAGGCGCCCTAAAATTTTTAAGTGTTAAATGAAAATTCTGGGGCGCCTGGGTGGCTCAGTCAGTTAACTCTCTGCCTTTAGCTGGGGTCATGATCTCAGGGTCCTGGGATCGAGCCTCGAGTCCAGCTCTCTGCTCAGCAGGGAGCCTGCTTCCGCCTCTCTCTCTGCCTGCCTCTTGGCCTACTTGTGACCTCTGTCGAATAAATAATTAAAATCTTTAAAAAAAAAAAAAGATTTTTTCCTAGAAAAATCACAACCTCTCAAGATTTAATTTTTAACAAACACTATGAATAGCACTAATCTCCTAGTTAAGCAAAGATGTAATGATGGACTTGCAGACTTTGTACAGGCATAATGTTACTGAACTGAAACACAATCTGAACTTTTTCTTCAAGTCTTAAAATAAACTGTCCCTTTAACCTAGGGATGCTTCTTGGCTTCAAGATCCTAAAATAATTTAGAAGTATTAAAGGATGCAGTGACCAAAGTTTTTTTTAAAAAATCACAAGTAGCTGGAAACATAGCTTAAGTATCTTCTTGATGATCAAATTACAATAGAAAATATAGCCAGGTAACTGTTTGAAAATACATATCAGACATGTCATTATTCTGTTCTCAAGGTTTTCTATCACATTTAGATAAAGTCCCATAGCTTTACCCTGGCCAGCCTATAAAGGTCCTATAGTATTTGACCCTCTTCAATCTCATTTCCTACCATACTTTTCTTTGCTGTGTTCACACTGGCCTCCTTGTGTAAATACTTTGTTTTCTGATCTTTGCAGTTTCTGTTCCTGCCTAGAACACTTATCCCCCAGATGTTTATGTTTTGCCTCCTCTCACTCACTACCTGTTACATTCTTAGAGAGGCCTGCCCTGACTACCTCTTCTATTTAAACTTGCACCCACTGTCATCCTCTATCTATTAACTCTGACACTCTTTTTCAAAGCTCTGATTTCCAACAGGCTACGTATTTGTGGTCTAACGCTGTTAAACGATTATGACGCCATAAAAGCAGAGTTTTTAATCTGTTTTGCTGACAGGCTGAATAAGCAGTAAGAACTGAATATGTGTTGAAAGATAAATAAACAAAGCCAATGTTGAGCGACTTTAAGAATAAATGATTAGTAACTTACCAATACACTGATTTTGCATAAAATTCAATATTATCGGAAAAATCTCCGATCTCATCTTTGGCAATACTCTCTAGCCAATCCACCACAAGCTAGGAAAGAAAAAAAAAAAAAGAAGTATTAACTATAAAACCTGTCAGTGTTTTATTTAAAGTGGTAATTCCATCCTTAATTTAAAAAAGGTTTCTATTTAAAAAAATACCAACTAACAATTTTTCCAACTACATTTTACTTTTTTAAGATATACAAATATGGCAAAAGAAAGATATTTTCTATTTTCTACAGGAATAATACAATTCTTAAAAGGCTATTCCTGCAAATACTAGGGCTATTATTCAAAAATTGAAGAACAAGGTTCTTAATGCCTTTTAATTACAAGTAAAAGATCAAAAAGAAAAAAAGGTTAATGTTTTAAACTTAAAAAGCTTTAGTTCTTTGCATGTCATTTAGCTTTTCTCCATGTTTCTTAAAAAAGTATTTCAAAATTTTAGTCATACCTGACTTTGTCGGACAAGTGAATCTCTCTGAAATAATGCTTCCACCACCACTTTCTCACTGGCATTAAGAGCCTATTAAAAAATTATTTGAAGGAGAGAAAAAAAAAGATGTTCTAAGAATATTATTTTAATACAAAGGGAAAAGTGAATCTGACATAATTATATTTAATTATGCATAAACATTTAACCATACAACAAATCTGTGTATTCATGTTTGAAAATTTTTCGTAAGTAAATTTCAAACTACTAGATCAATTTGCAGCAACTCTTACATGACATTTTAATTCTTTGGTTACGCTTCGAATTTTAAAACGTTACTTCCCCAGAGATGATGTTGTGGGGAAAAATAAAACACAGAACAATGAAACACAAAAAAATCTTAATAAAGGGCAGTAGGTAGTCATGTGACATATCAGAAAGTAAACATTTAAAAACTTTAAATTCTTTCCACTTTACGTAGCAGAAGTTGATAGGTAATAAAACTTAACAACCCAAGGGTTTTTTTTTTTTTTTTTAAAGATTGTATTTATTTGACAGACGGAGATCACAAGTAGGCAGAGAGGCAGGCAGAGAGAGAGGAGGAAGCAGGCTCCCTGCCGAGCAGAGAGCCAGATGCGGGGCTCCATCCCAGGACCCTGGGATCATGACCTGAGCCGAAGGCAGAGGCTTTAACCCACTGAGCCACCCAGGTGCCCCACAATCCAAGGGTCTTAAGAATGACTTTAAAAGACAATTTCACATAGATATTAGCAAGTAATATTAAACAGTATATCAAAAGGTTTGTGACCAGTAGAAGCACAGGTCAAATCTATTAATCCATCTTATTTGTGGGTTAAAAAAAGGAAAAAGCAACGTGAATACCTTGATAGATGCCAAATGTCACTTGATAAAAAATAACTTTAAAAATTAGAAACAGAAGAATATTTTGCCAATATAATAGACTACCTTGTTGAAACCTACAGCAAAGTAACTATAGAGAGATATTCCTTCAAAATCGAGAAGATAAAGGCGCCTGGGTGGCTCAGCTGGGTGGGCATCTGACTTCAGCTCAGGTCATGTTCTCAGGGTCCTAGGATAGAGCCCCACATTGGGCTACATGCTGAGTGGGGCGTCTGCTTGTCCCTCTTCCTATTCCCCCCTCCCCTGCTTGCTCTCTCTCTCAAATAAATAAAATCTTTAAAACAAAAAAAAAATAAAATAAAATCGAGAAGATGAGAAGAATTTCTGTAATTATTCAACTTTACTTTGAAAGTTCTAGCTATTATATAAAACCAGAAAAAGAACTAAGTCGTAATAAGTATGGAAAAAACATCAAAGTCAGTCATCACTATTTGTAGATAGAAAAATAAAACAATCAATGGAAAACTATTAAAACTAGTAAGTTCAGGGGCGGCTGGGTGGCTCATTGGGTTAAAGCCTCTGCCTTCGGCTCAGGTCATGATCCTGGGGTCCTGGGATAGAGTCCCGCACTGGGCTCTCTGCTCAGTGGGGAGCCTGCTTCTCTGTCTCTTTCTGCCTGCCTCTGCCTACTTGTGATCTCTGTCTGTCAAATAAATAAATAAATAAAATCTTAAAAAAAAAAAAAAACTAGTAAGTTCAATAATAGCTAAGTATATGATAATCTTCCTACATGTGCATGTCACTTGGTTGGAATTAAACAGTGTTTGTAGAATGAATAAATTAAAAGATTGAAAAGATGTTAGAAGTATTTTAGGTGAAGAGCAGATTAACAGACATGTATGACTGAAATCATTTACTATAAAAATGTGTATTTATTTTCACTTTTGATTTATTTATAGTTGCTTCAAACATATAATCAGAAAATAAAAAGCAATTAAACCCCCAAAGACTACCTGGTCTTTATGATTTTAAAGGCATATTTTTACCACATCTTTAAAGAACAAGTAGTTTCCATGTTCTTTAAACGAGTATGGAAAAATGATGGGAGATATATGATCTTGTTCTGGAGAACTAACATAATTCAGACACCAAAACTGGATAAGGATAAGTAACAAAAAAAGAAAATACATTTGCGAAAGTTCTCAATAAAATAATTAGCTAATAAAATTTAGTAGTCTATTTAAGAATATATCATAACAGAGTTTATCCTACTTGAAGATAACTCAACATTAGGGAAATGCAAGCCACTACATTAATAAATTAAAGCAGATATTCATCACATCTGAGGGGTGCCTGGGTGGCTCAGTGGGTTAAAGCCTCTGCCTTTGGCTCAGGTCATGATCCCAGGGTCCTGGGATCAGGCCTTGCATTGGGCTCTCTGCTCAGCAGGGAGCCTGCTTCCTCCTCTCTCTCTACCTACTTGTGATCTTTCTGTCAAATAAATAAATAAAATCTTAAAAAAAAAAAAGAAAAAGAAAAAAGAACCACAAAATACATTTTAAAAAAAATTAAAAAAAATAAAACACTTCTGATTGTATTCAATACCCATCCCAACTCTTAACTGGTTAAGACAGAAAAAAAAAAAAAACCTTAATATACAATAAAACAAAAGCATTTTTTCTAAACAATTTTTCTTCTTTTAGATTTTACTTATTTATTTGACAGACAGAGATTACAAGTAGGCAGAGCAGCAGGCAAAGAGAGAGAGGAGGAAGCAGGCTCCATGCTGAGCAGAGAGCCTGATGCGGGGCTCAATCCCAGGAACCTGGGATCATCTGCCAAAGGCAGAGGCTTTAACCCACCGAGCCACCTAGGCGCCCCAAAACAAAAGCATTCTTATCAAAAGTCAGGAATAAGAAAAAAATGTTTATTACTAATACAATTCAATGCTGTATGGGTGCTCCTAGTCAATGTTATAAGGCAAGTAAAAGAAACAAGAGATTAAAAGGATTAAAGGAAACTTACTATGTGTAGACAATTAGTGCCAATGTAGAAAACTCAATAAAGTCAAATGAAAAAATCAACTAGAGCTAGTAAGAGTTCAGAAAAATGGCTAAATATGAGCTCTAAACACAAATCATTAGCCTATTTTACAGTAATAAATAATTAGAAAATGCAATACGAAAGAGTCCATTCACGACATGATTCATATAGACTTTATTATAGAGACAAGTACAGATTTATATTAACTATAAAAAAATCTAAATAAATGGAGAAGGTGGAGGGATGGGGTAACTGGGTGATGGACATTTAGGAGAGGAAGTGATATATAATGAGCACTGGGTATTATATAAGGCTGATGAATCACACACCTGTACCTCTGAAACCAATAATACATTGTATGTTAAAAAAACTAAATAATTGGAAATATGCTATGATCATAAGCAGATTCAACATGTAAAGATGTCACTTCTCCCCAAATTTACAAATTGAATAGCCACTTCAATAAATATCCCAATAGGACTTTTAAAAAAATAAAAATTGCAAAGTTCATTTGGAAAAAAGTGTGCAAAAATGTATTTTTAAATGAGGGAGACTTATCTTGCCAAATACCAAAACTTCTGAATTAGAGACTCAGCTGTATAATATTGGTTTTCAAATAAATCAATCAATAAAAGAGAAAGAAGATACATGTATAAATATGACAAATACATTTGTTTGATAAGTGGTGTTGGGACTAAATGGATATCCATCTGAAAAAAGTTAAATCTCTTTCTTACTTCAGAGACAAAATTACTCTAGGTGAATTCCTAGAGAGCTTATTATGAAGAAAATGAGATTTGGGTTTAGAAGAAAACACCAGAGAATATTTTATTTTATTTACTTATTTATTTTTTAAAGATCTTATTTATTTATTTGACAGACAGAGATCACAAGTAGGCAGAGAGGCAGGCAAAGAGAGAGGAGGAAGCAGGCTCCATGCTGACTGGAGAGCCTGATGCGAGGCTCAATCCCAGGACCCTGAGATCATGACCTGAGCGGAAGGCAGAGGCTTTAGCCCACTGAGCCACCCAGGTGCCCCTGGAGAATTACTTTAAAAATAGGTAGGAAAGGCCTTCCTTAACAAGACACAAAATAATGAATGACAAAGGAAAACCTGACAGATGGGAACACAAAAAAAGGAAATGTCTGCTTGACAAAGACTAAGTTGAAAGACAAGTAACAGAAGACTATCTTTAACATATATGAGGAAATAATAATTGGAAAATGAGTAAAGGATATGAATATACAATTTGTATAAGAATATTAATGCTTAAGGGGCACCTGGGTGGTTCAGTAGGTTAAGCCACTGCCTTCGGCTCAGGTCCGCATCGGGCTCTCTGCTCAGCAGGGAGCTGCTTCCCCCTCTCTCTCTCTGCCTGCCTCTCTGCCTACTTGTGATCTGTCTTAAATAAATAAATAAAATCTTAAAAAAAAAAGAATATTAATGCTTAAGAATGAATAACACTCCACCTTCCTATGATCAATGATATGCATATTAAAATAACACACTTTTCCTCCAACTGGCAACATCAAATGATTGATATTAAACATTTTCTCCCACCATCAGCATATTCCATTGGGAAGGCAATATGACAATCTCTATCAAACTTTGACCCAACAACTCACTTCTAGAAATGTAAAAAATTTTTGAATATACAGATAAATATGAAGAATGTTCATTGCATTATTGACTGGTATAGCAGAAATACTGGCAACAACCTAAATATATTCATCAGAATGTCTGAAAAATTTATGGTTCACTTATACTCTAGCATACTATGAAAAAATAAGCTAAATCTACATGAACTGACATGAAAAAAAAATACAAATATTGATGAATAAAATGGAAAATCACTATAATATATAACAGAAATCATACTATACATTAAAAAAAAAAAAAAAGCAACTATGTTGGGGCACCTGGGTGGCTCAATCGTTAATCATCTGCCTTCGGCTTAGGTCATGATCCCAGGGTCCTCGGATGGAGCCCTGCTTCAGGCTCCCTGCTTAGTGGGAAGCCTACTTCTCCCTCTCCCACTCCTCCTGTTTGTGTTCTTCTCTCACTGTGTCTGTCAAATAAATAAAATCTTAAAAACAAAATAAAAACAAAAACCAAAAAACTATGTGTATGTATAAACATATAAGGATACACAGAAAAGTGGTAGCAGAAAGACTGAAGAGTAAGAGAGATAAAAGAGGACTTTTACATTTTACTCTATAATATTGATACTTAATCATTTTATGAGATTATCTTTACTTGTAAAAAAAGGTTTTTTTGAAGATTTTATTTATTTATTTGACAGAGAGATCACAAGTAGGCAGAGAGGCAGGCAGAGAGAGAGGGGAAAGCAGGCTCCTCGCCGAGCAGAGAGCCTGACCCGGGGCTTGATCCCAGGCCCCTGAGATCATGACCTGAGCCGAAGGCAGAGGCTCAACCCACTGAGCCACCTGGGTGCCCCTTTACTTATAAAATTTTTAAAATGAAGAAACTCAAGATGGTCAAAAATACAATTCTATTACTAAAAACCATTTTAATTTTTAAATATTTATAGAGGAAAAAATTAATCTTAAGCTTACAGTAACTGCAAATGTATTTTCCTCTTCTAATGCAGACTGTACTCTGTCTCTGAGGAAAAATAACACAAAATAAAAAAGCCTTAATTTATATATGAAATCACCTCTTAAACTACATATATACACAAACTTGTATTCTAGTCAGCATAAGTGAATGAGTTTCTAGTCAAACTTAATCATTCTTTAAAAACAAAGTTACAAGCAATAAATATTTCTGGATCTGATATTGAGACCTGAACAAAACTGATACTAAAAATACACAGTGCAAAAAGACTTTCTTGGCTACCTACTAATGCACACACCTAACTTTTTAATATAATGTTTTCATATGGCAAAAATTAAATAATCTGATTTTCTCTCAAGATTTTCTCATCATGATAAAAAAGCAACAGAATGAGAGCCAAAACTCTTCTGAGAGCAAGAATCTGAGAGCAGGAAAACATGGTTAACTTCTTTCAAACTGATGCTTGACATAAAGTCTGTTTTTCAGTTCTTTTTCTTGTCTATCCTCTCCTAAGTATTCAAGTATTTTCAGCACTTTCCTTAACCATTATACATATATTCTTGGGAGCTAGCGGCTTTATGACCTAGCATTTCCCTCTTCCCTCCTAACTCAGCCCCAACAATGATCTAATGACAAGGCATTCAAAATGATAAATATCAAAAATAGCAGAACCTATTTCCAAACACATACTACTTTCACTTTTGTCTATTGGTTACTGTGTGTTTATTTTACTGAGTCAGTCCTACAGAATTTTACCTATACAGAGAAGCCAGCAGCCTCCACGTGACCATCTCCTGTTGAAGAAGCCAGAGCATACTGGCTGTTTTTGAGAACTTCTGAAGTCCAGGTGTTGCTCGACTCACTATTTTACTCAGTATGTTCACCTGACGTAAAAACAAAAGAGATTCTCTTTCATTCTAAGTCATAACTTTGTGTTCTTCAACTGCATGGTGCTAAAACTAAATATATACACATATAAGCATACACACACATACTGTATTATAAATTGTTCCTGCCTACCTATTGCCTTTTTTAATTGAATGAAATATAACATTCCCACCAGAAACAGCCTTTGAAGTAAGGTATGCTTATTTGAGTATTTATGTAAAAGTTCTAATATACTCTAGAGTTCAGATTCAACAATAACAGACATGGGTATATTTTTTTCATCTTATATACCTACTCAGAAGACAAGCAAATTCTAACCTATACCTGACAAAATCATAACATGAACAGCATGGCAATGAAAATTAAAAATATCTTCAAATTATGACAGAAAACTTAATACCGTATAACAAATCAAGAAAAACATTTTAAGATTGGTACCGAGGGATGCCAGGTGGACTCAAGTCGGTTGGGCCTCTGACTCTTCATTTCAGCTTGGGTCATGGTCTTGGGATCAAGCCCCTAAGTCGGCTCCACGCTGCATGTGACACCTACTTGGGACTCTCTCTCTCTCTCCTCTCACTTCACCCCTCCCCTTTACTCCCCCCTCAAACCCAAGGGTGAGCACTCTATCTCTTAAAAGAAGGAAAAAAAAAAAAAAGATTGGTACTAAAACATTGTCATTTCTAACCAAAACTTAACTAAAATCCCTCCTTGTTCTAAAACAGTAGTTCTTAACCTTTTTCAGGGTGAGGCACATGTGAAAATCTAATGAAAAGTGTAGATGGTCTCTCCAGAAACACACATAAAATTGTTTATCAGAAAGTTTAAGGACACAGGGTAAAGGAAACCTTTCTCAAAGGTTATGAATAGTACCTTCCTTATCTTATCAAGGGGAACTAGGAAACAGGAGCTCCCTCATTCAGAAGATGAGGAATTGCTACCACGCAATTTTTCTCTCCATTTAAAAAGCATTCACAAAGTAATGGCATTCTTATCTTAAGGGCAATGTTTAATAACAGTGTTATCTGTACTTCTCATTATTACGTTTTCTATTGGAATCCTAATTCCAGTAATTCATTAAGTGATTATTATTGCTTTTGTTATTTAATGAAGCTACTGCTTTTATAATAGAGCAATTCAGAGACTGATTACTCAAACAGTATTAAATTCTCAAAAAATATTGGCTATTATTTCAATCATTCTTAAATGCAATAGTTATTTGAAGTCCTTTTTTTTTTTTTAAGTTTATTTACTAATTTTTAATGTAATCTCTACACCCAATGTGGGGCTAGAACTCAAGATACCAAGATCAAGAGTTGCATGCTTTTCCAACAAAGCCAGCCAAGCACACCACCTTTTCCTTTTTTTTTTTTTTTTTTAATAGACTTTTTTTTACAGGCGCCTCACTGGCTCAGAAAACTAAGGAGCCAACTCTTGGTTTTGGTTCAGGTCATGATCTCAGAGTTGTGAGATGAAGCCCCATGTCAGGCTACATCCTTGGCATGCGGAAGGAATCTGCTTGAAATTCTTTCCCCTTCCCTCTCTTCATCCTTTCTTTGCTACTCCCCCAGCTCACATGTGGACTTGCTCTCTCTCTAAAATAAATAAATAATACAGTAAAAGAGACAATTTTTTCAAGCAGTTTTAGGTTCACAGCAAAACTGAGTGGAAAGTACAGAGTTCCCAGTACTTTCTAACTCCACATGTAACTTCACCCCTTACTATCAATATCTAGTACCAGAAGAGTGCACCTGCTACAGCAATCAATGACCAACACTGACCTGTCATGATCATCCTGAAGTCCACAGTTAATATTAAAAGAGTTCACTCTTGGTGCAGCATATTCTTTTTTTTTTTTTTTTTTTAAAGATTTTATTTGTCAGAGAGCACAAGCAGGAGGAGCAACAGGCAGAGGGAGGAAAAAGGCTCCCCGCTGAGCTAGAAGCCCAGTGTGGGACTCAATCCCAGGGCCCTGGGATCATGACCTGAGTGGAAGACAGATGCCTAAACAACTGATCCACCAGGCATTGGTGTTGTATATTCTACGGGTTTTGACAAATGTGTAACAAGTATCCACATTATAATCTCGTACAGAGTAGTTTCACTCACCCCAAAACCCACCCGGCTCCACTTTTCATCCTTATTTTCTCCATCCCTGGGCAAGCACACGTGTTTTTATTCTCTCCAAGTTTTGCCTTTTCCAAAACGTCATATAGTTAGATTTAAATAGTATGCAGCTGTTTCAAAGTGATCTCTTTAGCCTAGTAATATGTGTTTAGGGTTCATTCTTGTCTCTTCATGGCTTGATGGCTTATTTTGTTTTAGCGTCAAACAATATAGTCTTTAAGTACCATGGTTGATTTATCCATTCACTTACTAAAGGACATCTTGTTTGCTTCTAAGTTTAGGCAATTACAAATAAAGCTGCTATAAACATCTATATGCAGGTTTTTGTGTGGGCATAAGTTTTTAATTAATTTTGGTAAATACCAGAGTATGAATGTTATTGTATCATAGGATATGAGTATGCTCAGTTTTGTAAGAAACTGAGAAACTGTCTTCCAAAGTGGCTATACCATTGTGCATTCCCATCAACAATGTATGAGAGCTACTGCTGCTCCACATCCTTGCCCGCATTTAGTGTTGTTAGTGTTTGGGACTTTTGCCATTCTAATAGGCGTACAGTGACAGCTCATTGTTTTGATTTACAATTCCATAATGACACACGATGTTGAACATTTTTTTCATATCCTTATTTGCCATCTGTGTATCTTCTCTGGTGTGCTGTCTATTAACATAGTTTGTCTTTTTTTTTTTCTTTTTTAAAGTAGGCTTCATGCCCAGCATGGAGGCCAACACGGGGCTTGAATTCACAACCCCGAGATCAAGACCCGAGCTAAGCTAAGAGTTGGACACTTAACCCTAAGCCACCCAGGAGCCCCATGTCCATTTTTTTAATTGGTCTGTTCATTTCCTAATTGTTGGATTTTAAGAGTTCTTTGTATATTTTGGATTTTCCTTTTTTTTTTTTTTCTCTTTTAAAGCAGCAGAATCCTTTGGTTTCCAAATAAAGCTTTTATGGAACTTCAACATGTAAAAAGCAGAGCTGCTCTGGCTAATGTCCCAACCATGCCACCCCTGCCACTACACCCCTAAGACATCCCCTTTAAATACAGTATGGAAATTCACAGGTTGAGGCTGTTCAAAAAACTAAGAGTACTGAAGTCTGACCGAACTAACTTAGTGCGAAATAAACTTACCTGACAACTACAAATGTTTTCATACTCTTCTACAAGGTCAAAAACTGTAGATGAAGAGTGCTTTAAAAAAGACTGCAGGAAATCAGAATACATACTCATGGATGCTAGAACACATTAAAAAGAAAAGGAACAAAAAGTTAAGTGACATATTCCTAGGTAATTCTGTTTCTTTGAACCCTTAAAAACATAGCTACACATCCCTTTTTTTTTTTCACTTCTGTATTTTCTTAAAAATTTTAACTGTGGTAAGAAAAATACAACAAAATTTACCATTTTAACCTCTTTTATGTAGTTAGTGGCATTAAGTACATTCACACTGTTGTAGAACCATCACTACCATCTACCCACAGAACTCTTTTCATCTTACAAAACTACAACTCAGCATAGCCCAAGCAATCCTAAGAGCAAGAAAGTGGAGTTATCATACTTGATCTCAAACTATACTACAAAGTTTTAGTAATCAGAACAGTATGAGACTGGCATAAAAACAGACACACAGGGGCGCCTGGGTGGCTCAGTGGGTTAAGCCTCTGCCTTTGGTTCAGGTCGTGATCTCAGGGTCCTGGGATCGAGTCCCACACTGGGCTCTCTGCTCAGCGGAGAACCTGCTTCCTCCTCTCTCTCTTTCTGCCTGCCTCTCTGCCTACTTGTGATCTCTCTCTGTGAAATAAATAAATAAAATCTTTAAAAAAAAAACAAAAACAGACACACAGACCAATGGATGAGTCCAGAAATAAACTCCCATATATACAATCAAATAATATTTGACAGAGGAACCAAGAATACTCAGTGGGGAAAGGACAGTCTTTTTATTCTTTTAAAAAGATTTTATTTATTTATTTGCCAGAGAGAGGGTGAGACAGAAGAGTACAGGTGGAAGGAGCAGCCAGTAGAGGGAGAAGCAGGCTCTCTGCTGAGCAAGAAGCCCAATGCAGGACTCACAGATACTTAATCAACTGAGCCACCCAGGTGTCCCAAGATAGCCTTTTCAATAAAATGTGCTGGGAAAAGGGTGACCACATACAGAAAAATAAAACTGGACCCTATCTTATACCACTCATAAAAATTAACTTGACATGGATTAAAGACTTAACCATGACCTGAAACTATAAAATTCCTAGAAAAAAAAATAGGCAAAGAGCTCTTTGACATTGATCTTGGAAACAATTGTTTTGGATATGACACCAAAGTACAAGAAACAAAAGCAAAGTCAACAAGTAAGACTACGTCAATCTAAAAAGCTCTGTACAGCAAAAGAAACAATTAACAAAATGAAAAAGCAAACATACAACCTCCGGAATGGGTGGAAATATTTGCAAACCATCTATCTGCTAGGAGGTTAATTCCAAAATATATAAAGAACTCATATAATTCATTAACAAAAAAACTCCAGTCTAACTAAAAAATGGGCAGAGGAACTGAATAGTATTTCTCCAAAGACCTACAAATGGCCAAGAGATATATGAAAAGATGCTCCATGTTAGTATCAGAAAAAACATAAATCAATACAATGAAATTATTGCTTCACACTGGTCAGGATGGCTATCATTAATAAGATAAGAAAAAACAAGTGCTTTTGTGTACTATCAGTAATAATGTAAACTGGTTCAGTTTACTACAGAAGAGTAAGGAGGTTCCTCAAAAAATTTAAAAAGAACGACCATATGAAACAATAATCTCACTTCTGCATATATATCCAAAGGAAATGAAGAGAGAGTATCAAAAAGGTATCTGCACTCCTACGTTCACTGCAGCACTACTCATAATAGCAAAGACATGGAAACAACCCAAGTATCCATCATGAGATTAACGGGTAAAGAAGCGGTAATACATACAATGGAATATTATTCAGCCATCAGAAAGAAGGAAATCCTGCCACTAGTGACAATGTGGATGGACTATGAGGACATTACGCTAAGTGAAATAAATCTGACAGAGAAAGACAAATACTATAAGATAACACTTACACATGGAATCTTAAAAATCCAAGATCATATAAATAAAGGGCAGAGGAGTGGTTACGGAGCAAAGAGGTGAAAAAATTGGAGATGTTGGTCAAAGGGTACAAACTTGCGGTTAGGAGATGAGTAAGTTCTGGAAATCTAATGTATAGCATTGATTATAGTCAACAAATCTGTATTATATACAGTTCAAAGGTGTTGAGAGACTAGATCTTAAATGTTCTCACCACAAAAAAAGAAATAGTATTTCTGTGATGTGAAGGTATGATGGAGGTGTTAGCCAACACTAGTAATCACATTGCAATATGTAAATACATCAACTCAATGTTGTACACCTTAAACTTACACAATGTAGTATGTCAATTATATCTCAATTAAAAAAACCCAAAACTCTGTACCTATTAAACAATTACTCCATTCCTCTTTCCCATAGTCCCTAGAATCATCATTCTATCTTCCAGGAGTCTGATTACTTTAGGTACCTCATATAAGTCCAATCATACAGTATTTGTTATTTTGTCACCTGCTTATTTCATTTGGCAAAATATCTTCAAGTTTCATTCATGTTGTAATATGTTATCTGAACTTCCTTACTTTTTAAGGCTGAATAATATCCCAGTATACGTATATAACATATTTATTTATCCATTCATCCATCAAAAGACATTTGGGTTGCTTCTACCTTTTGGTTATTATAAATAACAGGGCTACAAACAATGATACACAAATTTCTTTGTGATCCTGATTTCATTTTTCTGCGGCATATACCCAAAAGCAGAATTGCTCATCATACGGTAATTCTATTTTTTGAGGAATCACCATCTGTTTTTCCATAACACTGCACAATTTTACTTTCCCACCAATAACGCACAAGGGCTCCAATTTTTCCACATCCTTGCCAATACTCGTTATTTTCTTTTTGTTTGTTATGACTTGGTAGTATCCTTCCTAATGGGTGTGAGGTGGTCTCATTTCAGTTTTGATCAGCATTTCCCTAATGATTAGTAATGTTGAGCATCATAACATATTCGTATTGGCCATTTTTATATCTTTGGAGAAATGTCTATTTAAATCCTTTGCCCATTTTTAAATTGTGTTGTTTTTTGTTGTTGTTGAGTAGTAGTTCTTTCTACATTCTAGATATTAACCTCCTATCAGATATAAGAATTGCAAATATCCTCCCATTCCATGGGCTGCCTTTTCACTCTACTGACTGTATCTTTTGATGCATAGAAATTTTAGATTTTGATGTAGTCCAATGTATCAACTATTTTTCTTGTTACCTACAAGTCTTTTAAGAGCCTGAAGATGTGTTAGGTATTAATCTTATCTATCCACAATTACTAAGAAAATGTGAACCAAAATTTAAAATATCTGAATTGCATTTTAAATACATAACAAAGAAGCTGAGACAGTTATAACAGGTACTAAGATGACATGGTCTACTCTACTAAAGTACTGTATCGTATTTAAGGTCTCATCCATTACTCATACTAAAAATGAACATTTTTTGTATTTTAAAGATTCAGTATAAAGGATTTCTGAGTCACTCAAAATTTGAGTACTTATTACTGGCAGATACTACAAGGAAGCAGTGGTTACCACCATGTTAAGAGAAGTGCCATGAAATCAAACTGCTTAGTTTCAAATCCTGGTGCCCTCACTTCTAAGCCAGGTGAGCTGAAGCAGGTTAACCACAAAGAGCAGCAGTTTCCTTTCCCCATAAATGGGAATAGTTATTGTAACTCTTTAATGGATTGTTACAGGAGATAATGTTCATGCAGAGGTAAGCACACAGACTCTATTATGTTAGCTTATGATGATGATAAAGTGAAGAACCTCTGTAATAATGACTATACACAGACACATGAAAAGCATACTTTTTTCCAAAAGGGAATGGTAATAACCAACCTAAAACTAGAAAGGTCACAATACTATTTGAAAAAAACAAAACCAAAAAAAACAGCATTAGCACCCACATCAAAACATATCAACGGTATTATCTGAAAACTAAACCTAAAAAAAAAGAGACATGTTCTTCCAACAGAACAAATGTGAAAAGAATAAAGATGAGACTAGTCTACTAACCCGACCAGGTATTTACACGGAAGCAAGATGCTCCAGCTGAGAACTCAGGTGAGGTTCTCAACCTTCCAGAGCTACTACATCAAATGACTCAGGCATTACCGTAACTAATCAACTTAACAAAAACTATTTTAATGACATTCACAAGGAAGAGATAGCTTGCTTCATCTTAGTAAAGGAGCAGGCTACTTCGTTAAAAAGCTAAAAGCCATCTTACCAGCTTCACCAGGGTCATCCTCACGTAACATAACAGCACTCAGAGTTACGTCCTCTGTTACACTGTGAGACTCAGTGTTTGTGAGGGTTCCTGATCGCTGTGACGTGAATGCGGTGGCCCAATTACTGTCATCCAGATTAGTTACCTAAAAAAAAAACCAAAAAACAAAAAACAAAAAAACAACAAACCAGAAGATATAAAAAAGTAATGAATGAGCTACTGCCATTGGAATAAAGACTTTAATATTGCTAAATTTTTTTAAACCTCTATATGTATTTTTCATATTTAAGAAATATGAAAAAAATTTTTTAAACCTCTATATGTATTTTTCATATTTAAGAGATAGCCACAGGCTATTTTGTTAAGGAAATCACAGCTTTTGTGACTGTTTTCTTCTTTGTACTACTCCATATATATATATATATATATATATTTAAAGATTTTATTTATTTAATTGACAGATACCGCAAGTAGGCAGAGAGGCAGGCAGAGAGAGAGGGGAGAAAGCAGGTTCCCCGCGGAGCAGAGAGCCTGATGTGGGGCTCGATCCCAGGACTCTGGGATCATGACCCGAGCTGAAGGCAGAGGCTTTAACCCACTGAGCCACCCAGGCGCCCCTCCATATATATTTTTTAAAGGCAATAAACGTTGCATTTGTACTACTGAAGATGATATTAACAGGTAAATCCTACTGCTCTAAGTTCACATCAGTTTTTCACGATTGGGAAATTGTAAGGGACCTATGACACAGACTTTTCAATATATAAATGGTAGTAAAAGGGATGACGGAATTACAGATCAAAAGATGAGGCATATCAAGCATATGCAACGTGTTTATTTGAAGCCTAATTTAAACAAACCAACTTGAAAAAATTGCCATAAGTAAGGAAATATGAATACTTAATGAAACACAATAATGAAAAAATACACATACAAAATGGAAATTTGAAATGATAAAGGAATTACCGTGTGTGTGTATATACAGTGTTAGATGTGTTAATAGGAATGTGTTAAAGAAATATATTCTTATGTCTCAGAGACATATACGAAACTATTTATGGGTAAAGTGGTGTGAAATCTGGGAGTTGTAAAGTAGCATAGAAGAGATGCTTGTGGGTGTTGATGAGACAAGATCAGCCATAAATTGATAACTGGGCAATGAGAACATACATGGGGGCTTACTCTACTATTTTTGGTCATGTATAAAATGCTAAAAACATGTCCCTATTTTTAAATTCACCTTTATTTAAAATCCATCTTTTTAAGCCAGAGAAAGCTATCCAAAGGTTTAAAAATTTTAAACTTTATTTAAAAAAAAAAAATTGCCTTTATTTAAAATCCAGGCACAAGCAATAATAAAAATGTATATTTAAACCCAAACATTTTATAATAATCAATACAGATTTTCTCTGTCCTGGGTTTTAAGACAGTAAGAATTTTACTACTAATCTTGCAATTCTGAAACAGTAAATAATAAGTCATCTTCTTTTGTTTAAACCCAGATGTAGTCAATTCACTCATGTTTTCAAGCAACACTGCCAAAATAAACCAGATTCATATGCAGAGTAAAACTGTTCATTGGCTAGATCACTGTTAGACATTAACACAAAATCTGTAAGACAACAATAAATATTTTAAAGATTAAGACAGGAGAGATTTAACATGCAAAACCATTCTTCAGAAAACACCTAATCTAGACAATTTCAAGTGTGTGTAAAAATCCCTGTGCCGTTTTAATAAGCAAAGAGGCAAACATAGAAGGACCATTTTTATCTTGTTTTTAAGCACTAAACTAGCCATCATACTCTACTACTCCAACAGAACTCTTCTGTTTCTCAGTTAGATACAATCCTTTCTTTTTCTAGAGGATATTTTAAACACCTAGGTCAAGTCGATCTGTATTAGTTTATATGATATTTCAATATATATTCAATTTTCAATACTGTACCACAGTAATTCCTGAAGAGCATCTCAGGTACTTTTCCCAATATTTCCCTTTTCTTTCCTTTAATGCAGCGTCTCTCTTTCTTATGCTACTCTTCATCCATTACTCTTGGCTTCCAACTCTTCTATGCTTCAAAACAGGGCTCAGCTTTTATAGCTGTCAGCAGCCCACCAATTATTTCTTAGGATCAGCAGACTATCAGATTAACACAATCTATCTACATCTAAATGCTTTTGGCGTCACAGCTTCCACCTGTGACATGAGATGCTTCAGGTTGGTTTTCTGAAAGCCTAACCTAAAAATTATTTCAGTCTCTATCACCTAGTTACTCTTTTGATGACTATGACTTCAAATCTCACTAAAGGCTCAATACTTTTATATGAAGAGAGAAATTTTCAGCCCTGCTTTCTACATACCATAGATAGGTTTCCCAAGAACCCTGAAGACTGTGTAAGCCGGGGAGACCTGCCTCCTGTTCCAAGAATGCAGGAAACATCTGGATGCCTTAGTGAGCTTCGGCCAGGTGGAGTAACTACAAATAAGAGGTTAGTAAAAAGAACCTAAAGTGCCTGAACAGTGATCATGAAAACAAAACAATTAAACAATAAATAACCTGTCTTTTTTTTAATTTTTAAAATTTATTTACATAATCTCTACACCCAAAGTGGGCTCAAACTCATAACCCCAAGATCAAGGGTCACATACTCTACTGAGTCAGCCAGGTGGCCCCAATAACTTTGTTTTCAATTACATAGATTCTAACCAAGTAAATAAATATTAACATTTCCGTGATATGAAGATTTAACTTATTTTTCTAAGTTTCAGCTTTTGGTACTACTGAGCCCATCAGGAAAAATTTTTACTGCAAATAGAGATGCTTTCGTTAAAACATAACCAAGTGGTTTAAAAAAGAAAAAAGGACATGACTAAGTCTATGGATTCTTCATATTCTAATTTTATAAAGCATTCTGAAGAGGCCATTTAGTGTACAGGGCATAGGCTTTGCAGTATACAATCACTGCTTGAATTCTGATTCCATTACTTACATATTTACTCAGCCATGCTATCCTTACTGAATAGTTTGTCCAAGTCTCACTTTGTTTTGGCAAAATAGAGATAATAATTATGTTACAGTGACTGTGTATTTATGTAAAGTACAGTACCTTGTACATGATAAGAGTTCAACAAATAGTAACTTGTAGTCATTATTATTTGTTCTTAATTATTGATATTGTAACCAAAGATTACATTTATTATGTGCATTGTTCAGTCTTAACCTACAGCTACCATTATTGTTATTAAATGCTTTAAAGGCAAAAAAATCTTACAAGGTGGTCGAAATGAACTGGGAGTCCGAGGGATAACCTGGTTTCTCGGTGTAGTAGTAGCAAAAATTTCATCTTGGGATGGCCGAACTATAGGAAGCATTAAGAAAAGTTTTCCACATAGAAAAGACACCACTAAAGATCAAATTAACCATATTTACACTACATAAAATATGTGAATACATATTTTTTATGGCTACCATTTTGTCTACGCAAAGAGTAAATAACTCCCTCTACCATTTAATTTTGCAGATATCAGTCTTAGATTACTTACTATACATGGTCCTTACATTTCAAATTTAAAAAAAGGATATCTAATCTCAGCAGAAGCTACAATATGATAGTAAAACAGAACGTCCTATTTTCAGGGTAACACAAATCTTAATCTCCCTGAATTTCAGCATTTACCAAACATATCTGGGAACTTAAAAAATTTAATTCCACAGCATTTTATTGTAATAGCGAGTTTTAGTATATCTCATAAAAAGAAAATTCTATAATCCTGATTCCAAGCATATGGCAACTTGTATAACAACACTTACAATGAAAAGGATACTTAAAACTCTTTTTTGAGCACTCTGTTTCCGTGCAGTCCGAGTCACCTCTGCCTCCCGGATCACAGGGGATGACATCTCGCCATAGCCACTCCTAAAATAGTGTCATTAAATTCATGTGAATGTAGCATTTGCAAAGAACTTTATCATGACTGGAGCAAAGGACCCTGGGTCACTCAAGGTATAGATCATCCTAGGAGCCAAGTCTTTGATCTTTTGGTTGACAGTGCTGTTTCCAAATCTTGGTTATCCTTCAAAGTCCCTCCCAAATTTTTCCTGCACAGACATCTTTGAGTTTCTAGTACTCACTATATTTGCCTATGGAATGATTTCAACACTAGGAATCTATAACACCGTTTCACATAATTGCTTCAGGAAGGCAGGTATTTCCTCTGTTAATTTGAGGAGTTCCCTAAAATTGCAGGAACTATCTCTTACAAGGATCTTCTGTAGTTTCCAAAATGTTTCAAACCAGGGGTACTATGAAAAATTCTGTTGTTTGGACTGGCGTGACGGAAGGCTAAGTAAAAAAGAATTCTAGTAACTTGGAGAGAAATGATCCTTCAAGTTGTTTTTCCGCAGAGTACACTAATGGTGTCTCTTGTCTCAGTACTATTGCAGTCACAGTGCCCATAATCTCCCACCATTCTCAGTCCAAGGTCTAGAACATAAATTATGTGAATTAAAAGACCTGTATTTTGAGACAAGAATCTAATATGCTTTTCCTCCACTTAAAACCTTTGGTAGCTCTGAAGCCTACGGAATCTCTCTGGCTTACAGAATCAAGTCCAAATTTCCTTTGCTTTTTACAGCCTAACCCTAACTTACCAGTTCAGCCTTATATTCAGCAACCAACATCCCCACACAAACACATATTGCATATGACCATTAGACTACACATCACATTCCTTTTCGTATTCTTGCACCCTGTACACATGTTGTTTCTTCTACAGAGGCCTACGTTTGCCCCCTTGATCCACCCAGTGAACACTTAACTCACCAGAAAGAGCCACCTGGAGTCTGGAGACACATTGATCCAGGTTGGCAACTTGGTTCTTCTATTTATTAGCTTCCTAACTGTGACCAAGTTCTTAAGCTCTTTTAGCCCCAGTGTCATCTATGAAAAGAGGTTCATAGTACCTATCCTCAAAGATAGGAAAATTAAATTAGCTAGTAATATATTGAAAGCGTTTAAGGTACTCAATGTTGGCTACTATTATTCAGACTAACTAGAAAGTTACTTCGAGAATTCTTCCTGCTACTTCCCGTGGCAGGTAGACTTAACCGCATCCTCACTTTCTATTCTCATAGAACAGTCAAAACATATCACTTTGCAACACTCGGATGCCTCCTCCACTACACAACCAATTCCCCGTGGCCAAGAACACAGAAAAACTCACCTATGTCGTACGTGGCTAACATAGTGTCAAGGTCATTGAAAAAATTCAATTCAGTAACTCTGATGCTGGAACTTGGAATCAGAAAGTCTGAGTTGAGAACCCAGTTCCGTCACTGACTGGCTTTGTGATCTCGGGCAGGTCATTCAGTATCTCGAATGCCGGGCCACGTCCTATCCCGCCCACCCGAAGAGCGAAAAATGCACGAAAACACAAAACAGATGGCCGAGCTGCCCTGAGACGGTCATTACCGTCTATATCCACCCCGACCCAAGCGGCCTTTCCTCCACCATTTACAGTGACCCCCAGTCCGGGTAAGGAGTCCTAAGGTAAAACCCGGGCCCTCCACGGCTTCCTCTGAGAGTTGGGTTTCGCCTATTTCGTTCCACCAACAAGCAGGAGGGGCAAGTCTCCGAGCTTAGACAGTACCACCTGAACTGACCTGTCCATGGCTGCAGCCTTCTTCAACGCGAACCTCGCAAACTCCACTCCAGTTTAATCAACCCGCTTCAGCCTTCCCGCTTTCCGGAAGCAAACCCTTTGACCCGGAAGCATGTCCTAGAAAAGCCGCCCTAGAGGAAAAGAGGAGGGAGGGAAGAAATAGCTTTCTCTTCCAGCGCACGCGCAACCACTTCCGCCTACAGCCGCAGGTCCGTCCTGCGCAGGCGCGAAGGCTGTGGAAGAGCGTGAAGGCGCCAGGCTGGGCGGGGCAGGGGGCGGTGCCTGAGGGGGTCCGGCGCGGAGGCGGCTCGGCCACTTTGCCTGAGGGGTATTTGCAGGCGTGGTCCAAGCGCCAGGTTATCCTAAAGGGAAACTTGAAATGTGTTGACAGTCTAGGGAAATGTGTGCAATCATTTCCTGGTATTCTTAGTAAGAAGGAACCGTGGACTGGGAATTCAGACGTGCAGACTCTGCCCTCCACCTCAGGTCCCTGTCAGTCTCGCTGTACTCACCTTGTTTGAATTGTAATGTAAGCCCCCTACAGTTCTTGAAATTCTTTCCCATAACGGTTATTTTTTACTTGATATTTTTCCCTATTGAGGAGAAAAGGATCAGCTGTCCTAAAAAGCATAAAGAGTGATATGTAAGTGATGAATCGCTAAATTCTACTCCTGAAACTGATAGTACAGCATACTGCAATGAACTTAAATTTAAATAAAAATTTGAAATAAACATACAAAAAAAGGATAAAGGGTGATGGTATTGCCCTCTATTTCAAAGTACCCCTATAGGCAAAAGTAGTATATTCTGGCCCTGAAGGAATAAGTCCAAGTTTTGCCTTACCTGTTTATATTCTGCTGCAATCCTAGGTAGTGTACTGGAAGGCCTCTTATACTGGATTCCCACTAAAAACACATGACATTTTTGGGGGAAAAAAGTGAATTTGGGCTCTAGGCTTGCACCATTACCCCCTCATAGAGGTAGAATAGAGGTAACACCATCAGAGTTATCGCAAAGATAAACGAGATGCCAAATGTATGCTTCACATAGTAGTCCTCAAATTCTCCTCTTTCAGAAACAAACCAGAAGAGACTCTTAACAATAGAGAACACACTGAGGGTTGCTGGAGGGAGGTGAGTGGGGGATGGGCCAGATGGTTGCAGAGTATTAAAGAGAGCCCTTGTTGTGATGAGCACTGGGTATTGTATGTAAGTGGTGAATCACCTAACTCCAGAAACCGATCTTGCACTATGTTCACTAACTAAAATTTAAATTTAAAAAAGTCTCCTCTTTTAATAACCTATTTGATGAGTCCCGCTCTTGTGCTCTCTCACTCTTCTTGTCTCCTAATATTCCTGTACAAAAGTGCACCTGTTCTTTTATAGAACGTGAAAGCTGGTCCTAATGACTTTGTGGCGCTAGAGCAAATTTATTCACAGTGTGAGCCAGTGGTTCACATTCTTGCCATGTGTCCCCTGGAAATTGAATTCCAATGTGTTCTATTCATATAATGTATTTGAAGTGACTGACCATAAGACATACAATAAGAAGGAAAAGCAGTTTGGGCAAAGGATTAGCCCAATGTTCAGTTCATAGGCAAAGAGAAAATGCTTGTTGAAGAGTGCAGGGAGGGTTTTGGACACACTTAATTAGTAGGCATGAACATCATACTACCCCCAAAATATTTGAAAATATATTCATTCGATTACCTGCTTTAAAACTATTGGGAATAGGGGTGCCTGGGTGGCCCAGTGGGTTAAGCCTCTGCCTTCGGCTCAGGTCATGATCTCAGGGTCCTGGGATCGAGCCCCTCGTTGGGCAGGGAGCTTTCCCCTCTCTTGCTCTGCCTGCTTCTCTACCTACTTGTGATCTCTGTCAAATCAATAAATAAAATCTTTTTAAAAAGTACTTTAAAACTATTTGGAATAAGCTCTCTGTGTGGTGCATATTGTATATATTCTAGCTTTATTTTTAGAGATCCTGATTTCAATGATAGAAATTCACTATTGTTAACTTAAGCAAAAGGGAATTTACTAGAAGCCTATCAGAACTCACAGAATTGTTAAGAAGCTGGAGAAAAGGCTTGGGAACAGCTGCACAGGAGCTAAAGACCAAGAAACAGCAATCCCAAGAGCACTCAGACCCAAACTGTCTGATCTGGAGCACTCTTTCCTCTCCCTTACCCCCAACAGTTGAGGAAGAAAAACATGACTTGTTTATCCCCTCCCCAACTTTTAATTTTGAAAACTTTCAAACCAACATTAAAGCTGAAAAACAGCACAATAGGTGTCAATACAATGTAGGAAAGATGTTAGGGTTCAAAGCCGACGTCCAAGAAAGAATTCTTGAGACATCTCTGGTGCAAAAAGGTGGTTTTATTAAAGCACAGGGACAGAACCCACAGGCAGAAAAAGCTGCACTGGGGTTGTGAGGAGGGAATGATTAGATAGTTTCAAGTTGGGAGAAGGTTAGGGATAGCACAAGCCTCCAAGGTATTTTGGAAACAAGGTTTCTAGCACCCTGAGGGGGCTAGCTATGTTAGGAAAGGTCACTTATCATTCTCTAGTGGACCAAGTGCTTGGAGAATGATTCCTAAGATGTATCTTGTTGGGGGTGGGTGTGTAGTGTAAAGATAAAGGAATGTTCCAAAGGAATTTTTATAGAGTAGACTTACAGGATCCTGGGGGATGGGGAGGTCAAGCTAAGATTGCCTTTTGCCCTTAGCAAAATATTAACATTGAAGCAGCTGAGTCCCTAGGGGAATGTCACTCTGCCTGTTTCAAGGACTTGTCTGACGCTTAACTGACTGAACCACCCAGGCGACCCCGGGGGTTAATATATTCTGTACCCATAATCATTTAGGTTTACTAAATTACTAACATTTCCTCACAATTGCTTGCTCTTTTTATTTTTTGCCTGAACCATTTGAACGTTCGTTGTAGACATCTTGACATTTCACCCCTAAGTGCTTCAGAAGGCATCTCCTAAATCAAGAACAAGACATTCTTCTACCTAATACAGTAAACACTCAGAATATCGAACATTGACGGAAAACCATAATTAACATATTCAGTTTCCTCCATGGTCTCAATAATGCTATTAAGAACAGCCCTCCTCCCAAACAGGATCAAATGGAGGATTAGACATAGTTGTCCACTTTGTTCTACTTTCATTTAGTATAGTCCTCCAGAATCTCGGACCAAGTTTGCAGGATATTCCTCAATTTGGATTTGTCCCCATTATTTTCTCATGATAAGCATTTAAAAGAAAAATTTTTTTGGAAGGACAAGGTGCAGGAATACTACATTGGTATTGTTGAGTGTTTCTTACGATCGCATCAGATGGCACGTGAGGTCAGTTTGCCTCTGTTGCATAATCTGCCTGACTTCTTTCCTCCCTCAGAAGAAAGCATTCTTACACCTGGTTCTTCTTTCTGGCTGTCGTCTTTTCAGTCTTTCCCTTCTCAGCTCAATTTCTCTTTTGGTAAATTGTAAGCAGCTGGTTAGTGGTTTTCTTACTCTGAATCCATGTGACTTCTACCTGAGTGTCACATCCCAGCTCTACCACTTCCTAGCGATGTCACGTTGAGTGCAAGCACATGCCTCAGTTTTTCCTTTTGGGTGTAATAATAGCGCTAGATCATAAGGTTGTTATAAAAATGTAATGAGTTAATATGTGTAAAGCCTTAGAACAGCACTAGGCATTATAATATGTATGGCATATTATATATGTCCAAAAATGATCTTATTCTTGCTCTAATAATAATTATCAGTTCATTTGGCAACATCAAACTCAAGACATAGTGATAGAGGCATTAGCAACATGGATTGAATTGGACCAGTCCTGATCCTGTTTCTTCTGTGATGTTGCAGTAACAGCAGAAGCATTTTTCCCTGTCTAGATCAAGAGCTCAAAATAATTAACTTCATACTGAATAATATAAATTTGACTGTTAAGTCTCCTTTTGTTCTCCACAGAAAGCAGTTCAGGGGATCTAATCCTGAAGAAGCTTTTACTCATCCATTCACAATTTTTTATTAAATGTCTACTATGTACTGGGCACTGTGCTTGCACCTGGAAGATATACATTGGGGGGAAAAGGAACATTCATTCACTCATTAAAAAAAAAAAAATCATGTAAGTTTACCTACTCAAACGTAGTTATTTGGTCATAATATGGATAACATAAATATTCTAAATTACTATTGTAGTTACCAAATAAAATCTGGTTATTATTTTCTTAAAATACTCTTACTGGGGTGTCTGGGTGGCTCAGCTGGTTAAGCGATGGCCTTCAGCTCAGATCACTATCCTGGAGTTCCAGGATCAAGTCTTGTGGTGTGGCGGGCTCCCTGCTCAGCGGGGAGTCTGCTTCTCCCTCTGCTTCTCCCTCCCCCTTTCCTGTTCTCTTTCTTTCTCTCTCAAATAAATAAAATCTTTAAAAAATAAAATACTCTTACTTAAAACCTATTATGAAGTTAAACTATTCCATATTACAAATTGATATTGGTGCTTGGTTGTCAATATTTTATTCTTTTTTCCCCCTTCACATCAACCAGCTCTTTTATTTATTTATTAAAAATTCTTGTGTTTAACATAGGGGCACCTGGGTGGCTCAGTTAGTTAAGCGTCTGCCTTCGGCTCAAGTCATGATCCCGGGGTCCTAGAATTGAGCCCCTCACCCTGCTCTGTAGGGAGTCTGCTTCTCCCTCTCCCCCTGCTCATGCTCTCTCTCTTTCTCAAATAAATAGAATCTTTTAAAAAATTATGGTAACATATATATAATATATAAAATTTTAGCCATTTTTAAGTGTGCTATTCAGTTGCATTAAGTATATTCATTGTTGTGCAAGGCAATGTTTAGTATATATATACCAAAATAAGCTCTAAATAATGTTTTATTTAATTAGTCTCTCTGCTCAAAATGTATCAGATCTCAGTAAGTAGAATGAAATTCTGACCAACATTTTATGCATAAGCAGTAGAGATACTAAAAAGTAGTTAAAACATCAATGTTGTGAAGCAAAACAGAGCTTTGCTGCAAGATACAAAGTTGGTTCAGATCAGGAAGCAAAAAAAGATGGAATAAAATGTTAAATTAAGGGGAGCCTGGGTGGCTCAGTGGGTTAAAGCCTCTGCCTTCGGCTCAGGTCATGATCCCAGGGTCCTGGGATGGAGCCCCGCATCTGGCTCTCTGCTCGGCAGGGAGCCTGCTTCCTGTCTCTCTCTGCCTACTTGTGATCTCCGTCTGTCATATAAATAAATAAAATCTTAAAAAAATGTTAAATTAAAAAAAAGAAGTTCATAAGTCAGGGAGAAAAAAATAAGTGTGAGGTATAAACTGTGTGCGTTCGAAGATTCAGATGTGTTCTTTGAACTTCATGTATAGGAGAAAAACTAATGGAAAAACAATGAGACACTGATAGGATTCTAGACAAGGATGTGGTTGTGGTAATAATAACGGGAAGCTATTGACTGAGTACATTATGTCTTTTCAGATAGGATTTTTTTTCTCTTTTTCTTTTTCTTTTTTCTTTTTCTTTTTTTTTTTGCAGGGGGAAGGGTGATGCTGTCTGGTTTGAAGAAAAATGCTTTACTCCAAGATCAAGCAGGGTCAAAGTTTAAATGTAGAGCCTGCTTGACATTGATCTTTCTTCCCAACAGAGCAGTGTAGCGGGTAGGATCTTGGTCAGTACATATTTAATGAGTTATTTAACCTCTCTATAAGTCAGTTTCCTCTTCTGTAAAATTGAGAAAATGAGTATTATCCTTAACAGTTTGTATTGGTAATTAGATGATATTCACATTGCAATTTGAGAGGTGGTACAGGACACAAAAACTCCTTGGGTTGAATCCTGGCTCCCCCATCAACTTGGTGGAGCCTTAGACAAATTATGTCTATGCTTCTGTATAACAGATTAGACAGATTTATTGTGTGGATTAAATCAGTTTACATATATAAATTGCTTAGAACAGTCCTGATATATAATATCCAGTCAATAAACATTGGCTAATATTATCACGCAGCACATACAGCAAGCATTCAATAGAAATGCTGGCTCTTTTGTTCAGCACCAAGAAGGCAGGGAGCACATCTGCTTTTTTCACCTCTACCTTTTGTCATTTAGTACGTGCTCAAATTTTTCTTGAATGAGTGGGTCATTTCCAATCAATACAATTGATTCAATTCCTCAAAAAATATTCAAGTAAGAGTATCTATACTTGTATAATCCGATTAAATTTATTTTCATTATATTATAGTCTATCATAGATAGATACTTCACGGTACTGTCTACCACTTCAAAAGATTTCTTTATCATCTAAATCTTGTGAAGCTTAAAAACAGGAAGAACCCTTGAATAATTTATGTGTTACAGCTTCTCTTACTCTTTTAAATTGTGTTGAATCTGAGGAGCAAGTAGAATGATGAAATGTGAAACTTTGTAGTTTTGAGTTACTCTTTTATTGCTGAATTGTGATTTAAACATCGATGTCTGGAGATTTTTAACATAAAATCATAAATATATTATTGCTTCTTAGAATTCTAACAGTAAGGGTTAGCTCAATATAGGTTTCATTGTGGTTTGGGCTTCTAGGATCTTAAGCATAGTCAGTGACATTTTCAAGGTAGTGGTGAATTTGCTGACAAAAAGTTTGCCAGACAAATAAATCCATTGCAATGACTCCTCCTTACAGACATCTCAGGCTTCATCAATAGTGGAAATGATCTTGGGAGCAATTGAAAAACTAAAATCGTTATTCCCTGTTGATATAGGACATTCTCCGACTAAACCACAATGCAGTTTATGCATTTTACTTTGCTGTTTTCTCATACTTCTCTGCTTGGCATAGAAATCCTGTAAATCAAACACATTTGTGTTTCTGAAGAATGATTTATTAGGGCCCTGGAGAGAGCATTGCTTTGTTCTGTTTTCTCTAAATAGCATGATTTACACTCTGTTTAGTTTTATTATGAAAAGAAGGTAGCTAGCATGAACCTTACCCATAAATTCAACTGGGTAAGAAAAGTCACATTAAATTGTTTTTCTTATATGGTATTAGTTCTGACTGAGCCCTCATCCTGCCTGGCTTAGTGGGTTGAAGGCAGGAAATTCAATCTCACACATCACGGGTGTTCTCTCCTCTTTTCTGGGGTTTGCACAAGAGTCCAGGGAGCGGCTTCTATAAGGCTGAGAACACACGGATAAGGGCATTTAGCCTTCCGTCCAGTTTCCCTAGTGCAGGTCATTGTCCAGACCTCAGTGTGTTGGCTGAATATGGGAGGCATGTGCTGAGTGAGGTGGAGATACAGAGTGAGACGGAAGAGGGCAGGGTGGGGGAAGGAATACAGAGGGAACGAACACACATTATGATCTGACTAAATGATAGACTTTAAGAAACACTGTAACAAATAGTTAAAAATTTGAATAGGCAGTTTACCAAATATGTACCATTATCTTTCTTTATAAAGAAACATTTTTCTAATTTAGAGAATCTATCAAAATATATCCTTCAGAGGATGCATTATGCATCCATAACATTATGAATCTATTTTTTTTTTTTTTTTTTTTTTTTTTTTTTTTCCCTAGAGCAGGGAGAGCAGAGGGAAAGGATGAGAGAGAATCCCAAGCAGGGTCCACACCCAGAATCTGGAGCTCAGTCTCAGGACCCTGAGATCATGACCTGGGGCAAAATCAAGAGTCAGACGGTTAACTGAGCCACCCAGGTGCCCTGCTATGAGTCATTCTTCAGCAACAAGGTTTTCAAGGTGCTATTTTAATGATCGAAAACATAGTGTATCTGGTTCGTAAATCAAGAGCAGGAGTTGACTTTAAAAATACTCCGAATGTATTTTGAGCTACAAATATATTGACATATAAGAACAAACTACGCAGGTTCTATGAATAGAAGTGCATTTAAAAGCATAAAATGATAGACTGTAAGTATTAGCAGTGCACTATAATGCAAGAAAAAGCTGTGTTGGTCTTGAACATTGACCTTGAAACTTGTTTGGAAGTTTTAGTCTGCGCTGCAAAAGGGCATTAGGTAAATCTGTACTTCAAAATCCATCTTGGCTTCCTATTAGCAATTTTAAATGAGTGAGTTTAATCTTTAGGACACTGCTTGCCAGTCTGGGGGTGTACAGCTTCCTTGTCCTTCACAAAATCAACTGAAGTTTGATTTTTGAATTTTTTTTTTTTTAATTTGAAGTAAGCCATGTAAAAAGGTTGAATTTTTGGTAATAAAAGAAAGCTGAACTCCTTTGACTTTTTTTTTTAAAAGATTTTATTTATTTATTTGACAGACAGAGATCACAAGTAGGCAGAGAGGCAGGCAGAGAGAGAGAGGAAAGGAGGCAGGCTCCCCGCTAAGCAGAGAGTCCAATGCGGGGGCTCGATCCCAGGATACTGGGATCATGACCTGAGCCGAAGGCAGAGGTTTAACCCACTGAGCCACCCAGGCGCCCCTAAACTCCTTTGACTTTTTGAATGATGATTTTTTCCCCTGATTTAAGTATGAAGTTATGATGACTTAAAATTTTTTAAAACTTGGGACGCTTGGGTGGCTCAGTCGGTTGAGCCACTGCCTTTGGCTCGGATCATGATCCCGGAGTCCTGGGATCGAGTCCCGCATTGGGCTCCTTGCTTGGCAGGGAGCCTGCTTCTTTCTCTGCCTCTGCCTGCTTGAGCACTTGTACTCGCGCTCTCTCTCTGACCTAAAAAAAACAAAAAACAAAAAAAAACTTAAAAAAATGTTTTTTTAACTTATTTTTACTTAATGATAGCATAACACCATTCAAAAGTCACTCATATTACTACTGCTCTGCACAGTGATTTTTATTATTGCACATAATCCCTACATGTTTACATTCATATTTTATACCTAATAATGACATTCATATAGCTTTTAAAATTTATATTCCAGAAACTGTTATTTACCTGCTACTGACAGTGAGGATGCCCTATATCTTTGTGTTCCTGTTTTTTCTTTTCCTTACTCATGTATTTTTGCTTTTTTTCTCCACCTACTGAGACCCCCCTAACTTCCTCACCTCTTCCTCATAGGTAACCGTGTTAACAACCGGGTATGTATCTTTCAGTACCTTGCTTTGTCCACATTTCTATACCTCATAGAAATCCCTCTAAGACAACCATTAAACATCACACTCATTTTGAAATGCTGCATAATGTTCTATGTTATGCCTGAAACATAAACTATTCGATTATTCTTCGCTGATGATATCATTCACCCTGTCTCTCTTTTTTCTTCAGCAGTGTGTGGTAGTAGTCTTGTGTATATACCCTTTCACATTTTTGTTGTAGCTATCAGGAACAGGATGGCTGGGTCAAATATACCTGCTTCCAATTTTAACAGATATTAGCAGATAGAAAATTAAAATTTTGGTTTACCCAAGGGCTCTAAAATGCACATTGCCATCAGCAGTATAGGATTCCTCTCTTGTTCTCTCAACTCCTTTCTGAAACTAGAGTGTTAGCTCTAGTGAGCTCTAGTGAATTTGACCTATATGTTGGGTTCTTTGGTACTTTCCTTTGCAGTTCTCTGCTCTAGTTGAAGCATTTGTATTTTTATGTTTATGAGCTATTTGGATTTATTTGCTCTTCTCTGAATTGCCTGATAATATTTCATCCAGTTTTCCTTTGGATTGTTTCTTCACAATTTCTAAGAACTTTGTATTCTATATTTTCCCAAATCTGCTTTGTATATTTTGCCAAGCAAATTGTATCTATGTACATATATTCTTTAGGTATATAGAAATAGATATTTTTAATTTTATAATAATTTAAATATATAAAATATTTAAATTTTAAAATAGATTTTCTTGAATTGACTAAAAGGTCTTCTTTATCTCTAGACTACACTTCTAGTCTCTTAGATTTTCTTCTAAGATTTTTGTTTTACTCTACAGCTTGAAAAATTTTAAAATATCTGAAGTTTGTTTTATATAGGGGTTGAACTTTTATTTTCTTCAGATGGATAGCTAGTTGTGACAGCATCATTTATTGACATTAAAATATTAATTTGGGGGAATTGATTATTATTTATTTATTTGTTTGTTTGTTTGTTTGACAGAGAGAGATCACAAGTAGGCAGAGAGGCAGGCAGAGAGAGAGGAGGAAGCAGGCTCCCTGCCGAGCAAAGAGCCCGATGAGGGGCTCGATCCCAGGACCCCGGGATCATGCCCCGAGCCGAAGGCAGAGGCTTTAACCCACTGAGCCACCCAGGCGCCCGGAATTGATCATTTATGATATTGTCTTCCCATTCAAGATATAGTATTTGTTCAGAACTTGATTTATGTCCTTTATTAGGACTTTATAATAGCTCTTCCTTATTAGCTTTATTCCTTGAGGGATTTATAGTTTTTGTTATAAATGTTTACCCTCATATCAACTTCCAGGTGGTTACTGTGAATATAGACTAAAGCTATTAATTTTTGGCATACTTATCTTGTATCTAGCCACTTTCTCAAGTTCCTGAATAATTCCAACAGACTTTTTTTGAGCTTTTGAGGTATTCACTTATTTTTTTTTTAAGACTTTAAGTAATCTCTACACCCAAATGGGGCTCGAACTTACAACCCTGAGATCCAAGAGTCACAGGCTCCACCAACTCAGCAAGCCAGGCCCCTCGAGATACTCACTTATAATAACAGCAAAAATAAGTTCATCTTCCAGTGTACAAAATGAACATTTAATTCCACCGATTTAATGTTTCTGTTAGCAGTATTAGGGGACACTAATAACCCCTATTGTATAGCATTGTTTTGAGGACTAAATAAAAACATGTAAAGTGCTTAGAGCAGTGACTGGCATATAATAGGGGACCCAAGGAATGATTATTACTTCCAACATTAGAGCTTGAGTTCTTTTCTTGAGTTCTTCTTCAATCTAAAAAGGTCTCTTTCATGGAAACATTATACCAAAAAACAGGAATTAAAGAATCATTTGCTAGTTATTCTTGTTCTTTCATCATTCCCCATTTTAATTGGTTTTGGGGAACCTGGGTGACAGCTTTCTTAAACTTTTATTTGTGCTTCTCTCACCTTGACAGAATAGCAGGAAAGGAAAGCAGAGAAATAGCCTATGTATGGAATGGTTCCATAGATTATTATGTAATAACAGGCTAATAATTAAAATATAATTATTACAGTTTTACAGATTATTTTCCTTAGGAAAAGAGGAGTTATAGTCAAACTAGGTTTAAGGCTAGATGTTGAAAAAAATATATATAGAGAGAGTGGTGTTTCAGAGTTTATTTTGTGCAGGTCAAGGAGACCTGCCAATCTTTTGCTACCTAGCATCATCTTTCTTTTTCAAAGTGAGATAAAGCAGTTTAGCCAATTGTGACCAATTTTACTGCTTCTCTCAGTGAGTTTTATGAGGAACTGAGCTTAAAAAAAAAAAAAAAAGGCTCTTCCTTACGATGTAATAGCCTATGGGGGAGGAACTCTTGGGGAGATGCAGCTCTTCTGCTAGTGGTGGAAGAGGTGGCATTGCAGATTTCCTTCACTTTCCAGGGCTGACATAGTTTGGCATTTTACATCCACCCTGTTTGGATGACTTCCTGAGACTTGTCCTCTTTACCCTCCTTGAACAAGCCTTGGCAGAGGGCTTTGGACAACAAAATCATTAATGCTACATCTGACATTAGCCACACTCTGAGAAGGTGAGAATGCCTTGACAGTAGGAATATCCTATACTAGTTCAGAGTGGAAAGAGGGGGTAGTGGGTGTCACTTCCTTCGCTGGTGTCATCCTCTATGACAGCACTGGTGGAATGAAATTGGTGTTATGACAGTGGCTAACAACATTCTCTTTGTTCCTGAAAAAGAAAGAGCTAGCTGTTAGGTGTTTGCTAAATAGTTAATTACCAGCTGGTCCAGCTTCTGCAAGGAGCTCAAAACATATTTCAGGAATTGATACTGTGTTTTAGTCTAACCATATAGGCTCTATTAAGCCTGCCAGTTAAAATCTTTGCTTTACTGAAGTCAGAAAATTCAAAGGAATGAATGAGTGAAATGACAACTTTTTCCAAAATAGTTCCACTAGAGAATGACTAAATCAACTTCTGGGAACCTTAGGTTTATATCTTAAACATGTAAACCATACAGATGGTTACTGTCTCTTTCTACCATTACTTCAAGTAATTAATGCACAAAACTTATCTGGAGACGGTCCAAATTCAGTTTCGATTAGTGATTACACAGACGGAAACCTCACCCCTAATGTAAGATGTGCTAACAAATTAAAAAAAAAAAAAACCTATTGGACTAAATCCCTAATTTGCTTTAATGTTCAATGTACTTCCTTCTGTTCAACCAAATAAATTTTTGTTATTTAATTCATGCCTGTCCATCACTCCCATTTCTAAAACAAGAAACAACCCCAAAAGTAGTAAATGTTAAATTCAGTGCAGAAGTTGAGTAAAATCTAAATCATGACACTGTTTGCTTTTGGAAGCGCTCCTTTTCTTCTAATATATATCATGTATGTCTGATTAAAGGTGGGGTGAGGTGGAGGGAACATCCTCAAGACTGAAAATGAAAGTAAGGAAATGAAGTTCGTTATTTGTATCACTTCTAAATCTAAGTCAGTAGAAGGGGGAAATTTGTCACCACTGAAAAATATAAAATATGTAGACAAGATGTATGCTAACACATAAGTGGATGGTAATTCAGTGGGATAGTAACAGTAATCCATGGGTACTATGTTGGTTTTGAAATTGTGGAACTAGCCCAGAATAGACCTTTTATGGACTTCTGTTAGGTCTCATCTGATTCTAGGTTTCCCTCCAAAGAATATCTACAGAGTAGCTCAAACCTGGGGCTTTTCCTAGGTGGGCTCTCTCAAGGGAGATCCCTAGGCTTGCTGATTCAATTCAGCATGTTTGGGGGTGATCCTAGAGTAGACCCATGCTGGTCTTTGTTACTGTAAAATGAGCAAAACATGCAGTAGGCTGATAATGGCTCCCAGATAATGTCCAAGTCCTAAGCCCTAACCTGGGATGTTATCTTTATTTGAAAAAGGGTCTTTGTGGATGTAATTAAGCACTTAGAGATAACATTTTCCTGGATTACCCAGGGGGGCCCTAAATGCCATCACAAACGTCCTCCAAAGAGAGGAGATACACACAGAGAAGATATGAAAATGGAAGCAGAGTTTGGAATGGTTGTAGCCCAGCACCAAGGAATGCCAGTGGCAAGGAACGGATTCTCTTCTAGAGCTGCTAGGGAGCAAGGCCTTGCTGACACTTTGATTTTGGCCTTTTGGCCTCCAGAAGTGTGAGAAAATGTTTGTTCATTTAAGCCACCAAACTTGAGGTAATTTGTTACAGTAGCCCTACAAACTAATATATACTGTTCAACCAGAATATGAGTATCTTTCTAGAGAGCCATAGCAATAGATCAACAACAGGTAAAAGCCCAGTTAGTAATCTCCCTAACACATTTCGGTGGCTAAAACACCAAAGTGCCTTGTAAGAACATTGAGAGGAACAAAAATGTTTATATTATTGAAAGGTATGGGGAGAAATACTTAAATTGGATGTATTTGAAAGACGCCTCTTGCTTTTGGTTTGAATTTGAAAAAAAGCATGTCAACATTGGCTCTGAAACATTTTAGTCACTACACTGACATCCACAGACCTGGTACTAATTAGAGGATGGTATTTCCAAAACCATCCTACTCTCTATTAGTAGTCAATTCCCCACGAAGAAGTAGAGAACATTATCTTGCTCCTTGTGATCAAAGATGCTGTATTCTCAGGCTATGGAAGGCTATTTGCTGCCTTCCCTTTGTAATACCAATCTTTTGCACTCCAACCCTTCTCAACCCCAGCCCACGTAGGCCAGGCTTTCCTATTTTACTTTCTCCATGCTTAATCCTTATGAAAATAAGGATTTTCCTGGTTTCATTTGGCTCCTGTATGTCAATGACTCCAAGACTCAACTGTTAAAATCTGCCTCTTCTCAGAATATACTCAGTAAAATTATTCACTTTACATGAAGTTTATCTCACCAAAAAAGTTCTTTTGCTCATGCACTAAAAACAATTCCTCACAGGTGTCTCCATTTTACTGTTACTGGGGCTCAATCCCTTTGGTCCTGTTAATATAATCAAATATTCACTCTTTCCTTCAGTCCTCACATCTAAGTCTTGACCAATTCTCCAGTTATACCTTTAAGAAATTTCTCCAGCGGTGCACCTGGATGGCTCCATAGGTTAAGCATCTGCCTTCAGCGCAGGTCATGATCCCAGGGTCCTGGGATAGAGTCCTGCCTCAGGCTCCCTGCTCTGTGGGGAAGCCTGCTTCTCCCTCTGCCTGTCCCTCTCGCTCTCTCTCCCTAATAAAGAAAATCTTTTTTCTTTTCCATAAAAATGAAATTTCTTGGGTTTCCCTTCGCACCATGCCTCCAACCCTAGTCATTTCATGCTTACAGACCCAAGCAGCCCACAAGATGGCTGGGTTAACTCTGGTTCTACCATTACTCCTCCCAGGGCTATCTTTCACACAATTATTAAATCTGTTGTTGCTTCAGTCATACAACTCCCATTTACAACAGCAGAGTAGCTCCCTGATAATTACGCACTGTATTCTCTACCCCATTGATTGTACTCCATTTCCAGTATGGAAAGATACTAATTTTTTCCTGCCAGCCATATAGTTCTTCATCACTGGTTAATTTGCTCAGAGAAACTAATTAAAACTGACCTGAGCAAAACAAATATAAATCAAATAGTCCATACATTTAAAAACAAAGTACAATTTGTACTGTTAGTCATTATTATTAGAACAGAAAGTAAGTACAAACTATCTGTTGTTAGACATGAATTACTAGATCTTTACTTTTTGGATACTTTTTGACTGGTCTTCCCCATCACTGATTCATTAAATACCTTGTTGGCAGGGTCTGGGCTTATTCTATCACTTACTCTTTGCTACTCCTCTATGCCCTCAGTAGCATAGTATCTAACAGTAGCAGAGTTTCCTGTTCTGAACTTGGTGTTCACAGGGGATACAGACTATCAAAGTATAAGCAGAAATTTGAATGGGTAACAATGGCAGATGTCAAAAATTAAAGACTTTGATCTCTGCCTATTTCAAAACTGCCATAAGCTTTTGACTAAAGTGAAAATGTTATTCACATAAAAATTCTGTAAGGTATGTGTTTAGTTTTCAGAAAAACAAAAAACCCTGGACTTTGGCCCAAATGCTGAATCTGGGTAATTATTTATGTCATTGTATCAAGAAAATCAGATTAAACTAGGTTCATAGTAAGAGAGAAACTCTTTCCGTACCCTTTCAGACAAATCAGAAATTACTGGCCTCCTTTAGATAATCTTTAAACAGGTTAAAAATGTTTTCCTAAAATCATTAAATGGTCCCAAATGGAAAGCTGTGAGACAGTTTAATAGACTATTACCAATTGAGCTTTTCTCGTTTGCTGAGTCTTTTATTCCCCCAATAGAATGTGTGTTCCATGCAGGCAGAACATCCCTGCTAGATCTGTAGCACAGGAACAATGCCAGGAACATGGTAGACGTGCAGGACAATACATTTTTTGATTCTTGGATACAAAAGTCAGGCAGGTGTCTCTAATTTTGGATAAAATCTTTAATTCTTAAGCTCAGTAATCTATAGGCTACAAACAAGGATGTTTTAAGGAAGCAAGTTCAAAGTATGTGTGACATTGTGGAATACTTTTTATCTGCATTTAGAAAACAGAACTTTTAAGCAGTATTTTACTCTAACTTTCAAAGGTAAATTGTCAAGCCTACAAACTTAGCTGCTCCACTAATAGGCTTATTAGCCAATTTTGACAAGTATTATCAATACCCCAACAAAGACTTATGCATTTTTCTATCAAGTTATGGGGAACCAGGTTTCGTTCTACTCAGAATCATTACACTTCTCTCATGTATTCATAAAACACCAGATAAACTGTGCACTGTTAACAAATTATAGAACAGATTAAAACAAAAATTTGAGGGTGCCTGGGGGGCTCAGTCAGTTAAGTGTCTACCTTTGGCTCAGATCATGATCCCAGAGTCCCTGGATCAAGTTCTGCACGGGGCTCTCTGTTCAGCAGGGAGTCTGCTTCTCTCTCCCTCTCAATTAATAAAAAAATCTTTAAAAATTAATAAAAAATCTTAAATCTTAATTTTTATTTTAAAAATTAAATCTTAAAATCTTAAAACCTTCAATCTTAAAATCTTAAAAAAGAAAAAAATTTGAGTCTTACTGAGGTGGCTTAGTCAGTTGAGCTTCTGCCTTTGGCTCAGGTCATGATCCTGGAGTTCTGCGATCAAGCCCCATGCCCTTGGGTTCCCTGTTCAGTGGGGAGTCTGCTTCTCCCTCTGCCTCTTACCTAACCACTAGTGTTTTCGCTCTCAAATAAGTAAAATCTTAAAAAAAAAAATCTTTGAGTCCTATAAAATCACAAATTGTTAAGATTCACCAATAGTTTAGATGAAGCCTGAAAACACTCAGATTTTTTTAAAATAAAGTCATTCTATATTTCCAAGATTTAAAGGGGAGGAGATAGAGTAGATGGAGATTAAATTCAAAGAAGACACAGGCTGAAATAAACCAAAAGAAAAAACACTGTGGTGGTAAGTTTTGATTCTAAGTTTGTTGCCCCACATCTAAAGAGGAGATGATTAAAAAAGCAAAGCAAAATTTACTTCCATTAATTGGAGGTTTTAAAACTTTATATCCTAGGGGCACCTGGGTGGCTCAGTGGGTTAAGCTTCTGCCTTCGGCTCAGGTCATGATCTCAGGGTCCTGGGATCGAGCCCCGCATCGGGCTCTCTGCTCAGCGGTGAGCCTGCTTCCCTCCCTCTCTGCCTGCCTCTCTGCCTACTTGTGATCTCACTCTGTCAAAAAAAAAAAACACCAAAACCAAAAACAAACTAATTAACTCTAAAAAAAAAAAACTCTATATCCTAATATCTGCATGTGATAAAGTTTATATATGTAAGAAAAACGCAGCTGCATTAACATAAAAGTCAAAGCAGGGGTTTTTACTTTTTTTTTTTTAAAGAAAAAATTAGGTGAAATGTCACTAATTTCCTCCTAAAATTCAAGTTTCTCCAAGTATCTGTGGGGACATGAAAAAGAACTCATATGACTTTTTTGACTGAATTATAGTATTTTTCCAATGTAAGCACCAGAAAAGTCGATCTACATGATCTGCATTCCTAAGCTGTAGCTACTATTTTGTATGAGACAATGATGCTTTTTGCCAAACCACAATCCTATTTCTAGTAGCAAAATAGAAAATAAAAAAAATGATGAAGAGAGTGTCACTTGCATTTACTTCACTCTCTAACTCTTCATGAAGTCAGTATTACTATCATTACCATTTTACAGATAAAGGAACAGAGGCACCTAAGTAGTGTTACATGCTAGGAAATAGCAGAGCTGAGATTAGAAACCCAAGAATTCTGGTTCCAGGGAAGCCCAGTTTTATTCACTAAACTGTCCATTTTGTTCTACTAAAACTAATCTATAACTAATGAGTTGCTTACCACCAGGTCAGTCAGTGGTTTTCAGTCAGGTGATTTTTGCCCTTCCAACTGGAAGAACTAACTGGAGAACACTTGGCAATGTCTGGAGACAATTTCAGTGGTTGCAACTTGGGGGCAGGGGTGGTACTACTGGCATCTAAAGGGTAGATACCAGATATGCTGCTAAAAATCCTATAATGCACATGACCACTCCCCAACTCATTATCCAGCATAAAACACCATACTGCTGAGGCTGAGAAACCCTATAATAGAATATAAATTCTAGGGCGGGGTCCTAAATTGATCTCAGTTATTGCTCTACACTCAGACCTAGAACACTTATATTTATCTGAATATTTGTTTTCGAGAACCTAGAACTCAGGGATGACTGGGTGGCTCAGTTGGTTAAGCGTCCAACTCTTGATTTCAGGTCAGATCATGATCTCAGGGTTGTGGGAACAAGCCTTGCGTCAGGCTCCCTGCTCGAAGCAGGGTCTGCTTGAGGATTCTCTCTCCCTCTCCCTCACCCTAAAATAAAAAAAATCTTAAAAAAAAAAAAAAGAAGAGCCTAGACTTTAGCCTGGTGCACAGCTGGTAGACAACAAACATTTATTAAAAATAACTGAATTAATGGTGGTACCTACAAAGGTCAAATGGGTGTAACCAGATATAGTAAACTGAAGTGATTTTGTGCTCTATAATGCCACATTTGGGGGGTTTTTCTCTTAATGGCTATAAATAAAACCAGTTCTGCCAAGACAAGTCTCTTAATTAAGCGGGCCTTCTGAGAGAATATTTTTTTTCTTTAGATACATAAAACCTTTAAATACATGGACCTCCTTGAGTTAAATTTGTAAGGAATAATACCTTTTTCTTCCTAAAATGAAAGCCTTTAAATGTTCCATTCAAATAGGATGTAACTTTAAGAGATTAACAGACACCCCTAAATCAGATGATATCACTAGTTGATTGTGGATATGCTTTAGTGACTGGCAAATACTTTGAGAAAGATTAAGATTTGTTTAAAATTTCAAAAAGAATTGAATTATAGCACACCTAAGGAAAAGACAGATCATCTATAAAGAAATTAGTTCTTGAGTCCACTTCAAAGATCTTTATAACCATAACATTCTAAGTATAACTTCATCTTATATATTTTTAAAAATCCATTAAGCATAACATCTATCAAAGTATTTTCAATTCTTTCTCCTACACCTCAAAGAGCTACTGAACATTACCCAAAAAGCATATATTCGTCAGTAATGCTGCTTGATTTACAAAATTCTTCCCCCCACTCCAAAATTCAAAAGATGGGTATGTGGATATTCAAATAATACTGGGGGAAAAATCTGATATCTTTCATTATTTCTGTAATCAATGAATCAACCTGGCTTGCCCAAATGTTAAATTATGAAACCACACTATGTAAAATGCACCTATTACATTTAAAAAGAAGTTAAACCCAAATTTATTTGCTAGCACTGTTAAACATTACACAAAACATTCAAGTGGCAAGTAATTATAATGCAAGCCCTTGCATGGCAATCCAAATTTATTGAACTACTGATGCTAAGTTATACAAAATTGCACCACTTTAATTAAGGCTTTTAGTTTACATTTGGCCACCTCAAAGTAGTTGTAACATTAGGTTGGTCAATTTAAATACTGTGGCTCCCTGTTGGATAGACACACAATCTTTACACCCAAACGGTTAATGCATACAAAGCAACAAGGCATTGTTAAATAAAACAGCAATAGTTACTGCAACTTAGGCCTTGTGACCAATTACACATGATTAAAATTACTTCCCACATTCACATCCACAGTACTCGTCCACCATTTAACATCTCAACCAAAACGTTACACATGTGAAACAACCACTAACAGGCAAAAATACTAAACCTGTATATTTGGTATTGCAAATACACTTATGCATGAGCAAGCAAGGGATTCACAGTGAGAATCTACAGCTGCAGAAGCCTGAAAATGATTTACAAAAATTGTTAAATCATTAAAAAATTGTTTGAAAATATACACTTCTTGTTGTAGACCCCCACTGTACACACAACTATAAACATTGTTCCCTATGTAAACAAAAAAGGAAACATATAATAAAAGATTTGAAAAGTCTGGACATTTCCTTCCCAACAGATATTAAAGGCAATGTCTTTAATCTAAGACATTATACTGAAAGGACTATCATATTTTAAAGACAAGATCACTGTCTCCACAGGTTTTTTTTAAAAATTAAAAAAAACTATATAGCTGTGTTAATCAAAGCGCTTATTTGTACAATACAATGATAATGACCTTGAATTTCTTAAAAAAAATTACAATAAGCTACAAGTATCAAAGAAGCGAAGTTATCTGGAGTAGTCTATATAGGAGCTCTTTGGACTTTCTTTTATTATGCTAAAATAGTGGTGCTTTTAGGATTTACATTATTGTACTCTCCAATACAAAGTATGGGGCATGTTAAAGTATACAGTACACCATTTTCATACATGTACAACATTGGTGGATGAAAAATGTCTCTTAGCAGTAATACTGGATTGTAGCCTCTGGTTTTACCAGCTGCATACTCTAGGACTATTATATAAGTAAAAATCTCTCTTGTGATACTGGAAAGTGATCAGAATGTGCAAACTGATGTAGTAGCTTTCATCCGCCTCTTAAAGGGTACCACCACAGAAAGTCCATTTAAGATGTTGGTAGGTTTAACAAAGTTGGAATGCTGGCACTGTTGAATTGGGCAACAGTTCTTCAGACCTGTTGAAAGGAGAAAATTAAATTGAAAACATGGGTTGAAAATAGCACACTACAGATCCATAGGTACACATTAAAGCAACAGTGTTTTATGTGTTAGAAATGAATATAATACAGGCTCTTGTCATTACATTCATGACAATGTATGACAATGCACCACACAACTCATAGCAAAGTAAAGCATAGGTAGACATTTTCATCTTTTCAGAATGACTTCATCTACTTTGCTGCCCTCTTGAAAGTCAGTCAAATTAAATTTTAGATCCAGAAAGGGAAGGCACCTTAGTGCAAATTTCTGTGTATTATCTTCCAAAGATTCAAAGCAGAAAAGACAAAAACCAAAAAAACACCACATTAATATTTTAGGTCAGATCAACTTTATTAGAATTAGGATTAAAAAAGATAGCAATATTAACAAAATGAGTGTTTCCAATCCTAGAATTACATTTTAAGTATAGAATGTACATCTAATCAGGGTTTCTAGTATCTGAAAACCAAGACCTTTCTTCCTTACTCTTCCAGAAAGAGTGGCTACAAAGCTGGTTCAGAGAAGTAGACAAAAAATAATTTATTTCATGATAGCTCTTTATAGTTGACAGTTATAAACGTTCTAATTTCATATTTAAACAAATTCTATCAACTTGATGGATGTTAGAAAAAGCTGATATTATACGAAAATCCTATGTAATTAAACTTCAAAAAATTGTGAGCAATATAAAAAAAGGTAAAATTAGAACTCACTGTCTGCCAAGTATTTATTTACTTTGGATGATTTTCTGCATACATTCCTGGGCTAAAGAAAGTTTTCTTTTTATTGTTTTTCTGGGATTTAGCCTTGTTGCAAGTTCCAGAAATAATGTTAATATTGATATGGCTGCTGAGGCAATTTTCATAAATGCCTTGAGCTTTAAGTCCTCAGTCTGAATGAGTTTGGTGAATTTTCTAAATCCCAGCAAACCAACTGTGGCAAATTAAATAGGACAGATTGGAGTATATGAGTTTACACACGTGTGCTGCTAGGAATGGGCATGTGGTAAGGATTGAGAGGATTATCAGGAATGAGAGCATGTATCTCTAAACAGAAAGCCTTAAATGGAGAGTAGGGACAAACTCTCGAAGATTCAAGTGTGCTACCGTAGAGGGCCATTTAACACAGGAAGAAGGAGAGCCACAAACACTACAAGCTCCCAGAATAAGGGTAGAGTAAAATATAGTTTTAATGCTAAAGGAGCAATAAGCCATTCTTGTTGGCAAAGAGCAGCAGCTAACAGCTGAAGGTTTACCAAGTACCAGGCACTGATCTGATTTACAAGTATTAAATCATTTAATATGACTGTTTTCAAAAACCATATAAAAATGTTGTATGTTCAGTTTTTCTTTGCTGTTTCATCTCTGAGTTGTTTCTGTGGTTTTCTAGGCCTGACAACTCTTCAGGTATCAGCTTAGATGTCTTTTACTTTGACATATTTTCCCTGAATCCGCAGTTTCCATCTAATTTGGGGTTCCAGTTATTCATGCTCCTGTAGTACCCATAAGAGCATAATGACTAAGCATGGGCTTGGGAGCCAGTTCATCACTCAAATTCTGAGCCATGCACTCAGATCATAGGATTTAAATTTTGGCTCCTATATTTACTAACTGCAGGGCTTGAACAAGTAGTAATCTTTTTGTGCTCTAGTTCTCTCATATGTAATATGGGAATAATAATAGTTCTTGCATCATAGGATTGTTGTATGAATTCAATGAATATGTGGACAATAGTTAAGAGTGCTAGCTAGCATATGATAACTGTGTCAGGGGTTCTTATTACCAGTACTGTGCTGGACTTAGTCTATCCCTCATTTATCGTATTTTTCAGTTGTTTGTCTAACTCTTCCACTAGACCTGAATAGCTTAAGGCAAGGCAAGAAGGTTGGTTTTGTTCATCACTGTACTGTCAGCACAAACCAGTGTCCCAATGGGGCTTAAGTATATATTGGATGAACTTACCTAGAATATTCACTTATGTGAAATACCCTACTTTTGATGCTGATATATATAGGAAATAATTACTTTAATTACTAGGATAGCATTCTAACTCATGGATACCTTAAAGAGAAGTAATCTCAGTTTTTTTGTTTGTTTTTTTTAAGAACAATAAAACATTTTATACTTGTTTTCTTGAAAGAGTGTCCTTAATGAAGCTGAGGTTAAAAGTTAGAGGAAAAGAATATAAAAATAGAGGAAAAGATAAATTAACATACCTGGCTCAGAGCTACAATGCATCTAATATATTAAAGCAGCTGACATGTTGACTTTTTGCGGGCCTTCCCAGGCACTGGAGTTTTTCTGTTAATTTGCCGCACTAGGTCATAAAAGATCTGCAAACAGAGTTGGGTTTTTTTTTTTTTTTTGGTTGTATTTTTAATTAGGAAAAAACCCCCAAAAAACAAAAAAATGGAAAAAATAAAATGAAAACCTGAATGCCATGTATATATATGAACTCCAACAAATATTCTGTTCAGCTAAGGAGTAAGTAAAACCGGGTAGTCATATAACTGCCAAATACTTTTATTTTTTGGGAGGGCTAAAATTTCTCTCCTTAAAATAAGAACTGAATTAAGGAGCAGCAGAGATCTTACTGTCGTTCATTAGAACATTTAACATCATTCAAAGAAAACAATCCTTTACTCTTCAAATCTTCCCTATGTTATCTTTACCCTACCACAGGAACTAAGCCCCTTCAAGGCAAGAACCATGCAGGACTTCTTAAATTTGTCTCCATCTTTTATAAAACATCCTTCATCTCTACATATATACACCTGAATACTTAATCCTGTCTTTCCCACCCCTAACCTTTTTCTGTCCAGTCTTCCTTTTTCTTTTTTTAAAGACTTTATTTACTTATTTGAGAGACAGATCATGAGCGGGTAAGAGGGGTAGAGGGAAAAGCAGACTCCCTGTTGAGCAGGGAGCCTGATGCGGGACTTGACGCCAGCACCCTGGGATAATGACCTGAGCCGAAGAGATGCCTAACTGACTGAGCCACCCAGGTGCCCCAGTCTTCTTTTTTCTCTGAGCAAATTCTAGCACTGTTGCTTATTAACATACATATATTAACATAAGATTTTTGTCTGTAAGATCAACAAAGCACCCGAAGCAAACATTAACCTAAGGCTGTGTTAATACACACACATTATTTTTCATTAATTTTAAATGCTGAATTTCAAATCGAGTTTTTAAAAGTGTATTTCACCATACCTCATTAACATTTATTTTTGATTTTGCAGAAGATTCTAAGAATGCACAGTTGTTCCACTGTCTTGCTAGGTTCTGACCTTGTTCCTTTCCTACAACTCTTTCATCTTCCAAGTCACACTTATTACCAACCAGGATCATTGGAACCTAAAAATACAAAAAAATTGTGAGGGTAAAAAAAAAGTAAGTATGCTATATAAATTCAAAACAGAAGAATTAAAAAAAAATTAACATATAATGTATTATTTGTTTCAAGGGTACAGATCTGTGATTCATCAGTCTTACACAATACATAGTGCCATCCACAACACATACCCTCCCTAATATCCATCACCCAGCCACCCCATCTGTCCCACCCCCTCCACTCCAGCAACCCTCAGTTTGTTTCCTGAGATTAAGAATCTCTTATGGCAAAACCAAAGAATTCTAAGAGTCAACCCTAAGAATTACTTTATATGCCAGAGAAAAATATTGAATAAGTAATAAAATTTATAGTTTAATATGAAAGCCTGTTAAGAATCCTTCATGTGAAATTTTTAGAAAACTAGCTATGATCTACTTTTAAGAAAGGAAAAAAAAACCCTTAAAATTATATCCCAATGGATTTATAACTAAATATAGTTAGCAAAACACAAAACCTTTTAAAAAATAAATTACAAGAGGGTATTACTATGAAAAGCCAATACATTTCAAAATTTTAAAAGTCTAAGGGATGTGAATCAACTTCAAGTTTTCTGGTTTACTGACATGCATTTATCAAATAATCATTCTCCATTTCATGACACAAAAAGGAGAAATTTGGAAAGCCCTGAAGTAGAATTTTTAGTTTCTCATATAATATATATTAAAAAGCCAGAAAGTAAAATCATCCTAAATTATTAAATATTTAGACCACCATAATCATTTGATGTCTATTTTACAAGGACACGATAGAGATAAATAATACTTATTCTGGAAAATTCCCATTAATCATTTAGAGGATGGCTTTCTAGAGAATTTTTGGAAAAAGATCCAAATTAGGAATATCAAGAATTTTGGTTTTTAGGAATAGACACAGAATTTTATATTCATACTTATTTAATGTAACTGATAGAAGAAGAAAACTAGTATCAGAGACAGTAGAAAATATTTACTAACTGAGAAATGGTCACTGAGCTATAAATATGTGAGAATACCCCAAAGTTCTCCTGTTTCAGAAGTCTAAGAAATGGCAACATTTCCCACAGATGCCTCTGAACCTCACAATATTTGCTTATAATTAAATTATATACGTAATACAGTGATTTTTAAAAAGTGTGGTTCCTGGTCCCCAGCAGCATCAACACCATCTGGAAACCTGTTAGAAATGTAAAATCTTGAGCAGTATTCTTGACCTACTCAATCAGAAACTCCGGGAGTGAGGCTTGGCTATCTGTTTTAACTAGATTTACAAGTGATTTTGATGCAGGATCAATTTTGAGAACCACTGCTATCTATAGTATGATAAGGAATTAAAGTAATCCTTCTGAAGTTTGATACAGGGTAAACTCCATTATGGTACACGTAAGGGACATGCAAATTAATGTTAGAATTTAATGTACTGGTTGACTTCCTTTTAAAAGTATTATTATGTTATTCTTCTGTCAGTTGCTTGAGATGTGTTCATATGTAGTTTTGATTCTTGTTAGAAAGGCTCTTAGGTCTACCAGAAATATACCCAGACATCTATTAGTAACATCTGCCACCTACATCTTTCCTTCTGCCCCACCAAACACATTATTTAAAAATAGGAAGGGTATAACGTTTATTTTACACAGGCTAAGGAGACAGGAAAGTTATTTCTCACTTTCCACATTATATATATTTGAAAATATGCACAAATTGTAAAGATTTATTTTTGCCTTCTAGGAAAAAATCGTTTGAAATCCCCGTCCCCAAAACACATGAACTTTAAATTCCATTTAAACTGAAATTCTTAAATTGGATATCACTACACTAAGAGTCTGAAATAAAATATATTTATTAGGAACTCAGCTTACATCATCAGTGTCTTTAACTCGAAGAATCTGCTCTCTCAGATCTTGTAGATCATTAAATGTGGACTGTGCTGTGATGGAATAAACTAATGCAAAGCCTTGTCCATTTTTCATGTATAAATCTCTCATTGCAGTAAATTGTTCCTATAGTAGAAAGAAAGCATCATTAAAAAACAATAAAGTTCTGACAGTTAATTTGACAATTTTTAAGTTTATAATTAGAGCTCAGTGAATACAGAAGTGTTATGTAACATTTCTTAAAATTATAGTCTGTGGCAAGATGTGATTTGAAAAACTATTTCATGAAACAAGTTTTTATTTAACAATGATACAACCAAAGCAGATTTATGTGCAATAAATATACTTAACTGGGAAACAAATATCCTTTCCCCAAAAGCTATTTAAAAGATAGCTTTTTAATATATAATATGTAAGGTACCAAAACTGAATTCCCAAGTTACTCACAGCTAGTTCACAATACTCTAGCTCTATAGGGCTTACCAGCACGCTTACCTATACCTTACCATTTCCTCACACTTTTCCTCCTTCACTAGACTGTGAACCTTTACAAGTAAGAATATTGTCCATGGCACGTATCAGGTACTCAAACATGAATGAATACCATATATCCAGAATAAATCTTCCCTTCACCTTCAGATACCAACAAATCTAGTTGGTTTATAAATACTCTGAAGAAAAGATACTGTTCAAGTTACTCCACAAAGCCACTGAGAAATAAATGTTTACTGAAGTATTTTCCACATTAACTAAAATACGTAATATATTTTTTAAAGTACTATGAGACTGAAATTTTAATTCAAACAAATTTCCCCCCCCCCTTTCTTTGAAGATTTTATTTGAGACAGACAGAGCATAAGTAGGGAGAACAGCAGGCAGAGGCAAAGGGAGCAGCAGCAGACTCCCCACTGAGCAGGAAGCCTGAAGACGGGGCTCAATCCCAGGACCCTGGGACCATGACCTGAGCTGAAGGCAGCTGTTTAATCAACTGAGCCACCCAAGCACCTCTCATTCAAACAAATTTCTATTTATTTCTTCAGTAAATGGCCCACTGCAATTACAAAGCACACACACACAGAACTTAAGAGAATAAGAAAAATAGCTGTAAGATTTAATGCAAGTTGTAGGCTTTTAAATAAGTTTAATGAGCATTTGTCTATAGAGTATTAGCATTTACAAGGTCAATACCACAGAAGTTGTGCACATACTTTGATACTTGTTTTACATACCGTTCCTGCAGTATCCAAGATTTCAAGCATACACTGCTGTGCATCTACTTCAACTTGCTGGAGGAAAAATTAAAATATACCGTCATTCTTTAATGTGTAAAAGAGTACCTTATTATATATAAAAACTAGTATGATATTTAAATAGTGAGATTACTGTAACTTTACAACTAGTTTTATGCAATACCTGAATAGAACAGGAGAAAAAATAGCTATATAATCAAGGTCCACTGACCCCCAAATTGTATTAGGTGCAAAAACCATGTGTTCTCAACATAAGGATACCTCTAAGATCCAGGCTCTGTGTGAATCACTCAAAACTTAATTCTGGGGAGGAAATGATTTCAAAATAGCTCAAAATTCTTTAAAACCAGTACTAGTTTCCATAAGATCAAAAGTCATTCTGTGTATCTCAACACTGCCACGCCTTATTTAGATATACCTTCATTTCTCTAGATAACTACAATCCCCTTCACCGTATTGGAACAACGTTTCTGGTAGCAAAGAAGCAAAAGACACCCAGCAAATACGTTATGTATCCTAGTGACCCCTTTGCACCTAACATTTCCTTGGAAAATAAGTTATTTAGAATTAGATTCGGAAAGAAAAAAGTAATACTGCCTCAAGGCTTTCCAGTTTCTCTGGTAGACTGCGGACACAAAGGGAAGAATACAAACAGTATCTACATAGCAGCAGGGGTCAAACAGGCTGTTACATAAAGGTGGGGAGATAACTCTCCCCCTAAATTAAAAATGTCTGCATATTAAGTTTTATTGTCACATGTTGTGTTTGTGGACATAGAAACAACTCTATTATGAGCAGTGATACTTTAAAAAGAGGGGAGCCTGACAGTGTTCAGTTTTTGGTGGTCTTTAGGGTGGAGGGACACAACTATCACTTGAAATGGATAGCCCAATTCTAAAGTTTGTGTGTCAAATTACAATTTTAGGGTCGGGATAAACTTAAAATTCTCTGAGGAGGGCAGGGAGAGAAAGAGAAAGAACACATACGAGCAAGTGCTTTACGATTTTCATTAACTGGTACAGAAACAAGACCAGGAAATAATCAAGTGTTTTTTCCTACTAATTTTTAAATAAACTCTTGTTTCTTCCTCCAACTTTGTAAACAACATTCAGCAATTACAAAGCTAAAACTAAGAACTTATATTTATAGTAAAGTCAAAAGCAAAAGTCTTCTAGAGTAAGTAACATATACCTTTCTATAAGAATCTTCTATCGTAGGATCATATTTTTCAACAAAAATTCCTTGAACAAACTGTACAGTCTGGAAAAAAAAAGTATACCATTTACACTTAAAGAAAACAAGAAATTCAAATCTGTATGCTTTGCACTATTGATTTCACATAGCCAGTTATACCATTGATGAAAATATAACCACTACTACATTTAATGTATGCATTTGGTGAGTAAATTACCTTAGAAAGCTTTTTAAAAACATTAATAATCACTATCCTCCCTATTAGGTAATTCTAACTTTGGAGCTCATATATTTAAAATTTATTTATTTTATTTTTAGAGAGGAAAAAATGGGGGGAGGGGCTTTAGGAGAAGGAGAGAGAGAATCTAAAGCAGGCTTCATGCCCGGTGTGGAGTTATCTGAAGACCCAGAGCTGAAATCAACAGTCCAACGTTTAACCTTCACCTACTGAGCCATCCAGAGGTCCCATATTTAAGCAAAATTTTAAGTGTCTTCTATTTCAGTCTTAACAGCTTAAATTTGAATTTTAATTAGAAACAGGCTATTTGTTTCGCGTACATAAGTACATACCTTCAAGACACCTCATCATTTTGGATATATTTACAAATGACAAAGCAGCTCATGCCCCACTGCACACATTTCTCAGTCTGATTCAAACTTCAAGTTCTGTGCTAGGTGGCTGAGTGAGATGGTCAATCTGTTTTACACTGGGGCTTTATTAAACTGAACTACTCATCAAGTCATTTTCCTTAAGTTTCTTTTCTTCCCCAGCCACTACTGTCAAACTGTCATTTTTCCTCACTATATTATTATTTTTAAAGTATTTTATTTTTAAGTAATGTCTACACCCAACATGAGGATTGAACTCACAACCCCAAGATCAAGAGATACATGCTCTTTCCACTGAGCCAGCTGGTTCCCAATTGCTACACTATTTTCCCCCCCCACTACACTATTCTTGATACAGAAAGCATGGCTGCTAAAATAATGTGAAAACTGGACAGTCATGGGTTGTACTGGAAAAAGGTTTTTTAAAAGCTTTATTTAATATTTTCAGAAAATACATATAAGCCAAGTCACAATAAGAAAGACCAAAATTCATTCCTACCTGGCTCAGAAATACAGATGGACACACATTTATATGCTCCCACTCTCTATGCTTAGCCCAAATTGTATTCTGGCATATCTCATGCTGGTCTGGAACCAACAGACCAGAAACAACATGATCTACACAGGTCCGACTAGAAGTGGACTAAAATTACAAGGAAAATACATTGCCTCTAAAATCACTGAGATTTCACTTTAACAAATAAATGAAGACAAATAGTCAAAACCTAAAACTCAACAGAAAAAGAACATGTGTTGCAATGAATAGCTTAGGTACGGTGATAATGACTTACCAGAGCAGATTTTCCAACGCCTCCTGAGCCAAGAACGACTAGCTTATACTCACGCATGGTGCAAACTTGTCAAAAGCTAGTACCTTATAAGGAAAAAAAAAAGAGAGAGAGAGAATTCTTAGGTAATATATCTTGGTATTCATGTGCTTCTTATATAAATTAGATATTCAACCAAATAGTTTAAAAAAATGATTACTCTACCATACCAATATACGCATTCGATAAACAGACTTACTAAAAGGATGCTACTGGTAGGGTTCTTTACACCACATCAGAGGTAGAAAGAAACCACAGAATTACTGACATGACTTTCAGCCCTAACCTAAATTCAAACAGAATAAAGTATCTGCTCTATTAAAAAAAAAAAGGGAGGGGGCTGAAAAACAGCACGAAGGGGTATATTACTGGTTATAAGATGGCAGTAACAGGCATGTTTAACTCCCTTTCCTGAACTATCTGTAACTTTGAGTCACAAGTAGTTGAGCGCCTACTAAGTGTGGGGATATATACAGTCAATGAACAAAAAATTCCTGTCTTCACTAAGCAATATTCCAGTAAAGATAAACAGGATAAAACAAAGGTATGCAAACAAATCCAGTCAATCACCTCTTTCTGTACATAAAGTTCTGTTGAAATACAGCCATGTCCATTTATTTGTGTAGAATCTGTGGTTGCTATCTTGCTGTAATGGCAGAATTTAGTAGTTATAATATAGGCCATCTGGTCCACAAAGCCTAAAATATTTACTATCTGGCATTTACAGAGAAAATTTGCCAACCCCTGGGATACATGAATGGTAAATGAGTTAGCCGAGAAAATGGACCAAATATCTATTCCTGAAGTGGGGGAGGTACAAAGAGTCTGAAAATGGTTAGAAATCAGAGACAGAACTGAAGAGTATGAGCCCCAGACTGAAAAACGATGGCTTTCAGGAAGATGAAATAGTGGAAATCAAAACAAAACCAAAAAGAAAAAACCCATACCAAGGCTTATTACCATCAAATTTCAGTACACGAAAGATAGAGAAAGAAGATCCTAAAAGTTTCATGGCTAGGGAAATAATAACAAAGCTCTTACCATCCTAGAAAGAAAGAACTGGTCAATGGCCATGGGACAAAAGCAGCCACCAGAACAGGTTCTAAATCTACTTAATCAAGAAATGACAGTTCTGTAGTCATAGTAACAAGTAACAACCATAAACAGAGCCCTCATTAAGATTCTTTTTTAAGATTTTATTTTTTAGTAATCTCTATACACAACACAGGGCTCAAAGTTACAACTCCTGAGATCAAGAGTTGCACACACTGAAGCTTACACCAACCAGGTACCCCACACTTCATTAAGATTTAAAACCCTTCTACCACCCAGAAAGTTCCCAATGTGCCTCTTCCCAGTTAATTAACCTGACACCCCTTTTCTTGACTCTAGTGGCTGCTTTATTTGTCAAAGCCACAACCTTTTCTAGGAAGAACTTCATGTGTTTTTTTTTTTTTATAAGCTCCCAATATAACCTTGACTTTTGTACTTACATCGGCAAATGACAAAAACTGTGATATTGACAAGTGTGACTTAACCAGACTTATGACCAACTTCTGAAATGCCAAAATTAGTAGCTTAAGAGGAACTGCAACTACAGAAAAAATTATGAGACAAAATAACAATCAACAGTCAACTTCTTTAATTGATATTCCGAGGCCTCAAAATAAAATGACTAAGATAGTCTTTCTTTACTTCCCCCTGCTCAAACCTCTGGAAGCCTACTCTCCTTGAATTATTCTGTCTCTAAACTACCCACACAATCCTATTCCTTTTGTTCTTTCCCCTTACCTCTGAAATGAACTACTTTTCTTAAAGGTTTCTCAGCAAAGGAACAATTATATTAGCCTCTTTAAAAGGCAGAATTATAGAAACAGAGTTTAGACATGAGTCTAGATTAAATTGAATTTATAGTGAGGATTTTCTTCAATTTCAGGGAGACTGACAAATTTGTTTCAGAATTTCAACTTAATCACAAATTACTTAATTTCCTCTTTATAAAGAAAAATGGTTAAAAGCAGAATAGGAAAGACCAGACTCAAACAGCCCAGCATATTTTTAAAAATTGGTCTTGAGAGACCAAGAATCTATTTAGGAACTACACTATTTTAGAAGTCTTTCTTAAAGGTAGATTGGTCAAGATTTAAAATTGTAAGCAAAATAAAAATGACTTGATATGAAACAAAATAAAAATAGATGTCAGGAAACTGTAAAATATATTTTGTGGTAGACCCAATAGCTGAGGTAAAGAAAGACATGTTTGTTCTTTATGTTAACTGGGCTCAGACCTGAATGGGAAACTTGAAATAAAAAATACTAGCAATTTAGGGGTGCGTGGGTGGCTCAGTGGGTTAAAGCCTCTGCCTTTGGCTCAGGTCATGGTCCCAGGATCCTGGGATCAAGCCCCACACCGGGCTCTCTGCTCAGCGGGGAGCCTGCTTTCCCGACCCCCCCAACACCCCCCCGCCTACTTGTGATCTCTGTATGTCAAATAAATAATAAATAAAATCTTTAAAAAAAAACCCAAAACAAAAACAAAACTAGCAATTTAGAAATCTACAATGGGTGAGATTTTTAAAAGACCCTTACAAAGTGAAAAAGCTAGAAAGAACAACAAAACGTCTTTATATTCTAAGAAATGGGAGCCTATGAGTGAGGACACATTTTATATAATGCAAAGAGAAGAGCCACAGGAAGGATCAATGTTCCATGTTTACTAAGCAAGAGGAGTACAATGATTCAAAATCTGTCCCATAATGCTGCTCCAAGGAAAACTTGAGCACCCAACAATTCCTGCCCTTTCTCCACTGGAGGTAGACGTGGACTAACTACATAGAGTCACAAGTGAATTTTTTTGGGTGATGGAAGTGTTCTAACACTGGTTGTAGTGACGACACACAACTGTATAAAGTTACTAAAATCCCAAAATGAAAACAATAACACAAATGATTAACATAAAAATTACCATTTAAAAATATACTGTAAAAACTAAACATTTACGGGATTGCATTTCTTAGTGAGATCACTGAGACCTGTTTCCCCAATTGCTTCATTTATCTATAGTAAATATTACCTGTTGCTAGAATTAGAATCAGGTTCATCCACATTATTGCTTCCATCAATAATCTGTTCCTTCTATTTCTTATGATAAAAAAAATATATATATCCAAAGAAAATACCCATTGTATGGCTACATGACATTTTCTTTACCCATTCATCAGGTGATGAACATGTGGATTATTTCTGGCTTGTGGATATTATAAATAATACTTATTGCGGGACCTGGGTGGCTTAGTCAGTTGAGCATCTGACACTTGATTTCAGTTCAGGGCATTTTGTGTCAGGGGAGGTAGCCCTGAGACTGAGCCCTGTTTTGAGTTCTGCGCTCAGTGGGAAGGCTGCTTGGGATTCTCTATCTCCCGCTTCCCCATCTATCCTTCTCCCCACCTCTCTAAAATAAAAAAAGTAGTGCTTGTCTGTTTGTTTTGATTTTAGTAATTAAAACAATAACTTTTATTACAGAGAGCCCTATGGTCATAGGAAATTTAGAACTGAAATTTTAAAATTTTGGTAGAGAAATATGATAAAGTTGTTAATAAACTTTCAAATCCAAAAGTGGTGGGAAAATACATGTAACTTGCCAATAAGAAATTTTGTAACAAGCAATACTGGGGTAAGGAAATTCAACTGAGCAAAGTCACTCAATTTTTATCAGTATTTCCTTACATGTCTAAAAAACTAAAATATTTTTATCTAAATCCTGGTAAGTAACAAGGCTAAGGGTATTTTTTTCCTTAAAACAAAACAAAACAAACAGCAGTATGATAGCTAAGATTTGGACTAAAATCTGCTTTTCAAATAGGTGCCTTCTACTACCATCAGCTTTAAATTGTTTACAGATTCTATGATCGAAATAATGTATTTCAATTTCAGTGACTGACTAGGAATGGCCATTATTTCTGTTTTTAAAAGGACTCTGTGGTTGTATCTAGTTTTCGCAGAAAAGATAACCCTGTTCAGTAATGTAATGTCTGTCATTAGGGAAAAGGTGCTGGCATCTACGTATTTGTGAGCTGTGGGCAGGACCTTCCTGCTCAAGTGCTCTTTAATGCCCACGAATGAGCACTTGAGAGTCTGAATTTCTAAAATTTCAGGCACAAATTTGATGGGGAGAGTTACATCAGAATTTCAAAGGGATTGTGATAACTGTTGTTTGAGACACTGAGAAAACTGTTCTCTTTCACAGAATCCTAAGAGGGACAACTGACAGCACAGCATAGTGGTTCACAGCACCCAAGTTTCAAATCCTAGCTTTGTATAACCCTGGGCAAGTCATGAAACCATTAAAAGCTTCACCTTCTTTATAGGGAAAATGGAAACAATAATATCTACATGATAAAGTTGTGAGGCAGATACACAAGAAAGTAAACTCCAGGAAAAGTAGGGAGTTTTGTTTGTTTTATTTCCTAGAACATGAACCAGTGCCTGGGGCACACAGTTCATGCTCAATAAATTAAGGAATGAAATGCAGTAATTTTAAGAGTCATTGGTGCCTTGCACATAGTAACAATCAAAAGAGAGCTTTTTAAATAATAATAGGACCAGTGGTCTGAGGTACTGCTCCAGCAGCCACAACTGAGAATCGCTGCTCTACTCTTATATATCCACTAGCTCAATAAAACATGTAAGAAAGAAAACAAATAGGAGACTGCAGTCCAGCTTTTGTCTGAGGAAGTATCTTCTAGGTAGGCAGAGACAGAATATACAGGCTAAAACTATTTTCCAACCGTATTTAGTCGTCCTGTCACTATAACCAGTTTGGATCAACTGAACTATATTATAATTCTTTAGCTGTAGACTCTATAAAAGTTTACTACCATATTCTACTAAATCTAAGAGGCACTTAAAAAAAGACATTTTAGGGGTTCCTGGATGGCTCAGCTGGTTGTCTGCCTTTGGCTCAGGTCATGATTGCAGGGTCCTGGGATTGAGCCCTGTATCAGGCTCCCCTGCCCTTTGTGTACATACTCTCTCTTTCTCCGTCAAATAAATAAACAAAACCTTTAAAAGAATACATTTTAACATCTCTGCAACTAGAATGTGTTACAACCTCCCTCCCATGTCAATACAAAAGGAAAAAGCTAAGTACATATCAGTATTCTGAATCATTTAAAGATGTAGTTCAGGGAGAAAGACTGGGAAATAATCCTCTTGCAAGTCTTTAAAAAACAGATTATTTCACAAAAAATTCTGTAATATTGGTGTTATCTCTGATCCTTAATATTAATTACACAAGTCAATTAACTTTACTATACCTCAAGTTTTGCAGACTGTAATTTTGACAGCCTAGGGAGAATCTCAGCACACTTTAGGAACAGTGAGAAAAATCCTGAGATTGTAATATAAAATGAATTTTAATTCCCTTGAATGTGTAAAACAGATATGTGATAATGTGGGGGATCATTTTTCTTCTACTTTTATTTTTTTTTTCTGAGAGTTTTATTACTAATGAACAATTTATAAAATATACAAATGAAACCGAAAGTAAAAGAGGAGTTGTGGAGTTGTCTTGTAATTAGCTCATGTTATTATCATCTATGAATGCTGATAATCATTAGCATTTTAATTTTTATTTTTTTAAATATTTTATTCATTTATTTGACAGAGAGACAAGCAAGAGAAGTTACACAGGGGAGTGAGAGGGAGAAACAGACTTCCCACTGAGCAGGGAGCCTGATGTGGGGGGTCCAACTCCAGGACCCTGGGATCATGACCCGAGCTGAAGGTGGATACTTAATGACTGAGCCACCCAGGTGCCCCAATCATTTTTATACAGTGGTCATTAGTAATGCAAAAAACACCAAGTTTAGCCAGTCATTCAACTCACAATGAGTAGTAATTATAATACTTATGCCGGCAGAGAGAAGTATCTTTCAGATAAATATACTATTGGTGACAGTGCATGTTTAAATAAAACGAACAGGCAAGCTTAAAAGAAGAAACAATTTTTAATCCTATTTTTAAACCTTAATAACTAGTATGCTTGTTCTTGAAAAGGGCTAAGAGATATTTATTGAAAATTACAAAATTAAACATTGTTTTAAGTGCTCTACAGAAGAATTATCAACATAAATACTGACAATATTTACTCTAACAATGTAAATAGGAAATTTTAAACACTTTCCTCTCTATTGTCAAAGCAAAATTTATATTAATTAGCATGCCAAAGAGTCTACCTAGAAAGAAAAGATAAGTAGGGTAAAAAAGAATTTAAGTTCTAAGTACTTTAACTGGTATGCCACAATCAAAGGATTGTATTCTGAAAAGCTTGCTGGTTTACCTTCTTATACTTCAGGAGAAAATAAAGATTAAAACACAAGAAAGGATACAAAGTAAAATTAGAGTACTTGATATTAGAAATTACTAAGAGATCTGGTAACCAGGTGTGGTTTTACTGCCACTTGGAAGAAATAGGAAGTACAGTTAAAAACATTTCACAATCAACTAAAAAAAAAAATCTACATTGAAAGAAATCGTAGCAATTTTCAGGAAATTAAGGGCAACACCATGAGAAAATGTTAAATGAAAATGTCATCAGCAATGGGAATGTCCTGGTTAAACACTGCCAAAAATTATGGTGCTATTGGTCAATTGTGAAACATTCTAGTTTGACTTTGTAATACAGGTCATGGGCTTTGGTTGGTTTACATATGTTCTTTTTTTGTGGTATTCCTTGTAAATAATGGCATTTATTTGTAAAATTTAGGTGCACTCTGAAAGTTAAAAGCAAAGTTAAGAATTGTTAATTAAAAATAATATGCCTAAAATAATCTGCATTTGAACGAAACTTTAATCTATTAAGTTACCTATTAAGTCATTAATTAATGGGGTACTCTCAGATCCTTATTTTCTTCAGGTAGTTAAACAGGTAAAGAATGTAGTATATATACAAATTGAGCATGGTGGTTTTACCAATAATGCCATTTCTGACTTATACTTCTTCATTAGCAAGAAAGTGTAACTTCCACAACAAGCAGGCATTTACACAATTATAAATATGAAGCATGATTCACATTACTTCTCCAACAATCTAAGAGTACAGATGAAGTAAACCAATTGGTTTAATAAACGAACTGAATAAGAAATACTTGGGGGGAGGTAAAAGTTGCATTAAAGATTGGGCAAGGGGGGGCATATGGGTGGCTCAGTGGGTTAAGCCTCTGCCGTTGGCTCAGGTCATGATCTCAGGGTCCTGGGATTGAGCCCCACATTGGACTCTCTGCTCAGCAGGGAGCCTGTTTCCCACCCCCCCTCTGCCTAGCTCTCTGCCACTTGTGATCTCTTTCTCTGTCAAATAAATAAATAAAATCTTAAAAAAAAAAATCTCTTAAAAGAATTGGGGGAGGGTAATTTTGGGAATTACATATTTACATGTAAAGATTTCTAATTTTAATTACTTATATAGAGCTTCTAAAATTTGTATGACTTAAACCAACTCCTGATCAATGAAAGTAATTGACAGATCTTAGATTTTGCTGTATTTGTTGCAGAACACTTGGATACCCTATTCACTAGCTTTTTTAAAAGGTTATTTTATTATTATCTTCTACAACTTCCTCCATTTACTCTACAGATCTAGTTTTACTGGCATTTTTTTTCCCCAGTTAATTTAAGAAGTTGTTTATTTCTAGTCTCAAAGAAAATCACAGCAAAGACATGAAGGGACAAGAAAACAAAACCTTCTAGGGCTCCTTGCCAAATCAGGTTTCACGGGCTGCTTTGTAATTGCCTGAAATGAAAGTTGAGGAAACAGATGCAATCATAGTCTACATGAAGTTCAGTAAATATATCCAAGATAGTACTTCATCAACCAGAAATGAACTGGAATTTTCACACACACACACACACACACACACACACACACACACACACACGGATGCTATGATTCTGAGAAAATTCTAGAGACTTCTGAGTCAGAAAAAAAAATTCAGTAAAATTTTAATCTAAATGTGTTTGCTATATAAAAATACATATCCCAAAGCAAGTAAGTGACTTATCTACCACTCTGTATTACATGTATTTTTCATTAATAAGACCTAACACAGACCCAACTTCAAATATTACTGACCCTAATTATGAACCATAAGAGTAATTCTAAAAAACACTGGAAATAAAGCATAAAAAAATGATAGATGTATTTCAAAAAACTATATATATATATGTATACAGTTTTGCATATATATATTTTCAAACTATATACACAGTTCTAGTTTTTAACATCCATTCATCTACCGATGGCACACGGGTTGCTTCTATAACTAATGCTGCAGTAAGCACAGGAGTGTGTATGTCCCTTCAAATTAGTGTTTCTGTATTTTTTGTCAAGGAGATTAAGAATACACTTATCTTGATGAGCACTGACAAATATACAGAACTGCTGAATCACTATATTGTATACTTGAAACTAATTTAACACTGTTAACTACACTGGAATTAAACAAACAAACAAACAAACAAACAAAACTACACTGGGCGCCTGGGTGGCTCAGTGGGTTAAGCCTCTGCCTTCGGCTCAGGTCATGATCCCAGCATCCTGGGATAGAGGCCTCCATCAGGCTCTCTGCTCAGTGGGGAGCCTGCTTCCCCCTCTCTCTCTGCCTGCTTCTCTGCGTACTTGTGATATCTCTCTCTCTCTCTCTCTCTCTCTGTCAAATAAATAAATAAATAAAAATCTTAAAAAAAAAAAAAAAACTACACTGGAATTAAAAAAAAACAAACAACTCATAGCTTTTACTTAGTGTTAACATTTACTGAAGACCTACTCTTGTCCAAGAGCTGTGCTAGTACCTGAAGATTAAAAAAAAAATCTAAGAAATGATGACTTATACCAACATTACTATAACATTTAATATTAAATATCAATATATAATGAGTGCCTACAACATATTAGGTACAGCTCTACCCAATGGGAATGAAGCAGTGAACAAAAGACTCTGTCCTCAGAATTTACAATGGGGTGTGGGGGGACACAAAATCAATATAAAACATGTTAGAAGTGATATAAACACTATGGAGAAAAGAAATAAAAGTAAGGTAAGGGGACTGTGGGAACGGAGGGATCATCTTACCAATATGGTGATAAAGGACTTCTGTTAAGGTGAAGGTACTATACAGGTGAGCCTCTAACACAGGTTTGAGCTGCATGGGTCCACTTATACGCAGATTTTTAAAAAAATACAGTACAAGGGAGGGAGAAATGAAACAAGATGGGACCAAGGAGGGAGACAAACCTAAGAGACTCAATCTCAGGGAACAAACTGAGGGCGGCTGGGGGAGCAGGGAAGGATGGGGTGGCTGAGTGATGGACATTGGGGAGGGTACATGCTATGGTGAGTGTTGTGAATTATGGAAGACTGATGATTCACAAATCTGTATCTCTGGGGCAAATAATACATTATATGTTAATGAAAAGTAAAAAATAAAATATAGAGAAAAAGTAAATAAAACAGTTTAGTACTGTAAATCTATTTTCTCTTATGATTTTCTAAAAATAATTTCCTCTAGCTTTTTTTGTTCTAATAATACTGTACACAATATATATGACATAAAATATGTGTTAATCAATGTTATCAGTAAGACTTCCAGTCAGAAGTAAGCTATTAGTAAAGTTTTGGGGTGGTAAGTTATATGTGGATTTGATTCTTAATCCCCACGTTGTTCAGGAATCAACTGTATAGCTCAGTACCCAAAGCCCCCTTTCAATAGACTGAATTTGTGTTTTCAAAAAAAAGTTTCTAGCATTTGACTTTATTCTGTTTTTTATTTTCAAATCAACATCTCTAGTAAGGTAATATGCCAGTTAATTTGTAGCTAAAGTTAAATTTGGATTTGGGAAAGTCACAGAGATCTGTCTAGAATCCACTGGAGAGCTCATGGCTAAAATACCCCTTCTTCCTCTCCTACCAGGAGCAAAAATGGGATTTCTGGAGCAATCTAAATGTAGGTGGTCTTATGAGGTACCATTATTCAATATGCACAAAATGCCCCACAGTCATTTCCTTTGCCAGCTTTATAGGGAAAGACATTCACAATCCCATCTCCAGCACCACCCCCGCCACTGTTATGTAGCAAGAATACTACATACACAGATCAGGATAGAATGTTTCTGACTAGCAAATACTTAGAATGCAATTCTTATAAGGGTAGTGTCAAGAAAGATTTCTAAAGTATTCTTAACTGTCCCAGCCCACAATGATAGTTTCTCTTTCTGACAACCCACACCAAATACTTCAGCACTTGATTATATACTGTCTTGTATTGTTTTCTAAGAAGAGACAACAAATTGTAGAAAGGAACATTATCTTAAGGTTTAAGATGCTTGGCTCTATTTAAAAAGTTATACAATTTGAGATAAACCACTTTGTGCTCAATTTCCAGTTTCCTTGTTTGGAAAATGAGGGAACAGGGAAGGGTGAAGTATTGTACACAGAGTTGCCCTAGATGAGACATCAATTTCTGAAGCTGCAAGGTGTTAATATTAGGGAATAGTGTGAATTGTGGCCAAGGGGAATGAATGCTTATACAGCTAAAGTCATTCAAATTCTAAAAAATGTGAATATTGTGAAAACCAATAAAATCTATGTAAGGTATGATCTGGACTGTGAGTCACTAGTTTTCTACTTCTGGATTAAATGATCTCTAAGGTCTCTTTCAATTCCAAAATGTACTATTTCATATACCAAGGTTCTGAAGAATTATATATGGACAGAACTTTTAAAAGTATCTTAATGTTATATTATTCCCTCTTCTTAATTATTATAAAAAAAGATATAATTCTATGTTGGTACTAACATTTAATGATAATGTAAATTTTTCCCCCTAACTTCATAATGGTAGTTTCATATTACAGACATTTTAGGATTATTATCTTTCAAACTTAATATAGATAAAACTAAAATAAAGGGGCTGAAAATACAGGGCAACCTACAGATTCATAGGCTGCTCTCACGTGGGAAAATCCATTGATCCTAATGGGTATTCAACTGAGGCAAGATGCAAAGGCTTTCCATATTTTCTTCTTAGTTCTGGCATGCTAGTCCAACCTGCTTTTGTACAAGTAAGGTCTTTTGAACTAACTCAAGATTGGGGATGGACACAAGGTCCTCTCTTGCCCAGGGTGGTAAAACATGGAATCTGGAAATAAGGGAACCCTAGAATTGACTACCTATGAAATTTACCAGAGGGTAGGCACTTATTCTCGGCTTGTGTCTTAGTGTGTAAAATATAGACAACGCTACATAGACCAATTTCACAGACTTAATGGACAGATTAAGTAAGAATATATATTGTCTATAAGAGTTTTAAGTGTTAGTCATTACTATCATCAACTAGATGCACAGTACTCCCTTATTTTTTCCTCAGTTTGGTCTAGAAATGTTTGTTGAATCAAGGAATGACTAGAGATTAATAATTCAGTTCCAGCAAAGGAAAGAACTGTTTAGATCTTTAATAAAAGACCACAAACAAGTTACCTTTTATATGTAAACCGCCATCTGAGTTCACATCAATTACTGACAAATGTCAAGAATCTCAGCTGAAAATGAACTATACAAATCTTGAAAAAAAAAAAAATTAGTCTTTATACTTGCCCTGTAGGAATGCAATTCCAGTAGAAAAGAAAATGCTCTGAAGCAGGAAAAGTATTTAAAACAGCAACTTTTGGATTCCAGAGACACCTGCTCTCAACCTCGTAATCTGATTTATTCTTTTAATCAACCTCATTAGTAAATGTAAAAAGGCTGTAAGAATCAAATCCTTGAAAAGTGGTAAGTGACATTCAAAAAGCATAATTCCTCTCCATTAAAATATGTCATATAGAGTCTCCAAATAGTTATAGTCAAATTAGAAAATTTCCAAAACTATGGTAACTAAAGTAATCCTATCTTCGTTATTTTCCTACGTCACCCACCCCGAACCATCCACTTTTGAAATTCTGTGATCTTAAATTATAAATAAAGGACTAAGTAAAAAACTTAACTACTGGTTCCTGAAGTCAAGTGACTTCTCCCACTGAACACTTTCTGGAAGAGACGATATTTGATTTCTCCTTTCCGCCTCCAACTCCCAAAGTAGTATTTTAGCAGCTGAAGAGGATTACTTGTTCTCTTTGCCCTCCTAAATAAAACTAACTAACTAAAATGTCAGGAGAACTTGTTACTAATCTGCTGGGAGACAATGAGAGAATTCAAAACTTTTGAGCAGATTTAAAAATTATTTTTGGAGGTCCAAACACTACCTCTCACACTCTCTTTTAAAAATAAAACTAACAATGGACTACAAAATAAACAGAAAGCTGTTAAAATAACGTTACTTACCATATTTACTTTCTGAGTTGTGTCTCTCGTAATGAGGACAAACAGGAAATGCTTCCAATCTTACATTCTGCTGAGAAAAGTCTTCTCTGTGAACTAGATTTCTAAATCTTGTCAAGTATAGAATTTGTAGACGATCAAACTGTTCATAGCATTTTCTCTAACCTGATTGTATTTATAATATCTCAAGTAGGAAAAAATTCTTCCCTTGACCTTTTCATGGATTAATATTGCCAGTAAATAAAGCTTATTCCATCATATACTATGACATGCAAGTTAAGGTCACGTTTTCTAGCTTTATTACTGGAGTTACTACCTTTCGGTTTAGTACTTGATCATGTCTCTGAGAAATTATAGTACAACAATTTATCAGTAATATGACAAATGCAGAGGAACCTGTTTCTTAGCTTTCTCAGCCAAATCAAGGGATGAGCTGGTTAGCTAAGTGACAAAAAAATGAAAAGTCTAACATGTTCATGTTTCGAAAATAAGAAGAAATAATGTTGGCTCAAAAATGACCTATTAGTTTCTACCAGATCCCTCTAAATATATCGAATTTATGTAGAACTCTCCCCTGCTCCCAAGAGTTCTTTGAACATGACCTAAGAATTAGCCTGTCAGGTTTTTTTTTTTTTTCTGTCAGATCTAGCAGTAATTCTATAGGTGTACATAGTGACTCAAAGATCGGCTGTGTATTTCAAACATAATTTAGGTAAATATGGATAGGAGTATGGAGATTAGCTTTACTACTGGCTATATATCTTAGAATCTGAAACACACATGCCCTATTTAACAAGGTTTTAAATTGAAAAAATGGTAAGACAGGAAAATATAAGTGTTAAGAGAATAGGCTTTAATCTGATTTCCTAGACTGCCAGTTCTAACTATTAGCTAAGTGACCCTGGTCATGCTATTTAGCCTCTAGGTGCCTCGTTTCCTCATCTGAAAATGGGAGTAATTATCTATTTAAAGTTTTTAAGATTCAAATAAAATAACTTATCCCATGAAAATGTTTAACAAAACACATAACACAGTAAGGGGAGTAGACACAGTAAGCAGCGTTACTTGCTATTTTAAAAATCCCATCTATTTACAGGGTTCAACCTGAAGCACCTGCAGTGCCTCAAAAGCACAGTATATTACAGGAACCTGTGTACCTGGGGGAAATGTCACTAACACTTCTACTTTCTCCATTCCGTTACCAAGTCTGATCCATTCTACTTTGGCATCTCCGGAATCAACTGCACTCTCTCCCCTTCATTACCCTGTAAGGGCCTTCATTATTTTCCAAAGAGGAAAAGGCGGGGGTGGGATACAGGAGGCAAATATGAAGGAAAATATTAACTTGTCATACACTTGAATTTCAATGACCAGTTCAGAGATATTTTAGTTTTGACTGTGAACACTAAGAGGTAGGGCATGCTAGAAATTTGAGAAAAAGGCAGTATGACAACTGTATTTTAGTGGCCTTTACACCCCAGAAACCGTTAGTTTAAAACATTAAAATGGGGGGAGGGATAGGGTGGCTGGGTGGTGGACATTGGGGAGGGTATGTGCTATGCTGAGTGCTGTACACTGTGTAAGACTGACGATTCACAGACCTGTACCCCTGAAACAAATAATACATTATATGCTAATGAAAAAATAAATAAACAAAACATCAAAACGGAGTGTTTGGACTGTGTTACCTCACAGTCAAGCAGGGTCTACAGAACAAAGTGCTATGTATACAGGTAAGAGAATTCTCTGCCTAAAAGGGTATATCAAGCAAGACTTCACTAAATGGGTATTTAAACCAGACCAGTGGATATTTTAAACAGGGGAGTTCACTGGGAAATGAGGGCATTCTGGGGGAAAAGGATGAGAAGTGCGTGGGGTCCAAGTGGGGGAGTAGACTGAAGAGGTAGGGAACCCTCTTAGCTTAAGAGTTTGACCTGTATTCTTTTTTTTTTTTTTTTAAGATTTTTATTTATGTATTTGACAGAGGTCCATGTAGGCAGAGAGGCAGTCAGAGAGACAGGAAGGGAAGCAGGCTCCCTGCTGAGCCCATGATCCCTGGGATCAGGACCTGAGCAGAAGGCAGAGGCTTTAACCCACTGAGCCACCCAGGTGCCCCTGACCTGTATTCTACCAGAAACTGAGACAAAGAATTTGCAAGTTGGGAAATTGATATGAACATATCTGTGCTTTACAAAGATCACAGAAACTAAGTATTTGTTTTCTGAATTCTGGGAATTCAGTAAGAGGTTGCCACAGCTGAGAGACAGTGACCCAGGTTAGGGCAATCAAGAGAACATGGTGACTGACTAGATAGGTAAGGAAAGAAAAATATGATGCAGCATGATCAAACATGGGATAGTGAGGCCATTAAATCAGACTGGGGCCTTAAGAGGACAGACTCGGTTCAGGAAGTACCTTTTATCTTTTGCAATAGGTCTCAAAGACAGCAGAGTAAAAACTTAATAATAGTACGGACATGGTAGTAGCATCTTATTCCTAAAGAGACTGGAAAGACGATGCTCACTGTCTGTATTCAAAAGGCTTCAGGCATAAAACAGAACACTGATTTGTTTAGCAAGATTATAAATGTACCCGGTGTAATTTGTTCCACTCAATATTCCTGGCTTATTAATGTGAAATATGTAATTTATTTAGATGATAAGAAATCTCAATGTTAAGGTTTATAGTTTTAGTCGTTAAGTCTTCATCAAACGAAATGTGATGGGAGTTTTTTGGCCAATTTATGAGAAACGGAAATATGAACAGAAAAGATTACTACTATACAAAACCAAAAACCTTTCTGGGCTTAATGAGTATCTCAGGGTAAAATACTCAGTGACTAACTTGTGTTGTACAATAAACCATAACACAAAAAAACCATTTGCCCACAAAGTGCCACACAGTGTCTTTACACTTGCTCCCTTTTCCTCTTTATCGGAAGCCTTTTGTAAACAGACCAGTAACTATCTTAAATCTTATTTTCTCATTTCTTTAAGAATAAACAAAAAACTACTGTTATGGTGACACCACTGTCAGTGTTTACATTCTTTTCTTAAGATCTAGTCTAAAAGAAAACTTATCTACGAAAAATCAACTACAACTACTATAAGCAAAGTACAGATTCCCTCCTTCTTTTGTGGAAAAAACACCATTCTTTTTCAACTTCAACCTAAATTTTTCCATGGTCTTGCCTTCTCAAGTCTTTTCATAACCCAAATCTGATCTCTACATTTCTATATAGGTATATAGTATTGGATACATTTGTTTTAAAGGCACAAGTAATTTTTCTACAACAATGTGGCCCAAGACATAAGCTGGCAAGTCCATAGGTTGGCAAAAAGAACCATTAAAAAGCTAAAATAACATCAAAGGATTCTATTCACATTCTTAAAACAAGAAAAATAACAGAGGATAACCACCAAGCAAACCAGTCCAGAAGATTCTATTTTAGCCAAAGATTAATCAAATTAAGGATGCTATTATTATTCTACATAGCCCCAAGAGGTAGTTAAAATTTAATCATTACAAAATGGGAGGGAACTCAAAACAAAACAAAAGAAGGATGGGGGAAGAGGGAAGGAACTGGGTCATTAATGTCCTTTTTGGTATAAAGTATCAATATTTTTAATGGCACTTTTCCAACAATACCACCATGCATAGTGTATTTCCCAGAATAGTTAAGTCACAATGACGTAACTGCTGATAAAACTTAAAAGGATTTTTCGTAACTTGGAAGTTATACACCTGCTATTAGAGAGTTCTCAGCCATGGACTTCTCTGATCTTTATACATGAGCATATACAAGAGCTAATTCCAGCAAAGGTATGACCATCCTAGACATTTTTTTAGACACATGGTCTCTGCAAAGCAAATCTATGAGTAAAGCTTAAACTGCTGTAAAGGGAACTAAGGAAAATTTCAGGCCACCTCAGACTTTGCCTTATCTAATAAGCTACATCTAAATAAAGCATTAATCATCTGACAGAATATGCAATTTTAAATTAAAAAGTTGGGTAGGACCACCTTCTGATAAGGTCACCAATGATATACAAATATATTCCTAAATGGATCAATTAATTAAATACACTTTTGTATTTTCATTTGAACATTAGAAAATGTTCAAAATCATAGAAACTTAACAAATAAAAGCGAAAGTGCCCCAACACTTCCCTCCAACCAAACCAATCACCCAGTTACTAGGCATTTATTACACTTCTTAAAACTGTGCCAACACAGTTTCATGCAAAGGAGATGGCTACATCATAAAGTGGAGTCTAACCAGCAGTCCTGATTTAGCACTGTAAGACTCGTGTCTCAGGAAATCCTCGGTCCTGAGCAAATCAGGATGGTTGCTCATCTTAAGAGGAATATATCTTAATGGGAATTTGCTTCCTCTTATGTTTCATAATCTTCAAGATAGAAACTGGGAAGGCTTAAAAAACATCTTGCAAACATTTGGGGGCATTACATAGCTTGTCTTTTGCCACAACAGAATCCTACTCTTCTCTGAAATAAAATATGGAAATTAAAAACCAAACTGTGCAGCACTTAGAACAAGAGCTACGTTGAGTGTTTACCGTAACAGACACTATTTGTATAGTATTTACAACTTACGGTTATCTTGACATGAGTTTTCTCATTTGGATACAAGACTAAGGACATTTCTCAGGAAGAAACATAGTCCCTTGCTTAATTAGGAGTACCTTTCATCTAATTAGTATTTGAATATGCCTTAAGTGCAAATCACTATGAAGGTTACAAAGATAAACAAAACATACTTGCTTTCAGGAAGTTTATAGTTTTGTAGGAAAGAGGAGATAAAATATGAAAAATATGAGAAACAAAAATATGAAATTTGAAGAGAGGTCAAGAACAAACTTATGAAGAAGGTGGCAAATGAACAAAAGGCACAGCATTTCAATAGGAAAGAACACATTAGAGAAAAGAAAAGTGAAAGCCAAAAGTACAGAAGGCAGCAAAATGCAGGAATATGATTAGACTACCATAGAAAGCATAGTCTGAGTGATCTCAGGGTACAAATAGGTAAATAAAACCAGCAAGACAGTCAGTCTACAGTCAACATAACATAGATCTCTGAGTACTGGTCAAGAATGTGGTCTCATTTTATAATCAACAGTACTAGATGATTTTTTTTTAAATATTTTATTTATTTATTTGTCAGAGACAGAGGGAGAGAGAGTGAGCGAGCACAGGCAGACAGAGGCAGAGGGAGAAGCAGGCTCCCTGCCGAGCAAGGAGCCCAATGTGGGACTTGATCCCAGGACGCTGGGATCATGACCTGAGCCGAAGGCAGCCGCTTAACCAACTGAGGCACCCAGGCGTCCCAGTACTAGATGATTTGAAAAGAAACATAACCGAGACTGAGAAAACTAAACTACTTTTTAAATGAACAAAAGCAGTTCTAACAGAAGCCTGGACAATACATCTAGAAATGTTAAGCATTTTATTGAAATATAATAAATATACAGCTTACTTTTAAAATGCATCAGTTTGGGGGCACCTGGGTGGCTCAATCAATTAAGGGACTGACTCTTGATTTCAGTTCAGGTCATAATCTCAGGGTCCTGAGACTGAGCCCTGTAGCGGGCTCTGCACTCACTCAGCAGGGGGACTGCTAAGATTCTCTTCCCTCCTCCCAACTCCCCCCCCACCAAAACAAACAAACAAATAAATAAATAGCACAGGTTGCAACAAAAACCTATAATGAGATGAAAAAACTAAAATTAAGAAGTCAGAAACAATATACTGCATAGAGAAAGAAATTGCAAGAGACTGAAAAAAGATCGCTAAGACTGTCAGCAATTCTAGCTTTCTTTTCTAAGACTGTATGAATACTGTGTACCTACCATGGGCAGACAGTGCAGATATCAGATGCATGTATCAAGGCTCTCTATTTTCCACAACAGAGTATTAGCTATCACACCATGTGATGTCCAAAGCATACCGAGATTTCCTTTAGCTAATATCGTTACCACATAACATGGCATCACTTAGCATATTTGCCTAATATCTCATTTATGTGGACAAATGGAGCAGATTTATGGGGGAGGCCATACTTTTCCTCAAAAAACTGCTTTGGATCTGTCCACATGCATAAAAAATACTCAGTTAAGACTTAAATATCTCAGGGGGACTGGGTGGCTCAGTCAGTTAAACATCTAATTCTTGTTCTTGGCTCAGCTCATGATCTCAGGGTTTTGAGATTGGGCCGCATGTCAGGCTCTGTGCACTGAGCATGGAGCCTGCTTAAGATTTTCTCTTCTCTCTCTCCTCTTCCTCACCAACTCCCCCCCTCCCACATCCACTATCTTTCTCTTTAAAAGAAAAAAAAATCTTCAATATCTCACGGCAAGGGATAGAAGTATAAAGTTAACTGCTGCATAACCAGCACTCAACACACTTGGCATACAGAAGGCAATTATCTGTTGAATGAATCAAAACCAGTTTCTTGCCCTAGAGGAGAGGCTGGCAAACTCCAGACTTCAGACCAAATCCCATTTACTGCCTGGTTTGTTTTTTTTTTGTAATTAAAGTTTTGTTGAAACACTGCCATGCAACTGCATACTGTTTATGGTTGCTCTGGTAGAAATGAATGGTTGTGACAGAGACTGTATGGTCCAGTCCCCAAAGGCTAAAAATTTATTATTTGGTCCTTCAGAGAAAAAGTTTGCTTATTATCTACCATATATGGTAGACCCTGGAAGAAATAAAGATAAATCTTGTCTATTTATTCACAGGTGGCAAATGGGTTTTAGCTCAAACACCAATGCAAAATTAAACAGCTACCTAGAGTGCAGTGTTGAGAATGATTCTGAGACCAACTCTGGTCCCAAAGGGAAAGAGTATAGTCTCAATTATCAATGACTACAGGGGTTTAGAGAAAGGAGAAATAGGGTTACAACTCTAAAAACATTCAAAAACTTTTGTTGTAGAATACTTTCATCTTAAAGAACTAGCAATGTTGTCTGATAGTTTTACAAAGGAGATTAGTTGCAAAGTAATATGCAAATCTCTCCCCACCCACCCCAACCCTGAAGGAATGACTGAGAAGGGTTTGCCTGAATGCTAAAGACTGTCTACCAAAAACAATGGTTTGGGTTCTGGCACAGTTGATGTTGCTCATTTTTACTATATTCATTCATTCACTCCATAAATTCACTCATTATTCACTTAGTCAACAGATTCAGTGGTTTAAAACTATTCCTGAGAATGATTAAACAGTATTATTAGGGGAACCTATGGCAAGAAGGTAAGTCCCCAACATGCCCTAAAACTCCATCAACCTTTATAGATAAAAAACTGTATAGAAGGGCATGCTGAGTAAGTACTTTTACATTAGAAGCTAAATCTATTAAAAATTTGCCCACTTTGGTTCTGGAAGTAGTTAATAAAGTAAACAGTTTCACACTGAAGGATTCATGCTACTGGAGCCCTGCAAAGTTTCCCTTTAATTTTAGAAAATTCCTTTGTTTGCTGGATGCACCTCAAGTACTTGCACCCTAGCTGCAAGGGAGGCTGGGAAAGCTAGTTCTTGGCATTTTTACTTTCTACAAAGCAAGGTTGTTGACCAAGATTCATTTAGACCTGTGTCTTTTCAGACACTGGTGAGTCTCTCTAAAAATAAATGTGAACGCACACATCCATACGTCTATATAAGACATTTTGAGGCAGATACTATGTTTCTGTTAGATTAAGGTCTGGCCCATATGGGCCACACCCTAGCCTGACAAGGAGCCATGCATGGGATATCTGAAGAGGTGACCAAACCACTGCTGGGACTGGCAGGAAGGAAGGTCTCAAAGTCAGATCACATTTAAGTCTCAAGACGAAGAAGCCTAGGAAAGCTAAGGGATATCACAGCAGTGGTCATCAGTGACATCTCTCATCATAGTAGGAATTATGTGTGCACACACGCCACACATTTTTTTTTTTTTAAGATTTTTAATTTTACTTAACACACAGAGAGATCATCACAAGTAGGCAGGGAGGCAGGCAGAGGGAGAAGGAGTATGCAGGCTCCCTGCTGAGCAGAGAGCCTGATGCATGGGTTGATCCCAGGACCCGAAGATCATGACCTGAGCCGAAGGCAAAGGCTTAACCAACTGAGCCACCCAGTTGCCCCGCTCATTAAGTTTTTAAAAGTACCTCTGGAAGACTCTGATAACACCTCCCTGTTCCTCCTAAAGACCCTAAGACCTATATTCCTAGCAAAGAAAAGTCAGGGTTCACCAGAGACCATTATATTCATCATTTTGCTTTCAAATAACTGTCCCGCAATTTAATAAAGAAAAAGAGAGTCTGTTGTTTTTCAGGTCTGCAGAAATCAGATTCTTCAGTAAATTTAAATAACCTGCTCTTAATGTCTCAACTTCCACAAGTCACAGAAAGAGATACGATCACTTCAAAGGGATGACCAAGAAAGCTAACCATTATTTTTCTGTTCCAAGCTGAAGTCGTATTTTTTCCAAGTTTGCTGATTTGTCATTCAAGAATTTAACACTAACACCAAAGGTGCTCAGTAATGTCTTCTGAACAGGATGCAGAATGAGAGAACTACATTAACCAGAAATATCCCTATTAGGGAAAGTATCTGCTTTTATATATTTTAAACAAATATATACTAAGTACAGTTTATGACCTGTTAGGGCAAAAGTAAAAGAAATCAGAAGTGAGGCACTTTAGTACTAGCAGGTAAATTAGAATTTATGGGTAAAGATTCCAGAGTAAACCACACCTGATTTCATAGCGGAAGACCATCACAAATATTTTTTAATATAAATACTCAGATTTTACAAAATGCCACCCTCCACAAGGATGGGAGGGGAACACTGTTTAAAACCTAATTTTACAATCTGTTTCAACATAAGGCTGAATTCAGAAATAAACAGAATTAGTGTGTTCCATGAGAGAAGGAATAAATGACTGCAAAAATATTTTATTTCATTTTACCGATAACCTCCTAACTAGGATTAAATGACAAAGCTTAGTATGATTGCCCCCAAATGCATGAGAAACCATACTAAGAAAGTCATGATTTAGACTGTGGGTTCATAATTTGCATGACTAAATTAAAATCTAAATGAAATTTCAAGGCCAGGACATTCCTAATGGAAAATTCCCTAGTAAACCTGCCAAAAGTTCAGAGGAGAAAAATTAACCAACTAACAAAAAAGCAGTGGAAGCAGAGGTAGTTCCCATAATTTTCTCTGGTAATTTTAGTATCTCAAGCTAAGCAGCAGTTTAGGCTAGCTACTTAGTGCTAACACTGGCTTATACAACTAACTGCCTTACAAAGTTATTTTTGACTAAGTTCTTTCTTTTACACTTTACCATGTTCGGTTTCTTCAAAGACACTGATCGAATAAAATAAAGGCCATTCAGAAAAATAAAATGCATGCCACACTTTGAAGCTCTAAATAATGCTTCTATTTGGCTTTCTGATACATTACTCCACTTAACTTGCAAAATTAGTAGGTCAGTAAGCATTTTTTTTTTTTTAAGTCACTTCAGAGCTTGCCTTTCTTGACAATTCTATAAAAGAGAGGTCAGTATCCAAAAAATAGTATATACATGTTTGGATTCCTGGAAATTAGTATGTACCAAATGAATGGATAAAAGCAATGAGAACCAAAGTCTGGGTGTTAATTAGGTTGTTGGAATAAGGAGAGGATATGGGGAAACCACAAAAAGTGGGCAGGCACTTTCTGTAATCAATTCTGAGTTTCAAAGAAGCATCTTCAGATACTTCCTTCCATGTCAAAATGAGTGATTCCATCAAGAATCTTTAGAGATTATGTTAGTCCTGTAATAGTCTTTTTAAAGATTTTATTTATTTATTTGACAGAGAGAGATCACAAGTAGGCAGAGAGAGGAGGAAGCAGGCTTCCCGGTGAGCAGAGAGCCCGATGCGGGGCTCGATCCCAGGACCCTGAGATCATGACCTGAGCCGAAGGCAGAGGCTTTAACCCACTGAGCCACTCAGGCGCCCCAGTCCTGTAATAGTCTTATTTCAATCTTCTACTGTACTCAAACTTAACAATGAAATGTATTATATAATTCTTAGAACCCTTATGAACTGGGAGACAAATCGCATGATTATCTTAAAAGACTTAAAAAATCTATTCAGAAATTGTGGCTAAAAATATGAACTCTCAATCATTAAACATTTTAAAAAACCATTTATTATGTTCCAGGCACCAATATACACTTCCCAAATATATACCAATATACAATTTCCAAACATTTAATGGGACTCCTAGGAATTAGCTGGTTTTCCCATAACCTTAAAAAGATTCACAAGCCTAAGCAGTGCATTCCATCCTGAATCTGTGTCAAGAAGATTTCCTTGGCCGAGACTGTTTGTAGGCTAATTGCTTCAAAGTAACATTTTCAGACCCTGATGTCCTCCCCAAAGACACAAAGTAATAAAGAGTAAAGCATTTCCAACAATTTCAGATCCATTTCTCACAGTAGATAATTTTTTTTTATATAGCAAAACTTCACTTAAGCACTATTATGAGGCTATTTATAGTTTTTATTCATCCCATTTAGTGTGACTGTTTATGTTTCACTTTAGAAATATTAATTTGGTTATTCTTACTAAAATTCAAAACAAGTCTTTCCACAACATTTTGAATTCCAAAGATCTGAGACCAAGAATTTTAAGGGGACCTATAATCCATTTCATAAACATCTACCATAGCAAAACACTCCTTTGAACATACTTTGCATATTCTAATTTCTGTACTGTTGCCCACCCTGATTCACTGCTAGTCTAAAACTTACATACTCTTGATATCATGTACGCATCCCACCTCATTTATAATTTCTTCTTTGACTATTAGAGCTTATGACTTTTTGCTATTCCTTTGACTCTAAAAGCATTCATCTATATCACTCATTTGGGTATCAATTATTATTATTTTGAACTGCTATTTAAATTTCATATTAACTTTTAATGCCTTTGCTAAAAAACCTTTTGTGCATAATTACTCAAGATAATCCCAACATCCAGTAACTGAGAACAATTAGCTCTCAAAAACATGCAGTCACCAGGGACAGAAGCCCTAAATAATGAGGAATTATAGTTGGAAATAGATGTAACACTTCAAAAAATTAGTGTAAGTAGCCTATGATGGGAAGTGATAAAGAAATCATTCAACACCTTATATATTCTTTTCATTAAAATAAAAAACGTTTGGCACCGTATGCCAGTTATTGGGATAACCATTTGAGATTGTGGTGGTGAAGTGACACTGCATTCCTGCTCTCTTGAAACAAATAGTTTGGAGGGCAAGAAATAAATGGGTAAATGTAATTACAGATTATGATAAGAGCTAAGAAGATAATGAAGGGGATGCTCCTTTATATAGGTGATCAGGAGAAACCTCCCTATAAATGTACATCTGAGCCGAGATCTAGCGCTACTTAGCAGAATGGCAGAGAGCTAGGGAAAGATCATGCTAGAGAGCAGCTGTAAACACCAAACCTCAAAAGATGGTGGGCGGGGGCACCTGGGTGGCTCAATTGCTTAAGCATCTGTCTTAGGCTCAGGTCATGATCCCAGGATTCAGGGACCAGCCCCACATCAGGCTCCCTGCTCAGCTTTTCTGAGTCTGCTTCTCTTCCTGCCTCTCACCTGGATGGTGCGCCCTCTCCCTCAAATAAATAAGTAAAGAAAAAAAAAAAAAAGATGGTAAAGGGCTTCTTGGGTCAAGATCAGAAAGAAGTCCAATATGGGTAGAGCTTAGTGAACAATGGAGAGAGGAGATAAAGTTGTGAAGTAAGCAAGAACTGGATCTGGCTTTCTACTTTGAGCCACTAGAGTAGGTGGGAGGGGAGCTTGGACCAGAGGGTATTATATGATCTGATTTACATTTTTAGAAGATGATTTTTAAAATCTAGTTGGAGACTGAGGTAGAGGAGGACAAGAATGGAAACAAGTCAGGAAGGTCTTGAAGGAGTCTAAACAAGAGATGACTGGCTTAAACAAGGTTAGTATCACAGAAACAGAATTTTAGAGCTCAAGAAGACCTAAACAGCCATTTAATCAAACTGGCCTATGTAAAGATAAATCCTAAGAGAGAGAGACAGAGACATTAACTTGTTCTCAGATTTATTACTCATGCTCAAAGTAATCAGCTAAAACTTAGGAGAAAAATAAGTGTCCAATTTAAGCACTGAAGGTTCAGAGAAAAGTGCATTAAGAGTCTGTTGGGGAGTAAAAGTAAGCATACTCTCAACTTACACTGTTTACTGATGAAACTTTTACTTTAACCCCATAATCTCACGATAGATAGTATCAATTTATCTTCTACCCAGGACCATTTCTCAGGAGACAAGATTTATCAATCACTAGAGTAACACAAATGCTTTTCCAAGTGTGTATCATTCCTGTTAATCTGAACTCTAAAGTGAGTGCAGTTAACAGTAGCTTTGCTCATTAGAAAGACAATCTCTTAATCATCATCCTTATTCTTTTCTGTTCTACTTCCTGCCCTCCCACCTCTCCACTTCCTATTACCATCATCACTTTCATGTAAACAATAAAAAAATGTTATGAATGCTCTTCTGTCCTTAAAAGCTTGCATATCCTGTCTTCTCTTTGTTGAAGGATGATGAAGTAAGGTGACAGGACTCTTGCAAGAAAGGAAAAAAAAAAGCCTAAATGTAAAAAATCTAAAATAGAGGAAATTACATACAATTTTTTCGGCTAGCAACTAAAACTGAACAAGCAACCTTCAGACTAATTTGAATGTCCTGAACATAAAATATGACCTCAGTATGTTCCCTAATTCAGAACAGATAGAACAGCTGACCAGGTAATTGTTTAATATAGAGAGAACTAAAGCTTCCTATTAAATTCCCTCCCTCACTGTGGGATTAGCTCAGGCAGGCAGGAATTCCATAATGCTTATTCCTCAAAGCTACCCCAAAGTTAGCATTTTTACACTTACTCCTCTAAACCACTCCACTCCAGGCGTCTGCCTCTTCCGTCAATGCTGTCCTTACAACCACTAGAACTCAGACTCAACTACTCTTTCTTCACAGAACACACTCATTTTATTACCTCTAGGGGAATAAATGGCACTAAATTTCCAAGAAACTAAGTACAGTATAATCTACAACTTACCTATCTTCTCTCATACTCTGAAACCTTTTAGATGAGCTGAATGGTTAGCCTAAAAATCCTTTAAAATTCGGAATTGTGCTATGACAAATGGTTTATAAAAATAGTTGTTAACAAGGATTGCTACGACTATTCTCAAACAAGCACAAACAAGAAACTGTTTTCTCCCAAAAGGTAAGGATATTATAATTTGTTTTAAAAATATCTACTAAAGTTAGATATCACAGCCAATACTCAGGTCAGAGAGACATTATTAAACTTGAAATGGGAAAAAGTCCATAGCTTTTACTACAGGAAAGCTACTAAATACCCTGAACTCCTAAGAAAGTCAACTATTAAAAGTTTTTTAAGGTTATGTCAAAATCTGGGCACACAAGTAATCTATGTGCATGAGATATCAGGTGTACAAGTATTAAAACCAAGAAATAGGCTTAAAAAATACCAATCACCTAATTTATTACACAGTTCAAAAGGTGAATGGAATGCTCAAGAAGAAGACTATTAAAAGAGTCAATCTAGGAGGTGCTGGGTGGTCCAGTTGGTTAGGTCTCCCCTCCTGGTTTTGGCTCAGGTTGTGATCCTCGGGATCATGAAATCATGCTCCATGCTCAGCACAGAGAACCTGCTTGTGATTCTCTCTCCTCCCGCTGCCCCTCCCACTCATGCTCACGCACCCTCTCTTTAAAATAAACACATCTTAAAAAGTCAACCTAAAATGATTATGTGTTAATAAGAGATTTCAAGATGAAGTGCATGAAAATACTGTTTCACATGTATCTCTGGTTCCTATTCTATCTTCCCCTCCAACAAAAATATAAACTAAATAAATCAAAGACATTATACATTGAGAGCAAAGCATGGAAAAATGAGTAAACAAAAAAGTGAATTGTAAACACACAGCTGGGGATATTTTAGTAGCCTTTTCAGATAAATGTGGATATTCTCCTTTGATACTATACCAAAGCTTGACAACAGGTTCCAATATATTGGAAAGGAAAACCTTACCAATAAACTTGAGGTCTGCTTTAACATTAAAATCCATAGGTCTATCTAGAACTTAGGAAGGATTTCTTATGCATGCATGATTTTGTAACATCATGCATTCACTGAACACTTGGAAAATACTTGTATAAAGAGTTATGTGGATCTTCAAATATTGACACATTATATATTACTTTTAAAAAACCATGTTCATTAACATCACAAATATCTTCGGAAAAATTTTCTAAATATTGGGAAGCAGTCAAGAGCACTGTGGATGATACAAATTTTTCAAAATTCTAATTTTCACTTGAAAACTAGAACTTTATCACTGCCCATAAATAGTGTTGATCTTTTCCTTAAAGCAACAGGCTCATTCTGTTTATTTCCAAGAAAATGTCAACCTAATACCCAGGTCTGAATAACTCTGAATAGTTTTTCAGTCATTCCTTCAAGGAAAAAAAGTATTTATGAAGAAAGCGGCTGGTTCAGCTTGCAACTGCAATAATTACGCAAATGCTTTTCCTATAGACAACCATTTCACCCTCAATACGGCAGCAAAATAGTGTTTCAAGCATACTTTCCATTTTGTCATATTATATTGAAATATTATGTGTAAGAGCCAAGATTTGATTAAAAAAAAAAAACAAAACTTTTTTTTTTAAACTTCTTCAAGTGCATTTAGGTGAAAGTTTTTTGTTGTTTTTTAATGCATGGCAGTGAAGAATACAATGACTATGAATACAGTGTGGTGTTCTGACTTGATTTGTTCTAATGTGCAGGAAGTTTTACTCACCACTGCTTTTGTACCATTGGTACAAATGTCAACGCTATGAAAAAGGGCAAAGAACATCTCAGTATTATTGTAAAAATAGTTTTGTATTTGCAGACTCCTGAAAATGTTCAGGCAATCCCCAGGATTCCCTGGGGTAAATTTTGAAAATCCCTGAACCAGACAATTTGTTAAGCTGTTCACAGTCACAATTATTCTTTCTTAGTCCTTATTCATGCCTTAATGAATAACTTCAATTGGGAGAAGTGATGCTAGAGAGAAAAAAAGTTTCACAGAATAAAAACTAATACTTTATTAGTATCTCTTTTATAATCATTTATGGATAATACTCCACTTAATCCAACAATTCTTTAAGTATATGCCACTGTTCCCACTAAAGAACCAAGGAGGTAGGAAAGGTTCAGAAAAAGGAGGTATGAATTTTGCCTAGAAATTCACTGTACTGGTGATATTAAAAGTGATATTAATTTTTTTCTTTATACTCTTCTGTGTTTGAAATATTTTAATAAGAAAATTCAAAAGACATACACTTAAAAACTCAGCCAGTCTTACCCATACAAATTCAATGCAATATCTCAAGTTGCACAATTTCAAGAGAAGAAAACAGACACATATTACATGCTTCATCCCTATCCTTCTTTATTATCTGTCCAGTACAGAATTCAAGATTACCCAGGGATTCCTGAGTTTTGTTTTCAAGGAATGTAACCGTAACTTATCAATCTTAGCAGCTATAACTTTGCTATCATTAAGTAGTAATAGTAATGTTTCACTATAACCTTAAAACACAACGTTTAACAGTTGGATGCAATATGCATACTACTTTGACACCCAAAACCTACTAATTAAAGAGTTTATATTTATAGCTTTTATTTTACTGACCTACTCAGTCCCATTTACTGAGAACTCTCAGAAAGTCTCCCAATTTTTTTTTAGAATAAAGTGACTTGGAAAAATATATTCCAATGTATAAACTTTAGAAATATAAATTTTAGAAGACACAGATAATTAGGATTTTATTTTATGAAACATTTTCCATTTCCTTTCCAGAAGCTTTTGCCAAAAATTGCTATTAAATGGACAAAACAGATTTTCTTTCATCTTTTTTCTTTTCCACAAGGCAAAGAAGAGGAAAGGAACAGGTAGAGATAATCCACTATTGGGACAACCAGTTCACTGTATATTTTTAAAATAAAGTTACTTAATAAAATGCTAAGTTCTGAATATAAGAAAAAAAATCTATTAAAAGTACATATTTACTGAAATAAACTTTCAAAACAACTACTGAAAAATCCAGCAAGATCTTCAATGTAGTGAAGGTGATGATTCCAAGAAGTCAATAACTGAATGCAATCAAAATTATAACTGCTTAAATAAATGCTCTCTTCCCTTAACATCTTTATTGAGTCTGGGGCGCCTGGGTGGCTCAGTTGGTTAAGCAACTGCCTTCTGCTTAGGTCATGATCCTGGAGTCCCAGGACCCTCCACACTCAGCAGGGAATCTGCTTCTCCCTCTTAAGCTCCCTCCTCTTATGCTCCCTCTCTCACCCTTTCTCTCAAATAAATAAATAAAATCTTAAAAAAAAATCTTTATTGAGTCTACTTATACAACAGTTAAAAATATTCAATTCCTCACCACTGGAAAAGATTACCTAGCAAATTATCTCATGAGATCAGAATCTGGTTTAAATTTAAATGGTCTCATTGGTTAAATGCATAAAATATATGAAGTATATAAAGCAGCTTAACTATAAAATTATAAAATAGCATAACTACAAGGGTAAGCTTTAGAAACCAGCTCAATGTAAAATCCAAAATCAGAACATTAGAGAATTATTCTCTATGGTTAGAGAGACTAGGGTTCTTAATTTAAAAGTGAACATATTTCTAGTACTCAAGTACCTCAAATACCATCAATTTTAACTATAGTTATATTCCAGAATATTGTTCTGTACAATAAAAACCAGGTGGAAATTCTTCAGTTCATGTTGCAGATATTTTTTCTTTTGATAAGTAATTTAAATATTATTTAAAACATGGGTACATTTCCCTAAATGTTCATTTTTTTTCTTTTATAAGTTTTAAGGCTCTTTGGAAACAGTTTAAAAATTCTTGATCCTCTCTTAATGCTGAACAAAAATTCTTTCTAAATTGCTACTGAAATAATAATCAGTTGCTGTATAATTTAATTTGACTAACACTAGGAATAAACACACCAGTGTGAGGAATGAAATAGTAGTATTTCTTTTTGTTTGTGCAACATTTTAAAAAGTGGTTTTAATTTTTTAAAGGCAGCACAGAAGTTCCTCATAACCTTTCTTGTTATAAAATAGAAATTCTATGACTAAAGGGATTGGTTTTAGAATCCAGAGTTCAACTAGGCTCAAAGTACAACAGATTATATATATATGGCAAGCCAGTCTTTCTTGCAAATGGATAAATTAATTCTATTCTTTGTAGCTACTGCTTCCAATGTATTCATGAGATTTCCAAAGAATTAATAAATTAACAACTGTCCTCAAATGGTAATTAGTACCTTTGGATACTATTGCAAAATATCTGAGAACACTGAAAAATATTAGGCTCTCAGCATACGGTACAGCGTTACACATGGTACAGTGTTTCAGCACATAGTACAGTACTCCTGTTTATTGAAAAATTTGTCCAGTGTTACAATGAATCACTGCATCAGCCAAAATGTCTGTTCTTAACTTTTTCTACAAGAAATTCAACGTGAAAAGGCTAATAATAAAAACTTCACCCTAATCTCTAAGACTAAGGAATCCTCAAAAATGACAAGAGGGGAAAAATAATCAAGACATTTATTTAACCACAACCTTGTGTGGTCTTATGAAGTTTTAAGATCTTATCAAAGTTTTTCTATAAACACGTGACGTCACTGCCACAACAACAACAAAAAAGCACTTTTGACTATTTAGTTCATAAATACTAAACTATTCCTGGTAAGTCATATATAGAAAGTACAGATCAATAACCACCCTCTTTATCAATACACACACAGGACCACATTATTGATAAGTCTAGGAAAATGACGCGTGCCTGTCAGTGAGATCTTGGTATTCAATAATAAAATTGCTTATTTAAAATTACACATTTGGGAAAAAAATAAACACCTGCGTAAAATCGCCAAATTTTCTTTGTATTGAGATCTAGTTTCACTGATTAATTTTACCCCCTTAACAAATATTCATCAAGTACCTACTACAAAAGTCAAACTTGAACGTGAGCAATTTCTCATCCAAATCTTAGACTTTATATTTAAAACAACATGTATAGTAAGTTACCGTGTTACTGACCTCTGGAAAGACCTTCTACTAGTCTTGAATTACACTAGAAAATGCACTTAATATGGTATTTATGTACATGATCAAAGTTTTACGAGTAATTCTTTTATTATATCTCAACAGATGCTCCTTACGTGATGACTCTTTACCATGGGGGTTCACTTTCCCTTTATATGGCTAAGAGAAAATACTGGAATTCTATATTGGAAATCTAGTAAGGATTGTTTTGAGGATAAAATGAAAATCAATTTGTAAAGTTAAAAGGATTCCAAGCCAATGTGGAAATGTTTCTTTTTGAAGGAAGACGAAGTTCTCTTCAAATAATATTCTCATATGTTCACTACAGTTAATTCTTAAATCTGAACACTTGCTATCTGCACAGATAAGGCTCTAGGAACTAAGAATACAATGGGGAATATAATGGTCCCTACCCTCATTGCGCTTACATTTAACAAACTGGTATTATCTACGTGCAGTGTACCGTGCCAGTGCTTTGGGGCATTCAAGGAAGACATCCTGTCCTTGGACTTTACAACTCAGTGAACTAGGTAACAAAAATCAAATGAATAATGATGACAGGACAGTAAGAGAATGTTGGAAGTGACAGGTGTCTAGAAAGAAAGAGACAACGTTTCATGGAGTGAAGCTGGGGGTGTTACGGGGAGAACGCAAAAGACAGAGTAATTGTTTTCAAGCCCTCTATCACATTTTTTTAAATTAAGCCAGTTTATTATTGGGTTCTTCAGTTGTATTCGGCTATCTGCACATTAAAACTAAACGGGCTACAGGCGTTTTAAAGATTTACTTTGTGGCTTACTCAGAGAAGGCAACCTCACAATTTATTGATAATTCCAAAAAAGAAAATCCAAGTGAAAACACTGTGTCATGTGGAGTTTAAAAGCAGGAAGGGCTCAAATAAGACCATTATTCAGGGCTCTGTCCTTAAAGTTATTTAACCTCCTTGAGTATCAATTTCCTCTCCTAAAACCTGAGAATGTGGTTCTTCCACACTATTTGACTAAGATACTAACATTTTGTATATGACTGTTATCCTGTAAAAATGTAATTCACTATAAAAATATTCTATTTCCTCCTCCTTTAGACATACTGTCCTAAAAAGTCAGCAGGGCCACTAACTAATCTTATCTTTTCTAGGCCTCAGTTTCCTCCTCCATAAAATGAGAGGGTGGGACTGGATGACCTAAATAGTCCCTTCCGGCCCTTAAAAAGTCCCATGACTCCATTATGACTCAAATACTACTCAAAAGTCAGCTTTTAGGAGTTTGAAGTTAAATGAACGTCCTCCTCTTTTACAGTTACTTCTTGCTAAAATAAGGTTTTGTTGAGCAAGTCTAAACAGCATTGTAATTACAAAAAAGAGTCAAAAATTTGCGAGTTAGAAGCTTTACGGTGTAAGCACTCGATATATATTAGATGCTACCAGCAAAACGAAAATCCAGTTAGACTGAATTAATCTTAAAATATTAAAATCACAATGTTCATTTAGTGTCAACTTTCTACCGGGTTAAAAATGTAATTTCCCGTTACTGTAATACAAAACTGCGTACGTTCCTTCCAAACGTTTTGCAGGGCAAAAATGTTTTGCTAAACTTACTGGGGGGGGAGGGGGGCGAAGGATAAGCAAATCTTGTGCTTAAACTAGCCAGGATGATCTTTTCTCCAAAAGTCATCAGTTCTTTTTAGAAGAAAAATCCAAATGGCCTGGTTAATTTGGGGTAGTTTTAAATAAAACTCATGGTGCTGACAGTTTTAGGATTAGACACATCGAGATGGCGAAAAAGAGAAGACGACAAACTTCCTGGATTTTGTCTCCCTCTGTAAAAGAAGAGAGATTTCCTCTTGCTGACGAAGGGAAAGGCCCCTTTAACAGTTTTTCCCTACGCGGTGGCTGCTGCCAGACTAGGTGGGGCTCCCTCCGCTGCCTTCCTCCTGCCACTTCCCGCAACAAATGGAGCAAACCAGTCCCGTTTCAGGCAAACTTTTTCCCTGTCAGGCTGGAGCCTGCAGGGCGCCGGGGAGTGGTTTCCCCCGAACGCTCCTCGTCCTGGCTCGGGGCTGGGGGAAGCTGCGTCTTCTCAAAGGACAACTTTCTGGTTTCCGTTCTAACTTCCACCCACACCCAGGAGGCCACCGAGGTGGCCAGCGAGGGGGCTCCGGGGCGGCGGACGAGTGCTCCGGGGAGCCGGAGGGGGACGGAAGGTAGCGAGAGAAGCTGCGGCGGCCGCGGGCAGGAGGGAGCGAGCGGGTGTGCGTGGGGGGGGGGGTCCTCGGGCTCTCACTTCCTCCGCCATATTTCAGACATTTGACCCCTTCCGCAAAGCGCGCTGTTCCCCCGCGGCGGCGGCGGTGGCGGCGGCAGCTCGTCCCCGCCGGTCCCGGAGACAGCGCGCTCGCCGGCCGGGCGCCGGGCCCTCCACCACCTGCCGCGCGCCGTGAAGCCTCCGCCGCCGCCGCCAGGGTCCCTGACCGCCGCGCGCGCCCAGCCCGGCCCGCGCCGCACCCCACCCGCTCCCCTCAGCCGGCGCCCGGCCCCCGCCCCGCGCGGCCGCCGTCGCCGCTCCCCTCAGCGGCCACGCACGCACTCTGCCAACCTCTCACGCTGTCACCGGGTCTCCGCCGCCCGCGTCGCCCTGCGCCTCGCGCTTCCTCCGGGTCGCTGCTCCCGGCGCCACGGCGGTCCTGCCGCTGTCGCCGCCGCCGCCGCTCCGGCTGGTTTACACGCCTGACTCTGGGCGAGGTTTGGCGGTGTCGCCTTGACGTCAGGCGTTCAGCCTCGCTCTCGCTTCCGTCCGCGGGCGGGGCGCGCGGGTGCGCGGCCGGGGAAGGGGCGGGGCCGCGGGGCGGAGCGAGGGGAGTCGAGGGGGCGGGGCCTTCCGCGTCGCCGAAGCCCGGGCCGGACACACGCGGCCCCTTTCGCGGGTAGTTCTGGGCGGTGTTTCTCTCCCATGTCTAGTGCCTCCTCAGCTTCTCCTGGGACACCAGGCTCGGGACAGATGCGCCTGTCGACTTCCCTGACCTCAGCGGGTTACAGTGATGCGAATGGTTTAAAAGCCCTCCGAAACTTAAAAGGTGCCTCTAATGAAACTAATAATTCACTCACCAACGCCACCCAACAGTTGGTGCTCGCGTATTCCTTTGTGCTGGGAAAAGTGGCTGGGGAAGTAACAGAGCGTACAGTTTCCACACACCTAGATCTCACACCAAGGAAACCAGGCCAGGGACCTTCTATAGCTGAGAGTAATATGGGTTGGGGCCAAATTGGGCAAGGTCCTTTTCATTCTTGAAAGGGTTTTTCTCCTGACAAGTATTTCATACACTGGTGTCTTAACCTCGGTGAACTCTTTCCAAATTACCGTTCCAAACTCAGTTAACAAATCGATGATCCCAAACAACTTGGTACTCTGCCTAAATCAACTATTTGTAGAAATAAAATAAATTGCATATTTAAATACACGAGTCGGGCACTTTAAAGGGTTACTCGTAGGCAGGTTTATGGTGAAACTGCTGGGCTGCGGAAAATACCTTCTGTTCCAAAAATGCCTTCTACCAAAAACGGTGGAAACTTAACGAAGGAACTTACATTATTAGAGAGAAGACAGAAATACAGCTACCCTTAGTACAGAACATCAGCTCTTTTATGAAACAAAGTTTTGATGAAAGAAGAGATTCAAGAAAGAGCAAAATGCAGAGGAAAGTTGGGGTTGGGAAGTAATTGAAAACTAACTTTTGCTTAGTTCAGCTTAACTTTATTCTTGAAATACATTTTGATGAACTTTGAAGATTAATAAAAAAGTATGATTAATTTCCCTCCCTTAATGAATACTAGTAATTGAAAACTAACCAAGTTAAAGAATAGATAAGAATGAATTATAATTATACTAAGTTTTCTGTAGATAAGTGCTTTCTAGGTATCTTGCAGTTTACGTTAATTGAATGTTACATATTTCCGCGATTTCTGTTTTGTTAGAAAACCCTTTTTAATGGAAATTTCAAAGACAAATTTCAGAGCAGTCTGTAGGAATTGTTTTTATTTATTTATTTTTTTGGGGGGCGCCTGGGTGGCTCAGTGGGTTAAGCCTCTGCCTTTGCCTCAGGTCATGATCCCAGGGTTCTGGGATCGAGCCCCACATCGGGCTCTCTGCTCAGCAGGGAGCCTGCTTCCCCCCCCCCCCTCTGCCTGCCTCTCTGCCTACTTGTGATCTCTGTGTGTCAAATAAATAAATAAATAAAATCTTTAAAAAAAAAAAAGATTTTATTTTTTTATTTGAGAGAGAGCGAGCACCAGCAGGGAGAGGGGCAAAGGGAGAGGGAGAAGCACACTCCCCTTTCAGCAGGGAAGCCCCAGGTGGGACTGGATCCCAGGACTATGGGAGGAGGACATGCGCCTAAGGCAGACACTTAACTGAGTGAGCCACCCAGGCACGCCAGTCTGTAGGAATTATTATAAATGAATGAATTTTAAATAAATGAGACTTCACTGACTTTTCAGTTATTGCATGGAACTTTGATCAAGTCTGAAAGCCTGAAACTCTCTAAGTTCATGGAAGCAGATGTTACTGGGGTATACCTGTGTTTTTCTCTTTTTCTTTTTGAAATTGCCTAAAGGTCTCTTTGACCTTTAGGCAATTGATTTTTTTTTTTTAAAGTCAGTTTCATTCATTTAATTTTTAAGTAAAGATTTTATTTATTTATCTCACAGAGCGAGAGAGACAGCGAGAGAGGGAAGCAGGGGAAGTGGGAAAGGGAGAAGCAGGCTTCCCACTTAGCAGGGAGCTGGATGCAGGTCTTGATCCCAGGACTCTGGGATCATGACCTGAGCTGAAGGCAGATGCTTAACGACTGAGCCACCCAGGCACCCCCAAAGTCAGTTTTAGAAGGTTGGAGTTAGGATTATTTAGAGTTTAAAGGAATACTTATTTTAATTAAGAATACTTTTCTTAAAGACTAGAAATCATTACACTTTTTAAAAAAGCATTTATTTATTAACTGAAAGAGAGAGAGTGAGCACGAGCAGGGGGAAAGGCAGAGGTACAGAGAAAGGGAGATACAGGCTCCCGGTAAGCAGGGAGCCCAAAGTGGAACTCCATCCCAGGACCCTGGGATCATGGTCTGAGTTGAAGGCGGAAGCTTAGCCGACTGAGCCTCCCTGGTGTCCCGAAATCATTACTCTTGTATTAAACTATTATCTTTATACAGAGAATGCCAGAATCTTCATGTCTTGGCCCCAAACTCATTTTTGGGTTTGGAACCCGGGTTCCTGTCTTCTTGAAATCTTCAGCAGGATATTCCACTGGCAACCTCAACTGGTCATGTTTGCAGACTGAACGGTCGTCTTTGTTACCAGACTAGTTTCTCCACCTTTTCATTTGTTAATTGTATCACCGTCTTTTAAATTAGCCAGTCTCCAAACCTGACACTCCTTTCTCTGCCTTTCCTCAAATCGTCAGTGAATTAGCACATCTATTAGATAGTAATTCATTTCTTTTTCTCTTTTTTAAAGATTTTATTTATTTGACACAGAGAGAGACCGTGAGAGAGGGTCTAAAAGCAGGGGGAGCGGGAGAGGGAGAAGCAGGCTTCCCGCTGAGTAGGGAGCCTGATATGGGGCTCCATCCCAGGACTCTGGGATCATGACCTGAGCAGAAGGCAGACGCTTAATGACTGAGACACCCAGGGGTCCCAGTAATTCATTTCTACCAGTACCACACTTGTTTAGATTGGCACTACCTCTCAACTCCTGGACTTTAGCCACACCTTCCTACCTTGCCTTGTGGCCTCTGTTTGGTCTTGCTGTGATCTATTCTCCATTATGTAGCTAGATGAATTATCTTAAAGCATCCTGAGCAAGTCACTACCTTCCTCCAAAAGCCTTCAGTTACTCTGTTGCCCTACCAAAATAAAGTTAAAATCCTTGTAGAATATCTTACTCCTCCTTCTCACTTCAAACTGCCTTACAGTCAGAGTGGATTTTTCATCTTGCCCAAATACAGTGCTTTACTGCTCTCGTGTATATAGGTGATTTCCTCTGCCTGAAGTGTTCCCTCCCACTCTTGTCCACTAATCAAGGTCCATTTACTTTCTCTAAGAAAGAACATCTTTCCAGTCAAATATGGTCTGATATTTTCAACTGAATGTGGTCTCTTCTCTTTGGAATTCCCATAACACTCTATTGTTCCTTTCTTTGGTCACTTGTATTCTACTATCCTACTACAGTAGGGGTTTGCAAACTTTTCCTGTCAAGAGCCAGATGGTAAATATTTAAGGGTTTGGGGGCCAGATGATCTTTGTTGTAGCTACTCTGCCTTTGTTGTGCAAAACCAGTCATAGGATATATAACGAATGAGTGTGACTGTATTCTAATAAAACTTTATTCATGGACACTAAAATTTTAATTTCATATAATTTTCACATGTCACAAATCTCCTCCTCCTTCCCTTCTTACTCTTCTTCTTCCCTTTCTTCTTCTTCCTCCTCCTCCTCTTCTTTTTCTCCTCCTCCTTCTTCTTCCCCTTCTTTCATTTAAAAATGTGAAAACCATTCTTAGCCCATAGCTGTACAAAAACAGGTAGTGGGCTGGATTTGTCCATGTTTGCCCTGCTGTGCTCAGGACCAGCTTCATGAGCCTGTGACAGGGCCCGGTGCTTAGAAAGGCTCAATGATCAGTTGAATGCTCTAATGTCACCATCTTGAAATTTTTAATAATTTTTAAACAAAGGGACTGTATTTTCATTTTGCATTGGGTTCCTCAAATTCTGTTGCTGGGTCCTGCATGTACTAGAAGAGAAAAATCCATACAATGTATATTTCTCATGTTCGGTATGGTGTTTTTCACATAATAGGCACTCAAAATGTATTAGCTGAGAGATTTCTCAGGGTTGTGTTTGCATTGAGCAGTATTAAAGAATGAGGTAACAACCCCCCCAACCCCTGCAAGAGTAGAATTGTTTCTGCTCACTATAAAAGCAGCACATCTCCTAAGCTCAGGGCCCCCCTCCTGTGTCACAACCACCTGCAAGTGTAGACATCCACAGAAGTCTACTTTCATTGCCCCCAGGGGACTTAGGGGATATATAGAACCAATGCAAGAATGATGCTCTGGTTACTGCTTTTACTGTGAGTAATAAAGTCCTTTGGCTCTCAAAAAAAATGTATTTGTTGAATTTTTTATTCCTAAGGCACTGTGGAATAGTGGAGAACAGGAGAGAGTTCAGCTTCACTGCTTATTAGCTGTAAGGGTCTTAAGCAAATTCCTTAACGTATTGAGCCTTGATTTTCTCATCTATAACTTGGGGATAATAATCTCTGCCTTATGGAACTGTTGAGATTAAATATAGAAAATAGCTATTTCTTAGCCCCTGGGAGTGGATAAAGCTCAAAATTATTTGTTTCCCTTTTAGGGGAAGTGAATTAATAGGATGCTTGTCCAAAACTCTTGATTATTTAACTGTATAGAGCTGTATAATACTATATTTAACAGTATTTCTGATTTTTCATGCTTTGCTTCCTTAAAAGTTATACTTCAAATAACATCTATGCCTAGTTTAATTTCAAAAGTCCACATAAAGGAAAGGGTGTCTAGGTGGCTCAGTTGGTTAAGTATCTGACTCTTGATTTTGGTTCAGGTCATGACTTCAGGGTTGTGGGATCGAGCCCCACATGGGGCTCCATGCTCAATGCAGAGTCTGCTTGAAACATTCTCTCCCTCTCCCTCTGCCCCTTCCCCCATTTGTGTTTTCTCTCTAAATAAATAAATAAATAAATAAAATCTTATAAAAAAGGTCCACATAAATAAAGGTCTTATTGCAAGTCCAAAATTGGATTTCAAAAATCCTCATATTTATAATTTTCCTAGTTAACAGTTAATGATTATTAGCATTAATAAGAGTCATGCTGTTTAACTTCCAATTAAGTATGTTATCAAGAGGCTTGAAAGTCATTAACCTTAAATATTATTATATTATTTCATTCGCAAATGAACAATAGTGAAATTTGATCCTTTTAAGGCACTTTCTTACTGTTTTTGTCCTCTGTTGTGTGTATTCATGTATGTATGTGTGTGTACATATATATAATATGTATGTATATGGTGTATATGTAACATGTATGTATATGTATAATATATATACACCAATATACATAATGTTTAGTGTATAAATATAGTTCTATTCTTTTGCCGTGTCCTGCATAGCTGGGGTTGGAGGTTGAGAAGGTAAGAAAGCTGCTTATTGATGTGAAAGAGAAAAAACCATGGCTTAACTTTCCAGTTAGGTTCATTCTGGGTTTTTTTGGTCAAACATTGTGTTCCAAACTCTGTGTGGTCATTTTTATAAATTCTGCCCTTTATCACACGAGAGACCCGGTAAGAGCCTATTTGACCTATTATAGGAAAACAACTCAGAACTCATACTCTCTAAGGGTAGTTTGTATGCCTCTAAGATTTCTGTTTGGGGGAAACCAAGTATTCATATATAAGAAAAAATGAGACAGCTTGGCATGTTTTCTACTCTGTGTAATAACCACGTATTTGTCTCAAAATACATTTCAAATTCTGTCTGCGTTCTATTTTAGCAGTTGGAGGCTTGACCACCAAACCTGCCTATGCCACATTAAATAAATCTAACAATTCTATAGTTTTGTCATTGCTAAAGTCTATGATATAAGGAACAGATAGATTGCACTTAAAATTTTCCCCTTTCTTAAGCTGTGGCTAAGGAAAACCATACAAATGACAAGGACGTTCCCAGAGCTGGCATGTAAATGAATGTTAAAGGAGAAAACCACTGGAAGAACCAGCTTCATGAAATATCCCCTGTCATGAAATTTTCAAAAGAAATTTAAATGAAGAAAGTCTTTAAAAACCCCATACAAGTACTTTCAGAATCTGGGGCGTCTCCACATAAAACAGCTAATGTAATCATTAGGCTCTAAAGTTAGGCATCCCCTCAGACTTTATCATTATGATACAAGTACTTGGCTTCTAGTCAAGTTAGCCTTGAATCCTGTGTCTGAATCATATACCTCAATAATAATGGCCAAATTCCGAGAGCTAGGTTATAGTATATAACCTATTACACAGATAGAAGGCTAAAGCTTAGAAAGGCTAAGTGGCCACAGCCATATGGAACTATGTAGGCAGAGCCGAAATTTGTTATCTTTGTCAGCCTTCTTTTGGCACCATGCTGTCCAATTATTCTTTTATTAATGCTGTTCTTTCATCCAGAAAATCTCTCCTGTCTCTTTTGTTCTTATCTAAATCTTAGTCATTATTTAAGACCCAGTGGTTTCTTGCTTCTCTGAATTTCCCTAATAATTATTGTTTGTATCACTCATTTGGTACTTATCAGACATGACCTTATTTAAATTGCTTTTGTCTTCCCTCCATCCTGAGATTGCCAAGACCTATCTTCCAACTTTTTTGCAGCTACCATACTGCCTGGCATCACACAGTGGCAATAAAATGTAGTTGGGAGGGTCTTGCTAATCTTGGTTAGACCCTCCAAGCTGATCAGAGTGGATTTGTGACCTCTGGCAGTTATTTCACCTTTCCAAATTCCTTTGCAGGAATCTTTAAAAGGCGAGTAACTGTATCTATAATGTAAGGCTTTAAACTTTTTAAAAATAAGAGAGCAGATACAAAAATGAAAGTAACACAGAGCAGCAAGGAAGTGGATTGGTTCTGGAATCAGACTGCAAGTGTTTGAACACAGGCTCCATTCGTCTTAGAATGGCAACTCTGTTTCCTCCTTGGTAAAATGCATACAGTAATAGAACCTCCATTATGGGATTACTGGGTGGATTAAAAGAGTAAACAATGCAAATGGTGCCCACCACAAAGCAAGCAGTCTATAAATGTTAGCTGTCGTCATCTAAAAGATTACCAATAAATGTTGGTTCCTACTACAGCCTCTGGCACAATAAAATTTTGTGCAAACATAGTAAGAATTCAGCAAGCATTAGTTAAACTTTCCTTTTGCTTTGCTTATGACAGTTCTCCATTAAGGATTGGTTGTGTTCTGAAGTTTCTTCCTGCTAGTAGCTTATAACTTGAAGATACATATGCAGTGGAAACTGTTATAAAGTTTACAACATGAGTATCTTAAAATATGACTTGATTATTAAGGAAGCTTAAAAAAGCCTATTTTAATCCATAGATACTAAAACGCAGTTCTAAAAGTACAGACAGACATCGGAGATATTGGCAGTTTGGTAACAGACGGCCAAAATAGAATGGGTATCACAAAAAGCAAGTCAATTTTGAATTTTTCTGGCTTCCCAGTGCATACAAAGTTATGTTTACACATATTCTATAGTCTATGAAGTGTGCAATAGCATTATGTCTAAAAAACAATGTATGTATCTTGATTTAAAAACCCTTTATTGCTGGGGCGCCTGGGTGGCTCAGTGGGTTAAATGTCTGACTTAGGCTCAGGTCATGATCTTGGGGTCCTGGGATGGAGCCCCGTGCATTGGGTTCTACACTCAGCAGGAAGTCTGTTTCTCTCTCTCTCCCTCTGCCCCTGCTCGTGTTCTCTCTCTCACATAAATACATAAAAATACTTAACTGCTAAAACGTGTTAACCCTCATCTGAGCTTCCAGCAAGTCCTAATTACTGATCACAGATCACCATTACAAACACAATAACGAAAAAGTTCGAAATATTGTGAGAATTGCCAAAATGTGATACAGATACAAAGTGAGTAAATACTTTTAGAGAAATGGTGTCAAAAGATTTGCTCGACTCAGGGTTGCTACAAACCTTGTTTGTAAAAAACACAGTATCTGTGAAGCTTAATAAAGTGAAACATAATGGAACAAGGCATACCTGTAGTCTTTCCACTACTACTAATCAGCGTTTATAACACTGTTCCCTCCGTTTTCACAGCACCTTTTTCTTGTGGCTTTCCTCTTTTCTCTCTGGCTTTTTTTTTCTTCTCACTTTCTTTGGACGATCTCTTCTTCTTTTTGAACTTTAAGGGTTGGAGTCCCCTGGAGCTTGATCCTAGACCCTCTTCTTGTATACCTTCTTCTGGGCAGTTCTAGGCTTTCCCATGGCTTTATATACCATCTAAATGATGGCAGCTCACAGATTTATGTCTGCAGTTCAGAATTCTCTGCTGAACTCTGGATGCATAGAGCCAATAGCCTTCTCGAAAACATTCCTTGGTTGACCTCCCCCATAACTGCTCTTCCTCCAGTAATCCTCATCTCAATAGATGGTAGCAGTTCCCTAAAACAGAAATCTAACACTTCCCTCTACCTTACTTCACATAGCAAATTCTTTACCAAGTCCTTTTAATTCTACTTCCAAAATCACTACAACATGACCACTCTTTTCCATTTCCATTGTGTGGTTGGTTTATGTGCTTTCACTTTTGTCCCTCCTCCCATCCATTCTCTGAATAGTGGTCTTAAAGGTTAAAAAAAATTTTTTTTATATTGGGAAGTTTTGAATATACATAGAGAGAAGGATTTAATGAGTCCCCTTATCCAATTTCAACATTTATCCTAATTTTTGCTACTCTCATTTCATCTGTTTCTTCCCTTAGGGAAAACCTTGTAAAAACTTCAGTATACATCTCCTACAGATAAGAACATTTAAGAAATATAACCATAATGCTATTATCATACCTAACAAAATTTAAAAGGATTCCTTAACAAAATATAGTAGCCAGTCCGTATTTAAAATTTCCACTGTGGGGCACCTGGGTAGCTCAGTCTGTTAAGTGTGTGAATCTTGATTTTGACTCAGGTCATGATCTCAGGGTTGTGAGATTGAGCCTTGGGCTCTGTGCTAGGCATGGAACCTGCTTAAGAGTCTCTCTCCTTCTGCCCATCCTGCACTCCCTCTCTGAAAAATAAAACGTTTTAAAATTAAAAATATTTCCATTGTGATGTATACAAATATTTGATTACTATGTGGCACATCTAAAACTAATATAATGTTATATACCAATTTTACCCTGATTAAAGAGAGAAAGAAAGAAAGAAGTAGAAACCAGAGCCTGAAGAATTAATAAATATTTTAGTCCAAAAAAATTCCTGATTGTATCAAAGATGAATTTTTACTATTGGTTTATTAAGTTTATCATCCAAACAAGTCCAAACATTACATTTAATTATTTTGCCTATTAAATCTCTCTTAATCTCTAATAGTCTCTCTTCCTTTTGTTGAGTGAATGACTATTTGTATTTTTTCTCTTGTAATGTGCCTTTCCTTATCCTTCAACTTCTGTACAAATGACATCACTTTCTGTCAATGCCTTTATAAGCATTCTGTGGCAAAACTCCTATAGCTTTTCATTACACATCTTTATCTATAAATACAAGCTTGAGAAAGTAAGGACCTCGCTTTCACATATTTACATTATGTGAAGAAAATATAGAAGATGGATTGAAAACTATTCATCCATCCCCAAATACAGGCAAGAAGTCCAGTTAATAAGCCTTAAGCCTACACTACATACTAAGAAGTTATCTCACTTCATCTTTTGAAAAATTCTTTGAGTTGGGGTTTTTTTGTTTGTTTTTGTTTTAGCCTCTGTTTTTATGGTAAGAAAGAGATTGAGGGAGACTATGGAAAAATATGGGGCTACAGTATTAGTCTGAGGCAGGGTGAGATCTGTCTTTTTGAGGGGCTCTTGGTCTCCCCGCCTGGCTACACTGTAGCAGTAATAAAGATAGTGATGGAGTAGTGAAGGATGGTTTTGCGGGGGAGGGGGTGAAGATCCAAAGGAAATTCTAGTAGTTTCTTTGTCCAGATGGAAAAGAAAAAACAGAGTCCTACCTGAGTGTATTATCAGGGGGAATAGATTATTTTGGCCTAAGGTAAATATATTTGAGAAAGTAATTATTTAGTGGGATTCTGATAAGAATTGGTTCAAGTCTGAAAGAAGTTTAACAGTGGCAGAAGAAGCCTTCTAAGGGCGTGTATTTTTTAGTGACCCACTCTAACCGATCCTGTCCAATTCTTTTTTCTTTTTAAATTATATCCTTTGCCTTTTTAAAGACAGACTTGAACATCACCAATGTGCTTATACATTTCCTTCCTGCTTCTCAGTAGACCTCAGAACCACAATTTTTTTTTTTTCACTAGAATCCCTTTCCTAACTGTCTCTATCTAAATTCTTCAGCAGCTTGTCATGTCCTTAATGCCCAGGAAAGCATGTCAAAAGATCATGGTAGCCAAGGGAGAGAAATTGTATTTAAAATATATTTGGCTTGAAAAATTCTGTCTGCTTCACTAGCCTGCCTGAATGTGTCTACATTTACCAAAGATGTGAGTCAGTCCAACCTCCTCCTGCGTAAGATGGCAGAGGAATCTATGTAGGTAATTACACATTGATGAGTGCTTCATAAATGGAAACATCTGCAAAAAACAAACAAAAAAGCAAAGAATAAGTGGCCAATAACAAAGAGAAGAAAAGTATTTAAAATATCTTGGTTATGGGGTGTATTCCCCAAAGAATTCAAAGCAGGGACAAGAACAGATATTTATTCTATCAATGTTCATTGCAGCATTATTCACAATAGCCAAGATAAAATCAAACCAAGTGTTCATCAAAACAAAATGTGGTATATACATACAATGGAATATTACTCAACTTTAGAAAGGACGGAAGTTTTGACACTTGCTACAAGATGGAATGAATCTTGAAGATAGTATACTAAATGAAATAAGCCAGCCACAGAAGGAGAAATACTATAAGATCCACTTATATGAGGTCCCTAGAGTAGTCAAATTCATAGAGATGGAAAGTAGCGTGGTGGTTGCCAGGGGCTACGGTGTGAGGGGGAGTTAGGGTTGAATGGGTACAGAGTTTCAGTGTGAGAAGATGAAAATATTTTGGAAATGGGTGTCAGTGATGCCTGCAGAACAATGTAAATGTACTTAATGCCACAAAACTGTATGCTTAAAGGTGGTTAAATTGGTCAGTTTGGGGTTATGTATATTTCACCCCAGTACAAAAACGTCTTGGTGAAGAACTTGGGCTCTGAGTCAGAAAGCCTGGGTTTAAACTCTGACTCAGTACCTCATTAGTTGTGAGAACTACGCTATTTCCACACCCTAAGTTTGAGTTTTTTCACCTAGAAATTGGAATAAGAATAGTACATATCTTAAAGACTTCTGAGGATTAAATAAAACAATCTACTTAAAATCCTTTGCACCCCACCTTGCACATAGCCACTACTCAAAAAATGTTAGCCACTATGATTTATTACCATTTAGTTACATAGATTTTCTGATGCATTTTTAGGAATTTCCTCCAGATTGAGATGTCTGAATTATGTGATTCAGGGGGGGTACCCCACATCAGCATCAAAGGTAGATCTAGAGAGTCTGATGGAAGGGATGAAGCTCCAGTGTGCTGTTTGGTGGAAAGAGCAAAGGTATTGGAATAAATATAAAAGAACCTCTTCATGTTCGGGAAGGGCAATTTTCAGCCAGTTTCAACAGCTCAAAAATAAGTAGCAAGGAAATTAATATTGATTTTTGAATGTTCTGAAATGTTAGCAGTTTTTTTTAATTGTTTGGTAACATTTGTGGCAGAATCCAGGAGATACTCTCCAGGTTGCAACTTCAGGAACATTTTGTCTGGCCTACAATGTCTTTCTAGAAAACTGGCGCTGGGTGTGGGTCTACTGACTCGACTAATTACAGAATGATAATTGTGAAATGTCTTAATTTAACACTCAGTTATGATCCTTTCATGAATTATTCTCTCTGTGTGTGTGTGTGTGTGTGAGAGAGAGAGAGAGAGAGAGAGAAACAATAGAAAGAGCTATGGGGTTGCTGTTTTTAAAAAGGGTAAACCTGGGGGCACCTGGGTGGCTCAGCGGGTTAAAGCCTCTGCCTTTGGCTCGGGTCATGGTCCCAGGGTGCTGGGATTGAGCCCCGCATCAGGCTATCTGCTTGGCGGGCAGCCTGCTTCCCCTGTTCTCTCTGCCTGCCTCTCTGCTTACTTGTGATCTCTCTCTGTCAAATAAATAAACAAAATCTTAAAAAAAAAAAAAAAGGGGTAAACCTGAATAACATAGGGAAGACGGTGTGCCACGATTTACACAAATCAATCCTTGACCTACCAACGTTGTCACTGTCCTCAACTGTATTTTATTTTTATTTATTTTTTAATTTTTAAAAAAGATTTTATTTATTTAACAGAGAGAGAGACAGTGAGAGCAGGAACTCAAGCAGGAGGAGTGGAAGAGGTGGAAGCAGGCTCCCTGCTGAGCAAGGAGCCTGGTACGGGGCTCGATTCCAGGACTCTGGGATCATGACCTGAGCCGAAGGCAGATGCTTAACCCACTGAACCACCCAGGCACTCCCTCAACTGTATTTTAAAGATGGGGAAACCGACTCTTGCCTGTGTGTGTGTGTGTGTGTGTGTGCGTGCGCATGCAGAGAGCTATAATTTCAATACAGGTTGATTGGCTCCAGTGTCCATGCTCTTTATCTCAAACCACATGCCCCAAACTACAACGTCTTGCCACTTTTTACTGTCCTGAGGGTGAGGGTCATTTTTGGAGCTGTTGCAGGTTCTGAAGTCACCCCTAGGAACTATGGCTACCACTGGTGGAATGTCATGGCAGCTCTTTGCCCTCCAGCCCACCCTCTGTTAAGAGGGAAGAAGCTACTGCCCAGGGAAAGCAAATGGAGGGGGCACAAGAAAGCCCCTTTACCCGGAAGTAGTCCTTCTCCTCTTTTCTGACCCGAAGTGGCTACTATTAAAGCCACTCGGTTTGGAAAACAAAAGTGTGATTGTACGCACAGGCTACCTAGGAGCAGGAAGGAGAGACTGGGTTTCTTTCAGCTCTCTCTCATTAGCACTCTTCAGCTTATGAGATAAGCTGGTTGTCTCCTGGAAAGCCTGGAAAGATGATCATAGCCTCAGCAAAGACACACTTGACAAGTGTGACTAGTGCTCAGTGAGGGGGGGTCAGTGAAGCTGGCAGGTTTGGGCAGAGGTCTTGAAACCCATGTAGCGAGGGGCAGTGTGAGGACCCTGGACAGACATGGCTGCCTGCGGTAGTGACGGTCTGTTTGTTGTCAGTAACAGATACAACCTGAGCTTCCTTAAGCAGAAGGGGAAAGTATGAGAAGAATACAGAGGTACCTCAGGGAACTATAGAATTATAGAACAGAAAGGGAGGAGTCAAGGCACGTCCTGGGACTGCAGTGGCAGTTGGTGAAGGTCCCCACCTATGGAAATCCAGTAACTTGACGTGACTCCTGGTTCCAGTGTTTCTTAAGCCTCAAGTGAGAGTGAAACTAGAATGTGCTTGGCTTAGGTTATCCTTGGCAGTTGGCTTACTCAGCAATGGCTGAGCAGGGGAGGGGAAGGGATTGGTGCAGCGGGAAATTCACGCAACAGAAACAGGAGCCCTCCCTGTGGGCAGAGACGAGGGGCAGGGGTGACACCGTATTAGATACCCTCCACATAGCCCCACAGAAAGAGATGTTATGTGGAGAGTCGTTCTATAGGGGAAGTTGCTTATAGGCAGGATAGCATAGCAGTTGGGAGTTCAGACTTTGGGTCTAGATTGCCTGAGCTCAAATCCCAGCTCTGCCACTTCTTGGGCAACTTTAGTAAGTATACTCTGTGTCTGTTTCCTCCCCTCTAGAATGGTGGTAATAAAGTACTTACTACATGAGACCATTAGGATTCAATGAGTTAATATCAGCAAAGTGCCTAAAACAGTGCCTGACACACAGTAAGCCCTTGACAAATCACTATTATTTTCTAGCTTTAAAAAAAATTTTTTTAAAAAGATTTTATTTATTATTTATTTGACAGACAGATCACAAGTAGGCAGAGAGGCAGGCAGAGAGAGAGAGGAAGGGAAGCAGGTTCCCTGCTGAGCAGAGAGCCCAGTGCTGGGTGGGGGGTTGTGAGCCGAAGGCAGATGCTTTAACCCACTGAGCTACCCAGGCGCCCCTCTTTTCTAGCTTTTGAGGCATCATAATATTTATTGAAATTGTCAAACAGTGCACCTCACTTTAAAAATACCCAGTGGAGCTCTTTTTTATGTGTAACTTTATGAAAGAAAGAGGAGGGCCATCAGATAAACACTTTGTTATAAAATACCTATTTAGTTTAACTTAGGCATAGATATAAATGCAACAAATTTAAAAAATATGGATATAAAAACATTAAGAAACAAAACAAGGGAAATAAAAACAAAAAAATATGGCTGCAACACCAAAAGCACAGCCCATAAAAGAAAAAAATTGATAAATCAGCCACTACCAAAATTTTAAAAGTTTGCTCTTCAAAAGGTGCTGTTAAGAGCATGAACAGATAAGCCACAGACTGGGAGAAAATATTTGTAAACCATATATCTGATGTAGGACTTGTGTCCAGGAAAAAAAAAAACAAACAACATTTACAGTTCAATAATAATAAGATAAGCTACCTAATTAAAAATACAGACAGAAGATTTGAAAGACATTTCACTGAATGGCTAACAAACACAAGAAAGGATGCTCAACATCCTTGGTTTGGGAAATGCAAATTAAAAATCACAATGAAATTCCACTATAAAGCCTCCAGAACAACTGATTCAAAGGAATGATTTATCAGTTGTGGGAGATATGGGGAAACTAGAGCGCCTGCGCATTGCTGGTGAGAATGTAAAATGGCACATCCCCTCTGGCAAAATGTTTGGCAACATCTTAAAAAGTAAAACATATATTTAGTGTATGACCCAGCAATTCTTTTCTTAGGTATGTACCCCAAGAGAAACAAATAACATATGCTCACAGAAAGACTTGTATAAAAATGTTCATAGAATTATTATTTATAATAGCTAAAAATGGAAAAAATCAAAATGCCCATTGCACAAAATGTGGTATTGTACCACAAATACCAACCAGCAATCAACCCCCTCACCCAGATTATTGACCTATGGACAGCATAGGTGAACCTGAAAAACATCATGCAAAGTTGAGGAAGACAGACACAAAAGACTATATTTTGCACAACCCTATTTATATGAAATTTCTGAAAATGGCAAATCTACAAAGACAGAGAAGCAGAATAGTAATTACCTGGGCTAGGCATGGGAGTGGCCATTAACTGCAAGCGGTGATGACAGAAATTTTGAGGGTGAGAGAACTGTTCTCAAACTAGATTGTAGCAATGTTCGTACAACTGCATAAACTTATTAAAATCAGTGGAATGTATACTTGTTAACGGGTGAATTTTATGGTATGCAAACTATACCTCAATAAAACTGTTTCTGTCCTATACTCAGTCATCTTGACTGAGTTACCACCAGTAAAACCACAGCTAAAAATAATTAAGAAAGAAAAAATCTCTTAGTCCAACACTATTTGCTGAGCTTCTTTTGGGGATTTCATAATGTTTTATGCCCAGTCCCACCCTATCCCCCTACTGATCTGCTGTAGAGTGCTGACTTTCTATTATCAGGGTTGAAAAGTCATGTATAAGCGATGGAGTTTAAGAGTATTCTACCCTGAGACTTTAGGTAGGGTGTCTTTATGAACTGTGTTTAAAGAGCTCTAGCTAATCTCATTCCTATTCGCTATGGTGTAGACTATTGAAGCTTTCCTGGAGTGTAAAAAACCATTCTCCAAGGAAAATTCTCCAGTGCTGATTTCTACAGCTGTCTGCTAATACCCAGGAATCTCTTTTCTTTTTCTTCAATGTGTCATACTGCCCTAACCTTGACAGGAAGAAAACAACTTTCAGGTTGAGTGCTGCATCAAAAAGCCTTCTCCTGTTACTAAAAAAAAAAATTCATTTGCTTGATAGTTATTTCCTGTGTCAAACTATCAAATGTTTCCCCTGACTGCAACCATCTGGGGGTTTGTTGTTTGTTTCACATCAACATGTTAACATAAGGCATCTGGAGGGAACAACATTCATTTATCCATCCATCCATCCATCCACCCAACCTTCTGTCCATCGATCTGTCCATCCATCCTTCCATCCATCATCTACACATTCAACAATGATTTCTTGAGTACCAGTGAGGTACCACAAACTCTGCTAGATATCAGGGATGGAAAAATGAGAAAGAAAGCCATGGTCTCCACCCCGTCAAGGCTTGGAGTCTTTCTTAGATGACAGTGAAAGATTAGCAGAGAAGACACATTTTTCCACTTTCCAGGTTTTCGTGGGCTGGCCTTACTCCTCTAGAGGCTGCACTGGTGGTATCTCAGGTGACTTGGTGTCTATATGGTAGCCGTGATAGCGGAGGCAAAGAGCTCCTGGCTGCTGGTAATGGCTTTGATCCACAGGCAATGGTCATTTTGGTAGGCTCCAGAGGAATAGGCTTTGAAGCAGTGCCCTCTTTTTATTTTTTTTTTCAAGATTTTACTTGAAATTTTACAAGATTTTACTTTTAAGTAATCTCTCTACCCAACATGGAGCTCGACTTACAACTCTAAGATCAAGAGTTGCACTCTCTACCAATTGAACCAACCAGGTGCCCCTGAAGCAGGCTCCTCTTCAATGGCAAGTGCAACAGTGTAAGGGGTCCCCACAAGAACTTTGGTGGTGGTAGCTGCATCTTTGCCATTGTCAGAGGTGACTCCTCTGCAAATTAAATAGAAGTCAAATGCAAGTAATGAGTCCTGTACTTCCTTGGAAACCCATCAGACCTGTAAGGTAGAGGTGAGAATTCATTTGTTTCTCAAATATTTTATATTTCTCTGAATACATGGGAAATCAAGGTTACTTTTCAACTCTTGCAGTATTTTCAGCTCCGAGGTATGTGGTAGCTAGGCAATAACATTAGATAACATTGCTTATAGAGAGGGATACTGGGGTGCCTAGGTGGCTCCGTCAGTTAAGCATCTGCCCTCAGCTCAGGTCATGGTCCCAGGATCCTGGGATTGAGCCTCATGTTGGGCTCCCTGCTCAGTGGGGAGCCTGCTTCTCCCTCTACCTCTGCAGCAACCCTGCTTGTGCTCTCTCTCTCTCTCAAGTAAATACATAAAATCTTAAATAAAAAAGAAAAAAGAAAGGGATATTAAAAATAAAGTGCTCAGCTGGAACTCTACAGAGAAAAAAAGATAGTAAGTAATCAGCCAATTTATAACTAGAACAAAAGGTAGATTTTCACACTCCCCACCCCCCTTTTTTTTTTTTTAAGATTTTATTTATTTGTTTGACAGACACACAGTGAGAGAGGGAACACAAGCAGGGGCAGTGGGAAAGGGAGAAGCAGGCTTCCGGCACAGCAGGGAACCTGATGTGGGGCTCCATCCTAGGACCCCAGGATCATGACCTGAGCCAAAGGCAGACGCTTAATGACTGAGCCATCCAGGAACCCCTCACACTTTACTTTTGAACAAAACAATAAAAATTATATGCAACTGGAACAGTACTTTCCATAATATAAATGAGTTAAAAACTCATAAAATATTATATTTGTGGATGATGTTTCTGGCTGAAAGGGACCCTGCCTATGATAAAGTCTGAAGCTTCTTAAGTGACATAATTTGCAGAATGCCCTAGTGTCTGATCCCCTTAACTGTATCAGTCACCAGGAGTCGGCTGTGATGGTTCCTCTCATCCTGCCTCTCTGGAGAGTCCTACCATTGGAAACACTTCCTCTGAGGTCAGGGACGACGGACACATGGCAGACATGCCCATACCCAGAGCGCCTGCTCTCCAGCAGAGCCCTCTTCACTGCTGAGCCTGGGAATGGCTTCGGCATCCCAGCATCCCAGCATTCAGCCCAGCATCCCAGGCTCGACCACCAGGCCGCTGCCTTTAACACATGACATGAAATCCACTTGCCACCCTTGGATTAGAGAATGAAAGCAAGGGCATTAACTGTCACAGGCTGTCACAAAATGAAAACGTATTTCTTGGCAAGGAAGAGACTGCCTTGAGCAAGAGTAAGAACTCTTTTTCTGAGATGAACACCCGGTCCTGAAGAATCAGGAGGGAGAAAGTCTGAGTCTGGGGAAGACAAGAATGATAGTGACCAGGCCTGGCACCCTGAGGGTCAACTGGGGCCGGAGAGGCAGTACAGAGGAGAAAAGGAGACGAGAGAAAAGCCAAAAGTGACTTATTTCACAGTTCCCTGGGATTGGGAGGCTCCAGCTTGGTCTTTTTCTTCGCACTCTCTGGAGGAATTTGGCGGACAATGACCCAGAATGTGGGCCACTAGAAGTGAGTCACCTGCCATTTCCTGTATTACCTGGCCATTTTGGGAAGCCATCCACCAAATACTGGTGGAGCAGCTCAGCCCCATTCACATTACGACAACTGACAACCTGGTGCTTTGAGGCAAATCTGAGTAAGAAGACTTGAACGTCCCTATGCCGATCACGCCAATGAAAACCGCAATCAAGCTTTTTAGGGACCTCAAAGGCTGTGAGGTCTGCGGCTGACAGCAAATGGCCTGAAGTCATGTGAGTGTAGCCAGGCAACTCTGGGAACTTCCACTTCAAGTTCTCTGATACAGTAACTTAGTGACAGGGATCAGTTCATCTGCCCATTTAATAGAATGACAAAGACCACAAAGCCAACTCTGAGACTTTGGGCAAGGCTTGCTCTTTCTCCATTTCCTTATCTACATAGTAGGGTAATTCCTTCTGTAAAAAGAAAAAATGATAGCAAAATATGTTGAGTTTATATTGTCTGTGATGTATTGAGGTTGGTCCTGGGGAGTAAGAAAACATGGAAAAAGCAAGGATGATGTTCGCCAGAAATTCAAGACTTCACAAAGGAGAATGAAGAAGAATGAAGAACAATAACAACACAAGGCAGAAGACGAGATGGGTCTTGGGAGAAACGCAAGAATTGAAGTCTTGGGGGATCGATCATCGACCACTTCTCAGCCGTCAGCCTTCTTCTGGATGGAAAGGTGTTCAGCAAAGACTGGTCTAGGTGTTTTTCATTTTTATTTTTGTTTTTGCTGGTAGAGAAATAAAAGGCGGATTCCATATGTTTTATTCTCTTACGCATTATTCATGGAAGAAAAAAACGGTGAGTCATAAATAGTTTGAAATTAATATATATGAGGCTGTGGTTTATGTTGTAAAATTATAAAGAGCTCAACTGCAATATATTAAAACTGGGGAAGGTAAAACTTTCTTCCACGTGGACCAGAGGCTTGGGAGCAGAGCGAGAAGCGTGCGTGGTAACGGGTCTGATGTCCTCACATCAAACTCCAGGTTCCTGAGAAGGAAGTGGCTGGTGAGAAAGAAGCTTGAAACTTTTGTTACCTTAAAACACATTTACTCCTCTTTGGACTCCCAGCTGAAAAAAGCACTGGAAAATTTTGTAGCAACTAGCTAAAAATAAACTAATCTGTGGTCCTCCTCCTTCTCGTCTTTCAGCAGGAGGATTCTAACCCAATTAACAAACTGATTTAAATGAAAATAAAATTGTGATCAGTTCAGTTGCTTTCTCCTCCTCCCTGCTGTTGAATCCCACTGTAATTAGCATTTCAATTTTTTCATATCTAGCTTCAGTCAAGGAAACAGAATTGAGGATGTGGGCTGTGTGATTTGCTGGAACTTTTATTTGTTCCGGCTTAACACCCCCCACCCAACCCATCCAACAGAAGTTATATGTCCACAATTTTACACACACATTTTTTTTTTTAAACATGAAGGATAACCCCAAGCGAAGAGACCCTTTAGCAAAAATGTTCTTTCCACATCTCTTCTTATTCACCTCAAGTGTGGAGCAAACTATCGCATTTGAAATATGCATGTTTAGCCTCAACTCACCTTAAATGCATTGAAAACAAAGTCAAATAGAGATGGGAAGACATCATGTTACTGATATTTCATTCAAACTGCATTTCTAAATCAAGAGTTTCAAATGCACTATGTAGCCTAATTTTGTGGTCATACCAACATTTTTAATGCATTAAAGGAGTTTACATAATTTACCGTAAACCACACGGTAACTTACATAGCAGGGCTGAAACAGAACCTAGAACTGGTGATTTCTAACCAGAAGGGGCATCTCTGCCCTGCTCCATATGACGTCACGTCACGTTGTTTGTCTGTTGCCCACATCCCCAAGCTCACAGACTATCTTCCCAATTACTACTTCCTACTAAGGAATACATTTTATTTCCGAAGAAACCACCTACTTCTTTTCTCATTTGCAGGACTAGATTCATTCTTCACCAGAGCTAGAGAACATATACCTGAATTTTTGTATATATAATAAATACATGAACAGTTGTGTTCTTGTCTCTGTAGGGTGTTCCATTTATTGTTATCTTTGAAGTACTTGATGTACATTTAGTTTATTTTTTGTTTTAATTAATTTTTGAAATACTCTCCTATTAACTTGGGTATTTGTGGCTGTACCCTTTTGTCTTGGCTTGAGGTTCTTTCCTTCCTTCCTTCCTTCCTTCCTTCCTTCCTTCCCTCTTTCCTTCTTCCCTTTTTTCCTTTGTGGGATTTGTATCATTTGGTAGAAATCAAATAACAAAAAATTAGAAGTCTAATAAGAGTATCAGATCCCTAAATATTTTCCCCTAAAGTGTGACTAATCTTGATTCATATTGTGTTCAAGCTCAAGTTCAGATGAAATTATTTGGTATCAAAAACAAATTCTACTTACCAAATGTCAGAAGAACAAATCAGTGGATGAGATGCCCTTTCTCTCTCTTTCTCTCTCTCTCTCTGTCTGTCTCTCCCTCTCTCTCTCTCTCTCTCTCTCTCTTTCTCTCTCTCTCTCTCACACACACACACACACACGTACACATACACTGGTAGCTCACTTGATAAATGGCTGGCAATTTTTGTAGGGGAATACTCTAGGGCGTGCTATTTAAAACAGACCTTATTTAAAGCTGCTTTGCTTGAAGTAGGTCACTCTATACTTTCCAACAGTCAGATACGATATTCTCTACAAAATCTAGAACTTTTAAGGCTAGAAATTAAATTCATTCCATCAAATAATGTGTTGACCAGTTTCTTACTATAAATCTCTTTAAACATTTATGCTGGTGAAAGAAACATATCTTTACTGAGTTTCTCTTCTCTGTCAGGCTCCTCACTTTGAGTCTAGGTCTTGAAGATGGACTTCTTATTGAAATCTGGGCACTGCCATTCTCTGCTTGCATGAGTTGGGCAAACTCTTTAACTTTTCCATATCAGTTTTGTCATCTATAAAATGGGGATGGCAGGACTCAGTCATACACAGTTGTGAGGACTGATGAGATGATACAACAAAATATTTACCACAGTACACGGTGCTAATCAGCAATTCATTCTCACTGTTGTAACTACTTTCACTTACATTAACACCTTCGGTCCTTGCTATTACTCTGGGAGTCAGGCATTACTGCATCTATTTAACAAATGAGTAAACTCATAACCTGTGGAGTTTAGTAATCAACCTCAAGTTACAGGGCTTTTGCTTGGCAGAGCTAGTATTTGAACTTTATCTAGTTAGTTCCAAAGCCTATGCACCTCACTGCACTGAATTCTCTCTGCATATAGATTACAAATCATTATAAGACATTTTCTGTGTAATTTTTGATTTTTAGCATAAGTCAGTAAATTTGAATTTATCAGGTATTTCAATAACCAGTTAATTCCAGTAATAGACACGCTTGTAGCCATTTTAAATTTTTATTTTATGAGAAACAGATGATTAAAAGTCAATTTTTAGGGAAATTTGGCCGAAGAAGAGGAAGGAGAAGGAGATGGGGGCAGGGAAGGCTGGGAGAGGAAAAATACATACATGCAAATTCCAAGATGTATTTCAAATTTGGGAATAATTAAAACCAATCTTTTACTCCATTTACATTGTGCAAAATTAATTTGGAGACATCAAGATATGGCTTGAAGAACACGGATTTTGGAGTCTTGTTATGTGAATTCTAGCTCTGCTGGCTTTGGGAGCCTGAGCCTCAGGCTTCCTACCTCCAAAATCAGGGCAATAGTATGTACCTAATAGGTTTGTTAAGAAGATTAAATGAGCCCCTTGTTGGGAAATGCCAGAGATAGTGCCTAGGACAGATACGATGCTCAGTGAATGGCAGGATATCATAACATAAGTAGCTTCTATAAAAAATATTTGATGTTGTATAAGGTTCTAAAAAGTCTCCTTAACAATGTTAAAATGTTATCATAAGCACAACAGTTTGGACTGTTAGAGATAGATGGTAAATTAGAGAGAGAGATGGTAAATTAGAGAGCTTTCTACTCCAATTACTTCCTTCGATATTTGAGGAGACTGAGACCTAAAGAGACTAACGGAGTTGCCCCAAATCACACAGCTAATTATAATCAGAGTTGGTACCGAAACCTGGTCTCTTAATTAATGGTTCTCCTAATATTTTAAAAAATTGTGAGTGAATGATCATACCGCTTGAGCAATAAAGTATGAAATATGAGCGTCTGTGAACAGAGTTTAGGATTCTAATCAAATAACACCTTTAATGAAGTTAGACATATATTTAATGATAGCCATAATAATTATCGTGCTGCATGATAACAAGGCATAAATGGTAAGTAGTTCGTTTTAATGTGTCATTGTAATTATTTTGTACAGCCAAGCCAAGAAAGGGAAAACTAAAATGAAGAAGAGTGAGAAATTGCTCTCAGAGCCTCATTGAATGCTCTTGAATCTGTTACTCAAGGGCCTTCATAGCTGTGTTTTTCTAGTGAAAGGTGGGGAACAGAGAAGTGGTTTTGAGAGTAGGAGGAACAAGAGATTCCCTTGAATTCTTCTCTTAAGAGGAGGGGCAAGGGCTCACCTCCTTCCCCACTGAGGGAGGAATCACCTGGTAGCTCCTCCTCCATCAGCCTGTTGCTTGGATCTGGACATTTCAGCTACCCCAGAATCCAGTTCTTAGTAAACAGTGCCAGAGACAACACCCACAGCAGAGTGTTGGAATAGCTTTGCTTTTAGCAAAATTGGCTTGTTTTCTGTTATCACCGAGTTCTGACTCCCAGCACGTTGTAGTCATTGCACTGATATCCTGGAGGGCGTCCAAGAGCACCTGGGTCAGGGAGCACTCCCTAACCCAGCCAAACCCAGTTTGGCTACATTGTTACCCTGTGATCATTGGAGAGAACCCAGGGTTTTCTAATTCCTTCCTACTCCCAAGAGGTGCCGCCAACACCTCTGTTTTTCTACTCTTTATCAAGACTCCCTCAAAGATGCGCTTAAGGGGACGCCAGGGTGGCTCAGTCAGTTGAGGCTCTGACTCTTGGTTTCAGCTAGGGTCATGCTCTCAAGGCTTGTGCTCTCAAGGTTGTGATCTCATGGGCCATGGAATTGAGCCAAGAGTCTGGTTTCCTGCCAAGCGGGGAGTCTGCTTGGGAATCTCTCCCTCTGCCCCTCCCCCCACACGTGCATGCTTTCTCTCTGTCTCTTAAATAAATAAATAAATAAATCTTTAAAAAACAAACAAACAAAAACACCAAAAACAAAAACAAGGTGTGCTTGAGGAAAAGGCTCTCTGGTGTGAGATGTTTTCTCCACAGTGTTCACATGGTTCCTATCAGACACTCATCTAGAGGGTTCCCTGAAGTTGGAGATCTTTCATTTACACTTGGAATTGATGAGTTTAATCAGACCGCTTCTCTAATACTTAAACTGAAGGAGAGGGAGCTCTGAAGAGAGGGGGGAAGAGAGGGAAGAGAATAAAGAGATACATTTTGAGAGGTGGGAGTTTTTGGGGAGAAGAAACCTTTACAGGGAGTCCTTGATGGGAGAACTTTCATCAGCCAGATATTAGGGATGAAAGAGTAAATGTGCCAAGAGATGGGGAGGAGCAAATGCAGAGAAGGAAGTGAGGGTCTGGTCTGGAAACAAACTTCATGTGCATCACAAAATCCCCTAGGACCTCCTTTTCCCTCACTGCTGTCTCCCCCTACTCTACCTCAAGGGGGAAAAATGCTGATATTTAAATCTGATCAATTCCCTGGTGCACCTGATTCTTGGGGACTGGTGGGCTGGGTTGGGGAATTGTTTACTCAGGGATGATTGGAACAAAGGTCTTTGCAGAGACAGGTCCAAGATAACCTTTGGACGAGTCCCTTCTTTCCTTCCTTCCTTTCTCTTTCTTTCTTTCTCTCTGTCTTTCTTTCTTTCATTCTTTTTAAGATTTTATCTATTTATTTAGAGCAAGAGTAGGGGAAAGGGCAGAGGGAGAGGGAGAGAGAGAATCTCAAGCAGACTCTCCACTGAGTGCAGAGCATTATGGGGGGCTCGATCCCATGACCCTGAGCTCATGACCTGAGTGGGAAACCAAGAGTTGGATGCTTAACCAGTTGAGCCACCCAGGTGCTTCTGGGTGAGTATAAATTTCTTAAAAAGTGTAAGAAGTTATTTTCTGTCTAGGTCTGGGTGCAGCTTGGCTGGCTCTGTCACCTTGTGACATTTCCCTTGTCCCTTGATACTTGAGTCTAACTGGTGTGCCTGCTCATTGATAGGTCTGCCTTCTTTATTCAGGCCAGGCAGCCAGTGTGTGTATAAGTGGGGCATAGGGAGGGCTGATTCTGGCATTCAGGATAACTCTGCACTCTGGGCCTCTGAGCTGCATTCCTTAGGCCTGGTGATCTCTTGGCTTTCCCACCACTACTGTTACTGTCCTGCTTGCCTTCTTGTTGTTCCTGTCACTCAGACTGACATTTTTACTGTTCTTGCTTTATTCCCCTTTTCCTCTGTTGTCAGCCCTAATGTGCTAGCTCCGCATTGTCGCTCTTGCTCAGCTGACCCTGAAATATGAAGAGAGATTTACCCCTGGAAGGTGACGGCTCTTCCTATCAACTTTGGCAAGTCTAGCTTTAAGTGGAGGATAAAGAAGATTCTGGAGCTGGGAAGACCTGGGTTTGAATCCTAGTTCATCTACCTAGTAACCTTGTGAACTGGTGAAAATTGTTGAAAAAATGGGACTTTGTTTCTTTGCTCAAAAATTGGAGACAATAATGACTTCTTCACAGGACTGCTATGAGAAACAGGGGTATTTTATGAAAGACACTTGGCATATAGTAGGCATTTAGTTAATGGTGACTGAGATCATTGTTTAAATGGGCAAAGTTCTTTCACTCCATGTGAGATAGCTCAGAATTTCTGAGGTGAACATGAAAACTAGGATGCTTCTCATGGCGTTATCATAGCTGGTCAGTGATTTTTAGATGGTTCTAGGGTAATTTCTATTCCCAAGGAATGTAGCTAAGTTCAAGAAGTTATTTCTAGACATTCCGGATATGGGATTTTATGGAAAGTTTTTTCACCACTAACAAATTAATAAATCATTGGACTATTAAATGTTTTATCTTTTTTTTAAGGTTTTATTTATTTATTTGAGAGAGAGAGAGAGCGCATGTGCGCGAGCACAAGTAGGGGGAGTGTCAGAGGCAGGGGAAAAGCTCCCCTGCTCTGTGGGGAGCCTGACGGAGACTTGATCCCAGACCCTGAGATCATGATCTGAGCCAAAGGCAGAGGCTTAACTGACTGAGCCACCCTGACACCCATGGACTATTGAATATTTTCTTAACGGACCCAACTTGAGCACAGAAGTAGCTGGCCTTTTCAGAGCTGGGCTGGTGGCTGTGGGGGCCAAAGGCAGTATCTGTTGCAGATATAGTGAGTTCTTTGGTGGATGTTATTGAGAGAGAGAGCTGTCCTATTAGTATTGCATGGCCCTATTGCCTGAACCTAAGGATTATGGCACTAAGTCTGTGGCTGTCATTGTACGTAGCCATGGAATTGTTGGTTTGGAATCCATTTCTAGGATAGGCCCAAAGAAAGATGGTGGGCCCCAGTTGCAAACTTTTTTCAGACAAGGCAAGAAGGGGGTTCCACAATGCAATGGCATCTTGAGGAGGGGCCCCTCATCTTGGCATGATTTCCTGGATTACATCATACTATATGCTGATACCACTATTGCTATCCAAACCAATACCAATTACAATACTAATAGCAATACACCGTGAATATTAATGCCAGTACTAATTCCAGTATTATTAAATGCCAATACTAAAATCTTCTACTTCTGATACATACTACCACTTATGGAGTGTTAAGTATGTATCAGACGCTGTGCCAAGGACTGTGTAGGTAATATCACATTTAATCCTCACAAGAGTTTTTTTTTGATGATAAAATATTGCTTAGTATATACTAGGCACTGTTCTAGGTGTTTCACAGTTATTTCCTTACTTAATTCTTACAAATGACCAGACAGGTCACTCCCGTGGATGAGGAAATTGAAGATCGGAGAGGCTAAATAAGTTGCCCAAGCTAGCACTGTTAAATATATTGCAGAACAGAGATATAAAACAGCTTTTTCTGACTCTAGATCTTGTACTGTATGGTGCATCTGTGCGTTTAGCATTGCCACGAGGCGTTTGTAAATTTTCTGTTTGCTTTGTGCACCTATTAAGAAATTTCTAATAAAAAATTGTCTCCACAGAAACACCATTTTGTTAAAAAGGGATTTTTACCCTCAAGTTTTGCGCCACTTAAAATTACCTTTTAAATGAGGGACACCTGGGTAAGTTCAGTCAGTGAAGTGTCTGACTCTTGATTTCAGCTCAGGTCATGATTCCAGGGTCATGAGACTGAGCCCTGTGACACTCTCCACACAAGGTGTGGAGCCCTCTTGAGATTCTCTTTCTCCCTCTCCCTCTGTCCCTCCCCAGAGCTCATGCACACACACATACACACACATACACACACGCACACACACAGAGGTGGCATCACTCTCTCTCAAAAAGTATCTTTTTTAAAAAAAGATTTTATTTATTTATTTGACAGACAGAGATCACAAGCAGGCAGAGTAGCAGGCAGAGAGAGAGGGGGGAAGCAGGCTCCCTGCTGAGCAGAGAGCCTGATTCGGGGCTCGATCCCAGGACCCTGAGATCATGACCTGAGCCGAAGGCAGAGGCTTAACCCACTGAGCCACCCAGGAGCCCCTCAAAAAGTATCTTACAAATTACAAATATTTTCTCTTGATTTTCCTTAATTCCACTGAACTGATTTGAATATAGATTTCAGAAATTACTTCAAGCCTGGCTTGTAGTCCATTTTTATGAACACTGAGGCTGTCTTTTATAATCTCCTATGGTTTTGAAAAAGTTGCAAAACATATTGTTTGTGGTGAACACATCATCATATTTTACTTGTGTATGTCTCTTTAATAGTAGACAAAGACACAAGAACTATTTCCTTAAATTGTTCTTGTCAAGCACCACTGTATTGTAGAACTTTCTTTCACTAAATTGGATTTTGGGGAGAGCTTAGAGCTTAATGTTTATGGTGAATTTTCAGAGGAATTTGATTTTTATTATTTTTCTTAGTTTCATATTTGATGTTAGTGTTCAGAAGGATGTCCTAAATAAGGCCTTTGAGACTGAGATCTTTTATCTGCAGATTGGCCAAAATAGAATCTGTACAGAATAAACATATAGCCAATTTCCTGGGTCTCAATCCTCCAATGAGAGATCTTCAAGGAGTTAGCTCATAGTTCATTTTTCCTGTAATCCATGCATTGGCCTATAATTGCAATCTGATGTCATTTGTCATTGGCAGTGGAATTAGCATTTTACAACACAGACCTCTGTGGAGGACAGTGACTGGAGTCAGATATCCATTATGGCTTCCACAAGGTTCTTGAACTGTGAAAGTTACTAAAATCCAGGGCTGACCCTGTCAGACATTAATCATATTACAAACCAGACCTCTCATGTGGTCTCTAATGGCGTGAAGAAATCACGAGGATTCTTTCATGATTTAAAGCAGGGTTCTTAACCTGGAATTCATAGAATCCAAGGGCATCTGTGTTTAGGATTGAGGGATCCATATACTTGATGGGAAAAAAAATCCACATACTTATTTTCACTGATCTCTTGTTGGAGTGTAGTTTTTCCTTCCCTTATGAATGTAGGCCACAGACCACAATAGAATCACCTACTGATGATACCTGTGATTCTGTCTCTAATAGAAATCACAGCTATTTTCCTTCTATACTACAATTTCTACTGATGTCACAAAATATCACTTATCCTCCCCTCAATTTTAAAGTCATGGTGATTATTAGACATCTGTGACATCTTAAAATTTAATGCTCAAAATTTAATGCTTTAAAGAAGTGCATATATTAGCATATCAGTTTCAAAAAAACAGGTTGATAACTGTTAAGGAGTGCATTTGTCATGATGAGCACTGGGGGATGTATGGAATTGTTGACTCACTATATTGTATAACTGAAACTAATATAACACTGTATGTTAACTATACTGGAATTAAAAAAAAAAACCAACCCCCCAAAATATGTTGATAACTGTATTTCAGTGTAATTGGTTTGCAATCCTATTAATTTAATTTCATAGACTTAAACACATTTTTCTGAAAGGGATCCACCAGACTGTCAGATGGGTGAATGGCACAGCATAGGTTAAGAACCCCTGAAAGGGGGCACCTGGGTGACACAGTCAGTTAAGTGTCTGACTTTGATTTTGGCTTAGGTCATGATCTCAGAGTCATGAGGTTGAGTCCCCCATTGGACTCCACACTCAGCATGGAATGAGTGAGTTTCTCTCTCCCTCTGTCCCTCTTACTCATGCTCTCTCTCTCTTTCTCAAATAAATAAGCAAATCCTTAAAAAAAAAAGAACCCCTGAAAGGTTGGTATGAAGGCATACTGAGTAAAGGGATCTGTTCAAAGATAGCCTCAAAACCAAATTCTCGGTGTAGAGTCCAGAGAATCTTATGAAAGAGGAAGAGAACCTCATTTGCTTTTCTTGCTTTCAGCAAGGATGACTAATCCTCAGTACAACAGATCTGAGTCAGAAATCTTGGACATAGAGAAGACCAGCCAGCCAGTAGCTGGAGATGTGAGCAGGTCCTAGGTGTCAATAGCAAAGGGTGCTTCTACTCACGGTCTATCAGACATGAACCCAGGTGGACTGTGGTATTTCTATGGACTATGTGAAATAACCACCCATACAATTTCTGCACAAGTTTACCTATGTTGTTAAGTGCTCCTGTGTCCAGATGGATGGGTAGATAATGTGTAAAACACACTGATGCAACTTAAGCCTTCATTCTAAAAGATATATTCAGGAGAATCTAGGTTACTCTTCAAATGTAATATAAATCTAACAGTATATCCAGATGTTGGCTCTGTAACTTGGGACAGCTATTATCTTGAGATAATCATTCCATTCTCTGATTGCTCATTGGTGAAAGCATTTATTTAGAAGAATGTAACCTTAGAATAGAAATAATTTGGGAAAATTATGTGTATCATTTAGGATTAAGATCTGCTGCATATAATTGGAAACCCCAAATTACAGTACTCAAACAAGATAAATATTTATCTTCTCTCATCTAAAAAAATGTCCAGAGGTAGAAGTCCAGGAGTAGCATATTTCTGTAAAGTCATTGACCCACACCCCACTTTTTTTTCTTTTGCTACTTGAACCTTAGCAAGTGACATCTTTGATCCAATATGGCTGATGGAGTTCTCACGATTACACCTGCATTTAAGTAGCGGGAAGGATTTGAGGAGAAAGATGTTCAGCTTGGGACACCTGAATTGGAGGTGCATGAAGACACTGAAGGGAAGAGGCCAGGGCAATGGTTGGAAAATGCTGGCTCAGAGCCCAGGAGTCAACTGTGCACAGAAGGATGTGGATGAGATGGCACAGAGGAAGTGAATACCGTTAGAAGATGGCCAAGGAGAGAATCTCGGAAACATTAACAAAATTAACTGTTCTTTTGTTTTTTAAATACAGAAGGATAAGAGTTCTCCCAGCTGAGTTAGCTTCTTCTTAAGCGGCCTTCGAGGTCAGCAAGCCATTTGATACTTCTGCTTAAATTTCATTGACTGGAACTTAGTCGCATGGTCTCACCTAGGTTTCAGAGAGAATGGGAAATATAATCTCATAATTAGGTATATTGTTGCCTCCAGCCAGACTGGGGTCCTATTATTTATTTATTTGTTCACTTATTTATTTAGAGGATGGAGTGGGGAGAAGCAGAGGGAGAGGGAGAGAGAGAACCTTAAGCAAGGTCCATGATCAGGGAGGAGTTTATGGTGGTCAGTCTCACAACCCCGAGATCATGACGGGAGCAGGAATCAAGAGTCAGACGCTTGACTGACTGAACCACCCAGGTGTCCCTGGGGTTCTCTTTCTAAAGAGAAGGGAATGGATATTTGGTAGCAGCTACGGTCCCTGCAATGGTATATACACAGGGACTTACGGATATACATACTTCAGAGAAGAGCTCAAGAGAGAGCACTGGACTAGAGACAGATGTCCTGGGTCTTAGTCCTGCCTCTACTTTATACCCACAACACCTTAAGCAAACTTAGCTTCCTTGAAGATTCAGTTCTTTCATTTTTAATGTGGATGTGATCATTTTGTTTTCTTTCTGCTTTCCAGTTGTTGTTAACCTTCACTGAGGCAATATATGTGACTGCACATTTACAACTATAAAAGCATTCTGTGAATGCAAGGTATGTTGTACCTTCAGGATGCCTGGGGCTTGTAATCAGAGAAGGGTAGGTTTAACAGATCTCCCAGTAAACCAACCACATCTAAAACCCTAAGCCAAGAAACAATCCCATCTCTATGTTGTCTTTTCACCTCCTGATAATTGCATTTTATAGATTGAGGTGGAAATTAGACTGTTGTATCATCAGATCATTAAGTGAAGCCAGCTACATGTACTGTAATTGTGATATGTGCAAAGAAGGTAATTTTCACTGATAGTATGTATTGTGTCTGATGAGCAATGTCTTAAATGGAAGGCTTGGTTGCTGTTGAGCACAGAATCAAGTCTAGCTAAGAGAAGCAGAATGGAATGTATTGCAGAATTAAAATGGCTTACAGAATCATTGGAGGCAGGGAGCTAAAGAAAGAGGCTGAGCTTCCACAGGCAACCCCAAAGCATCCAGAGAATTGCACGGTTTCTGCTGCCGTGATTGAGAAGCCATCTGTTAAATCAGGAGTCTTGCTTGAGGTCCTCAGTCCAGAGTCACACGGCTGCAGCCTCAGTCAGATCCAGCCTGATCCGCACCCAAATGGTGGTATTTCTCACCCCACTTAATACTATTCCGAAAGCAGTTCCCACATGATGGCATCTGATTGGTGGATCCTCCATCAACCCAGACCCTAGCTTCAAAAGAGTCTAAGAAATATAGCTTTTGCCTCCCCAATCTCTGCTAGGAGTGTATTGGAATATATGTTATCCGTGTTACTTGTCAGTCCACAGTATTTGTCAGAATGCATTTTATGTGTACTTATGAAATGGAAATTGCTAGGTCCCCAAAACACTGGCTACGTGCCTTAGAAACGAAATGATTTCAGTGCAATGTAATATAATTAGGGTAGAAGGAATTCATTTAACTCAAGTGTGTATTCAATGAAGAGGCGAAAGCATAGGAAACACTCATATACATATATCAGTAGCATGTTATTCTTGAGTTAAAACATTTGCACCAGCATTAAACCTAAGTTAGGCATGTGGATGGTTCATTAAGAATATTCTTTGCTCATAAATATAAATTTCTGTTTACTTCCATTGATTAGGATTGGAATAACTTACTCATCTTAATGTATTTACACATCATGATGAAACCACAATAATTAAAGTTCAAGATGTGCATAGAGATGATCTAATGAAATTTTATTGACTAAGAGAGTTCCCAATAATAATCTTTCTGCTTGAACAGCTTAGCTAATAAAACATAAGGTATTCAAAAACAAGAATGGACTAGTCATAGAAACATGACCACAGTCTTTAATGAATCTAAAAATACTGTGAAAAAGAAAAAAGTATCCATTAGAGTGAGAAGATAGTTTTGTTATTGTAGGTCAGAATAGCTTCCGAGAAGGGCATATTCTCGATTTGAGAATGCAAAATTTCTTCTGCAATAAAACCATGACCTGTCACTGAATGGTGAATTGGAAAAGTAGACAAAGATGGTCAGTGGATAGAAGAATTAGACTGACATTTCTTAAGACTGCTTAGGCAGGGCTGGAGGAGAAGGTAGGAGAGAAGAGAAGTCTGGAGTGCAAAGGAGCAGTGAGAATATCCTTTTTCTAAACCTGTTTTGTTTTTCCTTGAAGAATAGTTTGCAAACTTTTTGGTCTCAAAGTTCTTTTAAATTCTTAAAAATTGGGGTACCTGGGTGGTGGAGTCAGCTAACCATCTCAGGGTCCCGAGATGGAGCCCGGCATCAGGGTCCTTGCTCAGTGTAGAATCTGTTTAGAGTTTCTGTCCCTCTCCCTCTCCTCCCCTCCACCCACAGGTATGCATTCTCTCTCACTCTCTCTCTCAAATAATTAAATCTTTTAAAAAATTCTTAAAAATTATTGAGGCCTCCAAAGAGCTTTTGTTTACATAGATTATATCTAATCAGTATTTACCATATTCTGGGAGCCTGGGTGGCTCATTTGGTTAAGTGTCTGCCTTTGGCTCAGGTCAAGATCCCTGGGTCTGAGGATTAAGCCCCGCATCTGGCTCCTTGCTCAGTAGGGAGCCTGCTTCTCCCTCTCCCTCTGCTACTCCCCCTGCTTGTGCTCTCTGGCTTGCTCTCTCTGTCACATAAATAAATAAAATCTTAAAAAAATGTACCATATTCAAAATTAAAATTGAGAGATTTTAAACTACTTATTTATTTATTTTAAAGATTTTAGTTATTTATTTGACAGAGAGAGAGAGAGATCACAACTAGGCAGAGAGGGAAGGGGAAGCAGGCTCCTCACTGAGCAGAGAGCTCAATGCAGGGCTTGATCCCAGGACCCTGAGATCATGACCTGAGCTGAAGGCAGAGGCTTAACCCACTGAGCCACCCAGGTGCCCTGATTTTAAACTATTTAAAACAGCAATAATAATGCTATGACATGCTAATGTAACAGTTAGTTGCAATCTAAATGCCCATCAATGAGCTTTTTGTACTCAGCTACATTAAAATCCATTGGTCTATCTTGTACTTTGAATGAATCTTTCATATGTTTTGATTTTATAGCATCATTCATCCATCATTTGGAAAATATTAGTTCCTGAGTTATAAATGTAAAAGTCGACCCAGTATATCATATATATTAAAAAATTACATTTGTTAATGTTACCACTGACATCCTCAGAAAAGTCTTCAAGCATTGGGAAGCTGTCAAACTGACTGTGGTGGACATAAATTTTACTTAACTCTAATTTTCACTTTAACCTTAAATTCTATCATTGGCAACAAATACTGTAAGGTATTTCCCTTGAAGTGACAGGTTCACTTCACTCATTTTTTTGAGAAAATGTCTACTTGATATCCAGGTCTGAGTCATCATAAATTTTCTGTCAATTGCTCTTTTATTGTTTATATTATTATTAATTAAAAACATTTTTTTTTTTTTTTAGTGAGCTCTATACCCCATGTGGGGCTTCAACTCATGACCCTGAGATCAAGAGCCACATGCTCCAGTGACTGAATAGCCAGGCACCCCTGTCAGTTGCTCTTTTAAGTAGAAATGGTTGTCCATGAAAAGAAGAAGGGCCTTGTTCAGCCTTGAGACTTCAACAATTGTACAAATGCTTTTTCTAGAGACACTCGTTGTATACTTTGGTGTACAAAAGCTCTTTATGTGTACTTCCCGATTTATCACACAAGCTCTACCCAGGAGTTGAGATGTAAGAAACTAATACTTTTTACTGCTCAGGAAAGATATTTTTAAGGGAAAGCAGCATTAATTTTTTGATGTGAAGGCATGGTGGTGAAGAATGCCATAACTACCCGTAAAATTACTGCCACTTGGTTGCCTTTTGCTAAAGTGTCAGAAGTTTTGTTTCATGTCATCGCAAATATCAAGAGTGAGAAAGAAAAATAATGCCTAGTTTTGTCATGAAAATAAATTTGATTTCATGGATTCCCTGAAATACTTCTGCAGTGGTGTCTGAACTGATGGTTTCTACGTAGGTCGCATATTGGGATCTGGGGTAATTGTCCTCGACAGGGCCATTTGGGTTCACATTGAGGAAGCCATGATCTTGTGTTAGCCCAGTGCATGAAATATTGAAAAAAATCTTAAGTTATCATCTGAATATTGCTAATATTAATCATGAATTGCTACTCAAGGAACAGTGCTCCAAAAGAAACTCATTAGCTTGGAAAAATTTTGTTAGTGCTTCCAAAGTTCTTCCTTGGTCCTCTCTTTTTTTTTTTTTTTTTTTTTTAAGATTTTGTTTATTTGAGAGAGAGAGAGAGAAAGAGAGAACATGATAGGGGAGAAGGTCAGAGGGAGAAGCAGACTCCCCACAGGGCTGGGAGCCCAATGCCGGACTCCATCCCAGGACTCTGAGATCATGACCTGAGCTGAAAGCAGTAGCTTAAACAACTGAGCCACCCAGGCGCCCCTTCCTTGGTCCTATTCTAATGGTACATACTCTTTCTGGGCTATCTCATCCGAACCCTTGGCCTTCACTCTTTTTTCTGTTTGTTTTTAAGATTTTATTTATTTATTTGCAAGAGAGAGAGGGAGTAGGGGAAGAAGCAGAGGGAGAGGGAGAAGCAGACTCCCTGCTGAGCACAGAGCCTGATGCGACTTGGGCTCAATGCCGGAACTCCGGGATCATGACCTGAGCGGAAGGCAGATACTTAACTGACTGAGTGACCCAGGTGCTCCATGCCCCTGGCTTTCATTCTGTACACAGCTGACTCTTAGACCTGTACTTCTACCAGCTGGTACCTCTGAGCTCTGAGTGACCATTTCCAACCATTTCTCTGTCACATTCCCTCGGGCATTTTCAGTACCTCAAATCCAAAAAATGTTCTGAAGTGAACGTCTTTCTTCTGAAATCTATTGCCCCTTCTCTAGCTCCTCTCTTAGGTGCCCAAGCCAGAAACTTACAATTAAATCCTAGACTCTTCTTTTTCTCAGCTTCATAACTAACCGACCTGTAGACCTTGTTGACTCTATTTTCTGTCTTTTGAATTATCCTGCTAACTTGCTGGTCCATTGCGAGTCGCTGGATAATTGCCTCTGGTGTTCTAACTGATCTCTCTGCCCTACTACAATCCATTTCTTCTTACACATACTAATATTTTTGCCCCCTACAGCCAAGAATGACTATGTAACTCTTCTGCTGAAACTCTTTCTTTGGCACCTTCCAGATAAAAGTGAAAATCAACAAGGCATACAGGATCCTTTAGTATCTAATCTTGTTTCCTTCCCATCTTATTTTCCAGCATGCCCTCTGTGCTCCCAGTCACGACATTCTGCTTATATACCTTCAAAATACCGTACTCTTGCCTACCTTGGTAATTTTGCTTATGTAGTTCTTTTGCATAGAAATTCTTTCCCTGTCATTTGTCTGGCTGTATCACACTTACTCTTCAATATTCAGCAGAAGTACTCAGCAGACATGTCCGACCCTTCATTCTATGCCCTCTAGTATATTCCCACAACTCCTTGCACATAACTCTAGGATGGTGCTTGCTATGCTGTAGAGTCATCACTGATCTTCCTGTCTTCTCCAGGACACATCTTTTAGTACAGATTTTTCAAGTAACTTTCATCTCTTTCTCTGGTGTTTTTCATGGTGTTGGCTTGGAAAAAAAAAAAAACACAACTGAACTAATTGTTCTGTTGGGTAAAATTTATTGGGTAAAATAATTTTTTAAAAAGAATAAAAATTTTCATGTCTATTTGCTTAGAGGGGAGTATTCTATATGATTCTATATCAGCATAACTAAAGAATCATGGCAGAATAAGGCTACATTTTTATACAGTATAATTTCACAGTTTTTTCTAGATGTGATTATGTTTCAGTTGGGTTTCATCTACCTACTTCCTTTGTGGAAGCAACATTGTGCAATGGATACTAGAGGGTCCTTGAGTTGGGATGGGGTCAACTGGAATATCACTGACCTTCACACAAAGTTTCCTTTTTTTTAATGGGGATGGGACAAAGTTCTAGTATATAGTGATTTCCAGCTGCTTGGGGTAGGCTGGATGTAGTTGGGGATGGATTGGGCAAATCTTACCATTAAGCTGAGTCCTAGAGAGAGGGGGGAATCTAAAAGTTGAAGAGAATCCTTTTCTTTTGCATATCTGGGAAAGCCTGTTAAATAGCACTCTCTTGGAGATTGAGGCACTCATGATTGCCATGAACCCAGCTTTGGGTTGATTTTCATCCCAGATTTCTCAAGTACAGCTGAATAGTAGATGTTAAGAGGCAGAATTAGGAATTCCACCAGGGATTGATTGATGTTGTGGCATATTTGCGAAAGCTTCTTGGGGACTGGTGAAATAAAGTAGGTATATGCCCAGGGTGCCTAAATGTCTCCCTTCAGCTCAGGTCATGGTCTCAAGCTTCTGGGATAAAGCCCCAAACTGGGCTCCCTGCTCAGCTAGGATCCTGCTTCTCCCTCTTCCTCTGCTCTCCTTGCTTATACTCTCTCTCTGTCAAATAAATTAATTAACAAAAAATCTTTAAAGTAGGTGTATATCCTGAAAGAGTATCATTAGTAAACTCTCCTAATCTTATGTTTTCTCTTGTGAATTCTTAGAAACTCACAGAAATTATTTCTTGAGTGTGAAGAGTCTTCAATATTTCACAGCTCGATGGTTAGAATTTACTTTAGCAAGTTAGATTTATCTACTGCAGACTCCTTGAAATTAAAGTCCTCTTGTGTGAAGCAGAGGAGAATTTGGTCTCCACATACAATGTTTCTGACTTATCACCCAGAGGACTCTGGTTGTGTTGACTATGGAAATCTTTTGATATTTCAGAAAACTTCTTATCAAAATCTTTTCTTTGGCCTATTCTTCCTTCCTCTCTCTTTAAAAAAAGTCTTGTTCAGGTTTTCTTTAAAGTTAAGGTCAAAAGATGACTGAAATATGTTGTGTCCACACCTTTATTTAGTTGAATACACTATCTTACTCAAAGCTACATCTTTTCCATAGTAAATATTTAATTTTATTACAGTATTTTTATTTATTTTATTTATTTTTTTAGAAGATTTTTATTTATTTATTTGACACAGAGAGAGAGAGAGAGAGAGAGAGAGATCACAAGTAGGCAGAGAGAGAGGGGAAGCAGGCTCCCTGCCGAGCAGAGAGCCTGATGTGGGACTCGATCCCAGGACCCTGAGATCATGACCTGAGCTGAAGACAGAGACTTAACCCACTGAACCACCCAGGTGCCCCTAATTTTATTCCAGTGTTTTAAAAACAATGTTTCTCGCATTTTCAAGGATTAATGTAATTAACTCTTTAAACTTACAGCTTTCTATGCAACACTGTATGTTCATTTCTGTCTAGGTCCGGATGCAGTTATATGTACATTCTTTCACTCCTCTTTTTTTTAGGGAATCTCTGATGTATATTCATCTTATCAAATGTGTTTCCATGGTATTTCTTTGGTTGGTATGATCACTAAATGCAGAAAAATGCTTCATCAGCTGGTACTTCTGTTAAGTCATGTTCAACATCATTTTTGTAATTTTACGAAAATATTTTTTGCTTTAATCGCTAAATACAGATTTTGATTTCCTAACACCTTTTGTTTTCTATGTATATGAATCTCAGTTTGTATGATTTCTGTATATTATATGGCTCTTATAGCTATTTGAAATAGTGTGATCATAGAGTGTGATCAAACAACATGTCAAACAATGTCACAAGAGGGAAACGCATAGAACTGGAGTCTCCCTGCATTTCATAGTGTTATTGATTTAACAGTAATCTCATTAACTGTACTACTTTCCACAGCAACCACAAATGTTACTTCATATTGGTAAGCAGAGAAACTGTCCTTTGGAAATTAGTACAGATAATTTCAGAAAGGACACAGTCATTGTGAAGTATGTTTTAACTAGAAGCTAAAGCAAATAAAAAGCTACAAATGAACCAATGAAAACGAAAAGCATTTGCAAAATAAGTCTTATGATGCACTTAGGGAAGAGCTGTCTGACATTTCCTTTTGCTTTTATAATGATATACTATTTGGTTGACCAGCTGGCCAGCCAGCCCCTAACGACTTCATATCCTGTTTTCCAATTATAGGACTACAAATTAATACATCTCCAGTGTTGAGCAATGACATTTCGAATCATTTACCTAACTCCTTCGCACAGGTTCCCTTCCTTTATCAGCATCATAAAAAGGAGACTGACGGCAGCATTTCTAGTCACTGAGAAGAGTGGCCTAATAAGCTGATGAGTCATGAACTCAATTCTTTTCTGTTGCCCAGCATTTCAAGCAAAGCTGAAAGGTTGAAAAAAATAAACCATATGTTTTGTAAACAGCCAAAGAAATGTGGTGGTAGGTTAACTCTGTTATTAGAGCTAGGATGAAAAATCACTTGTTCACTGTATTTTAAAATTAAAGAAACCACTGCATAACCATGAGGGTCAAGTGTATGTGATCAGGTAGATCAGTAATATGCGTTACCTGACAGATACACTGAAAATCATCCAGAGCCACAAAAATTTTAGAATTGTTTCCTCTTTGAAAATTGCCTCATGAGCAGTTTATTTTAAACCACTCTTAAAATACTACTGTAAAATACTACTGTATTTTAATAATTTAAAAAAGATGATGTTAGGTTATTAAGTTAAATTGTTTGTGTTGCTACTATTGTAACATTTGATGACTGAATAGTATGAACACGCTTCTGTGCTCCACGGCTGATAGGACTGGTGCAGTCTGTTGGGACTTCTGTTGTTAGGACTTGGACTGTTGGGTTGGGCATTATGGGAGAAATAATGCATTACTTACTAAATTCTTCTTGCTGGGATGATGCTTTCAAAGGAACTCAGACTTAAGCTCCCTTTTTCTGAGATTTGAATGGTCAAAGAGGCAATCCAAAATCTCATCTCCCCTTTCCTTCCCTGTTCTAGAAGAAAGCACATTGTCAAACATTTTTCCCCCTAGGGGATAAGGTCTTATCATGACTGGCAGCAGTCATATACACAAATGACATTAAATTTGGTTCTTTGATGTGTTATCTCTAAACGTGGTCACATGTAGAGTCTCAGTGATACAACAGATCCTCCAACTTCAAATGTGCATCTTCTTACTGGATTACATCATGATGAATTAATATTTTTTTAATAAACCCTGTCATTATCCTGTGAATATGACATTGTTTTGTGGGGTTTGGGGTGGGCAGAGTGCTAAAAGCATTACTTTGCCAAATGTTAACATTAATTTTTGTAACCCCATTCAGGTATATCTTCCTCTTTAGTGACAAGAGGCTTAAAAAACAAAACAGGGGCGCCTGGATGGCTCAGTTGGTTAAGCAACTGCCTTCGGCTCAGGTCATGATCCTCGAGTCCTGGGGCCAAGTCCACATCGGGCTCCCTGCTCAGAGGGGAGTCTGCTTCTCCCTCTGACCTCTGCCCTCTCAAGCTCCCTCTCTCTCATTCTCTCTCTCACTCTCAAATAAATACATAAAAATCTTTAAAAAAAAAAAGAAAGTTTTTTTAAAAAGAGGCTAGAAAAACAAAAAAACAAAACAAAACCAGAAAGAAAGAAAGAAAGAAAGAAAGAAAGAAAGAAAGAAAGAAAGAAAGAAAGAAAAGAAAATGGCTCTTTCTTGGTCTCTGAGAGGCTTTGAGAATAAAAACAAAAAAAAGATTGATGACCTAAATGACTTTCCCCCCCTAGACACAACTATGTTTTTTAGAGGAATAAAGAAGGTCAAGGGAAGAGTCTTACACAGCAGTTAGGGAGGAGAAGTTGGAACTAAAAACATACATAAAGGAAAGAAAAGAAAGAAGAGAAAGGACTAAAGATACCAAAATAAAACATTAGCTAGCCAGGATTTCAAGAAGAGTTGTTCACCTTTTGATTATCCAAGCACTGACTAGGACACACTTGAGTATTTCATTCTCTCTTGTTTAACTTGGGAAGGTCCTCTCTCAGCAAAACACAAAGGCATTTAGTGCTTGGACCCCAAACAGTATTCTCAAGCTTAACACCAGGGAAACTATTTTCCTTCCTGTAAAGTCCTTTATCAAACATCCAAATTGTAAGTTGTAAGTAGTGATACTTGTCCTCCAGGTGATCCCAATACATGATAAAAATATGCATGTTTATATTTGAATAGGAGGCAATATCTTCACCCAAAGAAATTCATTTTGGGGTAGTGGTATTCAGATTATCCAGGACATAAATGAAGTTGCTCTACTGTCCTCAGAGCACAAAATAACTCTACCTGTGCATAAAACAAATGTTGCTTTGGGCCCACATGTTAAAATAAATCATTTAAAGCTGCACCAAATTGGTTGGTAGGCAGGTAAGTGTGACTATGGTTGTATACAACCAGGCCGGAATGGCATGGTTTCAGTTTGCTGAAATAAGGACAAGATTGAAAGGAAATTTGCCACTTTTTTTTTCCCCAAACATAGACAAGCTTTGTTCTTTTTTGCTCTTTTTGCATTTGACCTTGAATGATTACAAGAATGGCTACAAAACCTCTAAAAATTAAAGCTCATTTTACTACAAAGGACTTTTCATGCGGTAGCTTTAATGTTGAACTTAAATTGAACAAGATTCTAGGCTGCATACTGTTATTAACTTTCTTGGTGGTTTTATGGATGTGGATTAATTTTGTACCTCAATTTCTCTTCCAATTGTAGATAGTTTCAATCTGTGGGTTATGGTATGGGAACAGAGACCATTAATAAAACCTATGGTAACATGTTTTCATAAAGCTTCCCTCTTTATAAGATATGATAATATTACTGTGCATATTATACTGATGTGGCTGAAGCATGTATTCTCTTTTCTTACACAGCTATCATTTGTTTTTTGTTTGATTGTTTTTTAGATTTTATTTTATTTATTTATTTGACAGAGAGAGAGAGATCACAAGTAGGCAGAGAGGCAGGCAGAGAGAGAGGGGGAAGCAGGCTCCCCATTGAGCAGAGAGCCCTACATGGGGCTCGATCCCAGGACCCTAAGATCATGACCCGAGCCAAAGGGAGAGGCTTAACCCACAGAGCCACCCAGGTGCCCCCTCACAGCTACCATTTGTTAACTGAAGTTAGATTATTTAGGTTAGTTGGCAACCCTAAGGGATTACATGAATTATGTATTGGTGAAACTATCACTGAAGTGGGGAGTTGAGGCACTACTTTCAGCCCCGATTATGTATCACCAGATATGTATCTGAAAAATGTGTAAATGCACAGTGTTGTCCATAGAACAAAATGTATAGGTAACAGCAGTGACCAATGGCTCTTGGAAGCCAATCCTCTTTCTCTTTTTTTGTGTGGACATGTGGCTGGAACACTTAGTAGGCTTAATTGAACAACTGGATATTAAAATGAAAGCAAATTAAACAGAAAGGATTTTGTTCATCTTTAGTTAAGAACATGAGTGACATTTACCTCTAGGAAGATTTGTTGGAGGGAGCAGAACAAATTTATCGCTTAAGTGATCAAGTATATGAGGCTGTATAAGGGTTTCACATAGACCCTGCCAAGTCCAATTGGATAGTTATTGGACTGAATCTCTACCTACTTCTGGAAAGGTCTTCAGAATTAAAGAGCGGTTTGGCCAGTAGAAGAGTAAGAATACCAAGTGTCCCAGAAGCTGGCAAGGGAGTGACCAAGGCTCTGTGATTACTTTTACTATCTCACGGAGCTCTAGCCCAGCAGCTTCCCATAAGGGTTCAAAGTTACCAACATGTGGGTGACTTAGAGCAGTCACATCAGTCCAAGTTTATGTCTGATCTATCCCATCTATCCCATGACATAGTAATTCCTTTTTTTTTTTTTCAATCTAGGATTTTCCTTCTAATTCTCTCAAAGCATCAGGCAAATATTTAGTGATCTTCCCGACAGCTGATAAAAAAGATACCAAAAAAAATGTGTTTTGTACAGTGCCTGGGTGGTGCAGTTGCTGGAGGGCCCGACTCTTGATTTCTGCCCAGGTCATGATCTCAGGGTCTTGAGAGTGAGATCTGCCCTGGAGTTGCCTTTCTCCTTCACCCTCTCCCTCTGCCTCTCACACCCACCCCCACGGGCTCTCTCCCACTCTCAAGTAAATAAATAATAAATAAATAAAAAGATGTATCTTATACATTGATAGTGGGTGGGAGGGGGCGCTGGAGAGGAGGTCCATGATCCTTTGCACTCCGAGCCCTCAGTCCCGGGTGCCTTAGACTGCTTTCTATGCAATAATGCAGGTGGCATGTGATGGCAGAAAGGGCCTGACTTTCCGGTCCGAGAGGTCTGGCTCTGCATTCTACACCACCCTCTTAACTAAGCTTGTGGCATCACACATGTTGCACAACCACGGTTTCTTCCTCTGTAAAACAGGCACGCTAACGCTCACTTTTTGTACATGTTACATGTGATGTGTGTAACACATCTGGTGCTCGGCAAGCTCTTAACTCTTCACACAAGTTATAACAGTTCTTTTATCTTTAATTGGATCTATTCTGTCACATGAAGAGTAAATGCCCACAAATTCTGGCCTGGGGCATTTGCCGTGTTCAGTAGAATTTCTCAGCTGTGTATAGATCACAGTCCTAAGTCGACTTTTTTTTTTTCTTCTTCTAAGTCGACTCTTTTTATTTTTTTTTTAATTTTTATTTATTTATTTATTTTTAAAAATATTTTATTTATTTATTTGAGAGAGACACAGTGAGAGAGAGCATGAGCGAGGAGAAGGTCAGAGAGAGAAGCAGACTCCCCGTGGAGCTGGGAGCCCAATGCGGGACTCGATCCCAGGACTCCGGGGTCATGACCTGAGCCAAAGGCAGTCGTCCAACCAACTGAGCCACCCAGGCGTCCCAACTGAGCCACCCAGGCGTCCCTAAGTCGACTCTTTTTAAAACCCCAATGACAAGGCATCACAATGAAAAAAAAATTCTTGTTTTACCTGTGATACATTTGTTCATCTGTGGTCAAGCTCTTAGCCAAATCTTTTCTTGCAAGATTTCTTTGAAAGTCCTGAAAGAAAGAATTCATTTAGTATTTTTCACTTGATCACTCACATTTTATGTATTTTAGGAGTAATCAACATCTGGAATTAACATTTATTTATACAGTTTATTTTTTTAAAGCCAACTGATGACTCTTGCTGGCACTTTTTTCTTTCCTTTTCTTTTCTTTTTTTAAGATTTTATTTATTTTATTTGACGGACGGAGAGAGTACAAGCAGGGGGAGCAGCAGGCAGAGTGAGAGGGAGAAGCAGGCTCCCTGCTGGGCAAAGAACCAAATGCAGGGCTGGACCCCATGTCCCTGGGATCATGACCTGAGCCAAAGGCAGACGCTTAATGGACTGAACCACCTAGGTGCCCCTGGTACTTTTTTCTGACATGACTTGGTCCAGCTGCTGGGTGATAGCCCTGGGACCAACCTCTCCCTCTCATTGCCTTCTCTGGAGGAGCTGGCCCCGCTGACCTCTGCTGGGCTCCCTGGGGTCAGGCCACTGTCTGGCCCTCTCCTGCTCTCTCTGGGCTGTCCCTTCTCCCTGGCCCACTCCAGCTGCTTCCCATTCATTTCCTGGCTTCCTCGCTTGCAGAGGGCTTGGGAATTCTTCCCAAGCGAAGCAGTGATCAGCATTCTTCACAGCTGGCAGTTTTCCTGCCAAATGGGAGTCTTCCTCTTGCCGCATCCGCACCTGTCTGCAGCTGAATGGCTTCTGGATGTGTCTGTCCATGGCAGCCAGAGCTCAGAGCGCAAGGGTGGGAGCTGAATTCCTGCCCTCAGCTGCAGGGGAGGTGACGGAGGGCACACTTCATTCAGGGAAATAGAAATCGCCCATGTCCTAACTTCCCCCCAGAGGTGCACCGGGAGGGGGAGCACCCCCCATTCCTGCTCTGCCCTGCTCCTATTTCCACAAATGAGAGCACTAAGAAAGGTCGGCAGAGCCTGGAATCAACTCACCAGGGTTAAATCATGGAAAACACCGGAGGTTCAGACAGGAAATAGGGGCCAAGAGGAGTTTCAGATAGTCGACAAAAACCAGAATCTCCTGAACCTTCTCCTCTATGGTAAGTGGAGTCGGCCACCGCCTGATAATGATTTCGGTGCCTCTCTAGGTGTCCTCCGATGGCTTCACACAGGGCCTGGAGTTCTAGTTCCTGGCCCGACTTCCTCTTTCCAGTAAAAGCAGGGTGTGGTGCAGCATTTTCCAGAGTGTTCTGTGGAACAATAATCCCCTGAGATGCTCCTTGAGGAAAGGTTTCCATGGCTGAATAACATTGTGCAATGTTGTGGGCGCTGTAGCTTGCTCCAGAAGATTTGCGGGAGTGCATTTGTATGTCAGAGGCTCTCGGAAGTTCTGCTTTGCCCAGAGCCTCGGAAACTTACTGGACCACAACATGCTTCTTTCAAGTAACACCTAATAACAACCAGTAAAATTAATGTTCAATGGACATACTGTTCCTTCAACCCGCCAGGACACACCCACCTCAGGATCTTTGTCCTTGCTGTTCCCTCTGGCTGGAATGCTGTTTCTGTGGATGTTCACATAACTCTTACCCCCCGTCTCTTCAGATCTCTGCGGAACGGATGTTTTTCAGGACAATCCTATCTAAAGGGGCTCCTTCTTTTGCCCCCATCCATCTTTCTGTTTATCCCTTTATCCCGCTTCATTATTTTTTTCTTAGCACTTATAACTATCCGACATTACAAATTGTTTATATTATTACATAAGAATTAATTTGTTTTCAATAAGTCTTTTGTAACCGAAATGGAAGTTTCATGTTGGCAGAGACATTGCTTCTCTCTCTGACGTGTTTTCAGCTCTGGAATGGCGAAGCCGGCACTCAACCGAGAGCTGTTGGATGAACAAAACAGTGGAAAAGAGAAAGGGATCTCAAGGCAGAACACCTGGCACCCATCCCTGACTCTACCCCTTTCTTTCTTGATGTGACCTTGAGCAGATCCTCTCATTGCTTAGCCCCTTGATTTTTTTTTTTTAATATAAAACAAGGAGAAATAATACTCGTCTTGCTTCTGTTACAGGAACATGAGGAAGAACAAATGAGGGCTTGACAAGGATGATGCTTTGTCAGCTGCCAGGGGCCGCTTAGTCCCTTCAGGCTGCTGTAACAAAAATACCACTGACTGGACGGATGACTTATATTAATAACAGAAATTTATCTCTCAGAATTCTGGAGGTCAGGAAGTCCAAGGTCAGGGCACTGACAGATCCTGGGTCTGATGAGAGCCTGCTTCCTGGTTCATAGGTGGCTTTTTGCTGCATCCTCACACAGCAGAAGTACAGAGGGCTGTCTCTGGGGTCCATTCTCGAAGGGCACTGATCTTGTTCACAAGGGATCCACCCTCCTGACCTAATCACCTCCCAAAGTCCCCACCTCCAAATACCATCACAGGGGGTGGAGGTAGGTTTCAGCATGTGAATTTTGGAGGTTCACACATATTCAGACCATAGCAGAGGCTGAGCACAGGCAGGGTGTAGTTATCAAAGGGAAAATGCAGAAAAGGAAAAGCAAGTAGCCCCCATAGTAGAGACCAGATTGTCTGGGAGTGTGAGGATAGGTCATTTTGACAGAAGGTGGGGACAGAGTAGGAAAAACCCAGAAGAGGTAGTACAGCATAGGGAGGAAATATCCCTGAGTACAGTCCACAATCTCAGGGAACTGGGAGGCAGCCTTAAGAAAGGGAAAGAAAGATGCACTGGTGAGCATTAGCATGCCTCTGATACTCACCTTTTTAAACAAAGTTGATTTAATCCACGTGAAAACTCTATGGGGTAAGCACAGTCTAGGTTTTATTTGTGAGGACACGGAGGCAGACGGAGTGTCAATGCTATACCCATGGCCACATAGGAAGTGAGAGTCCAGATCTCAGTGCTGATCTGAGGCTGTGTGACAATGCAGTCTGGGCTCCCGCAGAGACCAGTGGGGCTGCTCCTCCCCCTGTTGGGATGAGGCTCTGTAAGAGCAAGGTCAGGGTTAACCAGGGAACACCTGGCCCCCTCTTCCTCAGCTGTGTGCAGGAAAAGAGCTTAAGCTGGGGAAGAGATTTATGCCGAGATATAGGACCACGCACGGAGGGTGGCTGTAGTAGGGGGGCAAGGGAAGGAAAGAGGATGGTAGGACGTTGTTAGGATGTAGCCCCAGTTTTGACATTATTGTTGGCGGAAATGTGCAACTGTGTTGCAAAGGAAATTGTAGAGACTGGGGAGCATGGAGACTACCGCTAGCCTTGTTTACTTGTGTTATTTTCTGTTGCTAGGGCTGATTTCTTCTCATATCTTGTTTCTCTTTATTTTTTTAAATCACGTGTTAATACTACTGTTTGCCTTAACTAGTTATCTGTGTGTCCCCATCTGAGTCCAACTAAAAATCATAAAGGACTTCAGTAACAAATCTGGGAATTGAAGCAATAGAAAGAGATCTAATTTTCTTCTCTATGTTACCAATGTTTGCCTAATGAGGATTTTAATCAACTTTGAAAAACCTTGATTTATTTGGGTGTTAAATTCATGAAAGGCAGCCCAGCAATCCAGCAGCTAGACCCAATACATGAGAGTCACCTGCGCTCAAGACACTGGGAATTTTGGCCTTAAAATAGGGGACCATGGTTAGAAATAAAATCTTGACAATTCTAGAATATTGGATAGCTGACACCTCTGGGATAACATGAGCATGATTAAAGTGATTTCTATTTCATAGAGCTCATTTTCCTTATAAGTTGTCTGAGTGTGAGTCTGGGTTAGGGAATTTTTGGCTCTGTGTATAAAGTGGTAAATCTAAACAATGATCAGGGTAATTCAGCCCTAAAACCCTTTTCTTAAAATAAATTGATCCGTGATATTTAGAGGTGAGAATGGGAACGGGGACATGTTTTTTCCTCTCATGTTTTCTTTGAATCATGCTTTCAGTTTTCTAGTTCAAGTGAAAGGACTGTGTTGGGGGGGTGCGGAGAGAGAGCATTCCAAACTTTGTGAAGTTTCCGTCCTAGCTTTCTCTACTCGTGTGCTCCCCGCTCTCTGTTCCAGCGTGATGATCATGGGCGCAGTGTAGACAATGACTTAGGGATGGAAATGCTGACAGCAGACTCAGCATTTGAATTCTGGCTTCGCTACTTTCTTCTGGGTTTGGTACATTTTTTAACCTCTCTGTTTCTGTTTCCTCATCTGCAAACAAAGAGAATAACAGTCCTTATATCTTACAGTTGTGTTGAAATAAATTTCTAGGCCCAAGGTAGGGCCACTCCTGCCCACGGTGTCCCATCAGCAAACCCAAACTTAGAGTGCTTTTGTGTCTTTGTAAATGGTTCTGCTTGACCAAAACCAGTATATTCAGTCAGCCAGCCCCAAACCCTGGCCAAGCCAACTCTGGGCCTTCTTACCCCAAACCAGTTGACTATGTGGCCTGAGACAATCAGATATTTTCTATTTTTCTCTTTCTAGTTCTTTATTCTTCATCTTGTAAAAGTTTCGTGCCTTCTACCCCCTTTTTGCTAGCCTCAGGAGACTGTCCACTTCATGAAGTGTTAAATTTCTTGGTTCACCTAAATTGTCCTCTTTCATCATTTTTCTAGACAGTTGTCATGCAGATTCCATGAGATAATGTATATGGAGCAACTGGTACCTGGTCCACACTCAGTCAATATTTGTCAGGGTTATTTTTAACACTAACAACCTCTCCGTTCTCTGTGAGGATATGCCTTTCTTGAGGAAAAGAATGATTTTACTCATGTTGTGATCTCATGATATCTTGAACACAGTAGGTGTTTAATAACTGTCTATGTAAGGGAACAGAATCCACATGTTAATGATACTCAGTGTGTTGTGTCTGACCCTCAGGCTTCTCGAAAAGATGCCTGTCAGGAGGCAGGTTGAGTGTTTGAATGCTCCACTGCCCTAAAAGTAAATTCATGGTGTATTTCTCAATAACTTGGACATTCAGATGTCACCTTATTTTTTAAACATACACTACTTAGGTTGCATCCTACTGTTCTGTCATCTTCCCAGGGCGCCTGATTTTTACAGAGCTGGTAGGGTCCCTGGGTGCATGAAGAGACTCACGGTTGTGGAAACCAGACGACTAAAGTTCCGAGCAGCGTGGCTGGGAAAATGGTCATTTCTGTTTTGTCTGGGTTGCATTCTTGCACTTGCTTTTCCATGAGGTGGTCAAACAGAGGCAGAGAGAAAACTGATTAGGTGAGTCATCTCTATTATTATTAATAGCTTTGGAAGCCATTTTGGGCATTTGCTAAGCAGAACAGCTTCCCTCCCCTGGGAAACTGAGCCCAGCGTGCTTCAGCTGCTGCAACACCCCTCTTTGCAAGGGGCCCTGGCCCAAGAAACAAGGCTCCCTGCCACCATCCTCCTCCTCCAGTTAGCCCCCCTCTCAGCTCCCTGCTGAAGCTGAAGGAGATGCTCACCCCTCCTGCATTGTTCTTTGGGCCCTCTGTTCCCTCTGCTCCCTAAGCTTCTCCTGGTGTCCTTTTATTCTGGGTTAGGAGGAGAGTGTGTTCTCTTTCTTTCCGTTCCTTTGCAAATGAAAGAGCTCAGTGTAAAACATTTTTGTAAGCTCTGAATAAATTCAGTCTGAATTAAAAAAAAATCGATCATTCTCTGTCCACGTGGGACATACAATCTGTGGCACTGACTGCAGAGATCATTTAGGTGCCGCAGATCAAACTACACAAACAGCATTTCATTGCAGAGAGATGGCAAAAATGGACCCTATTAAGAAGCACTGTGAGGATAAAACGTGATTAAAGCGAGTCGGAGGAAATTACTAGTCAGGGGTCAAGAAAGGAGGGGGGGGGCCTGATCATAGAAATACAGGCCCAGCTGAATTAATTTTATGGGCAATTGTTTATCATAATTGAGCATAAACATTTGAGTAACAATCACACCTCCAAATTATGTGAAAATTATGCTCCTTTCAACGGCATAAAATAGTTTACATGCTCATGATCAACTTAGCCAGGGCACATGTAATGATGTGAAAGTGAAGATAGTCATGTAATGTTTCCATTTTTTAAAAAAGTCATTTTTTCCTTTATTTATATTTACTTGTCAATTTCAAAGGAATCAGAATTCATTATATCACATAAATAAAGTATCCAAAGGCAGGAGCTCCTGCTGTTTCGGCAAGTTACCCTATATTTAGAAATTCTAGGTGACTTTCCGATAAATGTATTTCCCTTAGAAAAGCCATCCTGGGGCACCTGGGTGGCTCAATGGGTTAAAGCCTCTGCCTCAGCTCAGGTCATGATCTCGGGGTCCTGGGATCGAGTCCCGCATCGGGCTTTCTGCTCATCAGGGAGCCTGCTTCCCCCTCTCTGCTTATACTAAGTCAAATAAATAAATAAAATCTTAAAAAAAAAAAAAAAGAAAGAAAAGCCATCCTCACCATCTAATCTAAGTGGATAGCGTAGAGGCTGTTTCTAATGAAACGCAGGAATTCCTGATGTCATCTTGTGTGTGGCAATCTCTCAAATTAAGAGAGGAGGATCGGAAAATACAAAACCCCTCGGTATACCGAGCAACCTGAAAGAAATGTGTCAAAAGCTCACTACAAGCCGTCGCAGTTTGCAGCACAATACGATCCTATAGAAAGTGAAAAGGTCCGCTCTTCTCTGTAGGTAACTTGCCCTTGGAAGCCGGCTGCGACAAACCTCACAGATCAACAGCCTCCCCTTTGAGCAAATGTGGGAAACCACTTGTTAGTTCCTCCCCTCTAAGCACCCCTCCCTGTGGCTCCACTTTGTTTTCAAACTATTTTCTTTTTGATAAAGGCTCAGAAATGCACGAACCCTCCTGAGGTCTAGTCCAACTCACAGTGGCCCCAAGATAAGAATTGGGGCATCGTGTGACATAAGGTGGGGGAACGTTACTTTATTACCAGTTTGCACCAGAATTTCTCTCCGAAAGGGGGATGTATTTACTTTGAAAAGGACCCTGATAGGAGCAGGGAGAGAAGAAGGGAGCCCCCGAGGGGCTAAGGGTGTGGGCGGAATGTTTCTGAGACAAAGGGAGCAACTGGGCAGGAACTTCCCAGCCCAGCGAAACGAGAGGTCGGGCTGGGCTGCAGTCAATGGGAGGGCGGAAAGCGGCTTCCCTCTGTCCTGGCGCTTCCTCTCCTCCCTCCCGCACAAATCTCAGCTGAAATGAAGGAACTGGTTTCGTATTTGGTGGACGTGGTTTGTTTGTTTTGTTTTGTTTTTTCAACTTGCATCAGGAGGGCTTGTGTGCAGATCAGCGGAGTAGGACTTAACTTGTATAGACCCAAGCAGAGAAAAACCTCTGAGAATAAGTACTTAGGAATTTATAAAAACAAACAAACAAACAAACAAACAAAAAACTGTAGGGAGGCCTCTAGACACAGATCTGGATGGGTTTACTGAAATCTTTGAGGGGTTAAGAGGGGGGTAAGAGAGCCTTTTATGGCATGTTGGTCCAGCTACTTTATGGGAAACCTCTACTTTGTGATACCATCTTCATTGGTGGAAAGCTACTGTGTGTCTTAAGCTACTTCATGGGCAGGTACCTGGAAACATGATTCTATAAACACCTAGCATTATCGTTGATTCTGGAGTCTTTGAACTTAAAGTAGATCTATCTTAAAGTAGATCCTAGACTTCAAAATCATCTTAGTTTAAGAGGCTGGCTGATGGAAAATAACGATTCTTGCATAGATTAACAAAGGACTTGAAGATCCTAGTCTTAGAATTCATAAACATCCAACACCATCCGTTTTTCCGACATCAATTCAGAATCCTTGAGAATGAGGAAAGAATTCAGAACCAGATAAATCGGATACCTAATATTCCCAAGGGATTTGTGGTTAGCCAAGGTTGCTAAGGTATAGGTGAAGATAAGTCAAGATATTTGACCCTTTGCACGTGACCGTCATATCTGTGCTAGGATCAAATCTAGAGTACTGCTGTGTAAACCAAGAAACAAAAATATATTTGACAATGTTTTATGGTGTGTTTTAGAATTTTAGAGGTATAAAAAATTAATGGTACATCACCTAAAGAAATGATTCAGTGTCATCAAATACTTCTTCCAACTGGAATGCTCTGATCCAGAGTTTCAGATTGCATCACCTCCTGTGAGATGCCTTCCCTGACCACCCCTTACAAAGTCTTCCCTTACACATCACTCTGGATTTTCTTCACAACACTTATCACCACCAGAAACAATCTGTTCTTTTTTTTTTTTTTTTTTTAAACCTGCTTTTGGTCTGTCTGCCAACCATTGCAATATGAAGACCATGAAAGCAGAGAGTTGATGTTCCTTGTTCATTGCTTCTCAAGCTCTAGGATTGATGCCTGGCACCTAATCAGAGCTCAGTAAATATTTGTTGGATCATCTAATGAATTTTACTCAGCCTTTAATCTACAGATTATCAGAATCCTCACAGACTACTACAAATATAGTGTGGTTATTATTATAAAGGAATACATACTGAAGGATTCTTTAGCTGGTGTTTTGATCTAATTCCTTTTTATTATCATCTTAATCTTGGATCATGTAAATGATGATCACATTATACCCATCAGGATATTTTGTAAGAAAGAAATTCAGAATCATAGGAGCAATTTGGCAGTAACTTCCCAGTGCAGTTGGGAAGTGATACACTGGAAGTAGATCTTAAAGATTCAATTAAATGATATAACAGTACAGTTCAGTTTTCATATGGAGGAATGTTTTGATGTTCAATTTTAGCTTTAGGTTAATAGCAGTATAAGATTACATTCTTGGGTCATTAGAAGGATGACTTTACTTTTTTTTAATATTAAAAAATGCAGTGGTGGAAGCTAGATAGCAATTCCTAGTCACAAGATTTAGCAAGATTTAATATTACTTTTGATTTCAAATTTATTTGAAAATATAATTATGACCAGGGGATGTATAAATGTCTTCAAAATGAGAACAAATAACAAGAATGTTCTTTAGCTCCATGCTACAGATAATTAAAAGAAGATATATTTCAGGATAGAAATGTCCTATTTTGAGAGAGACTGTTTTTCTCCTTTATACCTTATTGCTTTGATTTTTTTTGAGGATCTTATTTGTTATGTGTTGTCATAGAAGTCTTGTTTTATAATGTAACTAGACTTGTTAAACATAAAAATATTAATTTTATTCTATGCATATTATTTTCTCCATCCTCATATAAGAACAATAACAGAAGCACTGCTGAATTAAACTGAATGCAGAAAAGAAATTTCCAGAAAAATTTCCAAAATTTCCTCTCTAGAATTGGTGTGTGCATACATACTACTGGCAGAGTAAAGAAAGAACTATTTTCAGGTGTTTATGTATGCGCAAATTGTTTTGGTTTTGTTTCCAAAAAAAAGGCACTTTATTTATCTATTTTTTCCATAACAAATTACCAGAAAATTTAGTGGCTTGAAACAATGATAAACATTTATCTCTCACAGTTTCTGTGAGGACTTAGGGACCAGCTAATGTTCTGCTGGGCAGTCCTTCATGAAGTTGCAGTCAAGATGTTGGCCAGGGTTGCAGTCATCTGAAGGTTTGACTGGGGCTAAAGAATCTGCTTCCAAGATGGTGCACTCACATGTCTGGAAACTATGTGCTGCTTGTTTATAGGAGACCTTGTTTCCTCATGCTGTGTACTTCTCCATGGGGCTGTTTGAGTGTCTTCATAACATAGTAGTTGACTTCTCCCAGAGCAAATGATTCAAGTAAGCAATGTAGAAGTTTTTATGATTTTTTATGATCTTGCCTCAGAAGTCACACCATCACCTCCATCACATTCTACTAGTCACACAAACTAACCTTTATACAATGTGGGAAGGAACTATGTGAAGGCATAAATATCAGGAAATAAGAATAATCGGGGGATCATCCTGGATGCTAACTATCACAGTGAGACATAGCAAGGTTATCTTAAAATCTACCACTGTTATGAATTTTGAATTGATTATCCATGTTCAACCTGCTTTGCAAATTATGGAGTGGTGATAAAAAAAAATGGAAATAGTATTTAACAAAAAGCCCTGATAAGTGTATAAATAACGTTTCCCACAAATATTATGAATAACATATATCATCACATTGGATAAGACAAATAAGTAATTATTATTGAATCTGTTTCATTGAACATGGGTAATCAATTCAAAATTCGTAAGATGAAAAACATTTTGGTGGGAAATGAGATCATATCATTGAAAAGAAAAAAAATGGATGAAAGGAAAGATCAGGAAAAAAAATGATAGGATCGAAAGAAAGAATCCAGAGAAAGTAGTAGAAAAAGAGAAAGGAAAGGAAAGGGGAAAACAAGGATGAGAAAAGACAAACAGAAATAATAGCAGAAGATATAGAAGACAAAGCTACAGAAGTAAGTGTCAAAAGAAAAGGAAGAGGAAAGTAGAGGAAAAAGAGATGATTTGCGCAAAAGGCAAAAGAAGGAAAGGGAGAAAAGATCATGAGAATGGGAGAGAGTTTATTTTATTTAAAGAATTATTTATTTATTTAAGAGAGAGAGAGTGGGGGAGGAGCAGAAAGAGAGGGAGAGAGAGTGTCTCAAGCAGACACTCCACTGAGCATGGAGCCTGACATTGGGCTTTATCTCACAGCCCTGAGATCATGAGCTGAGCTGAAATGAAGAGTCCAACGCTCAACTGACTGAGCCACCCAGGCACCCCAAAGGAAGGAGAGTTTAAAAAGGAAAAAAAGAGATTAGCCTTCTCACTCCTTTCCTCTGCTGGTATTTTGATCCTTCACCACCTCAGATCAGGGCCAGGGACTTGCAGCCTTTCTGTAGGTTTTCTTCCCGTTTCCCAGCTTCTCTAGAGTTTCCTTTAAGACCTGGTCCTCAGAACCGTGGTTTTTAGCTTGTTGTGCAGACTAGGTTGGCCAAGTGTTTCTGGAGAGAATAATGGAATGACCATTTTATTTAATATTCAAGTTGTTCTTGTTAAGGACATACTATCTTGCTGGATAATATTTTTCTTAAAGTATTGAAAAATTGTCATTTATCTGAAGAAAAAAAAAGAAAAAGAAAAAACCCCAGACATAAGCAAATAATTTTCTGAGAGATTTTGCGCAAATTGTTTTGTTTTCTGTAGAAGTTATTACCGTACTTGTATTTGGTGCCCTTTGTGTTTCTGCAGATTAGTATAGTTTATATATATATATTTTTGGGTTTTTGGTTCAGGGTTTACTTTAATTCAGTTTCCTGATTCAATTCATGTTTCTGTGATTAAAGGAAAATTCTGGTTTAAAAAGTAGTCAGATGGCTGCTTTCTTTAGCCCAGACTTCTTTTTCTTCTTTAGAAGAACATTACATAATTTGTCTTTCAATAATGTTTAACTTATTGATTTAAGGAAAGTTTGACTAAGCAATTTTCATATATTGAAATATTAAATAAGCAAATGGATAATCTGTTTTTTAAAATATATTCTCCATGTACTTTTTAAAAAAAGATTTATGTATTTATTTTAGAGAGATTGAGGCACAGGGTGAGACAATCTCAAGCAGTCTCCATGCCCAGCCAAGCCTGACATGGGGGTCAATCCCAGGACCCTGAGATCATGACCTGGGCCAAAATCAAAAGTCAGATGCTCAACCAACTGATCCACCCAGGGACCCCTCCCTGATGTACTTTCTGATATACAAGTTAACTCACAAAGGTAAAGGTTTCCATGCTAATTCAAACTGTGGTGTCCTCTCTTCTTCCTTTTCCATTTCATTGATTTTTTTGTTTGTTTGTTTGAGTCTGCGTTTGTAGGTGAATATGAGTGAGCTGAGGACAGTTAATTAACAAGCATTTATTGCCTATCCATTATATACATAATGAATCAAAAAATAGACATAACACTTAACAAAGCATCTGGGGTGAAATAAGAGAAAAAATATGTTCACGGTTCTGGGGAAACTAAGAACGTAAATAGGTAGAAACAGAGTGAATGAGAAAAACTTGAGATGACATATGAAATGTGAAACAGTTTAGAACATATTAAATGTATCACGAATAGGAGAATAGAGAGTGAATGATCAGAGCAGAACTGGGCCATTCTTAGAAAACTGTCTTCAGCTGGAGAATATTGAACCAAAATTTGAAATTGGATTTGGTCCAGTATTAATGGAAATGGGTGAGATTTCCATGGTGTGGTGGGAAGTATGGGGGCCAGGGGTAGCTTAGTGTGTAAAAGGGATTGCCATGAAGGTAAACATATCTCTAGTGACTTGGGAAATGATTTAAAGAAGTGAATCTGGAAAGATAAAATTAAATGCACAATCTGTGACCCAAATTTTTTTAAACGAATCCTTTCAAAATGTTACAGAAGGCTTGTTGTTTGAGAAGAACTGTGTATTTGTTCTGTATGAAACAGTTTGAAAGGATGATAATGGATAACAGAGCTTAAATAAATGACAAGTAGCAAAAAATATATGATTTTTTATCACATACCTAACAGATGAGTGTACAATATGAATGTCTTATTTCTCTAAGCTGACAAGTAATTGAAATAATGTGGACACTTTTGGACTCTGTATTGCTCAGATGTGCAGATGTACACATAGAAGTCTGCTGTAATGAGCTCTTGGAGTCTGAAGACTGGACTTCAAATCCTATTCTATTGATTAAGACTGCTCTACCTTTGGAGAAGTTGCTTAAATACATTCAAACTCAGTGTCACAGGGGTCACGGAGAATCAAACAAGACAATGTATGTGTGAAATTACCTAACATATGTCAGGCACTCGATGTACTTTTACTTCTTTATTGTTTTCCCTGAGAAGCAGTGGGACTTTATGAAGAATGTTGTCAGGCTGGGTTGGGAACAGAGAAAATATTTGATTCATATTTTAAGTAAAGGGTGAAGCATGTCTTTCATATTCTTTTTAGTGGAAGGATTTAGGAAACTCCATACCTCTGTATATCACCCAGTTTTCTGGAAACAGGTCTAGGGGAAAAGAGGCCTACTCATAGCCAATCACAAGGATTGGTCTTTTACGGCACAGAGCAAACATTTACAAAAATAGCTTTCTTCCTCCTCATAGGACTTAGTTTATTGTAGAAATTTTGGAAAGTCCAGAATGTGAAGCCACATACTAGTCACAAAAAATGATTTTGGTGTATTTTCTTCAATTTCTTTTATGCAACATAAACTTACATTGGAATTAGCTGTACATATCTTTTATAACCAGATGTTTCTCATCTCCACTGTATAGGAAGCATATTCTTATGCCACTACACAGAAGAATTTTCTGAAAACATAACTTTGAATGGTTATATAGTACATCTTGTAGTATGGCTCTAACAATAATTTATTTAATTATTTCCCTATTTTTAAGGCTGTTTAGAATATTTGCCATAACACATATCACTGTAATGATTATCAGTATATATAAATCTTTGGTGATTTATTTGAAATAGATGCAAGAAATGGAATTATTACACCACAGAATATAAATACCTGTAAGCCTCTTAACTCACATTGAGAATTATCCTATGGAAAGGTACCAATTTTATGTTCCTCTTACCAGTGTATGACACCCAGCATTTCCCAGAACTCTTGCAGCAAAGCATTTCTATGAAGGCTTCCTTCACAAGTGGTTGCCATGCCCATCTGGGCTGATTAATTTCTGGAAACCTTTGTTAATGGTTATTTATTAACAATCACTGCCATTGTACCTGAGGCTTTCCATTTCTTCTTTATCTTCATTACAATTTACATGTTTCCTTTAAAGTATTTTCTGAAAAACAGCAAAGCAGTCAATGTGCTAATAAAACTAAAATTGAGATTTAATTTCTTAGATAAAATTGAGGCAGGCTGACAAACTCTTGACTTGTGGGAAGCCTGGATGGATGGTTGCCTGGCAAATACTTCATGAGTCATTGTTTTAAAACCCCTAGAGCCAGGAAGAAAGGGCCGGTTAGCTGGAATGAGTTTTCATATTCCCATTTCACATATTTCTAGAAACAGTACAGTTTTTGAACATGTTAAATGGTCCAAAATTAATAAATGATGATAAAAGCAGAAGATGAGCTGCTTTAGGCAAATTTGGCCCCATGACCTAGTCATGAACCTCTTTCAAGTAGGGTGAACAGTCCTTCTATAGGAGTCCCTTATGCTTTTGTATTAAATGTGTACATGCCTGCTATCTCACTGGCTGGTAGAGTTCCTTGAGATGGAGAATGAGTGTTTTCATCTTTATTTTGCTGCTCAGACTAAGGAACAATACCTATAATAGAATCATGTAGATGAATAATTCCCTAGTGGATGGCTAGAAAAAGAATTTTTGTAGCAATAAAAGAAATCCCAAAGGAAATTATTGAAATATTTGAATATATAAAAATTTTAAATGTCTCTCTATACCCCCTCTTCCATAAATGTCCAAGCTCATAAACAAACTTAGATGTCAAAACAATAGGAGAAAATATTTTCCATAAATTTGGCAGCAAGAGATTTAATCCTTTAACATATAAAGAACTCATAAAAACCAATAAAAAATATTAAGAGTACAATAGTTAAATGGGTAAAGGATATAAATACATAATTCACCAAAAATAAAATAGATGAATAAATATTAAAAGTGCCCAACATAAATTTTTTTTTTCCAAAAACTTTTGACTGTGGTAAAGCACACATAACAGAAAATTTTCCATCTTAACCATTTTTAAGGATATGGTTCAGTAGCCAACTTCATTTTTAATTGAAGAAATGCAGAACAAAACAGTCAGATACCATTTCTGATCATTAGATGAAAAAAATTCTTTTTCTATTTTAAAAAAGGATAATAGGCCTGGCAAAGGCAAAGTGAATGGGAATGTAATTTGGTACAACCTTTTTGGAAAGCAATTTGGGAATATGTATCAAAAACTTTAAAGATGTTCATACTTTTTGTATAAGAGTCCCACTTTAATAAATTTATCCTAAGGAAACCAAAATGAAAGATTTATAGTACATAATGTTATTTACCTTAACAAAATAGTAGAAAAATTTAAAAATTCTATCATAAGAGTTAATCAAATAAATTTTGGTATAGCCAGGCAATAGATTATTAAGACATCTTTTAAAATGTCGATGGAAATTTTTAATAACATGGCAAAAAACCTATGTAATTTGAAGTGAAAAGTATAGTCATTTACACATACATATATATCTGCATAGAAAAATTACTAGAAAGAAATATACCAGCCTATTAACAAGAACTATTTCTGGATAGTGGAATTACATCTAATTTCTCCTTCATACATTTATGTATTTTTGAGCTTTTTGCAACAACAATGTACTGCAAATATTACCTGAAGTTAGCACTAGTTTTTATCTTAAAGAAAGTGGGTTGTTGGGCGCCTAGGTGGCTCGGTTTTTAATGTCTGCTTTTGGTTCAGGTCATGATCCCAGGGTCCTGGGCTGGAGACCTGCCTCAGGCTCCCTGCTCAGCGGGAAGCCTGCTTCTCCCTCTCTCGCTAACCCCCTGGAGATTCTTGCCTGATGACTGTTATTTTCCCAGAAGAAGAAGCGACATTCTCTGCTGGGCTTCTTTGGTGAAACCTGAGAAAAATGAGCTTTATAACTGCCGTTGACACAAAGGAAGGACCTCATGTTTTATTGTTTTCAAAACCTGCTCCTTATTCTTTTCCTCTGATTAGGGATGCAAGACAGAAATCTGGAAATCATCCTTCCCATTCCTATTGATCAATAAAGTTCTCACTGTCTAACCTCCAAAGTATCTCTTGAACCAATCTCTCCATCTCCTCTACTTCTTCTTCCCTGCTTTGTTGTGATAGATTCTGAACTGGTCTATCTAGGCTCCTTTGTATTCCCACATTTCAAAAACTCAACAGGGATTTTATCATACTTCCATTTGAAATACTTCAAGGCCTTCAGTTGCCTTTAGGATAAAAATACAAATTCTGTAACAGGATATACAAGGCACTTCTTGATCTGGTTCTTGTATTTTTTCAACTTTATTGTTTTCCCCATCCTTAGTATGTCCATCCATCCATCTATCTGTGTAACTATTCCATTCCAGGCCATCCATCCTTCTATTCACAAGTATCAACAAGATGCTAGAAACTATGTAGGCTAAGTGCTAGGGAAATAATACAAAGAAATCTAGACATGGTGTCTGTGGAAGAGCAACTTACAATCTGGGGAGGTAAACAGATATAAATGCTTGTGACACGTGCTATAGTTATCATGATGTGTTAAGGAAGCTGTGAATGCACAAAGGACTGAGTGTTAGGTCCCTGAGGCAGGGGCTGGGCAGGAAGATGGAACTGGAAAAAGTTTCCTAGAAGATACGGCCCTTGAACTGAATATTGAAAGTTGAGTAGAATTTTTGTTCTTCAGAAAGACGTTTCAGGTAGAGGCATTACTGAGAGTAAAGGCATGGAGGATGTGACACAGCTAGTGTTGTTTGTGGACCTGCATGTCCTTTGGTGTACCTGTAGCATAGAATGCAAGACTCTAGCGTGTGTGTGTGTATGTGTGTGTTTGTGCGTGCATGCATGCACGTGAGCACTGGGGCAGTGGAGGAGGATGAGTAGTGAGAGAGGAACTGGAAAAGGAGGCAGAGGTCAGATGGTGGAGTTCTAGGCTCTGTCCTGAAGGCAAAGGAAAATAACTGACAGTAACGTAATGAGATTTGGGATTTAAAAAGATCTAGTTGGTGATAACATGAAGAATGGGTGGGGGGACATAAGATACTGGAGGCAGTGAGGCCATTTTGTTTAGGTTGTTGCTTAGAAGAGAGATGATGAAGTCCTCAGGGCTGAACTAAGGAAAGAAAGTGGAGTGTTTTAGAAATGCTAAGGAGATACTATGTTCTGTAGCAATGCTTCTCCAGGTATGGTTCTGAACTGGTGACAGTCTGTGAACTGGTTGTGACTCATCTGCTATGAGATAAATACAGGAATTGACTTCAGAATTTAGAAACTTTTGTATTAAGTGAAAGGCTGTATCTTTTATCTGTTAAGTCTAATAATGAAAAACCTAGACTTGTATTTTGTAGATCTATGCTTTTTATTTCATTTATCTAGTAATTAGCTTTTACTGTATTTTATCCAAGTATTGGACAATATGGGCAAGCAATACAAAGTGGACCTCAGCATAGTTGGCTGAGAGGCACTTGGCTGCAGGACATGGTGATTGAGTGAACCTGGGAGTGGGCAGAAGGAGGGGTGTAAGATGACTCTCGGGTCTGATAACGGCGTGATAGTTATAGAAAGTTAAAGAATCAGCCATTTTCTTGGCAAGAGGGTAAATTCCCACTTCCTGCTATTTTGGGCTATAGTCATATAGTTTTTTAAAGATTTTATTTATTTATTTGAGAGAGAGAGTACACAAGTGGCGTGGGGAGAGGCAGAGGCAGAGGGACAAGCAGGCTCCCAGGGAGCCCGACACCGGGCTTGATCCCAGGACCCTGGGATCATGACCTGAGCTGAAGACAGATGCTTAATGGACTGAACCACCTAGGAGCCCCCAGCTACAGTCATATTTTTAAAAATGCATTTGGGGAAAAATGTTACAATCTTTTATGCATCTAGGATTTGCATGCACCATTTTCTCTATCAGTAACATTCCTTACTCCCTTCTTCACTTGACTAATACTTAATATAAAGACAAATGTTGTAAAAGCATTTATGTATCATCAGCATTGGGCTAAATGTCTTACATTCATTAATTTCATTCACTCCTTACAATAACCCTGTGAAGGAGGGATCTCATTTTGTAGATCCCTCTTTTGAGAAGACTGAGGTTCAGAGAGGCTAAGTAACTTGCTGAAGGTCACCCAGCAGTAAACTGGGAGAGCTGGGCTTTGAACTCAAGAAATTTAATTCAAGAAAACACATGTGCATGTTGTCTAGTCAAGCCTCAGTGCAACTGATGCCTCTTCCTGGAAGCCTTCCCTGTTGTCTTTACTTATTGGTGCATCTTCTGCATTTCCACAAAGTACATGAGCACATCTGTCTCTGTCATGGCACTTGTCATGCCTGATTAGAAGCATTTGTCTGTTTGCTGTTTCCCTTTCTTTCCTAATCCGTGAACTACTTGAGGGAAGGACGGACTCCTGACATCTCTGATTCTTCAATCCAGAGTGATTCTTCAACCCAGAGCACAGTGCTCAGTGTTAAGTAGGAGTTCGGTAAATGTCTGTTGAATAAATGGAGGTGTGAGAAAACATGGGGAGATGTTAAAGGTGGCCGGAGACTAGGGAGCATGGGTTAAGTGTAAACAGGTAAATTGGGGTCACATCATGAAGATTGTTATATTCTGGGTTTAGGAATTCGCAAATAGCTGTCCCAGAATCCTTTATTCTCTTCACCTGCATAGATATTAGACTTCTCAGTGCTGTAACTCTATGCTGGGGACACTAACCAGTGATATGCTGGTATATGTTTAACAGCTACCTCCTCCTTCCTTGGCTCCACAAAAAACCCCGATTTGTTGTGCTTTTCAATTTCCATGCTGTACGTTCTTCCATCATGGCCAATTTCAAGCTCCCGATATGAGGCTATTGAACATGAAAGTGGGAAGAGACTCGCAGTATCATGCCAATATAAAATATTTTCACCACACAGTTACAACAGACACAAAGAACTTGAGGATCACAGCTAATAGTAAAATGTAGTGAAGTAATTAAGAAGGGATGAGTTTTGAGGGTTTTTTATCTTTGTTTTTAAAATGTCTTTAATTATAAGTTTAAATAATTTAATTTTTAATAATGGCTGTGTTTAACATCTGGCTTACAAAATTCCTTAAATTTTAACAGCTGGCTCCTGTGAGCTGATGTGAGCTGACACCACTGTGGCTAATCTCCTTATCTGGAGAGTCATTCAAGCCCAGCTCCTGGCCTAATCTTATTCCTAAGCAGGTCACTATAAGAAGTTCTGGATGAGGGGCGCCTGGGGGCCTCAGCCGGTTAAGCATCTGCCTTCAGCTTAGGTCATGAGCCTTGGATCCAGTGGGATCTGACTCCCTGCTCTCCAGGAAGCCTGCTCTGGGAGGAGTCTACTTCTCCCTCTCCCTCTGCACACCACCCCACCCCCGTTCTTGCTCACTCGCTCTGCTTGCTCTCTCTCTCTCTCAAATAAATAAATTAAAAATATTAAAAAAAAAAAAAAAGAAGTTCTGGGTGAGGCAGCATTAGCTCCCTTGTAATCTGCTCTAATCTTTGTGATCTAGTTCCTGAGTACTTAAGTTTTGATCTTGTTTTACAATAAACAACATGACCTCCAGATACCACCATCCTTGTAGAGACTGCTTTTTGTCCTGAATACTAGTTTCCCTCTGATGCCTTCTCGAGTCAGGGTTGATCAAATCATAAAAGCTCTGCACTGTACAGTGTGGTGCCATTTACATGTGGACTGATTGCTTGGACTGTCTAGCTGCTACACTTTGTTCTATGGCTTACCTGCCCCAGCACTGCTTAAATATGTGCCCTGGTGTTTGGACTTGCTTTGATTTATAGTACATGGTTCTTCTGATCTGCTGATCCTCTTAATTTTGAATCTGCTTTCGGACTGAAGATTCTGTATTCCTTTGGCTTCCATAACTGACATTTGGCCTTATTCCATGATCTGATTACAAGGCTGTCTGGCTTCCTGACTTTGAACTAGCCAACCACAGCTCAAATTCAGATGCTGATAAAATAGCAATATTGAAAATGAGCTAATTTAAGCAGGTATTACTATCTTTTTGTTAGCCCTATCTGTCAATAATTCAAAAAAAAACAGGTTGCCTTATTTGCAAACAATTCCTAGAGACCTTCTGGGAATTTTGAATGGTGCCTAAGTTAAAATAATGGAGCAAATGAATTAAACAAATGGCAGCTCTTCACTAGCTATCAGTTCAAAGAAGGTTCAGAGGAGATGGAGTGAACATCTGGGTCTTTTATAGATTGAGTTTTTCTTTGCTATGGCCCGTAGGAAGGCCATATGGGATAAATCTAGGCCAAGCACTAGACGTTTCTGAAATAAAAGACACTATACTTATGCGTAGTCTTATACTTCTTTGTTATTTGAACCTAATAAAATCAAGGCTCTTCATTAAGAAGGGGGCTTGGCATTTCTCTTAGTGTTCAATAGATATTTACACTGGTAACCTAATATTGATACAGAACTAATGTTAATAGATTTCATTCTTGAATATTGTTGACTGATGTAGAGAGCAACTTGAGAAAACCACAAGGGGAAAAGCATGTTAAAAACTTGAGTTGGTTCTCCCAATGGGAAAAAAAACTTTCTTTAGTAGTCTAGGATTCATACTGTTGGTTGGAGGTGAAGAATTGTCCCTGTGCCTCAGGCTTCATTGACACTTTGCCCTGTGTAGAGGTGACTGGGGTAGTTCCCCAGAAAAGGTCTGTGAGCTTATCACTGAACAGAATGAGTCCTTAATAACTCCAAGATTGTTTGATTTTTCCACACTCCAAGAGAGTCGTTGTGTTTAATGACATAGTAAAAATCTGCCCTGGGACAGGAAGTTGGTTTTCTGAAGAGTATTTTCATTCTCAGATTCTATTTGTAGAGAGAATTACCTTAAATCTTTTCTTGGAAAGGTAAGGTTAGAAACAAATATTCCAAGAAATAAATGAACAACTGAGTGACTTAGGAGAGCTTGGCATCTTATCTTTTCATCAAGGAAAGTGGTGCCAAGCAGGGCCAGCCGGCTTCGTGGGCCCTCGAGCCATGCCGTTGCAGAGTCCTATGCTGAGAAAGTTTCCACACTTGGTTTAACACTGTTGCCATTTTGGATTTCTTAATTTGTGAACAAGGGGCCCCGCATTTTCATATTTCATCACTGGGCCCTGCAAGTGACATAGCACGTCCTAATGACAAAAGAGGTGGGATTAGGCGTTCAAAGAAGATTTTTTTTTTTTTCCTGCAAGAATGCCCCAGGATAATACTGCAAACATGTCTTGAAAAAAAAAAGTTGTAATTTTTATTTAGCCAGCCAGGCAAGAATAAACTGAGAGTGCCACAAATGGTGTTATAAACACCCAAGTGTGTACAACAGCTACCATTTAGATACCCCATGCCAGGTTGGCACACATCCCCTCATCCTTCATTCCCTACTTTGCAGTTGAGGATACGAGACACAGAAAAGATAAGAAAATCATCAAAAGTCATACAGGTAAGTAAGTAGCAGAGCTTAGATTTAAACTAAGAAGTAGGGCTCCAGAATGTTTTCTATGTAATGTTTTTCCTTTTTACTAAGTGGAGTGATGACATTGATGCTAAAAGATGTTTTGCAGTATCTGCAGTTATGCTAGTTATTATTTTTAAATTCAGAGAAAACTAATGAGCTAGGGCCCTTTCAAGGCCTAAGCCAATGGGTATTTGGAAGCTAATAGAGAATTGCATCATAGAACAAAACACATTCTTTCCTTTGGGACAGCAACTACTGACTATTCTATTAGGGGGAAGGTACTAAACACATCACAGTTTAGTGTCTCATAACTGGCATTCAGTTTTGACTCAAACATTTTTAACTACACTATTAAGCTTATGTGCTAGAGGCAACATTTTCCTCCTTAGGAATTTATCCTATACTTTATTCCTTCCAGAGAATTGAGAATTTGGCTTGTACTTGCTGGATATGTTACATGATCCTATAAAGCCATTTTCAAATTAAAGATTCTTACCTCGACCTTAGTTTTTGAATTCTTTGTAGATATCAGACCATACTGGTTGGAGGACAGCCTCTACCATCTCATGGCTAATTCTCTGGTCCTTACATTTGCATCTGTAATAAAGATAGTAGAAACAGATAGCTCACATAGTTGCCACAAGACTAGAAAGCACTCAGCACTTGCTAGAACATAATTAATGCCCTGTAAATAGGAATAATTGTTTCATTTATGAAAACTCATATGGAATAGTACCATAGGTGGATCTCAGGGATATAACATCTCTAAGCTTCAGTTTCTTCAGCATAAATCAAGTTAATAACACCCATCTCACAGGGTGTTACAAGGATTAAGTAGGATAATGTGTAAGAAGTGCTTAACACAGGGCCTGGCGTACACTAAGTTCTTATTCTAAAGTATCTCCTATTATTCAATTTGAATTTTCTCTCTGTAATGTAGGTCTAGGTAATTTCCCAGTGTGATCTTGGACCTGGTATATACAACTATTTTATTTTTAATAACATTTTTCATCTTTTCCTTCTCCATAGGTCATACTCTGTTAGAAGGATGAGATAAATGTTGGTTTTTACTGTACAGTAATACTTTTCTGTATTAATTATGCATCTTAAAAATAAAATTTGGAAAGATATGTTGGTGTTTTTCCAATGATCCTTTTATAAAGGGCTATTAAAATAACACATAAAAGAAATAACGTTCATTCATTATTCATACGTTGTAGCAGTGATTACATCAGCTCAGGCTGGCCATCAATCGGCCCTCAGAACCCTCAATTCAGCCTGAGCTCAAGGAGCAGGCAGCAGAGGGAAGGCAAACAGCACATCTCCTGTGTTTTCCAGAACTAGTTCCACCAATGAGGCCCTCCTTCTGTTCTGCTCCTCCACGGGTCCCTTTCCCTCTGCCCACCAGTATGGTTGGGTCTTTTTAGACAAGAAACAAAATAATTTCTCTCTTAAACTTGTTCCTCCCTTCAAGTAATTTTTCATCTTTCCCTTTTATTTGACTGCTAACCTTCTGATAAAAATGGTCTTTACTTCCTTAACATGTCTTACTTTTCACTCCCTGTGTTCACCCTGTCTTTCATCCCTATGACTTTCTGGCAACGGTTATCTTGAAAGCAGTAAGAACTTCCCAAGTCATCAAGATGTTTGACCTTTTCTTAGCTTCATTCTTCTTGACCTGTCTGAAACATGTGATACTGTTGAAATTCTGACAATCTCTTAGAGTCTCGGACATTGTTCATGTTTTTCTTGATATTTGTGTCTTGGTTTGTTCACAGAAAATGGGAATGAAGCCCACTTTGTAGAATGTTGTGAAGATAAAATACGATGTTATTGTTAACATATATAGCAATCAATAAGATTCACTTGACAATCTCATTTATTCCTAAGACTCTTAAGTGTTACACTACATAGATGACTCCTGTATCTGTATTTTTCTTTTGATCTTTCTCTAGATGTTCATTCTTCCTTTTGACCTCTATTTTTATCTGTAATAATAAAACCATGGGAGGTTAGAGCTGGAAGAGTTCTTAGAGAGAGCACTCTCAATTTACAGTGGAAGAAATGGTAGTGTGCAGGGTAAATTGGTTTGGGCCAAAGCTGCTGGGTAAGTGAGGATGGCTTTAGCTTCAAATAACAGAAATTCCAATGAAACTGGCTTAAATGTGTGATCTTCCATAAGAAGAAGTACAAGAGTATGGCATGCTAAGGTTGGTTAGTATAGCAGTTCAATGACCGCTTCAGGGGCCCAATTTTTCTCTCTCCTGGCTCTGCTATCCTCAGCTTGTTGGTCTGTTCACAGGCCAGCTGCTGGTGGTTAGATGCCTACAAGTGGTTCCTACTGCCCCATTCATACCTGGCAATGTCCACTGAAAGAACAGACCATCTCTTCTGGTATAGCTCTTCTTAAGAGTGAGAATTCATTACCCTGAATCGCACAGCCGATTTTCCTTCATGCTTCATTGACCAGACTTGGGACTTGCCCCGGGAAAGGGAGATGTGATTGACTTAGACCAATCAGAATTTAACCTCTGAGGCTGGAGCCTCCTCTGAAGCACAAGGACTACCAAGTTGGGCCAATGCAGAAACTAAATCTGATTTCTTTGAGACTAGAAAGGAAGACGGCACAGTGGAAAATGAGGGTTGGGCCGGGTCCCACAGTGTCTGTCACTGTCTCCCAACCACAACTGAACTCAGGTTTCCAACACTCTTTCAATAATTCCTACTGCCTCTCAACCATTGGAGTCAGACTCAACATGTCCACCATCTAGCTGATCACCTTCCCACTCAGACTTGCCCCTGCCAGGGCAGGGGGATATTTTCCTATGTATTAACCATTTTCTTCTGCAAGTGGGCTACCATTTTCTTTACTAGTTAGCCATCTTTGACTTCTTTCCCTTCTTCTTCATAGTTCATTTTCTAAATCTTATTTAATTTCTCTATTTTAAAAAATCTCATTCACTGTTTTCTTTCCATTATTAAATTACTATTAGTTCTGGGTAACATCTTTATTATATATGACTTGGATTAGTACAATAGTCTGGTAACTGATCTTTCTGACTCACTTCTCTTTCCAATTCTCATTTACTCTTCAAATCACTGCCATATTCATCTTCCTAAAACATTCTTCTTACTTTTGAAAAAACTTCTTTAGAGGGATGCCCAATGAGACTAAGCTCTAGTAGTTTTTAAAAACTAGAATAAATTGTTATTTGAAAGTTGCCTGTAGCTTCTATTTCTAGTGTTAGAATTTACAAATTTCCTTGGGGCAGATATCCTTTAACCTGAGAACAATCTATAGAATGGTCTCTTTTAGGTAGATATAAGGCCATTAGATACCAGTGTTAGAGGAAAGCATGCAACAGAATTTTTGTTTTACATTGACAAATACTGCCTCTCTGGGAGGTTGCAAAAAAAAAAAAACAAGATGGGTATATTTGCATAACGTGCAAGGAGCCTTCTGGGAAGTTGTGGATAAAACTCCGACACTTTCCTTTCTGAAGTTTAACATTATTAGAAAAGTATCAGATGAATTAAAATGGACTCAACTCAGGTCATTTGGCAAAGATATCAAACGCCTTTGAGGAATAACACATTATAATAAAAAGAGAATCCAGAATGATGACCAAATCCATATGAGAAGTTTAGAATGGGTTTGGAATGGGAGGCCTGGTTCTAGAATGGGCTATCTGAGCTTAGTGGGAAGGCTTTAAAAAAAATGCTGCATGCATATGTAAGTGTAAATATATACATGCTGGAAGCCAAAGTCATTGAAGGGCAAATTTAAGAGTCTAGTACTGATGTGACTTGGGGTTTCAAAAGCTGGCCTAATACTGATGGACAGCCATCTCCACTTGCACTTGAGGAATTCGTACAAAGTGCTGACACCAATGAGTTAGTACTTCGTGTTCTTTGGGAGGACTGTGGGATGTTGGAGACACAGTTTTCTTGAAATCAGGCAAGAAAAAAGATATAAAGCTATCTGGATTGGAAAGAAAGAAATAAAACTTTCTTTATTCAGAGATGACATGATCATTTACATAGAAATTCCTATGTAATCTATGAAAGAGCTCCCAGAATTAATAAGTGACTTTAGCAAGACTGCAGAATGTGAAAACATATGCAAAAATCCATTGGACTTCAATATATAGTGCTAGCAATGAATAAGCAGACATTGAAACAAGAATGATTTAAAATAATATAAAAATATGAAATATTTGGGTATTAATTTGAGAAGAGATGTGAATAATTGGTATATAGGAAACTATAAAATATTGCTGAGAGAAATTAAAGAACATCAAAATGGAGAGACATAATGTGTTTACAGGTTGGAAGACTCATTATGGTGAGGAGGGCAGTTCTCTAAATTGATATATAGATTCAGTGCAATCTCAATGAAAATCCCAGCATGGTTTTTTTTTTTTTTGTGAGCAATTAATAAGCTGATTCTAAAGTTTATATGGAAATGCAAAGGATCTAGAAAAGCTTAAATAACTTGAAATAAGAGAACAAATTTGGAGGACTCACACTATCTGACTTCAAGGTTTTTTATAACACTTTAGTAATTAAGGCAGCGTGGCAGTGTGATATGGGCATCAAGGTAGACAAACAAATCAAATCAATGGAACAGAATAGAAACCAGAAATCAACCTGTCATATATATGGTTAGTTGATTTTTGACAAGGGTATTTAAATAAAAATGATAACTTTTTCAACAAATGATGTTAGAACAATTAGATATTTATCTGCAAAAAACCCCCCAACTCCCACCCCCCAAAACGCTTCAATTCATACCATATGAATTTTGTACTATATACAAAAAAATTAACTCACACTGGAATATAGACCAAAATGTAAAACTCTAAAACAGGAAAAGAACACAGAAAATCTTGGTGACTTTGAGTTAGGCAAAGATTTCTTTCTTTTTTTTTTTTTTTTTTAAGATTTTATTTATTTATTTGACAGATAGAGATCACAAGTAGGCAGAGAGGCAGGCAGAGAGAGAGGAGCAGGGAAGTAGGCTCCCTGCTGAGCGGAGAGCCCAATGTGGGGCTTGATCCCAGGACCCTGAGATCATGACCTGAGCCGAAGGCAGAGGCTTTAACCCACTGAGCCACCCAGGTGCCCCTAGGCAAAGATTTCTTAAATGCAATGTCAAAAGCACACTCCATTAAAAAAATAAAATTGGATATATTAGACTTCATCAAAATTAAGAACTTCTACTCTTTGAAGTTCATTTCAATTCTGGGGAAAATATTTGTAAATCATATACCTGATAAAGGGCTTACATTCAGAATGTATGAAGAACCCTGGATCTTCAGGATCTTCATATGATCAGGTATATGATATATTTTAAAATGGGCAAAGATTTGAGTAGACACTTCATCAAAGAAGCTATAAAAGTGACAAATGAAAACATGAAAAGTTATTAGTCATTGGGGAAATGCAAATGAAAACCATAATAAGATATTACTATACACCAACTTGGCTGTCCAAAATTAAAAAGCAGAGACCACACCAAGTGTTCTGATGTGGAGCAACTGACATTCTCATATAATGCTGGTAGGAATGCAAAGTGATAAACCATTTTGACAAATACCTTGACCTTTAAAAAGTACAATAGAAACCTACTATGTGACTCAGTCACTTCACAGCTAGGTATTAATGCAAGAGAATTGGAAGGCGTGTGTCCACATGAAGACTTGTATATGAGTATTAGAAGTTGCTTTATTTGTAATAGCTCCAAACTAAAAACAATGTAAATGTCTATCAAAATGGTGAAAGAGTAAACAAATTATAGCATATCCATAAATGGGCAAAAATAGGTAAAGTTTGAAATATTGGTTATACCTGGTGAGTCTATATTCTCCAACTGACTAACACCTCCAAACACTTGGGTCTGTCTCTTTCCTGAACAGGTATTACCTTTGATGAAATGAAAACATTTTATTGTGTTTAAAAAAATAGGAAAAATTTCCCAATTGTGATTATACAATCTTCATTCACATAAGATTAGAGAATGTTTCCTTTCTATTTGGGTTGTTTCACCTCTCAATCTATTGTGAATACATTGTGTTTATCATCTTTAAAAGGTGAAAGATTTATACTATCTGAAGAGAAACCAGAGCATGTGTTTATCATCTTTAAGACATTTCTCATTACCTAAGTACCAGAAAATTTTGTTTGTGGTAGATTTGTAACTGTTTAAGGATCTCCCATATGATGTGCAAGGGTTGAGCAAAATGGCATAAAGATACAGCTGATTATATTATAGAGAAAATATCAAAAGTCTGTTTATGGAACATTTTTTTCTATTTTTGACCCCATGTTGAAATAATGAAACCCAAATCCTATCTAAGAAATAGGCCAATGATAAAACCTAAGAATAATTTTTTTGCGGAGTTAAAGTGAACAAGAGACTGGGCTAAAAGGAAAGCTTTATTGCAGTTTCAAATATCTGAAAAATTGGGAAATTTTATCCAGAAGGAGTTCAGGAAATTGTGCTGGGTGAAAATGATGTTTTGTATTTGTTCTAATGTAAAAGCATCTATTTCCCTCACACAGAGATGGAGACGTAATGGTCTCAAATCTAATGGAAGTGCTCATTGCCAGCGGTATTGTAGTTTTGAAATGGGTTTGTTTGAGGATGCTAGGTCTAATTTCATATCATTAAACTCTGAAATTACAGAAGGCTTTCTGATGTAATCTCTGCGCCTCAAAATGGCCTCATGGTGCACCACGAGCCTGCTTGTGTACAAAGTCTGAAGGGCCTGTAATACAGTCCACCTTTCTACAGCAACCAGCACTGTGTCTCTGTTGTTGCCTTTCCCATGGACTGCGTTTCTTGCGGTGCTCCATGTCAGAGGTCGATTTGGATACCCCCACAGGTTTCTAAAGCTGATAATGTGGCAGAGGTGACAATGTCAGGGTTTGGATGAGACCAAATGAGAATACTAATTCCACCATGCGTGAACTCCGTGGCCCGGATCCCGTCTGTTACCTTCCCGAGTTGAAACTTCCCCATCTGCCTTAAAAGGGTACCACGAATGTCAAGACTTAGCATGGTGCTTGGCACAAGAGAGCACACACTCAGCACCTGTGTGGTTAGTATTATTAGCAACCAGAAATTACCTTAGTTTTACTTCAAGAGAATAGTCTTAGCCTTGTGCTAAGGATAATTTCTTTTTCAAGATTTTATTTTTAAGTAATCTCCATCCCCAACATGGAGCTTGAACTCACAACCCCGAGATTTCAAGAGTTGCATGCTCCACTGACTGAGCCAGCCAGGTGCCCCTGTCCTAAGGTCATTTAAAAAAATAATAGTGTGGATGTGGGTGTTTTTCTCAGAAACATTTCTAGAGGAAATTTGGTGGCTGTTTATCTAGTGTTAAAAGGCCTACCCAGCCTTGTCCAAGAGATACACAATGTCCATGCCTTCAACTAGATACACAAATGGTGTTATGGAACCTCTAGATATTGTCCACTCAATTCACTGTGGGCAGGAAGAGGGTCTATTTTTAAGGGGAGGGAAGAAGACCATAAATGGCTAAAAATAGGATTCTCCTCTTCTGGCTGCCACTTTCACCCTTCATTTTTCTGTCCTCCTTCCCTCCAGGGTTCCTAAAGTCCTCTTATCACCTCTGTTCACTCTCCCCTCCTCTTTCTCTACTTTAGAAATGGTACATATTATGAAAGAGAAAATTCTTGACACCATCCCCAGAACGTCGTGGTGGGGGTAATGCATTTTTAATCCTGAACACCTGGCCTCCTTTTATTTGGCTGCCAGAATGAGAAGGTTTTTTGATTATTCAAAAAAGTCCTCTTGCTCACAAATGACTAAAAAGGTTAATAAATTTCAGAATCTGCCGGGTAATCCAGGGAGATAGAACTTTGCAAACACAGACTTTTCTTTTTAGATTGAATCTGACATTATGAAAAGCTACCCCTCTCTTGCCACACTTGAAGTATTTATCCAGGCTTTAAACACTGAGTAGCAAGAGTGTGGCAAGGGAGCTAACATTAATTGTGGGTCTGCTCTACAGAGGGACGCTCACACACATCATCTCACGTGGGCTTTATGACAGTCCCGTGGGGAATGCATCACTGTTTCCATATTTCATAGGTGAGGGCATGAGGGAGCTTCAACACGCCCTGTCAGGGAGGGACTTGCTCTAGTGCTGTTTCCCCAAATACTGGTGACCCCTTGCAGGAGTTGGTCATCTTCTCCAGCTGACCCTCTCATCCTGGTTGTGTAAAACCTTGATACAAGTGCCTCTCTGCCCACCATGCAGTGCCAGTTATGGCAAGATGTGGCTCCCAAGTTCAACCACCCTGTGTGGCCAGTCAGTTCTTGGGGTGTCAAGTGCAGAGGCCATCTTTCCAGGAAAGAGGGCTTTGAAATGGATATCCCCTCCCTCTGTGGTACAGACACAGCAGCTGTCTCTCTGAATCTCTTTCATGGGCTCTGCTTGCAAAGAGGCAGTCTGCAAGTCCCTTTCTGTTGGCTGGGGTGGTGAGGTATTGTGTGGGGTATGACAGTGGGTGGAAACTCCACTTACCTCTCAACAGTGTCTCATAGGAAAGCCTGCAGAGCATGGCAGGAGTGCGGGGTGTGTTTTGGTCTTCATTTATGATTCTGAGAAAACAAGAACGTCATTTACACAAAGATGATCAGATTTAGTCCTTATAACAAGGCTGTGGGGAAGGTTCAGTTATGGCCCTAGGTCATGGAATGACTACAGATCCAGGCATGGGTTTGAATCAATGCTCTAATACTGTCCATGGTGAGTTCAAGCAACTGGTGAGTTCAAGCAACTGGTATCAGTGTGACTCTCACCTTCCTGTGCCTCAGCTTCTTCTCTGTATGATTTGCCTACCCTATTCTGTTGTGAAAAGTGAATGAGATAACCTCCATGGTAGTAAGTGAGCTCTACATGTTCACTGTTGCTCTCTCTGGTTTCCAGATGAGGAAACTAATACCCAGATGGGCTAGATAACTGCATAAAATCACAGAACTTCTGAGTGCTTTCAAAACCTATGCTCTTAGCCGTGACTCCATGGCAATGCCTCTTGACCTTTTCCACATCTTGGCACACATGGGGAATACTATGACTCATACGGCCTTGGAGGGGAATGAATGGGACAACTCAAGGCTTTAGGCGATGGGTCTGGTGGGCTCTGGCCATCCCAAGCTCCTTCTGGTCAGCTGGTACTTTGCTGTATTGGAACAGATGCCAAGGATGTCAGGTAAGTCTTCCTGGAGGAAATGCTGTTTTCAGGGTAGCTTGAACAGTTAGTAAAGTTTAGAAGTGAAGCGGGGGGCAGTGAGGTTGGATGTGAGGGACTACTTAATTTTCTCTTCTGGAAAATAGAGATCACAATATTACCTATTTTACAGAATACTCAAAAATCGAATGAAGGAATGTATATGGAAAGGCTTTGTAAAATGTGATATCAATTTTAGGTGTTACTATTTCTAAGGAAAATGGACAAAACATCTGAAATTGTAAGAGTGATTTAGGCATAGTGGTTACGGAGATGGAACATTTCTACCAAACATTCACTCAGGGAAAGGTACAGTTTGACAGGACTTTCCTCCCTCCCCACCCTCCCTTCCTTTCTTCCTTTATTTATCTTTAACCAAATAAAAATGGACATTAGCTTCTTCCAAGATTTGCTATGAGGCTTAACCTATCTTCTTCAAGTAATTAAGCGAGTAGGGATAAGTTCAAGAGTCCTATAATCCCAAGCTAGGTAATCTCTGAAGGTCAGACTAATTTGGCTTTATCTGAGGCAATGGCATGCCAGGCTGTCTCCTTTAGCTCCGTGCATCAGCTGCACCATCTCCTGATGGCAATGCCTGCTGGACATGGTGAAAAGTGAAAGGATGAAGGGGATGGAAAGAGTATAGCAGATGCCATGTGAATGGCTACTAGACTTATTTGTCAGCGTATGGGAAATATTCATATGCTGACATATGGAAGAATGATTAGAGGCAAAAAGTAGGAAAACATGGGTTACACATAAAACAAAAATAAATCTTGGGACATTTCCGCAAGTCTTCATTGCTATTTCAATCCTACTATTTTGTACTCTTGGGCTACTTTTACTTTGAGATCCAGGACGAGATGTTTCAACTAATTCATCTCAAAATATTACCCATTTTAAGAAGTATTTTTTTTAAAGACCTCATTTAAAATTTGCTCAACTTTGACATTTTCTTTCCTGAGTTTATTGTAAAATTCAAGTCAAGTCACTTGCACAAATGCATCAATATTTTAAAAGCTACCAATCTTGCACATAAAAAAGAAGGCTCACAGTCTTCAATAATCTTTAATGTAACATGCATTCATTATATATGAGCCCTCAAAGGAGAAACTCACGTTGTTCAGAATCCTAAGTGCTACAGAACGGTGGCTTTGGTATAGTTAAATACCACACGTTTGCTTTGTAAAACCACCAACAAATGACTTTAGCACATTAACCCTGAAAGTCAGCATGACTCTTTTGTCTCTAATAATGAGGACTAAGCAAAAGAAGAGTATTTTCTCTGATGTGACATTCTTGTGGTCATAATTTTAACAAGATACTCTCCGTGAAATTTGACTCTGATGATGTTCCTCGGGCCTTGGAGAAGCTGACTCATTCTTTGTGGGTGAACTCAAATGTCACCTCTGCTGTGAACTAGTCCCTAACACCTCAAAAAAAAAATGACTTGCTCCCATGGAACTTGGTACATGCCTCTGTTATGGCACCATTATCACCCAGTGTGCTAGCTATGCTTGTGTTTGTTTACCCAGTGAACAATGAACTCCTTGGGTGTAGGATGGTTTTTGGCACAGGAAGCAATTAATGGATAATTGTGGAATTAAAGTATCTAACGTCACTGATATGTTTAAGATAGAGATACATTTGCGCACTTGTACCAACAAACAGAAAACAAAATGTTCAAGGGGCTATTGCCATCCAGACATAGAATTTAAAAAAAAGTATTTTAGGACATTGTCATCTTAAAATCTACTTAACTGGAGAGATTCAAGAAAGGTCCACAATATTCTGAGATGAATGGCTGAATTAATGAATGAAAGAAGATTTTTCTGTTAATGTGTGCTCGACTTCCACCTATATTTAAAGCTAGAACCCAAGAGAAGAGAAGGGGTTGGGCTTGATATTTATTGAGTGATTTCTGTCTACTAGGTTCCACAGTTGGAGGTTACTGATACATGATTCACTTTAGGTGCGACCACCCTATTGACTGAGTCTTATCAACTCCCTTTGTCAAATGGGGAAAACTTTTGTCAAATGGGAGGTTCAGCAATGTGAACACAGTCATTCCATCTGCTAAGTGGCTGAATCAGAATTTGAACCCAAATCTGAAAAGTATATGTCTCTATGTGTTTATAAAAGGGAAGATTTCAACAGTTATTAAGATAATTCAGGTTAACACTTACCTTGTAGCCTACACTTTCCCCTCTTAAATATCTACAGAAAAGGTTTGGGGGAAGGGCTTGAAGTGGGTCATTGGTGTGGGGGTTAAGCAAGTGGACTCAGAGTCAGAAATCTGGGAGAGAGACTGCTCTGTCATGTTCTAGTTATTTAACTTCCTTAAGCCTCAGTTTCTTTAACTCAGTTTAACTAAAGAATGGAAATGGTTGGAAGGGAATAATCATCATTTGTATATGACAGGATGTTTTAAGAATAAAATGGGAGAATGCACTAAGCAGCTAGCTCAGTACCTGGCACTTGGCACTAGTGTTCAATACATTTTTATCATAATTACCCAAATGCTCTATGCTTATTGCCCAAAGTCATCTCTCTATTGAATGTTGAGTAGATGCAATCTTAGAATAAATGGAAGAGAAGCCCACTGAATGACCTTTCCCCTGTGACCTGCAGCCAAAGTGTCGGGGCTGGAATTATTTTAATGGGAGTTTGGCTCCTGGTTCTGCTTGGTCATCTTGGTAAGACAGGTCACTCTGTTTCTCTGAACACAGTTTTTTTACCCGCAGAATGGCAATCAAAACTACACCTATCTTACCAAACTCTTGCCAGGCTTATTTGCAAGTGCTAAGATAAGAAGCACATGAAAGGGCATCTGACCTTGTCTAAGAAGAGCCAGGAGAGTCTTCTTCAAGGGAGTGAAGTCCAAGTGGACACCTAACAAAGAAAAGAGCCTAGTAAATCATGATACACCTTTCTGCCAATAATAATTGCATTATCATTTTAGTAATGTAAGATCTTCCTTGACTTATGACAGGCTTTCATCCCAATAAACCCATCATCAGCTGAAAATGTCTTAAGCCAAAAAGCATTTAATACATCTAACCTACTGCACATCACAGTTTAGTTTAGCCTGCCTTGAATGTGCTCAGAACACTTATGTTAGGCTATGGTTGGGCAAAATCATCTCACCCAAGGCCTATTTTATAAGAAAATGTTGACTGTCTCATGTAATTTATGAAATACTGTCCCGAAACACAGAATGGTCATACATGTACAGAAGGCTTGCAAACATACCAGTTGCTGACCCTCATGATGGCATAGCTGGCTTGGGCGCTGCCCGCTATCATGAGACAGTGTTGCACCACATACCACTTGCCTAGGAAAACACTGAAATTCAAAATTTAAAGTACAGTTCCTATTAAATGCATATTGCTTTCACACCATTATAAAGTCAAAAAACCATAAGTTGACCAATATCTATATAACTGATACCTAAATTTATTTCAGACTATGTTTCCTGTTCTACTGGTTTAGCTTTCTGACATAACCTTTGAATTTCATTAAGTTTTTAGGGGGAGGAATGCTGTGATTTTTAATCTATTTTAATTAATTAATTAGTTTTTAGTGGATGACAATTATCTCCAAAATTTGGTCTATCATTTTCCTAAAGGCATTTCTGGAAGAACTCAGTATTTTGCAATATCCTGAATCATTGGCTGTGTAATGTGAGAACTAAAAGAAATATAGACTGTGTAACTCTTTCTGGTTTTCATAATGAATGGAATAAGTTCATGAACTGTGTGTATGTGTATGTGTATGTGTATGTGTGTGTGTATAAAAATGTGTATACATCTTGGATTTGATCCTGAGTTATTCCTTTGGTATAAATAGGACACTGAAAGTCACATTAACTTTTCCAGGTCATGAGGGTTTTCATTAGAATGCTGGACTATTAATAGTTACCTAGTGGTGGAGAGGAAATGATGTTCCATTCCTTCTCCTCCCCAGAGGGCTTAGCCTACCAGAGATCAACAGTGATTTGCAAGTGTCTGGTTCATAGTGTGCTGGTATTGTTTGTAAAGTCAAATTTTGGATGAACATTTTTCAATGAAAAAAAATCAACAAGGGTGTCTTCACGAACATTCTGTTTCCTAAGGAAAATTATCCTACATGGAATTTACCTAGTGCACTGCATAAGAATTCTTAGCACAGAATATCCAGTACGGTGTAAAAATTTATTTCCCTCGAGTTGCTTAAATGTCATCGTGTTTGGTACAAATAAGGAAATAACTCCTTGTGCAAATAATCTTGCCTACGCTTCTCTGCTATGGTCTCATACATAAGAGTGCCATCTACATAGAAAAGGATAACTGAGTTATTACCTAGTGAATACAAACAATAGAGGTTGCCACAAGAGATAATTCAGAAACCTTTATTTTGTTTTGTTATTCTGTAAAACAAGATTATCTGCCCAAAGAATCTAGAAAATTACCTGTACTATTTCCAACTGATTTTGTCTGAACTATTTCTGTGAGACCCACTGAATAGGCCACATTGGGATGAAGTGGACTTGTTAGAATAATAAGATCTATCACATGGCTAATATTATCAGGTTTTTACTAGACTATAAGCTGCTTGAGGGCACAGCCTGTATCATATTTCTCTTTGGATCTCTCCTGGGTCTTGAAGGTAGTAGGCATTGTCTAACCAGTTATTGAATTGATTTAAATTCATTTTACTATGAAAATCATTTCTGAGCCCCCCAAGAATCAGACAGTATTTGAAAAATATATTCCTCAATACTCTTTTTAAATTACATCTGGTATAGTTTCCCATTGGGATCCACGTATGTATGGAAACATAAGTGTATTATTTGTGGAAATTCTGGATTTTGACAAGGAAAGCAGCATCAAAAATTGGGTAACATTTGGCAAATATGGGTAAAATTGATGCAGACATGTCTGGCCTAGCAGAATTCATATAGATTAAGAGTTTTTGAAAAGACAAAAACAAAAACAAACAAACCATTTTCATGGCTATAGTACATTATACATTTTGTCTTACTTTTCTATTTTGACAGTGTTATTATTAGATAAGCCTGAAAATCAGGTGAGGTGATGCTTGTGTGTTTGTGCTTGTGCATGTATGTATGTAAACAAGAGATAAATGAAATTTCATCTTAATAAGATGAGTCTGGCATAGAATGATGATAATGGCTATTAATTGAGAGTCCAACATGTATCAGGTCACCTTTATTCTTTTAAAAAATTTAAAAAAGATTTTATCAGTTGCTTTCTTATATACTAAGAATGAAAATATAGAAAAGGAAATTAGAGAATTGATTCCATTTACTATAGCACTAAGAACCATAAGATACCTGGGAATAAACCTAACCAAAAAGGTGAAGGATCTGTACTCTAGGAACTACAGAAAACTTATGAAAGAAATTGAAGAAGACACAAAAAGATGGAAGACCATTCCATACTCATGGATTGGAAGAATAAACATTGTTAAAAGGTCTAAACTGCCTAGAGCAATCTATACTTTCAATGCCATCCCATTCAAAATTCCACCAACATTTTTAAAAGAGCTGGAACAAACAATCCTAAAATTTGTATGGAGCCAGAAAAGACTCTGCATTGCTAAGGAAATGTTGAAAAAGAAAAACAAAAGTGGGGGCATCACGTTGCCTGATTTCAAGCTTTACTACAAAGCTGTGATCACCAAGATAGCACAGTACTGGCACAAAAACAGACACATAGACCAGTGGAACAGACTAGAGAGTCCAGATATGGACCCTCAACTCTATGGTCAAATAATCTTCGATAAAGCAAGAAAAAATATCCAGTGAAAAAGAGACAGTCTCTTCAATAAATGGTGCTGGGAAAATTGGACAGCTATATGTAGAATAATGAAACTCGACCATTCTCTTACACTATACACAAAGTTAAACTCGATATGGATAGAAGACCTCAATGTGAGGCAGGAATCTATCAAAATCCTAGAGGAGAACATAGGCAGTAAACTCTTCAACACCGGCCACAGCAAATTCTTTCAAGACATGTCTCCAAAGGCAAAGGAAACAAAAGGGAAAATGAACTTTTGGGACTTCATCAAGATCAAAAGTTTCTGCACAGCAGAAGAAACAGTCAACAAAACAAAGAGGCAACCCACAGAATGGGAGAAGATATTCACAAATGACACTACAGACGAAGGGCTGATATCCAAGATCTATAAAGAACTCCTCAAACTCAACACTCCAAAAACAAGTAATCACATCAAAAAATGGGCAGAAGCCATGAACAGACACTTCTCCAAAGAAAACATACAAATGGCTAAAAGGCACATGAAAAAATATTCATCATCAGTAGCCATCAGGGAGAACCAAATCAAAACCACATTGAAATACCACCTTACACCAGTCAGAATGGCCAAAATCAATAAGACAGTAAACAGCAAGTGTTGGAGAGGATGTGGAGAAAGGGGAACCCTCTTACACTGTTGGTGGGAATGCAAGTTGGTGCAGCCACTTTGGAAAACAGTGTGGAGATTCCTTAAGAAATTAAAAATAGAGTTACCCTATGACCCAGCAATTGCACTACTGGGTATTTACCCCAAAGATACTGACGTAGTTAAGAGAAGGGCCATCTGTACTCCAATGTTCATAGCAGCAATGGCCGCAGTCACCAAACTGTAGAAAGAACCAAGATGCCCTTCAACGGATGAATGGATAGAGAAGATATGGTCCATATATACAATGGAGTATTATGTCTCCATCAGAAAGGATGAATACCCAACTTTTGTATCAACATGGACGGGACTGGAAGAGATTATGCTGAATGAAATAAATCAAGCAGAGAAAGTCAAGTATCAGATGGTTTCACTTGCTTGTGGAGCATAAGGAATAACATGGAGGACATGGGGAGATGGAGAGGAGAAGTGAGTTGTGGGAAATCGGAGGAGGAGACAAATCATGAGAGACTGGACTCAGAGAAACAAACTGAGGGTTTTGGAGGGGAGGGGGTAGGGGGATGGTTGAGCCTGGTGGTGGGTATTAGGAAGGGCATGTATTGCATGGAGCATTGGGTGTGGTGCTAAACAATGAATGCTGGAATACTGAAAATAAATAAAATAAGATAAAATGGAAAAAATTTTCAAAAGAAGATTTTATTTATTTATTTGAGAGAGAGACAGACAAAAATGGCAAGAGAGAGCACAAGGAGGGGGAGCAGCAGGCAGAGGGAGAAGGAAGCTCCCCTCTGAGCAGGGACCCCAGTGCGGGACTCAATCCAGGAGCCTGGGATCATGCCCTGAGCTGAAGGCAGACACTTAACCGACTGAGCCACCCAGGGGCCCAGTCACCTTTAAATACAGTAATATATTTAATGTATAAAACAACCCTAGGAATTAACTGTTATTTCCATTTTAAGGTTAATAAACTGATGTTCAGATCTGTTTAATACCTTGCTCAAGCTCATACAGTAAGTGGCAGAGCTGAGATTCAAACCCGAAACTGACTAGGAAATTTGTCTTCTTCCCACGTATTGTGCTTGACAGAGGAGGCACCTACACATGGTGATTCTTAACAGTGTCAAAACATCTTTTTCTTTGGGAACAACCCTTGTCTGTAATTATTACCTGTAGAGTCTTTCTTTGAGGCTTATAGCTAGATTAAGGCATTGTCGAAGGAGAGCAGTAAAATAGTCCAATTGCAGCTTCTAGCACTGCCAACATTTCCTGGTTAGTTACTGGACAAAAGTGAGTCACCTTGAATAAAAGAAAAAGAGCGAAGTGAGAGGGTGTTTAATGCTTTGTCTCTTTTTAATACAACAAATTAAACAATTTGAATTCTGAGTAGAAAGAAACAAGTGAGATATTATGTCACTTTTCAAACCATGTTGGATTAATATCCCAGCATTTTTCCCTTCAGGTGATGATGAATGAGCAGCAGCATCGCAGAGCTGTGGTGGAAGAGGTTGAGAACGAGCCTGCGTTTTATTGGCTGGTAAGGGGGCCTAGGTGATATTTTGACTGGGGAGGAGAAGGGTGATATTAGAGAAAATTAGCTGGTTTGTCGTCAATCTCCTTTCCTATGCATACAGGACAACGATAACGTTAAAATGTTAGAACTGAAAATCAATTTATCTGTCTGACTTTTTTGTCCAAGTGCTGTGATGCTCTGCCACCAGGAAGTCCAGGTCTGCTGAGATGGGCAACTAAACACCTAAATCCTCTTGTTGTGATATGTGCTAGGTATAGCAGTGAAGCAAGGCACTGCTCTCAAGTAGCTTATAAGACATAACAATTTCATATAATGGTATGCGAGGACTTTTATTTTTTTCAAAAGATTTTATTTATTTGAGAGAGAGAGAGTGAACACAGAGGGAGAGTAAGAGGGAGAAGCAGACGCCCTGCTGAGCAGAGAGCCCGATGCTGGGCTCCATGCCAGGACCCTGGGATCTTGACCTGAGCTGAAGGCAGATGCTTAACCCACTGTGTCACCCAGGCTCCCCATGTGAGGACTTTTAAAAATATCAGAGTCAAAGAAAATTCAGCAACTCAAAGGGAGAAAAATTGCCTCCAGAAGGCCCTGGGAACTAGCCCTAGGCTGGGAGTGTTCAGGGGAACTGTGGGAATATAAGACAATAGAGAGAAAAACTAGGGCCCCGTTTCAGCTACTCGAAGGTAATGGCATTGGTAGGAGATGGCTCTGCTTTCCCTGGGGCTACTCATATTGTGAAACAGGAGAGAATGCCTGGGCATTAACTCTCTGGAAACTGCTTGGTTTAATGCAAACTCTCTTTTGTTCACTGGTGACTTGAGGTAAGGGTCTATGAACTCTCACAGCCAATCACATTCACCTTCTGTGAAGAGTCTTTTTTAATAATTAGAAAATATATATTTCATTTATGTTATTGAGGTGAAATTTACATGAAATTAGCCATTTCAAAGTGAAAATTTCAGCAGCATTTACTATATTCACCATGTTGTGCAACCGTCACTTCTGTTTAGTTCCATAACATTTTTGTCACCCCAGAAGGGAACCTCATACCTATTAAGTAATTTTTGCTCATTCTCCCACCTTCCTGTCTCTGCTAACTACCAATCTTTGCTCAGCCTCTACTGTTCTTGTTATTTATTTATTTATTTATTTATAAAAATATTTTATTTATTTATTTGACAGAGAGAGAGAGAGATCACAAGTAGGCAGAGAGGCAGGCAGAGAGAAGGGGGGGAAGCAGGCTCCCCACCAAGCAGAGAACCTGATGCAGGGCTTGATCCTAGGACCCTGAGATTATGACCTGGGCCGAAGGCAGAGGCTTAACCCACTGAGCCACCCAGGCACCCCTGTTCTGGTTATTTATTATAAATGGAATCATAATCTTTTGTGTCTGGCTTCTTTCACGTAGCATAACATTTTCCATGTTGGAGTATATATCAGTTCTTCATTTCTTTTTATGGATGAATAATATTCTAGTATATGTGTATACCACATTTTATCATTATTGATGAATAGATATTGGGCTGTTTCAACCTTTTAGCTCTTGTAAATAGGGCTTCTGTGAACTTGTATTGTCATAGTCCATTTGAACTGCTGAATAAAATACAGACTGGGTGGCTTATAAATATGGAAATTTATTGCTTTCAGTTGTGGAAGCTGAAAGTCTGGGATCAGGGTGTCAGCATGGTTGGGTGAAGGCCCTTTTCTGGCTCAAAGACTTCTTGTATCCTCACATGGTATAAGGGGCCAGGGAACTCTGTGGATCTCTTTTGTAACACTAATCTCATTCATGAGGGTCCCACCCTGATAACTTAATCATTTTCCAAAGGCCCCACCTGCTAACATCATAACACTGGGCATTGGGATTTCAACGTGTGATTTTGGAGAGATACAAACATTCAGACCACACCATGTGTGTACCTGTGCTTGTTTGAACATCTGTTTCCAATCCTTTTGAGTATAGACCGAGGAATAGAATTACTGGGTCATATGCTAATTCTATCTTTATCTTTTTCAGAAACTAACAAACTATTTTTTACATGGGCTAAATGATTTTACACACCCACCAGGAATGAAAACAGTTCCAATTTCTCCACATCTTTGCCAACATTTGTTGTTTTCCTTTTTTTTTTTTTTAAATTATAGCCATCCCAATGGATACAAACTGGCACCTCATTGTGCTTTGATTTACATTTCCCTAATGATAAGCCTTTTTTTCATGGGTTTGTAGGCTATCCGCATATCTCCTTTGGAGAAATGAGAAATGTCTATTCTAGTCTTTTGCCCATGTTTTAATTGTTTTTTTTTTGTTGTTGTTGTTGAGTTGGCCCCCTAAGTTTTGATCCATGTAGTCCAGCTCTGTCCAATGTAAATCTAATCACCACAGCAGTCTTAACAGTGGGGCATGGGCAGGGGGAAGAGAAAGCAGACAGCGCAAGAGAGGTGGTACGTGGGATGTGGCTGAACGTGGGATGTGAAAGGGTGTCACACAGCTTTACCGTCCTTCATAACTTAGACATCACAGTTTGTTTTCCCTGATAGCTTTGACTTAGCACTTGGATGGTACCATTTTCTGAATCCATGACCTCAGCTTCATTCTCACCACCCTTGTGTAGCTCTGCCATAAAGAGCTACCATTTTTTAGTGTATGTCACGTACATTATCTTGCTTAACCTTCACAGCCATACCATGTTGACGTTATTATCCTAATTTTACAGATTAGAAGAATTGAATCTTGGGGAGATTGAGTAACTGTTTCAAGATCATAACTAGAAGGCTGGGGTGTCTGGGTGGCTCAATTGGATAAGCCTCTAACTCTTGGTTGTGGTTCAGGCCATGGTTTTGGGGGTCGTGGGATCAAGCTTCTTGTTGGGCTCTGTGCTCAGCAGGGAGTCTGCCTGAGATTCCCTGTTTCCCTCTACCCCTCCCCTCTCCTCATGCACTTGATCTCTCTATAATAAATAAATAAATCTTAAAAAAATCACAACTAGCAGGAGACTGAATGAGTAGGAACTTGATTCTCACAAATTCACACCCTTTTCCTCTTACTCCACAGATGGTTCCTCCCTTGCATGAATTATTGTCAAAGTCTCCTTGCCTATCTCCTTTTTTTCAGTATTCCCTTCCTCATTCAGTCCTCCACACTGTTGACTTGATGATTTTTCTAAAATGTAAGGCTTTTCATGCCACATCCTTGCTGAATGTCTTTTAATGGTTTGTTAGCCTACAATATCCTCGTCTTTCAAGTTATTGTGTTTTACTGTCCTCATTTGCACCCCACCTTATAGTCATGTCAAACTATTCTTAATTTCTGGAATGGGTCAACCTGTTTCATAACCTTGTGCTCAAAACACAGAGTTCCTGCTGCCTGGAATGCATTAAGGACTCCCCTCCACCACAGGATTACATTATGAACTTCTCCCTATGCCATAAAAATGTACAAACATTGGCAAATAATTAGGAGAAAGAGAAGGAGCTGCCATTATTTACATATCTCATCTTGACAGTCTGGAATATCCAAGAGAATCAACCAAAAAGCTAATAAGACCACTTAGTAGTCAGATACAAGATTTAAAAAAAAAATCTATCTCTCAATCACCAACAGTAACAATTTAGAAAATGTAATGGAAAGAGGGTTCTCACTCACAGTAGCATCAAAAACTATAAAACGCTTTTGGTGGGAATGCAAACTGGTGCAGCCACTCTGGCAAACAGTATGGAGACTCCTCAAAAAGTTAAAAAAGGAAGCTACCCTATGACCCAGCAATGGCACTACTAGGTATTTATGCAAAGGGTACAAAGATGATGATTTAAAGAGGCATATGCACCCCAATGTTTATAGCAGCATTATCAACAATAGCCAAATTATGGAAAAGAGCACAAATGTCCACTGGCTGATAAATGGATAAAGAAGATATATATATATATATATATATAATATTACTCAGCCATCAAAAAGAATGAAATCTTGACATTTGCAACAACATGGATGGAATTAGAGTATATTATGCTAAGCTACATAAGTCATGATTTCACTCATGTGTGGAATTAAAGAAGCAAAACAGATGAACATATGGGAGGGGGAAAAGAGGGAAACAAATCATGAGACACTCTTAACAATAAGAGAACAAACTGAGGGTTGATGGAGGGAAGGGGGATGGGCTAGATGGGTGATGGGTATTAGGGAGGGCACCTGTGATAAGCATTGGGTGTTGTATGTAAATGATGAACCACTGAACTCTACTTCTGAAACCAATATTGAACTTTATGTCCACTAACTAGAATTAAAAACAAACTATATAACATAACAAAGTAAAATTAAAAAAATGAAAACAAACTATAAAACACCCCAAAACAACAAAATACGTGAATTCATACTTTAAAAAAACTTTCTGGACTATTATTGAAGGATAGAAAAATAATACCTGAATATGCAGTACAGTCCATGTTTCTGCATAGTGTCACATGGTGAGGAGCCTGAGGTCTGACCACTGGAGTCCAGTTCTTTCCTGGGTCATCTCAGAACATTTGCTTCACTCCTCTAAGGTGTGGCTTGCCCTTCCTTCCTTCCTTTATCTTTCATTCTTCCTCCCTTCCTCCCTTCCTTCTTTCCTTCCTTCCTCTCTTTTTTAAGATTTATTTATTTATTTGCGAGAGAGAGCATGAGTGGGAGGGGCAGGGAGAGAGAGAATCTCAAGCAGACTCTAAGCTGAGTGCAGAGCTCGAGGCGGGGCTGATCCCCTGACCTGTAGATGATGACCAGAGGCAAAAACAAGAGTCAGACGCTCAACTGATTGCACCATCCAGGTGCCCCTAAGGCGTGGCTTTCTTGTTTGTAAAATGAGAGCAATAATATTCATTAACTCCTGTGTCAAGGATGAGAGTTGAAAAAATGAGCTGACTAAATAAAATGGGCTGTTTAGAGCACTCTACCCAGTGCCAGGCACATAGTAAGTACTTAATGAATCACCTATTACACTAAAGATGTCAATTATCTTTAAGATAATCTATGCATTTAATGCAATTCCCATTGAGCATTTGTTTTGGTTGTGATTTTTAATTTTACTGAGAGCTTTACAGGTATTATTGTTTATTTTTTTTTACTTTCTGTTTTTGGAGTCGTGTGTCTTCTGAGCTGTGGATGTCTCGCAGCAGAAGTGTTTTGCTTTTGGTTTTGCCTTTGCTTTTGCTGCATATGACCCCATATATTTGTCTCTCTTGCTCTCTCTCATCCTATCTCCCGTTTTTTTCTTTCTTCTTTCTTCTGCTCTCTTTTTCCTGCCTCAAGGTCACAAAGATACTCTTTTTGTGTTAAATCCTAGAGGTTTTATTGTTTCTCTTTCACACTTAGATCTATAATTCACCTGGAAATCATGCCAACATTGTACTGTCTTAATGTTAATGTTAAGTAAGTCTTGATACCTGGTAGAGTAAGTCTTTCTGTCTTGTTCTTCTTCAAGAATGTTTTGGCTATTTCTGGTCTGTTTCTTTTCCATATAAATTTAGAATCAGCTTTTAAATTTCTGCTTAAAAAAAGCCACTGGGATTTTGAGCTAGAATTGAATGGAGTCTATAGATCAATTTGAGGAAAACTGATATCTTTTCAATATTAAGTTTTCCAGTCCTTGACGATAGTACACTGCTCTGTTTATTTCAATCTTCTTTATATTCTTTCAGTAATGTTGTCTAGTTTTCTGTGTGGAGGTATTTATGTTGATTCCTAACCTTGGGGTTCCTACAACCCGACATATGGTGCAGGCTTGACATATCAACTTCACAAGGTGGTATTTTTAATTCTCAGAATGGTTCTGGGTTATGGCAGGCTTATTTATGACTCCTTTGCGTTGACAGACTATGTGTTTCTAATCCTTTTTTTGATGGCCATGTGACAATCCCAGTTGCTTATACACACTCAGTTCTTGCTCAAGTCCCCTGCACAACTGAGTACTCATCCTCTACCCCTGCCTGAATGGGAACCACAGGCCTTAGACACCTATGCTTCTAATGGAGACTGAGAACCCCATTCCCCATTCTGGCTTTGCTTTCCCTCCACATTTGTGACACTTGTGGGTTTTCCTCTCCCTCTTTTGAGCTGAGTTATGTACTTAAAACATTATTTTGATCAGAGTTGGTTGAGAATTTCTATTTTTTAGAGTGGGAGACAGAGGCTTTGGTGCTGGCTTAGAATTCCATGTTCCTGGAAGTCTTTGGCAATACTACCTGGAATCTTGAAAAAGGTCTTGAAATAAGAGAATGAGGTAGATCTAAATATAGAAAGTATGGAAAGATGGTTAAGTCATATGATTAAATGAAAAATTGCACAACAATAGGCATAGTATAATTTAATTTATATAAGCACAATGCAAAGCAACCCTCCCTTTAAAATATAGCCACACAAAACTGTTCATTGTGGTTACTCTTAACCACTATGAGTTGGGGTGGAGGGTAGATGGTAAGAGGAAACTTTCAAGGAGTTTTTCATATCATTTGGTATTTTGTAATTTATTATGTGTTTACAAGCAATACAACTTACGTTACTCTTACAATTTAATGGTCCACCGTGTCCCACCTCCCAGTTCAGACCCAAACCCTTGACAGCCTTCAGAGCCTTGCTGTCTCCCCATCTGCTTGGCATCTGTGCTCCAGCCACCTGGCTGTCTCTCAGTCCTTTGAGAATGCCACTCTCTTCTCTACCTTTGCATTTCCCCTTCTGTCTATAATGTTCTGGCCCCACCTCTTTGACTAGTTACCTAAAACTCATCCTTTAGGGGCTCTCAGATTTTACAACATGTCCTCAGTGCAGCCTTCCCTGAATTTCAGACCAGGTAATGTTCCCTGTTATATGCTGTCTTAACATCTGATACTTCTCTTTTGCAACACTTCCCACAATTTTAATTACATCATTTTGAAAGTAGTTGTTACACTGCTGGACAACTGCAGTAGAACACGAGCTTTGTTCTATCAGGGACTAGGGCTGTCTCATTTGCCGATTATTCCCAGAACCTAGCAAAGCAACTTGGACATAATACACACTCAGTGAAGGAATCAACAAGTAAGTGAAGGAGACTTTGGCTGAATCTTGTGTGTAGTTTCTGATTCCCCTAAGTCCCTTAATGGAAACTTAGGGATCTGAGGCTCCCATGTTGGGAAATATTAATTCCTTATCTGTTCCTGCTCAGGGCTGCATGTATTTGTGCAATGTGGGTCATGTGAGCTGCAGTCTCTCACACTGTATCCAGAGTGCATGTTGAGAATACCATCCAAAACACGTCTCCTTGAGAATTCCCATTGCCTACGAGTCTATGGTGAACAAAGGATGGACCTCTGGGGACTTTGGTAAGAAAGGTAATTATTTCCTGTGCTGAGTGTTGCCTGGGAGACTCTCCTTCTATTCCCAGGAGCCATTCCCTTTATGCTTGTTTCCAGGCTCCTGCCATCCAACATCTTCAACTTCAGTTGCTAGCTGGTCTTTTGCTGTCTCACTGGAGTTTCGTCATTGGATAATTTCCTGTCCATGGATCCTCGGGAGATTATGCTGAAATTTTATTCCCAGCGTCATCAGGAGTGAAGCTAAATAAACTGAACTCTAGAGAATGTGCTTTCACACATAAGAACACAGCTAAGTAATTGCTATGTTGAACAGAAGAGGAAATCAGTCACTATAAAACTCATGCTGTAGGATAACTCATTTCCAAGCAAGATCATGATGGGACTCACCTAAACGGAATTAAACTTTTATGAATTTCTTTTTTAAAAGGACCCATTCAACCATCAGACTAAGAGAATCATTTCATTTTACTTAACTTAAAGGTCAGAACTTCTTGATGTCCCAGTTACATAGGCGGTACGTTATGCCCATGCTCATCAGAACATCATGGATGACTTCAGTTATATAAAAGTTCAGTCACGTTGAAACTCCTTGCTGAATGATTCCTAGAGGAAGAGCCCTTTTTTGCAACGAATCACCTGATTTTTTTGAATGATTTCTAAAAAGGAGAGGCCCTGAGTTCAGACATGCCATTTACTGCCGGTCAAAGGGCAATCTGCAAATGGATGTCACCCTCTAGGAAGCAAAGCCCTTCCATTCTCGGAGAAAAGCGATGGTAACAGGACTTTACATATGTTTCCCTTTTTGAGATACAGACCACAGAGTTTGTTTATGACTATCTTTAGCACGAACAGGAAACTTGCCATGAAACGCGAACGGAGGGGCATAGAGTTAAAATGTCATCAAACTCATGAGAAATATGTTCCAAATGAGCCAGTGGCTTTAAAAAGCCCATTTTAAAACACAAGAATGTTGCAGCGCAGTTCTGTTTTCAGTAGCAGGGAGGGGAATTGCTGTGCCAACCATACTCTCTGGCCTTGTGACCAGCTGCTCGTTATTTGTCAGAAGAATAGCTGGGTGGGACCAGGGCTGCAGGCTCTGGCTGTGGAAAAAGTGTTCTCTGTGAGAAACTTACAAGTTTGTATAAAGGTCAAACCAGGAATGCTGATCTTTAGCAGCGCCCTAACCCTACCCTTAACCTCAGCACTAGCTTTGGTTTTTAAGCAGGATAGCTCAGATGAGTAATCCTGAGGAGACCACATTCGAGGGTACCAAATCCTCTTCTCTACTTTTACTTCCTCTGGGGGTCATGGCTGCAACAGTGGGTATCCCCATTGGTCAGAATAGGTCAGGGTAAGCTGTTGTAACAACAACGACAAAAGCCTAAAATCAACCAAAAGCCTTCATTTAGAGATGGCTGGTGGAAGGTGGGAAAATGTTTTCTGAGGCAGGAAGAATGTTTCTCTTTCCCTTTGACCTGGGGACGGACAATGGTTGAGATGGTGGCTGTCTTCTGTTTCAGCTGGCTTCTGGAGTGAGAAGATGAGCAGCATAGCCCCAGCTGATCTGCAATGCAAATAAACTTTGGGATTCTAAGTCACTTAGATTTAGCAGCAGAATCTGGCTTATCCTGACTAAGACCATATCTACTGCAATTCTATAGATGAACAGACGACTGTTCATATAGGTTAAACAAATGACTCTAGCCAAGGGCCAGGGAAACCAGGCAGGAGCTCTATGAACACATCAGGCTGATTTTCATCTGTCTCTGGCAGAGCCATGGGAGACATCAATTTTTCCATCAGCTACTGAGTCCTCAGACTGATGAGGTCATTCTGATCCCTTGTGCCCCTGGGAATAAGCCTGGTCTTTTTCAAGGAGAGTAAAATTAATTTTTTTTCTTTGGTTTAGGATCACAGGTAGAGTAACCTACCATCCCACTTTGCCTAGGACACGGGACTATCAGTGATAAAAAACCCTTAAAATCCCAGGCTTACCTGGGACGAGTTGGTCATCCTAATTACTGAGGTGATTATCTCCTGGCAACATTCAGTAATGATGTAGCATAAGCTCCCACTGCACCTTATACATCTTTTCATCATAATATTTATTACATTATGTTGTAAATGATTCAGATTGTTCAGTGTCTGTCTGCGCACAAAACCCTGAACCTGAGACCAAGGACTGTTTCCTGTCCATTTCATAGTCCCAATACCTTGTATGGTGCTTGCCCCTTCAAAAGCGCACAGCAAGTATTTGTTGCATGGATGAATGGATGCTATTCTCTGTTGTTTTTCATTCCAAAAACTGATGTGGTATGACTGGCTTTCTCCTTTGAGGATCAGTTCTGCCTGGAAACTAATTTAACATACAGAAAGGTAGGAGTCTTTCTGGACTGTAGCTATAAGCTGGCATAAAGTTTTCAGTGTGACCCACAGCGTAAAATCACATAAACATAGCACGAGTTTCAGCATAAACCGATTCCTTATTAGACTGACTGAATAATTGAATCTCCTTGTTTGGCATTTGTTTAAAGACAGAAGGTCATGGGACAAATGGTGGGTATTTGAGGCTGTGGAAACATATGTTATAAATTTGGTTTAGCTGTTTCTGGTAACTGGGATTATTGTGACTGAAGACCCAGGCCTCCCAAGTCTGCCCTCCACCCTTGGGAATGCACAACAACATGCCCTCCAAAACCAGAGGCAGCAAGAAAATGTCCATGGACAGGTCTCATGGATGGACTACACTCCAGTTAAGGACAGCAAACAGGAGACTGAGAAACTTGCTCTGGAGAATTAGATCCAGGCCCCAGCCAGCTAGATGTTTTCATAACAGGCCTGTGAGGTGTGCTGGGAAAGCATTTGGTAGTTCTTGACTCCACTTATAAACTAAACCCTCAGATATCTTTGTTTTCATTAATCACCCATAGTGAGTCTCTCCTAAGTGACTAAGCTTTTCTGAGAAGTGATTTAAATTCTATAAAAAGGGCCTGTGAAGTGGTGGGAGGATCACTGAACTTGTGTTAAAAAGGCTTAAAAAAAATCTATCCTCAGTTTCCTCATCTGTAAAATGGGTTTAATGATCTCTACCTTTCTTACTTCATAAGATAGTTTATGAGGTTAAAGGAGATTAAGTCAGTGAGAATAGTTTAATGCAGAATGAATGTAAGATAATGTATATTTCCTTTATTCATTTACCTAATTCTTCTCATCCTATAATAAATCTTATCTAAGCTTGCCCTCTGCTTTAGGACTTCCTTTCATTTATCCTAATATTTTCTTCATCACAGGAAGGGAATAAGCATTTGCTTTGTGTTTTCTTTGTGCATTCTCTTCATAATGATACTTATGGCACAGATACCACTATCTTAATTGTACATACAAATTCTAGTTCATAGTAGTTCATATCCAAGATCATGCAGCTAGACCTTAAGTTTAAACTCAAGTGTCCCTATCTCATTGCCCACATGAAATTTCCATCACATCATACTACCTTCCAAGTTTTAAGGAGTTTCCCTCCTTTGTTTCTTTTGTATCTTTGATTTCATATGCAAGTTTACCTTGGGCTTGATTACAACATTTTGATTTTTTTTAAAGATTTTTAAATTTATCTTGGAGAGAGACAGAGAGAGTGAGATCATGGGGGGTGGGGAGGGGCAGAGGGAGAGGGAGAGAGAAACTCAAGGAGACTCCTCACTGAGCGTGGAGCCTGACTTGGGACTTGATCCCATGACCCTGGGATTAGACCTGAGCTGAAATCAAGAGTCAGATGCTCAACTGACTGTGCCACCCAGGCATCCACAACATTGTGATTTTTAAAATTTTGATCATATTTCCTCTTCTTTCATCACACAGACTGAAATGTCCACCTTATTCTGGCAGTCCTCTCCATTTCCTGGATCTTTGTACTTGCTTTTATTTGGATGTTTCTTGAGCTATAACAGCTAAAGTTGCATGCAATATTGCAGGAGCAGGCCCTCCAGGGTTGGGTACCAAAGCAGAATAATGTTTCCAGATGTACTGCCAATGTTGACCACAAAACCCAGGTTATCGTTAGCTGTTTGGGCTGAAGTAGGGCAATTCCAGTGGAACATCTCTCAGCTATAGCCAGAAACCACGTGGCCAGCCATCAGGGAACATGGTGTCTTGAGGTCTCTAATTTTTTTCCTTTATTTATTCAACAAGTATTGAAAAACACCAACCCTGTGCCAATCTCTGCTCTAGTTGCTGCAGGTAGGGTAGAGTATAAAACACCCCAAGTTCCTGGGGCGCCTGAGTGGCTTAGTTGGTTAAGCGGCTGCCTTCGGCTCACGTCATGATTCCGAGATCCTGGGATCGAGCCCCGCATGGGGCTCCCTGCTCAGCAGAGGCCCTGCTTCTCTCTCTCTCCCTCTGCCTGCTTCTCTGCTTCCTTGTGCTCTCTATCTCTCTGTCAAGTAAACAAATAAAATCTTAAAAAAAAAAAAACCAACAAAACAAAACCCCAAGTTCCTGTTTCTATGGAGTATATTGAGTAGTGTGGAGAGATAGTCAACAGATACAAATATGTACAATATGTCAGAGATTATTACAATAACTGTCTAACTGGCTTCCCTGTCTCCAGTGAGGCAGTAAGTGCTATGTAGAAAAATAAAGTTGGGTGAAAGAAATAGAGACAGACTGAGTGGGGGGTTTGCTTCTCTGTCTACAATGGTTAGGGACGTCTGTGATAAAGTGAGTTCTGAGCAGAAACTTGCAGCAAAGGTTATCTCAGAGAAGAACATTCCAGGCAGAGAGAACAGTGAGTGCAACCATCACGGGGAAGCTACTCACCACATGTGAGGTGTGGCAGTATAGTTGGAAGTACGTCAGAGTAGATGGGACTGGGGAGATGAGGTTAGAGATAAAGTCCGAGTTTCAAGGTTAAGGAAGGGCAGATCATGTATGGTCTTGTAAGTTCTGGTGAAGGACTTGGTTTTATCCTGCCAAAGGGAAGGGGAGGAAGTCACGGGAGAATTAAGAACAAGGAACTGGCCTGATCAGACTTAACATTTTAAGAAACTCATTCTGACTGGTCTGTGGAGAATACACTGTGGGAAAGGAATGGTGGTGGCAAGGAGACCAGTTAGACAGCTCTTACAATAATCCAGGTGAGAGATGATGGTGGCTTGGATGGTGGCTCAGGGCAGTGGTGGAGTTAAGTGCAAAATATTATTTGATCCTGGGTATGGACTGGATATGAGAGAAAGAGAAGAGTCAATGGTGACTCCAAGGTTTTTGGCTTGAGAAATTGTAAGGATTGGATGAATAGAGTTGCCTTTTATTGAGCTGAGGAATAGTGTGGGAGGCGTGTGTGTGTGTGTGTGTGTGTGTGTGTGTGTGTTATGTGTGTATGTGCATGTTTGCATATGGTGGCAGAGGATTTGAAGTTCTATTTTGTGTATTTGAAGTCTGAGATGCTTCTAAGCAAGGACTTCAAGTTATCAGCTAGATATGAGTGTGATGTGTTCACAGGAGAAGTTAGGACTGGAGTTATAAGTTTGGGATCTTAAAAGCCCTGGGGCTAGATGAGCTCACCCAGGTAGATAAATAAATCGATAAGAAAGAGATCAGAGCTCTGAACCCTGGACCACTCCAACATACCATTTCAAGCTTGACAGATAGATGGAACAGTAAAGAGGAAAAGTCACTTAAAAGTTGCTTTGGAAGCTGTGTGGTAGCAGTTACTGTAAATGCTGGGTTTGCTTATGAGAGATCTGTTTCCAAAGTGGGAGACCACCAGGGATATTTATGCTTGTGTGTGTGGCCACTACACAGGATCACTGTGAAAAGGCGCACAAAAAAGTCTCCTGGTTTATCATTAAAAAACTTACAGGAGACTGGCCAGGATGGAAAATTAGGTTGAATTAGTTTAGATTTGAAAAATTTGAGGAGAAAGCAAAGAAATCATGTAGTTCTGATAATATGAACATGTCTATAATATGACAGAAATAAACTCTTGATATCATGGATATACCAATCATTAGCATGTGCATATGTAAATTAACAAGATTAAATGTTAACTGTGTATTAAAAAATAATACATACAAATAAGTAATATATACATACATATATATATATACATACATAAAGTTGGCTTTGGAACTCTTTATTTCCCTCTCTGATTGCAATTGGTGTTTAGGTTTTAGGTCACCCCATAGAAAACTTGTTTAATCCATGGTGTATCTCAGGTGTGGATCTAATGGTTCAGTTTTCTTTTCCTTTCTTTCTTTCTCTTTTCTTTTTTTTCCCAAATCAATCATCTCAAGTTTTTTTTTTAAATTTTATTTTATTTTTTCAGTGTTCCAAGATTCATTGTTTATGCACCACACCTAGTGCTCCATGCAATATGTGCCCTCCTTAATACCCACCACCAGGCTCACCCATCCCCCCACCTACCTCCTTTTCAAAACCCTCAGTTTGTTTCTCAGAGTCCACAGTTTCTCATGCTTCATCACCCCCTCCGATTTCCCCCAATTCACTTTGCCTTTCCTTCTCCTAATGTCCTCCATGTTATTCCTTATGCTCTACAAGTAAGTGAAACCATATGATAATTGACTGTCTCTGTTTGACTTACTTCACTCAGCATAATTTCCTCCAGACCCATCCATGTTGATACAAAAGTTGGGTATTCATCCTTTCTGATGGAGGCGTAATATTTCATTGTATATATGGACCACATCTTCTTTATCCATTCATCTGTTGAAGGGCATCTTGGTTCTTTCCACAGTTTGATGACTGCGGCCATTGCTGCTATGAACATTGGAGTACAGATGGTCCTTCTCTTCACTACATCAGTATCTTTGGGGTAAATACCCAGTAGTGCAATTGCTGGGTCATAGGGTAACTCTATTTTTAATTTCTTAAGGAATCTCCACACTGTTTTCCAAAGAGGCTGCACCAACGTGTATTCCCAACCAACAGCATAAGAGGGTTCCCCTTTCTCCACATCCTCCCCAGCATTTGTTGTTTACTGTCTTGTTGATTTTGGCCATTCTGACTGGTGTAAGGTGGTATTTCAATGTGGTTTTGATTTGGTTCTCCCTGATGGCTACTGATGATGAATATTTTTTCATGTGCCTTTTAGCCATTTGTATGTTTTCTTTGGAGAAGTGTCTGTTCATGGCTTCTGCCCATTTTTTGATGTGAGTAATTGTTTTGGAGTGTTGAGTTTGAGGAGTTCTTTATAAATCTTGGATATCAGCCCTTCATCTGTAGTGTCATTTGTGAATATCTTCTCCCATTCTGTGGGTTGCCTCTTTGTTTTGTTGACTGTTTCTTCTGCTGTGCAGAAACTTTTGATCTTGATGAAGTCCCAAAAGTTCATTTTCCCTTTTGTTTCCTTTGCCTTTGGAGACATGTCTTGAAAGAATTTGCTGTGGCTGGTGTCGAAGAGGTTACTGCCTATGTTCTCCTCTAGGATTTTGATAGATTCCTGCCTCACATTGAGGTCTTCTATCCATTTCGAGTTTATCTTTGTGTATGGTGTAAGAGAATGGTCGAGTTTTGTTCTTCTACATATAGCTGTCCAATTTTCCCAGCACCAGTTATTGAAGAGACTGTCTCTTTTTCACTGGATATTTTTTCCTGCTTTGTCGAAGATTATTTGACCATAGAGTTGAGGGTCCATATCTGGACTCTCTAGTCTGTTCCACTGGTCTATGTGTCTGTTTTTGTGCCAGTACCGTGCTATCTTGGTGATCACAGCTTTGTAGTAAAGCTTGAAATCAGGCAACGTGATGCCCCCATTTTTGTTTTTCTTTTTCAACATTTCCTTAGCAATTTGGGGTCTTTTCTAGTTCCATACAAATTTTAGGATTGTTTGTTCCAGCACTTTGAAAAATGCTGACGGAATTTTGAATAGGATGGCATTGATAGTATAGATTGATATGATAGTATAGATATGATAGTATAGATTGCTCTGGGCAGTACAGACATTTTAACAATGTTTATTCTTCCGATCCACGAGCATGGAATGGAAAGTGGAAAAGCACTTTTTGTGTCTTCTTTAATTTCTTTTGTAAGTGTTCTGTAGTTCCTCGAGCACAGATCCTTTACCTCTTTGGTTAGGTTTATTCCCAGGTAACTCATGGTTCTTGGTGCTATAGTAAATGGAATCGATTCTCTAATTTCCCTTTCTATATTTTCATTCTTAGTGTATAAGAAAGTAACTGAGTTCTGTGCTTTGATATTGTATCCTGCCACATTACTGAATTGTTTTATGAGTTCTAGTACTTTGGAGGTGGAGTCTTTTGGATTTTCCATATAAAGTATCATGTCATCTGCAAAGAGAGAGTTTGACTTGTTCTTTGCCAATTTGAATACCTTTTATTTCTTTTTGTTTTCTGATTGCTGTTGCTAGGACTTCTAGTACTATGTTGAACAACAATGGTGAGAGTGGCATCCTTGTCATCTTCCTGATCTCAAAGGGGAGACAGTCAGCTTTTCTCCATAGAGAATGATATTTGCTGTGGGTTTTTCATAGATAGATTTTATGAAGTTGAGGAATATTCCCTCTATCCCTATACTTTGAAAAGTTTTAATCAGGAACAGATGCTGCATTTTGTTAAATGTTTTTTCTACATCAATTGAGAGGACCATGTGGTTCTTCTCTGTTCTCTTAATGATTTGTTCTATCACATTGATTGATTTGCGAATGTTGAACCACCCTTGCATACCATGGATAAATCCCACTGGGTCATGGTGGATAATCTTTTTAATGTAGTTGGATCCTATTAGCTAGGATCCTGTTGAGAATCTTGGCATCCATATTCATCAGGGATATTGGTCTGAAATTCTTTTTGTTGGGGTCTTTGGTTTGGGGATCGGGGTAATGCTGGCTTCATAGGAAGAAACTGGAAGTTTTCCTTCTGTTTCTACTTTTTGAAACAGCTTCAGGAGAATAGGTATTATTTCAGGGCACCTGGGTGGCTCAGTGGGTTAAAGCCTCTGCCTTCAGCTCAGGTCATGATCTCAGGGTCCTGGGATCGAGTCCTGCATTGGGCTCTCTGCTCAGCAGGGAGCTTGCTTCCACCTCTCTCTCTATCTGCCTGCCTCTCTGCCTACTTGTGATCTCTGCCTGTCAAATAAATAAATAAAATCTTTAAAAAAAAAAAAGAATAGGTATTATTTCTTCTTTGAATGTTTAGTAGAATTCCCCAGGGAATCCCTCAGGTCCTGGGCTCTTGTTTGTTTGTTTTTTGTTTTTAAATCATAATATTTTATTTTTTATTAACATATAATGTTCTATTAGCCCCAGGGGTACAGGTCTGTGAATCGCCAGGTTTATACACTTCACAGCACTCACCATAGCACATACCTTCCCCAATGTCCATAACCCAACCACCCTCTCCCTCCCCCCTCCCACCGGCAACCCTCAGTTTGTTTTGAGAGATTACGAGTCTCTTATGGTTTGGGCTCTTGTTTTTTGGGAGGTTTTTGATCACTGCTTCAATTTCATTACTAGATATTGGACTATTCCGGTTGTCAATTTCTTCCTGTTTCAGTCTTGGAAGTTTATAGGTTTCCAGGAATGCATCCATTTCTTCTAGATTGCTTAACCTATTGGCATATAACTATTGATAATAATTTCTGATGATTGTTTCTATTTCCTTGGTGTTAGTCATGGTCTCTCCCCTTTCATTCATAATTTTATTAATTTGGGTCCTCCTCTTTTCTTTTGGATTAGTTTGGCCAGTGGAGTATTGATCTTAATGATTCTTTCAAAGAACCAGTTTCTAATTTCGTTGATGTGTTCTACTGTATCTCTAGTTTCTAACTCATTGATCTCTGCTCTAATCTTGATTATTTCCCTTCTTGTGCATGGGGTTGGCTTAACTTGTTGATTTACCAGTTCTTTAAGGTATAAAGAGAGTTGGTGTATTTGGGATTTTTCAGTTTTTTTGAGTGAGGCTTGGATGGCTATGTATTTCCCCCTTAGGACCGCCTTTGCCACATCCCATAGGTTTTGCACCATATGTCTTCATTCTCATTGGTTTCCATGAATTGTTAAAGTTCTTTGATTTCCTGGTTGATCCAAACATTCTTGAGCAGGATGGTCTTTAGCTTCCAAGTGTTTGAATTCCTTCCAAACTTTTTCTTGTGGTTGAGTTCCAGTTTCAAAGCATTGTGGTCTGAGAATATGCAGGGTATAATCCCAATCTTTTGATATTGATTGAGCCCTGATTTGTGACCCAGTATGTGGTCTATTCTGGAGAAAGTTCCATGGCACTCAGGAAGAATGAGTATTCTGTTGTTTTAGGATGGAATGTTTTGTATATATCCATGAGGTCCATCTGGTCCAATGTGTCATTCAAAGCTCTTGTTTCTTTATTGATTTTCTGCTTGGATGGTCTGTCTATTACTGAGAGTGGCGTGTTAAGATCCCCTACAATTAATGTATTCATATCAATATGACTCTTTAGATTCTATAAAAGAAGAAAGAACCCAAGAGTGACATAGAACAGAAATTTACAGAAACAATCTATAGAAACAAGGACTTCACAGGCAAGATGATGTCAATAAAAATTTATCATTCAATAATCACTCTCAACATGAATAGCCTAAATGCGCCCATAAAACGGCACAGGGTTGAAGACTGAATAAAACAACAGGACCCATCCATATACTGTCTATAAGAGACACATTTGGAACCTAAAGATACATGCAGACTGAAAGTGAAAGGATGGAGAACCATCTTTCATGCCAATGGGCCTCAAAAGAAAGCTAGGGTAGCGATTATCATATCAGATAAATTAGATTTTAAGTTAAAGATGGTAGTCAGAGATACAGAAGGACACTACATTAATCTTAAAGGGTCTATTCACCAAGAAGATCTAACAATTGTAAATATTTATGCTTCCAATATGGGAGTAGCCAACTACATAAGCCAACGGTTAATCAAAATAAAGAGTCATATTGATATGAATACATTAATTGTAGGGGATCTTAACACGCCACTCTCAGTAATAGACAGACCATCCAAGCAGAAAATCAATAAAGAAACAAGAGCTTTGAATGACACATTGGACCAGATGGACCTCATGGATATATACAAAACATTCCATCCTAAAACAACAGAATACTCATTCTTCCTGAGTGCCATGGAACTTTCTCCAGAATAGACCACATACTGGGTCACAAATCAGGGCTCAATCAATATCAAAAGATTGGGATTATACCCTGCATATTCTCAGACCACAATGCTTTGAAACTGGAACTCAACCACAAGAAAAAGTTTGGAAGGAATTCAAACACTTGGAAGCTAAAGACCATCCTGCTCAAGAATGTTTGGATCAACCAGGAAATCAAAGAACTTTAACAATTCATGGAAACCAATGAGAATGAAGACATATGGTGCAAAACCTATGGGATGTGGCAAAGGCGGTCCTAAGGGGGAAATACATAGCCATCCAAGCCTCACTCAAAAAAAACTGAAAAATCCCAAATACACCAACTCTCTTTATACCTTAAAGAACTGGTAAATCAACAAGTTAAGCCAACCCCATGCACAAGAAGGGAAATAATCAAGATTAGAGCAGAGATCAATGAGTTAGAAACTAGAGATACAGTAGAACACATCAACGAAATTAGAAACTGGTTCTTTGAAAGAATCATTAAGATCAATACTCCACTGGCCAAACTAATCCAAAAGAAAAGAGGAGGACCCAAATTAATAAAATTATGAATGAAAGGGGAGAGACCATGACTAACACCAAGGAAATAGAAACAATCATCAGAAATTATTATCAATAGTTATATGCCAATAGGTTAAGCAATCTAGAAGAAATGGATGCATTCCTGGAAACCTATAAACTTCCAAGACTGAAACAGGAAGAAATTGACAACCGGAATAGTCCAATATCTAGTAATGAAATTGAAGCAGTGATCAAAAACCTCCCAAAAAACAAGAGCCCAAACCATAAGAGACTCGTAATCTCTCAAAACAAACTGAGGGTTGCCGGTGGGAGGGGGAGGGAGAGGGTGGTTGGGTTATGGACATTGGGGAAGGTATGTGCTATGGTGAGTGCTGTGAAGTGTATAAACCTGGCGATTCACAGACCTGTACCCCTGGGGCTAATAGAACATTATATGTTAATAAAAAATAAAATATTATGATTTAAAAACAAAAAACAAACAAGAGCCCAGGACCTGAGGGATTCCCTGGGGAATTCTACTAAACATTCAAAGAAGAAATAATACCTATTCTTTTTTTTTTTTAAAGATTTTATTTATTTATTTGACAGGCAGAGATCACAAGTAGGCAGAGAGGCAGGCAGATAGAGAGAGAGGTGGAAGCAAGCTCCCTGCTGAGCAGAGAGCCCAATGCAGGACTCGATCCCAGGACCCTGAGATCATGACCTGAGCTGAAGGCAGAGGCTTTAACCCACTTAATATTTCTTGTAGTGCTAGCTTGATGGTCCCATACCCTTTTAAACCTTGCTGGTCTTGGAAGCTCTTTATCTCTCCATCCATTTTGAATGTCAGCCTTGCTAGATAAAGTATTCTTGGTTGCATGTTCTTCTCATTTAGTACCCTGAATATGTCTTACCAGCCCTTTCTGGCTTGCCAGATTTCTGTGTACAGGTCTGACGTTATTCTGATGGTCCTTCCTCTGTACATAAGGAATCTCTTCCCCCTAGCTGCCCTTAAGACCTCTTGTCTGAAATTATGATTTATGAATTTCACAATTAAGCGTCTGAATGTCTTTCTAGACACACTGATCTTCGGGGGCGTCCTTTCTGCCTCTAAGACATGAACACTTGTTCCATTCCCCAGATTAGGGAAATTTCATCTAGAATTTGTTCAACTATATCTTATAGTCTTCTCCCTTTTTCCACCCCGTCAGGGAGGGATCGTAATAATTGTGACGTTGGAATGTTTCAAGGGACATTTATTTCCCTAATTCTGTTTTCATGGCTTCTAAGCTGTTTGTTCCAGGCGTCTCCTGATCCTTCTTTTTCTATCAGTTTGTCTTCTAGATCACTAATTCTACCTTCTGCCTTGGTTACCCTAATTGTTAGAGTATTTAGAATACATTAGATCTCATCGATAGTATTTTTAACTTCAGCTCTCACTTCTGCCCTGAGAGATTCTATGTTCTCATTAATGTTCTTCTCCAACCTAGCCATGGCCTGGATAATTGTTACCCTAAATTCCCTTTCCAACATATTATTTACGTCTATATCCAATAGTTCTGTTGCAGAGGGCACAGTCTCTGAATTTTTCCTCTGTTGGGTGTTCCTCCTCCTAGTAATTTTGGTGAGAGGTGTTTGAGGGGATGTATAGCTGAATATATCAACCATGATCCAGGCAAGGTGCACCCTGGAAAGTTTCAGAGCAATCAGAAGCCACCATCAAAAAGAAAGAGAAAAGAAAAAGAGAGAGAGAGAGAGAGAAAGAGAGAGAGAGAAAAAAAGAAAACCCAGCCAAAATGATCCCCAAAAGTAAGATTTATAAGGTACATAAACAAGAACAAAGAAACAAAAAGACTGACAAAAGTAAATGACAAGAAAAAAAAACAAAACAGCCAAAATGAACACCAAGAATAAGATTTATAATACCAGAACAATAGAAACAATAGAAACACGGACAGAAGAATAAGATGGGAGGGTGGTTATAAATCCTCAATGTGGGCGAGGACCTAACAGTTCAATTTTCAATTTTCAACCATGTTGTTAAAAGTTTTCAGTTGCAGTTCTGGATAGCAGCAACTACCTTATCTGATTGATGACCAAAGCCATGTGTTCAAGAGGGATGAGATATTAATTGATTTTCAAAAAACATTATTCTCCTTTTATTTCTCCCCGCACCTCCCCTGCTCCACTAACCTGCCACTTCTCTATTCCTAATTTGGCCAGCTAGAAGTAGGGGAAAGGGAAGTGGATCCAGAGAACAAAGATATTAAATTCTTGGTTAAGTCTGAAAAGTCTTGATCTTTGTCTAAGATAGTGAGATTTAAAAGAATAGTAGTAGAGATAAGGCTTCTCTAGACTGGGTCATAGACTCAGAGTGGGAACTGGACAGGAAATGGGAGGCTGGGACAGTCAAGAGGTATTGAGAAGAGGCCCTACCTTGCACCTCTACTCTATTATTTCCAAAGCCACGAGTGGGGCAAAATGTATTCACTTCTCCATACATCATATACTCAAGCTCTATCCTCTAAGTTCTAGAAGGAGCTCATTGCTTCCTCTGATTCAGTTTTGGGGGAGGGGCTCTGAGACAGGCCTGTCACCAGTGAGACCCCCAGGAATGTCCAGCTGGGCCCTGCTGGTAGGTAGTGGGGGAGTCTTGGTGGAAGAAACACAGTGGCTGTGAGCCTTCTTCTATGTGAGGCAGTGTCTTTAGGAAGAATGCTCTTCTCTTCCCTTTCATGTGGCAGAGTAGTAGAGTGGGCTAAGGCTGCCCCTGTTTTGGAGGAGCACCTTCCCTTGGCTGGTCTAGTGGGATATGTTTGGCCTCTTTTTGGATGTTTTCATCTTTATCCTTTCATACTTTTTCTTGAGGAGCTTTCTTTGTGCCCACAAATGTAGATTTAATATCTGCTTCTTTGTATCCCAATGCTACCTTTATTATAGCATTGGCCTTACTGCACTATCTACTTGTCTGTCTTTCCTACCAGATTGGGAGCCTTTGGAAAACAAAGACTAAGTAACAACTGTCTTTGTAACCCCTGAGACCCATGACAGTGCCTAGGTCATGGTCAGCATGCAATCAGATTTATTACATTACAAAGGAAAACAAACACATTTACATACCCATTTCTATGCCCTGAGTGTTCTGTTACCTGGTGTGAGTAACTGAGTAGGTAGAGGAGAGTGGCTTGCCTGAAGCAATAAGACACTTCCTGTTGGACAGTTGTTCAGTAACAATGACCACCAACAGCACATCTTCTCATCTTCACTCTATTCCTTGCCCTTAAGATGACAGATTGAGGTTGATTTTCTCTGGAAAATCTCTACTGATGACCCATCCTACAATCTACCAGTCTCCGTCTTCCTAAGACATTTCCTGTTATCAATTTGTAGCCATAAATACATGTTTCTAGATTTCATAGTCAGTCTCGTTTCTTACCACATCGTGTTCTTAGAAATCACATCTTCCATAAAATGAAACATTTTCTCCTCTGGTGCCAATGTTGTAATTGAGGGCCAACCAAGGACTCAGTGTCACAGAAAATACAGTCATGATCAATCAAACATCAAAAAGACAAAGCTACAACTGCAATCCTCTAAAAATAATTTAACATAGTAGAATCATGCCTGAGTCCCATAAAAGAGTCATAAACACACATTGATTATGCAAGGATGCCTGGAATTATGTAAAATCATAAAATTCAACCCTACCCTATCATAAATATTTTTCCTAAAATTAATATACACATTAAAATGACTATTTTCAAGACATTTATGAACAACAGTTTGCACCACTTTCACATTATAAGTGGAATCATGGAAAATTATTTCAATAATTTAAACCTCTTATAAAAGTCAGTCCAAACAAGTTAGAAGTTACATTCCCTGTGCCCTTCATAGGTTGTCCTCTTCAAACAGGGCTTCCAAGTCATTCAATTGATCCTGTAGTTGCACCCAAATTAGTAGGTTGAAGAAATGTTTCCTGGAGTTTATGACAATAGTGGTGTTTCTTTCCTTTTCTGAAAAGCTGACCCAATCTCTCTAACCTTCCTCTTCTTTCCTTTTTTTTTTTTTTTTTTTTTTTAAATTTAAAGCTAAAGGCAGAGTTGCTTGGTAAAAGACTAAAGCCGAGCTAGGGAGAGACATGAAATGGCCTTAAATCACTCAAGCTCCACTTCCTTCTGTGAATGATTCCTCCTCGATTTAAATTTTATTGTAAAAGCAATAAAACAACTGCTGATTGTGAGCAAACTCTAAAGAAAAAAGAGGTTCAAAACATCTGTTACATGACTGCTAAGAGGTCTGTCTTTGCTTAAAATTCAATAAAAAAATTCAGTCCATATTTATTGAAGGCCCATTATCCGCCAGGCCTGATGTGCGATTAGGAGATGCTGAAAGAAAGCATCTCTCAGCATAGATTGGCCTTCTGGGAGCCTGGGGGAGGTGTGGGTATTAAGAAAGCAGCATTTAAGGGGAATCTGGGTGGCTCAGTCAATTAAGTGACTGACTTTTGGTTTTGGCTCAGGTCATGATCTCAGGGTCATGAGATTGAGTCCTGCATCAATTCTGCACTCAGTGCAGAGTCTGCTTAAGTTTCTCTCTCCCTCTCCCTTTGCCTCCCCCTGCCCACCCCCCACCCCCCCAACTACTGCTCTCAAATAAATAATTCTTTAAAAAGAGAGAGAGAGAGAAAGCAGCATTTAAGCCTAGTCCTGGGAACTTCCTATAGAGCAGTACAGACTTGGGTTGACCCTCTCTGGGATATTTTAGTCATGTGATTTGTGGGTTTTATGATTGATACTGATCTACAATCATGTCTGGTAAGAGGAAGGACATTTAGAAACTGTTTAATAAGAAGCTTCTGTGTTTTCTAAAATTTTTTTTTAAGAGAGGGAGTGGGGAGGGGCAGGGGTAGAAACAATCTCAGGAGACCCCCATGGAGCTTGATCCCACAATCTTGAGATCATGATCTGAGCTGAAATCAAGAGTCTGATGCTTAACTGAATGAGCCACCAGGCACCCCACTTCAGTGTTTTCTAGTGAGATTCGAGTATTGAAGTTTGCTTCATGTTTAATTAAGAAAAATCTCATAATCCCATTGAAAACAAATAGGATTATTATAATGTTTAGTAAAGGCTGATATTATAAGCAATAGGGAATTCAATTAAGGAAATAACAAGGGCGAGACAGTGATGTTGACGAAATAATCCCCTTAGCCTTGAAGTTGTGGAATGTATGGAGTAATCGTTCAAAGAGGGACAAAACTGGATGGCTTAGCCTGGTTTTTTATGGTTAAACTATTATTTGTCTCAGAATTTTTATGATTTTTTTCAGGAGACAGCAAGTTCGACACTTCCATGAAAATAATACATGTCCATGTGCATGACAGTGTCTGGGAGAAAAAGTAGCAGCAGGAATAAGATTATTTCCAAATGATCTACCAAAAGCAAGACATGCAAGTAAAGACTTAGTGAGTGCAATTCAGAGGTTGACAATTAGGCCTAATTTTGTGTGTCTGCAAAGTTGTTACTGTGTGGGACACTTATTCACCTTTTGACCTATAAATAATTCTCAAGAGACCTCTGATAAGGATGAATGCCATCAGAAACAAGACCCCAGAGGTTTTCTTTTTCCCAGGGGTTACATAGTCCTGTGTTTGGAAGCATTACTCTGAGCTTGTTTTTTATATATTTTGCATAGAATGCATTTCTAAAAATAGGTTATGACCTCAGTGGAAAATTAAGTGAAACCATGAGTTGTCTCTGTAAGCATAATGCTCTAGAAGTAAAAATGTCTGCAGTAATAAAGAGGGAGGCCTCAAGTCTCCAAGTCTCCAAGAGGGAGAGCTACCACACTCAAGTCTCCATAGTCAAGCAAGATGCCTTCAACAGGACCATTCAAGAGAAACACAGAAGTGCCATGGGGTTTGAGGGCAAGGGGATAAGCTTTGGTCCTGGGCCTGAGCATACTGAAGTTGAGGGACTGGGGCCAGAGGCACCTGCCTGTTGGCAGAACAGAGAGGAACAGTCTTCATGTGGAATTCGTTGCACTTTCATTCACGATGACTGACAAGAGTGTGTAAGTTTCCCATTGACTGGACTGGGGACACATAGGAGCAAAATAGCCTGGGGCTTTTTCTGAATTCTGTCCAAGAAGTTAACTGGAAGAGAGCAGTTACTCTAGTAGGGGTGTGACTCTGGGTGGCTGAAGGCAGAGATGGAGATCAGAAGTCAGAAGAGAGGCATGGCCTGTGTCCATGGAGCTATTCAGAAGGCTCCCGGGAGCGGGAGGGTAGTATCTTGAGATCCCACCAAAGAGTTTCAGATCCCTGAAACTCTTCAAGGTTACAGAACACTGCTGGCGGATCACAAGAGGACTGGATAGCTAAGTCACCTCTGCCTGTTTATCCCTCTCTTTCTGCCTCCACTGCTAGAGGAGCTGGGGACAGTATTGGGAAGTCAAAGAAGATTAGGAGCAGCACGAGGTGGAGAGACAGAGGAGAAGCTCACCATGTCCCTTCCTCCCCATTGCTGGTTCTCCTGCCAGGGAGCTGAGAAGCTTTAACTTGGAATGAGATTCAGATTATTGAATTAAAATCAGACTGTTTTGGTAACTAACAGAGACAGGGGGACTTTGCAATAAGAGTATTTAAAAGGGTTTATGGAATCTGCCCAAGATTTCATTTACTTTCCATGTAGGGAAGACACAGGACTCAGAACAGAGTCAGAGAACTGGCTGAGAGAAATAACAGAATCCTTTCTGTAACCCCAGTTTGGAGACCCACTTTTTCAATGTACCGTTATGCTCGTTTATTGATTTGTTGCCCTCTCTATACGGAGAGCTTCTTGGGATAGAGACCGCATGTTATATTCATCTTTACAAATCTTGATGAGTTAGTATTGGACACACAGCAAATATTTGTTGAATGAATAAATGAACAAAATAATTGATAAATGGGGGTCACTGAGTGTAGTGATTCAGGGTATAAAGTTGAACTTTGACATTGATTAGTTTCGAGTTCTTCAGCCAGTTATTTAATCTTTTTATAACTTAACCAGCTATATAAACTTTTAGTTCCCATTTAAAGCATTTTATTTTATTTTTTAGGGGGAGAGGGGCAGAGGGGAGAGAATCTTAAACAAGCTCTACATCTAATGTGCGGAGCCTGACGCTGGGGCTTCATCTCACGACTCTGAGATCATGACCTGAGTTGGAATCAAAGTCAGACGCTTAAAAGACTGAGCCACCCAGGTGTCCCTTAAAGTATTTTAAAGTACAAAATAGTATTTACCTCATAGGATTTATTTGAGGATCAGATGTGATATCATTCATGTATAATGCTTAGCCCAGGGGCTGGTATGTCAATGTTCAGCAAACGGGAGCTACAACGACATCATTACTGTTGTTGTAATTAGGGATGGAGTTGCATGGCTAGTGTGCACAGACTACTATTCCACTCCAGCTGGACCTGGTGTCCTTGATTTTTTTTTTGAAAAGATTTATTTATTTTAGTGGGGGCAGGGTCAGGAGGGGCAGAGGGAGAGGGAGAGAGAATCTCAGGCAGATGCCCAGGTGAGTGCAGAGCTCCATGTGGGGCTTGATTTTGTGACCCTAAGATCAGACCTGAGCCGAAATCAAGAGTCGGATGCTCACCACCCGGGAGCCTCAAATGTCCTTGATTTTGATAGTATGTCCTTGACCCCAGCTGGGCCTGATGACTTTGATGCCTAAGCCTCTCTGTTTTACTTCCTCAAGGAGGAGGCTTGGTTTTCTGCTAGGTTGAAGAGGAGCAGCTGTGCTGCTCCATTGGGTAGAGGAGTCCTGGATGGTGGACTTAGTGCCTTTTTTTTAAGTAACTGAAGTACAGGTGACACACAGTGTTGCGTTAGTTTCAGGTGTGCAAAGTAGTGACTCAACAACTCTGTTTGCTGTGCTGCGCTCACCACCAGTATTACTGCCACCTGTCACCATGCAATGATATTACACTATGTCCTATTACTATTACTATGACTATGTTCTATGACTATGACTATTGCTACTGACTATGTTCCCAACGCTGTGCCTTTCATTCCCAGGAGAAAGTGCCTTTACATGGACACTCGATCAAGCCTTCAGTTTCCAGCCTCCCCACCGAGCTGGACACTTTCAGAGGTATGTGCACCTTTTCCTTCCTAAGTCTTTCTGGGATTCTGTAGCATAGACCAGTTTACAAACCCCGTATTTCTCCCAAAGCTGTTCCAGTTCCTTGGCTTTGCAATGTCAGTTACCACTGACTTTCCAGTTTCCCATGTTTTGTTGCTTTTGCTTCTTCTTTGTCCTTGAGTATTTATGCGTTAAATAAAATCCTTTTACCATCACATGGGCAGAGAGGGCAAGGGAGATTGGGAAAAATCTCGTAATAAATACAAGAAATAAATACCTTTTATAATAAAAAATAATTGTGGTTGAAAAAAAGGATTGAGGGGTGCCTGGGTGGCTGAGTTAGTTAAGTGTCTGACTCCTGATTTTGGCTCAGGTCATGATCTCATGGTCTTGAAAACAAGCCCCGCATGGGGCTCGGCATGGGGCCATGAAGCCTGCTTAAGATTCTCTCTTCCTCTCCCATTGCCCCTCACTTCTCCCCAGCTTGTATGTTCATGCTCATGCATGTGTGTGTACACGCTCTCTCTTTCAAAAAAAAATTGAGTTGGAGATATACAATGTATATGTGCATATTTTTCTATATACACTTAATGATACAAAGCAATTCACCCTATTTTGTAAAATAAACTATGTAGATGGTAAGCACCTTAGCATTTTGATAAAGTAGCAGTTACTAGGGGTGAGGTTATCAAAGAAGGCTACATGACCGAGGTAGCAATTTTCCTAGACTCTGAATAATGGGTAGAACTTGGGTTTCTTAAGGGAGATGGCCTCTATTTAGCTCGTTTCTTTATTAACAATTATGTGTAAATGAGGATATTATCTAGTGTAGTAATCATTGCTTTGGCTTCTCAACATGCTTTTTCCTTGTTATTCCTTCATTTTGATAAGAGATGAATTCTTACTTGGAGAGAATGAAATCAGTACAACAGAGGAAAGCAGAGCCTGGAGACAGAGAACTGATGACAAGACTTGGGATCGATCCAGCTCCATCTAAAGCCAGAACGCCCGTGGACTTCCAGGTTGCAAGAGCTGATAAATTCCCCCTCCTTCTGCCCCTCCCCCAATCTTTTTCCTTAGGTTAGTTTTAACTGGGTTTTAGTCACTTTCATCAGAAAGTGTCCCAGCTAATATGACAGAGTAACGAGACAGTATTTAACTCTGAATTTTAGAAGAACACCACCGTGGGTAGAGCTAGACCTCAATTTATATTTTTTTGAAATTACAACTTGAAGGTTGTTTCTCATTAAGCTTATTGGTGGTAGATAATTCTTACCCTTTGACTCAAGGCAGTGTGGGAACAGACGGGCGTCTGCATTTTCCCTTTGGAGCTTGTTATTTTTCTCATAACAGATGAATTATTTGTAAGCAAAAATTAAAGATAAAAATCAATTCCCATCGTTTTTCAAAAAAATGTGGTGAACATATCCCTAGAGTTACGAGAGCTGTGGAGTAATTCATCTATGGAGTGCTGCTGGAAGGCAGAGCCCACCAAACCCCCAGAACTCAGAGTTAAAGGGAAATGATAGTTTTATGCTTTTTGATTAGAAGTTTTTGCTGCAGAGGCCAGGGCAGAGATGCCAAATCTCTGGGTGATCTGGCAAATTTCTTCATAAACGTTCACTAATAACAGCTAATTAATACATAAGTACACACTATAGGTCTAATATTGTTATGTATCACCACAAACCTGAATAAGTACTGCTGTTGTCATTGTTCCCATTTTCCAGATAAGAAAAATCAAGGCACAAAGTGTTTAAGCCAGGATAGGCAGCTAGGTTTCTGATGCTGATAGGACATTCCCGTACTCACTGCCCTATACTGCTCTTGCTTATTAGTTACCCCACAGAAGGTCCCTTTGGTGTAGCTGCAAGTCTCAGGTGTCAGAGCAGAGTTTGAGGTGAGAGACAAAACTACTTGGATAATCACGAAAAGGGAAAAAAAATCCATTTCTGCATGAAACGCATTTCTTCATTTGCTTTAATTGTTCAGAATTTCTCTTGGGAGGCTGTAAATATTGTTCCATGAATGGTTACTAGCATTATTGATAAAGAATAAAGAGAAAGAAAGATAATGACTTAATAATGCCTTCTTATGTGGAAGGAAATAATACTGAAAAAACTGTGGTTCTCACCCTTGGGGCAATTTTGCTACCTGCAGGACGTTTGGCAATGTCTGGAGACCTTTTGGTTGTCACAGCTGGGAGATGCTACTGGCGTTGAGAAGGTGGGGACCAGGGAAGCTGCTAACCTTTTGACGATGTGCAGGTCAGTTTCCACAACACAGAATTGTCTCCAAATGTCAGTCGTCCTCAGGTTGAGAAACTGTACCCAAAACAATAAGAATTCATCGAGGATGCTTTTAATGAGCCATGTAGACATCAGTTTTCCAAGCTCAGAAAAATTCAAAAACAGGAGACAATATATTATCTTGGCAAGTCCGGAACACAAAAATAAGTTTATGGAAATGACACAGCTTATATTGGACATATGAGTAGAATGATAATCCAGAGTTTCTCTCTAGAAAGAAAACTTATCTGTTCTTTGTGGTTTAGAAAATTTCTTTGTGAGTTTGAGGGACCAGTTTTCAAAACTTCCAGCTTTTTCTTTTTTTAAAGATTTTATTTATTTATTTGACAGACAGAGATCACAAGTAGGCAGAGAGGCAGGTAGAGAGAGAGGAGGAAGCAGGCTCCCTGCCGAGCAGAGAGCCCGATATGGGGCTCGATCCCAGGAGCCTGGGATCATGACCTGAGCCGAAGGCAGAGGCTTTAACCCACTGAGCCACCCAGGTGCCCCAAAACGGCCAGCTTTTAATTACTGAAAAAAAATAAATTTTTTCATGATGAGACAACTCAAATTCATCAGCAAATGACCTTTGCTGACTTTCCATCATTCTTCGAATATTTCTCAATGGCTAGGGCTTTAGTAACTCCAGTCAGACGAAATTTGATTTAAAACAACAACAAAAAAAAAAAGAAAGAAATTTTTATGTAAGTGGAAAAAGAACATAATTTTGATATATTAGTATAAAGAACAAAATGCAGTATTCTTCTACTTAATCAGGAGACTCAGTACTTTTTATGATGATCTTTGTCTCCTTAATTTGAATATTTCAAAACTAATTATATTACGAAAATTGAATGCCACACACCAATTCACTTAGATTGTATAGATCATGATGAACTAATTACTTTAGATTTATGATCTGAATAATTTATTATTGTGCAACCCACTCCACATTAGTGGTTTTTGCAAAGTAGTACAGAAAAGCACTCTTTTGCCAACCTCTGTTCGCGTTTGAAGAAGAATTTCCTATACGTATGTCAAAATCTGTCACCACAGAACTCAGAGATGTCAGGTTATATAAGGCATCGGCAGAAATGTAGAGAGCATTCATAAAGGGAGATTACTTTTTTAATGGAAATGATTAAGGAAAGATGCATTATTACAGTTAAACAAAAGACTTACCACTGTGACTTGGGCCTGAATGCTATTCCTGGAAGGCCCTCAAAGGTGTCATTTACATAATCAACCAGGGGCAGGGGATATACTTTGGTCCTACTGGTGCCAAGTGGTCATTATGGTTGGAGGTGAGAACTAGGTGTAGCACTGAAAGAAAACCAGTGGGGATGAAAAAAAGAGAGAAGTTTTCATTCATTCATTTATTCTTTCATTCATTTATCTGCTCAGTATGTATTTTTTCTTACCAGCTTTAGGAAGTATAATTGACAAAAATGTATATATATTTAAGGTGTATAAAGCGATGATTTGATATATGTATTCATTGTGAAATATTCACCACAATTAAACTAATTAACATATCCATCACTTTCCATAGTTACCATTTCTTTTTGTGGTGCATTCAATATGTATTTATTGATCTTCTAGTGTGCCAAGCCCTGTGTTTGTGTTGGCAGCAGAAAGTGAGGAAGGAGAATAGGGGGGAAAAAAGAGGACAACTTGACAAAGGGACCACCAGGCTTTTTCCTGGTCTCATAAAGTTTATAGGTCATGGCAGGGAAAACTATCAAATAGATAACTAGAGAATTTGTTACACTGGTCATAAATGAAACAATAAAAAGTGTAAGGTATTATGAAAAAGAATGACTAGAAGAACTAATTTAACCTTGGGGATCAGGAGAGGTAGCTGGTAGGTATGGTCTTGCTCAGTGTAAAACAACAATAAACAAAACTAAAAAACCAAGGCATAGCTCATAGTTGATAAGCAGCACAATTCAGATATCAAATATTCTTAATTGAGTGTGAGGCGCTGGGCCTTTAAAAGACATGGTGATTTTCACTATTAAGCTAATAAAGCAAACCAGAATCAACAGGATACTAAAAAGTACTGACTGGCCTTAGCTAGTGAAGGACTTCTGTGAAAAAGATGGTTTTTAAGGAAGGGTGAGGCTGGTGAGTGGGCAAAGAACAGGGAAAGAATGGCAGGTCTAGTAGACAAGTTGAGAAGGCGTCGGGAATAAGCAAGAGGTAAACAAATGGGGGTACAGGCTAAGAAGCCCGTGAGGAAAACTGGCATCAAATTCACAGGAAATGAAGCATGCTTTGAGGCAGCAGGAAGTGGAGCCCTCAGTGAACCTCCAGCAGAGGAATCTGACCTGGACAGGAAGTGAAGGGCACCGTCTGAGGAGCAGGAAGGGGAGGTTGTTTTTTGTGTTGCTCATAATGAGGAAAATAAGCATCAGTTACTAAACTTTTGCTAAAGCTTCTGTCCTGTTTGGGATTTTAGGCAGTTTGGAGATTCTCTAACAAAATATTCTGGCCTTCTGGGAGGTATTTGTTAGGGAAAAGAACAGAGAGAGGAAAGATTGGAGTGTGGGGGATTGCTATGGAGATGTCTTGCCTGGGCTCCCTTCTGGGGAACACAAGATCTCTGTCTTGGATCCAAATCAGAAGGAAGTAAGTCTCTCCCCACCCACCACTGCCCCAATCTCCCTTTTCATGATGAAGTAATTCACATGTGACACTTGGTTGAGATAAACCTAATTCGTGTTATCAAAGTTTGAAGAGTGGGAAATACTTAAGAAGTTGTTTGTTGGTGATTATATGGATAATTTATTCTGTTTTAACTGAAGAAGGAAAAGGATAAAAGAAGCCAAAACCCTCACCAACTCCCCTAGTGTAACTGGGGGAGGGGAACACTCTGAGAAATTACCACTGAGAATATATATAAATATAATTTTTTCTTTTTACCAGTCGTAAACAATGTGGTATGAGGAAAGATGGAAGAAATAAAAATAACCAACATTAAGTTAAAAGGGATAATTAGAGGAGCCAAAATAAGAGATGAATGTTGCAGAGAATCTAGCTAACTTTTAGAGACCAGAGGTTCTTTCAAACATTTCTTTTCAAGACACTGTGAGGTTTTACACGTTTCAGGATTTAACAAAATCCTAAATGTAAAGGTCTTAAATATACACAAACATTTTTTGCTTTTTCCTCTGAAGGGAGGAGATACTAGGAGATGTGTTCTTGGCTGTCATTTGAAGAATAGCTTCTAGTACATTTTATTTTCCGTTAAAGGCTCTGGAGAACAGTTGGCAAATAGAAATTGGTCCACAGAAATAACATAGCTTCCTGGAACTTAGGGGGAAGGAAATGGGTGGTTTCTTTAATTACTATAGTATTTGTGTGTGTGTATTATAGCTAAAGATAGCATTCTGGCTAATGTCCTTGGGGGGGAAGGTGAATCTGGAAATTAATGAATTCAAAAGTGTATACAGTTGTGTTGAATTTGCTAAGTAAGACAGTAATGCTCTATGTTTTTAATATCCTGGCTAGATCAGAAAGAGTGGATTGAAATTTGTTCTCTGATATTTAATCAGTTTAAATTAAAGGACATTACTATTTACATATGGAGAACTAATGACTTTAATGTAGGCAAGAAAGCTTATTTACAACAAAGATGGGATTGGAGGTGGCAAGAAGAGTGTCTATAGGGCCTTAATTAATTGATTTGCTGATTATTCTTTTCTGCTGGGTGTTATATAGTACTTTTACTAATAAGCAGCAGTAATAAGAATGCTGCAGCAAGCTATTTGAACTCACTAGTAGTAGCAATAGCTTCTTGGACATCTTAAGATATTTTGGGATCCTTTTTTAATCCTCTTTTATGCTGAAATTGTGGACTTTATAAACTTGAAGAATTAACTATATTCTTTATGTAAACTTATTTATCAGCCTAGATCTGGGCTTCACATTTAGTGAAGTTGGAAATAAATTAGGTGACAGATTTGAATTTAAATAAAAATTTTAAGTATCTCTCATAGCAATGCTAGGTATTTATTTTTTCTTAAAGACAATGACTGGTAATAGATACATTTATGCTCATTAGTATAGACGTCTAACTTTTCTGTAAGTTTATACTTTTTTCTTAGAAAGTCATGGTACTAAAGAAATTCAGAAATCTCCAGGAGATTCTGTGCAAATTCAAACTCATGTTTTTTCTTCCACATGTTCATTTGTCATAACTCCTTGACGTGAACTTTTTACTTCGTCAAGTTTGTGAGTCCCGTACAGTTTCTTCCTTAGGCATGCTCACTCCTGACACCAAGTTTTTGCTTAGCCTATGCCTCCTGCCTAGAATGCTGTCTCTTCCCTTATGCACATCCTTTCTCCATCTCATTTTTGTCCTATATCTACACTGGTTGGGGGAGATGGTTAGCGATAAGGGTAGCTAATATTTACTAAGCCAGTGTCATACTTTAGGTACTGTGTTGGCAATTTACATGCATTGTTTAATAATGCCCCCATTTTACAGACGGGGGAAATGAAGCTTAGAGAAGACTTGCCAGTAATAAATAGTATAAAGTCTGAATATGAATCTATGTCTTTTTGTTGTTGCTGTTGTTGTCATTTCTAGACTTAATCATGGAGAGCCTTGAATTGCTAAGGCCTGATTTCCCTAACCAGATGGTCAGCTGCTGGCAGGCAGGGACCTTATCTTTTAGACTGCATAGAGTAGATACTCAATAGTTATAGCCTTCTGTTGAAATGAAAAACAAAATGTAAAATGTCAAAGAATTTTATAAATAGATCAAACATTGGAAGAAAGAAACGAGTCCCAGAAAACTAGTTTCTCAAAATCACTAGATGAAAGCCACAAGACACTGGTTCTGTGTGAGCTAGGCCCACCCCCATGGGTATCTAGAAATGGGGGGGGTGGTTCTTAGGGCATCAGGATACTGCATTTAGTGGGTGGAAGACAGGGATGTCACATGTCCTGCAGAAGAGGGGAGAGTTCTGTAACATTGCTGGTAGCCACCTGGCTTTACAGGCCAATGATGGGAAATGTGGACCTGGAAGCTAGATAAAGTTCTGATCTACCTCCCCATTTTTCTAGCTGTGTAACTCCCATCATGTTAACTATGTGTCCTCTACTTCGGACACACAGTTAGTGCCCAATAAAGTCAGTTATTACTCACTGCTTCCATGGAAGTGTCCCCGATGGCAAGAAATGATCTTTGAGGAGTGACAGACCTTACCAGACCAAGAGTAAGAGTGTACGAATCACGATGTATTCGAAAATGGTTCTCAGACCTTGATGTGCTTACAAGTCTCCTGGAAATCTCATTAAAATGCAGATTCTGATTCAGGAAGTCTGGGGTATGAGTCTGTATTTCTGACGAGCTCATGATGCTGGTGCTCTTGTCTGTGAACTGTGGGTTGAGCGGTAAGATTCTAAAGTAACTTGGGGGAGCAACTCACTTAATAAACAAACAATCAAACATTTATTGCATGTCTATTGATTTCTTAAATTATAGAGATGGAGGTAATGGTGGTTGGATATAAAGAGTATAGAATTTGGTTTCTTCACAGAAGGAACTTCCATCTGTTTTGCTACTTGAGAGAGAGAGAGAGAGAACATTTTCCATGGATAACCAAGGAAGAACTATGTTTCTCAAGAGAAAAAGGCAGAGAAATACTTTCTACCTGTGTTTCCTCATTTAAAAAAAAGGGCATTTGAAGTACCCAAATAATTAATAATTTTAGAGGAGATACTGTAACTAAGTAAATGAAAGACTTGGCTGCTATTCTTGGCTGCAGTAGATATAAGCCTTGCCTAGCTCAGGACTAATGTGAGCTGTGTTTTTGAGTTTTTTCTGTGTGTGTATGTGGGCTGTTGTGTATGTGTGAGAGCTGGGAAGGGTCTGAGCTCTTTGCTTAGCAATTGCTTTCTTCAATATCAATAGAGAAGGGGGATCTAATAACCCCCTCCCAACCCCTAAAGACTCAAACTCTGAGTTAGGGGGCAGAAGTTCCTAAGGCAGCCTTGACTAGGAACTTTGCATATTTTAGGCAGTGGAAGTTATTTGAATATAGTCATTGAGAGAAGAGACTACTCATTATCCACTTAAAATACTTCCCGGCTGCAGCACGCTGCTGTACCGACGCCAAAGCAATTGGCTTTGCATTTGGCCAGCTGATTTAGCAAGAAATTTTGCAAATTACGCAGTCCTTACAGATGGTGCTGTTGGGTTTGTTAGAATGTTTTAAAACACTGACATACTTGACCATGAACTGAATTTCCAGCCTCTTAGAGCTACTCCAGCCAATTCTAGACTCTTTCCACAGGCAGCTGGAGACCAGGAACAGACCTTTCCTGCAACCTTATGATAAATGATTTCCTTTAAAAACCACTTGTCTAATAAAATAACTCGGTGGTAAACTTGGCCAAAAGGAACTCCTGGAACTTGTCGGTATCTTTGCTTATCTCTGAGTTGCTCGAGTAACATTTTAAAATTGTTCTTAATTGACTTTCTGGTGCTCTGCCTGGAGGTCAAGGAGGAGTATTTCTAGGAGTGATGATGAGTGTGCTGTGCCAGTGTGAAGTGTAAATCCCCGAGAGGCTGTGATGAGGGTCTATGCCTGAATGTGCAGAGAAAGAACAGCTGGAGGCTGTGGCTTTCTCTGGAAAGAGGTTTCTAAATTTGCCTCTAGAAACTATTAGAAAGTTTAAGGTACTGTATTATCTTCAGAGGCCCATTTCTTGCTCCTATCTTTGCAACGGGACTAGTCCTGATCTTTGCCGTTAATTGCTTACTTGTTTTCTTGGTTTCTATTTGAATCATCAACTTTGATCAATCTCCCTCGATGCCCTTTTGGTTGTGCCTATTTTGGCTTTACGTAAGCAGCATCTCTGGATGCATGAATGAGGCAGATAAAATTCCCCAGGGTTACTGAACTGCCCTTCATCTATTTTTAGCACTGCAATGAATTTACCATAGCCCACAGCATAATTCAATCACTCTAAGCCAGAGAGCAAATTCTGAATTTTTTTTTTTTAAACCTTTCCCAGAGGCATTTGGTATAGGCTAAGCTTAAAGGCACATAATTCAATCACTGGTTATTCAAGATAAGTCATACCTGGGCTTCTGTGATTACCAGATTGTCACTGTCAACTAGATGTTCAGTTCTCATTCTTAACTTTGTACCGGAAGCTGTGCAAAGTCTATTGTAGTCCCGTGTGTGTGTGTGTGTGTCTGGCAATGCAGAAATGGCAACAAAAAAGTATCTAGTACCCATTAAGGGACCGATGACAGCCCATTTGATAGCTCTCAGTCAAAGGCTCTTTTTTTTTTTTTTTTTTAAAGATTTTATTTATTTATTTGACAGAGATGGCAAGTAGGCAGAGAGGCAGGCAGAGAGAGAGAGGAGGAAGCAGGCTCACCTCGGAGCAGAGAGCCCGATGCCGGACTCGATCCCAGGACCCGGGGATCATGACCCGAGCTGAAGGCAGAGGCTTTTTAACCCACTGAGCCACCCAGGCGCCCTCAAAGGCTCTTTCTTTTTTTTTTTTTCAAAGGCTCTTTCTTAAGAGAACTCTTGGCCTATAGCTGGAGCTGTTTGATCTTTGCCCTAGGAACACTCCATTAAGGTCACGGCAGTGTGTCTTAGCACCACAGTTTCACATCGGGTCTTAACCTCTTCTGAATAGATGAGTTAGAAGGTTGATTGATTCAATCCTTCACAAACTTTCATTGATGAACACCTATATTCCATCTTGGAACCCTGGAATGGGGTTTCCCCGGCTTCTGATAGAAATCTATTCTTACCACCCCCTATTTTGGCTCGCAGAGCTCCTTATACCTCCTCTACTCTTGAGAACATGCTCTGCTAAGGTGATTAGCTCTAAGCTAATTTGGAGTTACTCATTTGCTTTGCCTCCGCAGGGTCAGCCCTGCTTCTCCTAGCAAGGTGGCCCTTCCCACTTAGGAATGTTGCTCGTTTCTGTCACTAATTTCTTTCACTCAGGGTCAGACTGGAGGTTATGGAGATAGTTGTCCTACGATGTGACCTGTGATGGCTTCGGGATGTGTCCATGAGGCTAGGCTGAACTACATCCTCCTGAATTCCTTGTCTAGTAGGTTCCTGGCTATAGTGAGCTACAAAGAAGATTCTTCTGTAAAAACCATCAGCTGAAAGCTTGGCAGCAACTAATGGGTAACACACCCCCTCCCCACTCCCAATTCAACCAAGCACCAATCTAGGGGCTGCTGTGAAGGGAGTTTGCAGATGTAATAAAAGTCCCTACTCAGCTGATTTTAAATTAAGCGAAGGGATATTGTTCCAGGTGATTTAATCAGCAGAAAATCCCACCAGTTTCAGTGAGATATAATTGACACACAGCACTGTATAAGGTTTAAGGAGCACAGCATGATGGTATGATTAATACTGAGAAATGATTACCACAGTGAGTTTACTTAACATCCACCATCTCATATACATATAGAAAATTAAAATCTTTTTTTCTTGCAATGGGAACTCTTAGGATGTACTCTGTTAACTTCTAAATATCTCCTATGGCAGTATTAACCAAAGTCAACATGCTGTACATTGCCAGCTCAGTACTTATTTATCTTATACCTGGAAGTTTGTACTTTTGACCACCTTCATCCAATTCCCCCTCACCCCCGAGAAAAGCTTTTAAAAAAGAGGGTTTAAGCCCTCCGTGATGCTAGAGAGTCTACACACAGAGCAGAAGGAAAGTTGTAAAATCTTTTTCTACACCCTGGGACAAAACTGATGTTGGTGCTGCTGATCTGCTGATTTGCCTTGTTGGTGTGAAGCAGCAGCTGGGCCTGAAATTGCTTTCCATTCCAGCTGGATCCTCATTCGATTTCACTGACGCCTGGCCAAGTGTGTGTACTCAACTCCAGACTGAGAGCCCTGGCTTCTGCAGGATATTCTCATCATCACACTCACTCTTCTGAGGTCCTAGCCTGTTTGTGATCTCTGCTTTCTGACTGCCCGCCCTGTGGATACTAGGCTTGCTTAACCGGTTCCTCCATCTGGGTAAGGCACTTCCTTGTAATAACTGAATGGATAGATTTTTAAAAAACGAAAAACTCTTTATGCTGGTTCTGCTTCTCTTGTTAAATTCTGACATGCTACATGAACTAAAGAAGCAATTGTTTTCTTCAGATGTCATGAAGTTAGGCAGTTGGAAACCTAAATGGCCACCAACATTCATTCATTTATTCATAACAGTGATAGGGTTGGCAATAGAGCAATAAACAAGGTAGAGTTGGACCTACCCTGGGAGGGCAGATCGTCTAGCAGGAAAGTAGATGTTGAGCAATATTTACAAGGATAATAAGGTTAGCATGGAGCTGTCAGAAGGTATAAGTGGGAAATATGACCTACTTTGACATGTCAGAGAAGGGAAGCGAGGCCTTCGAGAGAGAACAAGCAGTTCTTGAGAGAGTTGTTCATGGTGGCAGAAGGGATGAGGCTGGAGAGGCAAGGCATAGAGGGCCCCGCAAGCCAAGATAATGATGTCTGACTTCACCCTGAGGGACAAACATCTCTTTCTTTCTTTCTTCTTCTTCTTCTTCTTCTTCTTCTTTTTTTTTTTTAAAGATTTTATTTATTTGACAGAGAGAGGGATCATAAATAGGCAGAGAGGCAGGCAGAGGGAGAGAGGGAAGCAGGCTCCCTGCTGAGCAGAGAGCCTGATGCAGGGTTTGATCCCAGGAGCCTGGGATCATGACTTGAGCCGAAGGCAGAGGCTTAACCCACTGAACCCACCCAGGCGCTCCAAGGGACAAACAATTCTATTTACAAATCTTCATACTTCTTAAAAAAAAAAAGATTTTATTTATTTGAGAGAGAGAGGGAGAGAGTGCATGCGCACAAGTTGGGAGAGGGGCAGAGGGAGAAGCAGGGAGCTAGATGCGGAGGCTCCATCTCAGGACCCTGAGATCATGACCTGAGCCCAAGGCAGATGCTTAACTGCCTGAGCCACCAGGTGTCCCTAAAAATCTTCATACTTTTGAAGCCGGTATTTCTTTTTTATTTTATGACATCCTACTATGGTTTCACTCTGAGGCTTTTAAGATCCCATGGTGTTAGTGTGCTTGCTCCTGCCTCTGCTTTTATTCCTTTTAAGTTTTTTTTCTAGAGTCCTCTTGTATAATTCGCGATGTTTTTTTTATCATGCTATTGTCACACTGGCTATTGTTATACTATTTTTAACCCATTCTCCTTCCTTATGCTTTGAATTCTCACAGCACACCTGGTAAGGGAAAAAGAAAACAAAATCTGAACTCTTAATACTAATTTACTTGACAGTTCCCTTGTCTCAATGTTTATTTTCTGTTCTGTTAAAACTCACAGCCAAGGGTTCTGCAGGGTGGGCTGTTCAACTGGCTTCATTATTCCTGGCCTTCTGTGCCAACCTGAGGTGCAGGGAGCTCAGCCCTTCTTTGGGCTTTTAACCCCTTTTGCCTGCTAAGCACCCTGATGCTCTAAGGATTTTCTTAATTAAGTAATTGAGCCACATACTATTGTTGAAAAGTGGAGCAGTAAATACCATCAATTCCATGGGCCAGAGAGATAAGAAAGACTGAATTGGAGAAGCTAGAACTTGGGTGACAAAACCAATCAGAACAAATCTGAGTAGGTTAAGCATGAGCTCAAATTTAATTTTGGCCTTTCTTTGCTCTTCTTCATTTTTCAAAATGCCCTCTTCGGGTCTCCCCCTATAGCTGCCTTTGGAGAAGTAACGAAGTATGGAGGGGTGAACCAAATCTTAAAAGCAGACTGATTTGGGCTGAAAATCTGGTTTCACCATAGCCTATTCCCTTATCTGTAAAGTGGGAAAAATATTATCTACCTGTCAAATGACACGTGCAAAGCAACTAGCTTAGTGCTAGGTACATAGATGGGGTTTAGTAAATTTGCAATATTAAGCCCTATGATCTTGAACAAGGTGACTTACCTAGTAGCAGAAGGAGAGGATTTAACTATTTAGCAGTTTACTCTTTCTTTTTACCCTTTGTACACATTTTTATACGAGGAGAAAGAAGCATCATTTGTTTTTAAGAGCAGTATCAGATCTCTCAAGATCCAAGTCAGGAGTCATGATAGATGGTCAGGTTCATGGATTATGAGGACACTTGTAGAACTTGCCCAGACTTGTTTAAAAGTGAACTGGAGTTGGGGCACCTGGGTGGCTCAGTTGGTTAAGTATCCAACTCTTGGTTTCAGATCAGGTCATGATCTCAGGGTCCTGGGATGGATGGAGCCTGGTATTGGGCTCTGTCCTCAGCACGGAGTCTATCTGACATTCTTTCTCTCCCTTCTCCTCTGCCCCTCCTCCTGTTTGTGTACATCCTCACACACTCTCTCTCTCTTTAAAAATAAATAAATCTTTTTAAAAAGAGTGAATTAGAGTTAACTAAATTTATTGTGGTAATTATTTCTCAACATATGCACTATCAAATCATTATGATGTATACCTTTAATATAATGTTGTATGTCAATCATATTTCAATTAAACTGGGAAAAAAAAGAGAAACTATCCTCACTGTTAAAAAAAAAAAGTGAATTGGAATGAAAAATTTTGGAAATAGTGGCGAGGGCTTTACAAAATTGCAAGTGTAATTAATGCTATTGAATTGTGCAGTTAGAAGTGTTTAAAATGGTAAATTTTATGTTATGCATATTTTACCACCACCACAACAAAAAATTAACCCCTGCCCCCACCAAAAAAAAAAAAAAAAAAGTGAATTGGAGAGAGGCTTGCTGGCTGTCTGAATAACTCCTCCTCCTACTCCCAAATGTAGGCTAGCTTAGTAATAACGTGACCCACTTAAGAATGAATGAACCATATAGACACTATTGTTGCTGAGTGCTTCTAGAATGTGAGTGAGGAGGGTCCATACCTAAACTCCTCATCTTCCAGATGAGGGGTTGGAGACGCTGAAATTGTGACTTGCTGACTACATGTGCAGCCATGTCACTCCCCTGAGAGCTGACTGCTACAACTGTGCTATGCTATGCTACTTCACAGGAGCCTCAGAGCCATCAAGGCCTCTGGTTGCTCAAGTGGGGCCTTTTTCCTTCCACTTTTTCTCTGGGTGCCTGACCCTTGTCACTAAGCATCAGTGGCCCCAAGCTCTCAAACTGCAAAAGCCAGGACTAGGACACTGGGTGTCAGTCCCAGCTTAATCCTCCCATAGGTGAGCAGGGACCGGCCATGAATGAGGTCTGATGATTCCACAGCTTCTGTCCTGCTGTCTGAATTTCAGCACCAGCCCTTCACCAGGCCACTCTCTTTCTCCTGCTGGGGACTTTGCATATGCCATTCCCTCTGTCATGAATACTCTTCTCCACTTTGATACTTCCTATTCAACCTTCAGGTTTCAGGTGAAGCATCACTTTATCCAGAAGGCTTTCCTGTCCCCCCAGTCTCTGTTAGCTCAGACTGTTATGTGCTTTTTTGGTAACCTACACTTTTTTGTAACTCTCACCTCACTTGTAATTACTTGTATTATGTCCGAATTCCATGCCTGAGGGCAGCGTCTTAGTCTTTCCTGTCCACCACTGTTTCCTGAAAACTTAGCACTGGGATGGCACATTTGTGTTCATTAAAGAAATAAAAACCCTAAGGATAAATCAGACCTGTCTTCTCGTGACAGGGAGAATAGGTTAATGATATACCTTTACCTGCATTAACAGGTAAGAGTGGCCAGCGGAAGTAGGGCAGACATGGCCTTTAATCGGTAAAGACTGATCTGGGCACGGCACCAATATCAATATCCACTTGCTATTCCAAGGCCATGTACAAATGAGCAGGGTGGAGGGACTGGCTTTGATCACCCACACCAGCGTTGCATGCATGTGAGAATAAACAGTAAGTCAGCAGCAGAGGGGATATAGGTTTGACACAAGGGAACACTTTCTGGTAATATTAAGTGTTGTTAAAAATGGGTCGTTATATAGAGGAGGAAGCCTTCCCTTGAGGCTTCAGAAAACAGGCCAGAGTTCCATTTCAGCTGGTTATTTTAGGCCTACCACCGGCAGCTGGGTAGACTAGATATCCTCTTAGGGTCCAATCATTCCATTCCTCTGACCCCCTAAGAAAGCTATGGGTGTGGTTGTTGCCAATGAACATGCAAGCAAGCACACACTCAAATGGGAGATGCTTCTAGCTAGTCCTGTGGCTGTAAATGTTGCTAGCTCCTTTTTCTACTGAACATTCTGAATTCACCTTTTGTTTAGAAAATACTTCAGTCTTAAGCACAGCAAAGCTCGTTCTATAAAGGACTAGTTCCATATTTCAAAGCGAGACCTGCAACGCATACCAATTTAACTCTTGCACTGACATATACCTAAAAAAAAAAAAAGGAGGACACAAGCTAGGCAAGAGGATTAAAAAAATAGCCCACTACTCTAATTCTCAGGCATACAAAGAAAACGATTTGGACGTTGTTGCATGTCCTATCCAGGGAGGAGGGACACATCTTCTCTTTCCCAGGTTTTAAAGTGAGGGAAGAGAATGGTCTTGAATATGCAAATGAATCTAATTTAATTAACTTTTATGACCAGAGCTCCTTTGAGATAACCATGGGAGCCAATTAGATTCCATTAAGATTCAGTGATTTCCCTGAAGCTTCAATGAGACACCCTTGTCTTCTTGAAGAAAAAAAAAATGAAAAGAAACATGAAGAGATTGAACCAGAGACAACAGAAAAGAGAGTTGTCTGCAGTGGCTGTGCTGTGTGGTCTGACCAGAAGCTGCTTCCACAGTCATTGGCTCTAGCTGGTCACCCTGTGCATGTGTGGCGCGGCAGGCAGCAGTGTGAAATCATTCCAGGGCAGTCATGTAACTGCTGACCCACCGTTTATCGTAAGCTGAAGCTATGAAAGGTAAAGGTAATGATATTTCATACTTCGGGCCAAAATGTAAGCCTCGTGAGGGTGAGGGAAGAATTGCCTGGACCTAAGGCCACAGACAAAGAGGAACTTACCCTATGTTTTCCTTTGCTGCCCAGTTGTGTCATATTCTGTCCTTTCTCTCCCCCCCATTACAAATGTAATACATATTTAATGGAAAAATACAGAATGGCTAAAAGACGCTGCTCATATCTAACAAGAGTTTGGAAGTCTCTCTTCTGCAATTTTGTTCCCTTCCTTCCCCCTTACTAAGCAAATTTTAGAGGACTTTGAGTGTTTGGGGAGGGTTGGAAGGCAGTGGAGTGGGGAGGGTGTAATGAATGTTTGGAGTGCGGGTATCATATTCCAGTTCCTTCCTTTTCTTTTCAGTTTCTATCGTATGCCTCTTACCTCTCTCATCTCTAGCACTATGCAATTACAGAGCTGCCAAGGTTTTTGGATCCTGGCCCCTAAACCATTCTCCATGGTTAGGAAAATGTATGGTGAGTCTATCAATTGTTTGACCCTCCCTGAAAGTGTCTTGTGTTCAGCAAAATAGGCAATTGGGTTTCCAGGAGCTGTATTGCCTGCTAGTTCTAGACACATTGAATGTCATGTGACTATAATGGTGCGATTAATTTTACTACTTTAGTTAGGCGATGTTTGTACTTCTTTACATAAGTAAGCTATAGCTAGAACAAATACATGCTAAGAGTAAATCACAGTGTTCAGCATTATGTGATTATATAATTGTGCAAACTATTAATTGGAAGTAGAAATAAAGTTGCTGTAGGAAGTTTTTAATCAAGTAGATTTAAGAACTTACATTTTATGTTTCCTTTAGATTTTTAAAACAATGAAGTACTTAAATTCCAACAAGGTACACAATAATAAAATAATTAGAAACAAAAAAGATGATAACGTGGAAAACAGACACTTCTGTGGTTATAAGGGAAAGGAGAAATAAAAGTAAGAAAAATTAAAACGAAATCTTTTTTTTTTCCCACCAATAGTTTCATTTGGTTTGTTTTCAAGACCTTTAGCTTAACTAAGTCTCAAAATTATTCCCTATGCCATGTCCTCATTCAGAGTTGAATCATTTTGTTCCTGGACTATTATTACTTCAAGAGCTATATCTACTGAGCACTTACTGGATGCCAGGCACTTCAGTGTATTTTAACCTTTATATTAGTATTCTGAAGTCAATTGTACTAGACGGAGCAATCGAAGGCCTCATATCCATTCTCCCCTCTTCTCGTTTGCTAACAGAACCCAATTTTGCTTGAGGTGTCAGTGTATCCAACTAAATACTCCTTTCTCAGTCTCCATCACTGCTATGGTGGCTCTGTGATCCAATTCTAGCCAATGAGATGTAAGCAGAATTCTTCTAGGAGCTTCTGAGAAGCTTTGCTCTTTCTTAACAAAACGGGACACGTGTACTTAATGCTCTCAGCCCACCCTCTACTTCTTTCTGCTTTAGGTGTCAGTGTGATGGCTGGAACTGCCTTTGGTATAGATGTGATGGACCTGCAGTAATCATCTTGGAAACATAATGCAATGAGCCAATACGGTAAGAAAGGAAGAGTTGAAACATACAAAGACCCTGGGAGCCTGATGGCATCACTGAACAGCTAAACCACTCCCAGCAATTGCTTACCATGGTACTTCCAGTTGTGGGAGAAAGAGACCATTTTTAAAGTTATTGTTAGGGGGATAGTTATTTGCAGTTGAAAGCATTCCCAATTTCATTTCTCAGATAAGGAAACTAAAAGGCTAAGGGACATGCTAAAAGTATATAATCTACTTATATAATGGGAATTTTAACTCACATATTCTGATTCTGGAATCTAGAGCTTACTCTCTGAGGCATGGTTGAGGTCCCAGCAGAAGTGTCCTTTTTTTAATCTGATGCTTTCCCCTTCTTCCTTCCGTTCTAGGCTTCTCGCTTTTCCTTCAGGCTCTTGTAGCACTTTAGACCTATCTTTAGTGCAGCACTGTCACAGGAACCCACATGCAGGGGTCATGTATGACTCCTTTAGGATTTGCACACCTATCTCCGTGTCTGGCACAAAGTAGGTGTGCAATAATCACTGATTTAGTTTGATTTTGAATCTCACTTCCACTCTTTTTCTTTAACACCCTCCCGCAGATGATAATGAAAATGCCAAGTAGACAATAAGAGGGAGGTAGTATAGGAACAGAAAAAAAATCCACAAACTGGATAATTGGTTCTTGAATTACTGACCATTAACCTAAATAGTACTCACAGTAATCTCCAATTCCTCTCTTCCTCTTCAGTTCCAAGTGATCAGAAGCTGTTTTTATTGAGAATGAGCTTCTATCTTGATAGAAGAATGGGTACTACCACCCATATTGTAGAGACTGGGAGTATTCAGGATATGAATGTGTTTTATAAAAGCCATTTCCCCCAATAGTTCATATTGAAGCAGTGAAAATCACTCCCGGGCCTATCCTGGGCATGTAGGAGGATTTCTTCTTCACTAATACTTGTTTGTGTTGTCTATAAACCTCTGGGGAAAAAGAAACTGATGGAGAGCAATGCTCTCTATAAACTCTAATGAATGAAATTAAACTACAATATGTAAAGGGATAGTCCTGGGGGACTGAGATATATTTTTGTTGGAGGCAGGCAGATGGTAGGACACCATTAAATCCAATAAATTGTTATTCATTTTAACCCTGAAGTCTGAGATGTAGGGTAGATCGAATGATAATCATGTGGTACCCTTTCTCTGGTAGGCTTTCATTTGGTTGCCAATCCAGAAAATTTGGATTCGGTTCTGGCTGTGGTCCTTCTGGGCAGTGTGATTTTAATTAAGTCATGACTTTGCTCTGAATCTATTTAAGATGCGGTTGCTAATCATACTTATTTCACAAGGTTGAATGAAATAAGCTATGTGAAGGGACCTTGAAGGGACCTTGTAGACTGGGATGAAGCCTACCAACGGTGGTTAGGACTATTATTGGGCTGATGTGCAGGCAGCGATGATGGAAAGAGAGTGGGAGGGAGGAAGAGAATGGAGAGCCATACTTAAGCTGCTCTCAGGCCTGCTCTGATGGAAACCGTGGTTTATTCTGTGACAGCAAAGCTAATAATAATGCCCAGTAAAGCATTAGCACTTAAAACTTAGTCTGGGATAAGACTGGGTTTACCAGGGAGGGTTGGCCTTGACATCACATACTTCAAACCTGTGTGGTTGGCAGTTTGTTTGTTGCTCTATTATCGCCTGTTTTAGAAAGGGCGAATCTAAATTGGAACTCTCTTTCCTCTGTTTAAGCTGTTTCTGCTGAGTTCCCTAGCATTGATTATAGTTCTCACACCCTGCAACTGGCTGTTTCATTCTTGACTCACCTCCAGACTCATAAATATCCCTCAGAAAACACAGGTTTTAGAAGTTGCCTATCTTTTAACTTTAACTTTGTGAATTCACGTGTCCCATATAATAGCCAGGCCATAGTATCTTTCTTGCCTTATTGTCTCTAACCTATACCGGAGCAAAACCTTTGACAGACTCCCACTGGATCTTTCAAAGAAGAGGCAGACAAACGTAGGAGAGTTTCTCTGCAGTTGTATGACCTTGGGTGGTTTCTTCAGCTACAGAAAGAGGGATAATAATAACTGATGTGGGGCTGTTGTGAGCTCAAGCAATAAAGCAAGGAAGAGCACCTGGTACATGGCAAACAGCCAATAAACATAATTGCCGTTATTAATAGTAATAATAATAACAGCAACAACAACATTAAAGGTATTCAGAATGAAATGACATTTAAAGTGAGTCTTGGAAAAGTTAATTTCTACTTAATAGTCAACAGGCTAGCCACCAATATTTTCCATGGGCTGATTTAGAAGAAAAGTCCCTGAGGCACCTGGGTGGCTCAGTGGGTTAAAGCCTCTGCTGAGGTCATGATTCCAGGGTTCTGAGATCAAGCCCCACATCGGGCTCTCTGCCCAGCTGGGAGCCTGCTTCCTCCTCTTTCTCTCTCTGCCTGCCTCTCTGCCTACTTGTGATCTCTGTCTCTCAAATAAATAAATAAAATCTTAAAAAAAAAAAAAAGTCCCTTCCCTAGAAGGAAAGACAAACGTCAGCACATAAAAATCTAAGTAATGGGCGCCTGGGTGGCTCAGTTGGTTAAGCAACTGCCTTCGGCTCAGGTCATGGTCCTGGAGTCCCAGGATCGGGTCCCGCATCGGGCTCCCTGGTCAGCACAGAGTCTGCTTCTCCCTCTGACCCTCCCCATTCTCATGCTCTCTTGCTCTCTCTTGCTCACTCTCTCTCTCAAATAAATAAATTTTTAACAATCTAAGTGACAATGAAATAGATGGAGGACATTTTACTACATTGAAAAACTGTTAAATAAGATAATCCAAGATGGACTGAGGGTACCTACAGTGATTTTTTTTTTTTTTAGTTGAGTAGTTGCTTGGGTATTACTCTATAATATATCAAAAACAGCATTACTTGATATTATATCATGACCATGGAATATGACAATGAGACTGCCTCAGAAGCCACCAGTACCCCATGTCCCAACTGGCTTTTAGGCCAGGAGACTTCAAATGTAGAGTCAAGATCTCTTTAGGGGGGGCCAAATAGATATAGATACCCCACGCCAGTCACTCATCAATGCTAGACCTTATTCCTGGATTTTCATTCTTTTAGTTAAAGACCTTGATCCTTTTTGAAATGGTTATATCCTCGTCACCAATCACTGACACATTTGTATGAGTGAGTTTGTGTCCTATTTGAGAATTAAGATTTACTGGAGGAGAAGGCTCTTAGGGAAGCTGGGAGGAAAGTAGACATTGCGAAGAAAGAAAGAGGGATGCTTGGAGGCTGGGGTGGGGTCTGGGGTAAGGGTGGGGAAGCCCATCCTGACTGTCCTCTCTAGAGAAGCTAATTTACCATCTTGTATCCTACAGACAACTTTACCTTCTGTATCCCTTCTCCTGGCACTGGTCATACTTAACAGAGATGGAATAGAGATTTTCCCCCTTATTCTTCTATTTGTTCTAAGAACCAGAAAGAAGAGGTATTAAACTTATTAGCAAGGAAAGAAGGCCTTATGAGTGGTAAGAAACTGTATTTCCAGCTTATTTGTAAGATCTTGCATTTTGATGTTATGAATTGTCCCCGGGGTTCTTAAAATATTAAATAAAACAATAAAAAAGTAATAAAGAACTTTTAATAGCCTAAGATGGACAATATAGTTCTTCTAGTGGAAAAATTATGATATAATATTAAATCACTCTTCTTCATGAAGCTTTTCTTTTTAAGTAAAGCAGGAACTAACAAACACTGAATTGAGAAAGAAAGCTGATGTTGAATAACATATGATATTGAGGTTGGCTGTTATGAATGGTTCAAAGACCTATAGATAAGGTAATATAAAGACTGACAGTAGATTTGTTATTAATTTTTATTAATCACAGTCTGAAATTATTTTGTGTATTTGTTTACTTGTTTACTCTCAGTCTTCACACTAGAATGGAAACCAAGTGAGGGAGGACAAGCACCATTTCTATTTTTTGCTATGTCTCCTATTACCCAGCACAGTGATTAGCATGTATTTGTGGAATGACAAATTTATAATCTAGCCTTATCCACTGGCTCGAAATTACACTTTTCCTAAATTCACTTTATTGTAAGTACTAAAATGAGGTATTTGAAGATTGTTTAAAAAAACATATCAAGGGGCACCTGGATGGCTGAGTTGGTTAAGTGTCTGACTTCAGCTCAGGTCATGATCTCCAGGTCCTGGAATTGAGCCCTGCGTCAGGCTCCCTGTTCAGTGGGAAGTCTGCTTCTCTCACTTCCTCTGGCCCTCCTCTTGCTCATGTTCTCTTTCTTTCTCTCTCTCAAATAAATTAAATCTTTAAAACAAAACAAAACAAAACTCATTCCTGACCTGAAATCATATATGATAGTCATGAAAATATTCTTCAATAGACACAGATTAGTATGGCTCTATATCTTTAACATCTGTCATTTTTAAATAAATTATTCAACATTATTAGGTTACTTATAAATGACATCAGTCAATTAGCACTGCAGGGCTAAGTCTTGAAGAATTGTTTTTAGAAGCTAGATTGGTAAAGCGTTAACTCTTACTCTCCAGAAAGGATTAAAGCAATTTGGACTCTCACCAGGATCCCTCTCTTCTTCCCCTGTTGAAAATTTAATTAATGTGCACATTATTTGGGCTGTCTGCTGGACACAGGCAGAGGTAGGAGTTTCAACAGGCGCCTGGGACTAAACCACCCCCACCTCCTACCATTAGAAGAGTGAAGTCTTGTGTGGCCTGTTGTTTAAAGACAATGAATCAAAGACTACTGTGCTGATTGCTAAAAGACTCGCTGTTACATAGAAGTCCCTGTCAGGCCTTTACGGATTGAAATGAATCATTGTCAGTTTTGCTCTTCATCTGCTGGATGTATTTTATCTGTTATGTAGAGTATTAAGAATCATTGTTGGGGGGGTGGGTGCCTGGGTGGCTCAGTGGGTTAGGCCTCTGCCTTCAGCTTGGGTCATGGTCCCAGGGTCCTGGGATTGAGCCCCGCATCGGGCTCTCTGCTTGGCGGGGAGCCTGCTTCCCTTGCTCTCTTTGCCTGCCTCTCTGCCTACTTGTGATCTCTGTCTGTCAAATAAATAAAAAATAAAATCTTAAAAAAAAAAGAATCACTGTTGGACCTACTATACAATTGTCACACATTCATTCTTTGGGTTTTCTGCACACCTGTAAAAAAGATGTTGTTTAAAGTCACTAAAGGACAATTAGCATCCTGTATTGCCAAGATATTTGGTTCTATAGATACCTCTTAAAATTTAGGAAGAGAAAAAATTTACTTTAAAAAAAAATCTCCAGATTAGGGTGACTAGCTTGTCATGGACTTCTCTGGTTTTAAGATTGAATAACCTGCATCCCTAGGACCCTTTTAGTCCTGGGCAAATTGAGGAGGTTGATCACCCTACCCCTAGTTGTGTTGTGGAGAGAACCTTATCAGGACTTCTTGATACCAGAGCATGCAATTGATTTGGAGTCCAGTTTTTGCATCTTTTTTTTTTTTTAAAGATTTGTTTATTTATTTGAGAGAAGGGGAGAGAGAGAGAGTGAGAGAAGGAGAGAGGGGAGGGGCAGAGGGAAGAATCTCAAGCAGACTTCCGGCTGAGCATGGAGCCTGATGTGTGTGGGGCTCAGTCTCATGACCCTGAGTTCATGACCCGAGCTGAAATCAAGAGTCAGACACTTAACCCAGGTGCCTCCCATATTTCATTTTAAAGGATAATAGATCTCCACATGGCAAAGGAACACAAGTCAATAGGCAGCAAAAGTATACATGTTTTAAGGGATTTTGCCTTGTACAAATTTCTTTGACGTATTACTCTTTGGAGCCACTTTGGGATTTAGCCATTGGTGCCTCACTCCTTTTTGGTTCCAGGAACACAAGGTTAAGGTATCCAGAAGCATTTGAAGTAGTTTAGACAACTGTGAAGAATTTTAGCAGGCTAAACCAGGCTATCCATGGATTCAAGATTGATTCCATGGGTAACGATTATGTCCATAGCAAAGGCAGCAGTGATGCCACTGAAAGAATGAATCATTGCTACAGAACAATCTTATATGAGAACCAGCTTTCCCCTCTGTGCAAATGGGATTGATATGTCCGTTGGAAAATGCTCCTATCATTCATTCTGCTGTGCTGGATACATAAATGCTGAGGCAGAAAAGTGCTAGAAGCCATGATTGTCAGGGATTACAGACATTGTGTCTATGATTTGAGCACCCCACTCCTCTACTGTACATGTTAATTCTTTGAACCTCTGAACTTGTCAATCTGCTTTCCCAATCTCTTTTTATGATTGACACCTGACTGATTTCTCGGGTATAGAGGCAGCATTGCATAGCAGAAAGATCAAAGGTTTAGAGTAACATACATTAGGTTTAAATCCAGGGTCAGCCCACTACTAACTATAAAATGTAGGCAAGTCTCCTGACTTCTCTTGGGTCTCAGTTTATCATCTACAACATAGGTTTAATGATTCTTCTCATGATTCTCATGAGGAGTAAATGGGATGAAAGGTGTGAATGTTCTTAGTAGGTACTGAAATTATAGTAAAAAGGACAAACAAACCCACATACTGTGATGTATAGACTGTGTTTGGGCAACCTTGTGTCAAAGGTGGTCTGAAAAGTCTGCTGGTTTGGTAAATGGTAGGCATAAGTAGAGAAAGCACTTTATTTATTTTTTATTTTATTTTATTTAAATTCAATTAATTAACATACAATATATTATTAGTTCCTAAGGTAGAGTTCAGTGATTCATCAGTTGCATATCACACCCAGAGCTCATTAAAGAATGTGCTTTAAATTAGGAGTCACAGAGTACAGGACCTAGTCTGGCCTCCACCCTTAATAGCCCTTGGGCTTTAGTTTCCACTGAGCTCAAGTATATAAGTTGTGTCCAATCATTCCTAGAACTCCTTACATTTCTGAAATTTCATGAAGAGATGAAGTCTGCAATATTTGAATCTGGGGTGTGTTGTATTCTAGAGCAACTATTGCACCATGTATTGTATTCCATTCTACAGAAGACACCATCCCACATGTTTGAATGGTTCTTGGCAGCCCTATGTCTCATTCAACATGACTTTATGCATCTTTTCCCCACTTGCCAGCCATAGCTGTTTGCACTGGGAGTGCAAATCTATTTCATGGTGGGCCTGTTAGATTCTCATGCTGGACATTTGGGATTAGAATATAGAAAATCTAATTAATAGACAGTGATGTTGGACCTGGAAGGTCAACATGTAGGTACTTGGAGGCTGAGGGTACTATTTTGTGGAAGCCTTCATGGATCATGTGAAAGCAAAGTGAAAAAGGAAATCTGGAGTAGGTTTGTTGGAGAGGAAAGAGGAGGGGGGAGAGGGAAAGATGGAGAAAGTAACTTCTTTGGTTATTCTCTGTTCCAATTACCTACAGGCCTTATTCTTTCAGTATTTGAGTTCTGTGAGATTTCCTTGTGTTCTTTTTTACCTAAAGCAGATTTAAATGGATTTTCTGTTCGTTTTATCCAACCATGCCCTAAGACATATGGTAACACAGACTGGAAAATGGTACCTAGACAAGGAATTCTCCAATGGCAGGGATGTTTGTCTTGTTTCCTTTAAAATAAACTTTTGACTCAGCTCTCTGCACAATGTAGGTACTCAATGAATTTATACTGAAATGACATAAAAATCATACTTTTGTTCATGAATAGTGTCATTGATGGTATTTACATAAAAGGGTTAGTTATAATAGATAAGTATGTTTCAGGAAGCATTTTCCCTGATCCTTCCAATTGGGCAAGAAACATTATTGAGCACTGTCTTCATGGTATCTCCAGGATCCATTCAGGATCTTGCTTACCATAAGCTTTAATTAAAAATGTCTGTTGAAGGGCGCCTGAGTGGCTCAGTGCATTAAGCATCTGCCTTCAGTTTAGGTCATGATCTTGGGGTCCTGGGATTGAGCCCTGCATTGGGTTCCCTGCTCAGTTGGGAGTCTGCTTCTCCCTCTTCCTTTGCCCCTTCCCCCCACTTGTGTGTGCTTTTTCTCTCTCAAATAAATACATAAAATCTTTAAAAAAATTTAAAAAATTAAAAATATCTGTTCAGTTGAGTGGTCTAGGATTGTGGCCACATACCATGGAGATATTAAAAAAAGATATAATTTATAGTTTCTCTAAATAAGCAGCTTGTAGTATAGTTGGGGGATAGCCCCTTGAGTGATCTGCTATGGATTTAAAATAGTGGAGAGAATGGAAGTTCAGCAAGATCTAATATATTTAGAGAAGGTTTGTGAAGAATAGGAGGTTGAATTACTCCTTGAGAGCTGGGTGGGATTTGGCAAGGCAGAGATAGGTAGGGATGAGGAGGAGAAAAGGCTAAGCAAAGGTGTGGGGGTAGTAACAAGAGTTTTAAGTACATGCACTTACAATTATACGATTTACATAGAGAAATGTGAGACAGCATGTTCAAGTATGGAGGCAACAGAAGGTTATGGCTAAGAGTGCTGACTCTGAAGTTGGACTTTCCAGATTCAATTCTCACCTCCACACGCTGTTTCCACACTTAACTGGCTTTGTGATGTTGGTCAATTTACTTAACCTTTCAGTGCCTCGGTTTATTCATCTTTAAAATTGGGGGTAATAATAGCATCCATCGCATGGAGGTGTTGTGAGCATTAAAGGAGATGCAGTTTGTAAAAGTTCTTTGTAAGCACTTCACGGTGTTAGCTCTTACTATCTGTTGTTGCAGTAGATATCTGGTGGTGAGATCCAATTAAAAGAACTATCCTATTAATATTCAACAGCCATATCAAATAGCAAGTCTCTTAGCCATTTGGGAAGCCAGTTACCATCTGAGTTGCTACTGAATTTGTGGAGCCCTGGTAGGAATTGGTTTATGGTAGGAAAGAATAGTGAAGATGCAGAACTCAGTGGAAGGTCTTGAGTGTGGGGGAGGAGTTTGGAGTTATTTGGATAGCTGCTGCAACACAGCTGTTTTTCCTGAGCAGGGAAATGATGTGATGAAAGTGAGAGAAGGAGAGACAGGAATAGGAGGGCCAGCGAGGACCAGTGAGGGGCTGTTGGCAGTAATTCAGCTGTTAGGAGACCTGCTTCTCACCTGCTCTACTGCTGCCACCTTGGTCCAGGCCACCATCATCTCTTAGGTGGATTATTGCAACCTCCTCCTAACTCTCTCTGCTTGAGCCTGGCCTCCTGCGGTCTTATCTCAACATAGTCCCTCATTGGCACACATGGATCATCAGCTCCTACCTCACTCAGAGGACAGGCTGAACCTCTCGCTAGGATCTACAAGGGTTGCACTGTTGGGCTCCTGCTACCCCTGGCTTCATCCATTCTCTTGACCCGCACCCACTGTTCTCTCTGCTCCATAAAGCTGTTGCCCTTGTTGTTCCTCAAATACATCAGACCTGTTCCTGACTCCGGGAACGTGCCTGTGCCTGTTCTTCCCCTAAATATTTGCAGAGCTAATTTCTTCACCTCTTTTAGGTCTCAGTCCAAATGTCATCTTCTTAGTGACATCTTCCTTGGCTACCTTTCTGAAAATAGAAACTCTTCTCCACCTTGGCACTCCCCAACCCCCTTATCTTGCTTGGCTTTTCCTTCCCTTATCACCACCTGACATGATTTCTTTGTTTCATTGTCTAATTTCTCCACTGGGATGTTAGTTCTCAGAGGGCAGATATTTTTTACTATCTTGTTCAGGACCTAGAACCAGGCCTGGCATGTAGTAGGTGCTCAATAAATCTGTGTTGAATGAGTGTATGAATAAAAAGCAATCAGATTTGTTGTGCCAGGCACAGTGTTGGGTGGCCCCTCAGAAGCTGCTTCATTTGATTTTCTCTATGACCCTGTCAGAACATATTGTTCTCGTTGTCCTACAAATGATGATATGGAGGCACAGAGATAGGAGGTAACCAAGGGCACAGAGCTGGTAAGTGACACAGTCAGGAGTTGTGTCCATTCCTCTAACCTTGGCTCCTGCCATTGTTCTGTGTGTTGTTAAGATGAGATGAGGGAGGAGAGGTCAGTAAATCCAAGGCTTCTAGTTCTAAATAATGGAAAATCAGCAGAACCACTGACAGAAATGTAAATGAGGATGTGTGTAGTGAGGAGTGAGGATATGTTGGATCAAGTAAATGTTCGGAGAGAAATCCTTAATCTTAAGCAGGGTGACTAAAAATATATTGACTGAATTATGTGTTGTTTGAGACCCTTCTGAGGGTGAAAACAAGCACTATTAATAATTAAGTTGTAATGACAGACATAAATTGGGACCATCCCAGCAAAATGGGCAAGTGGTTAGTTACCCTGGATTTAGGGGATTGGGGAGTTAGTGAGAGGTCATGTCTAGAGATTTGGGTGTCTCCCTTCAAAAGGGACAAGGGGAAGCCATGAGGAGGTGGGGTCTCACCATCAAGTCAAGGGAAGAAGAGGATGTCAAGGCCAACTTCATGACCTTCCTGCAGACAACATTTGGGGGAGAAAGAGGAGTCTGTGAAAGAGAAGAACCAGAAGGGAAGAAAGGCAAGAGGTCAGGAGGAACTGTAGATAGGAAGGAGGGGAAGTGGGTGGAGACCACATTTTGCAGGGCAACTTAAAAGTAGGTCAGCTGGAACTTGGCAACAAAAATGAGATTAGAGAATTACTTGCTTTTCGATTTTGTAAGAATATCTTCATCTGTCTCAACAAAGTGCTAAAAGGCATTTAATCAAAGTAAATTAAAATTAATTTTGATTCGAGGACTTTTTTCTGCTACTGCCCTCATTATATTTTGAGATGTTATGGGGTGCTTTCAAAGACTGGATCAAGAATGAGGGTTTGGTGCCCCAGCCTGAAGTTTTCTGTTCCCTCTGCATGGCCTGAGTCACTAAAAGTTCCTATATTTAGAGTGTCATTGACACAGATCAAACCGGGCTCCAGTTGGAAGATACAAAAGCAAGAGGGGATACTTTTTTTTTTCCCAAAGATTTTATTTATTTATTTATTTATTTGAGAGAAAGAATGAGAGAGGGAGAGAGAGAGTATGAGGGGGGGAGGGCCAGAGAGAGAAGCAGATTCCCCCTGGGCAGGCAGCTTGATGTAGGACTTGATCCTGGGACTACAGGATCATGACCCAAGCTGAAGGCAGTTGCTTAACCAACTGAGCCACCCAGGTGCCCAAGGGGAAACTTTTGTGATTTCTTTGGGGTCAGGAAGATTAAAAATTAATTTTCTAGGCTTGTATAGGTAATACTGTCTTAAATCTGTTATTCTTGGCAACGTAGAAATTTTGATAAATTCATTATTAGTTTAAGCAGATGTTTTCCTATCCCAGCTTATTACATCAGTGAAGGAAGGGTGTCGTGTATATGTGTGTGTGTGTGCGTGCACGTACACACGAGCAGGGTTTGAGGGTTGTAGAGGCTGGCAAAACAAACAAAACCCTAGTTTAAAACATATTGACATGTCATCATTGGCAAAAATGCTGGTGGAGCATATCTAGCAATAAAGTTGTTTAGTAACTGGTGGTCTGTCACATCATAGTTAAAGAGTGAGAGTTAGGTCACTAATTGCAATATTTTTGTATCTCCAGATGTGTTGGTCCACTTGGCTCTGGCTAGAAGGGGTCATTTCCAGGTAGGGAGTAGGCGTGAATGGCACATGGTTTGGAGCGCTCAGTTTATTAGACAGTAAAGGCCCATGACCAGGGTCCTGGAAACAGAACCTAGCCTTTGTGCTCTCTGAGAGCCAGCATTAGTAGCTGTGTGGGGAGCAGCATTAGACAGGGGATACATAGCAGGCCTTCCTCATCATTGCTTTTTATCACAGCAAAAGTGTCACTGGGCTGAAATCACCATGGCACACAACTCCTGGAAACCAAAAGGAATAACATCTCACAGGAATTCAAAAGGAAGAAAGTCATTAACGTGGAGCCAAAGCCTGCTGGCATGCCTCACAGAAATCAAACAGATATGGAGGGCTCCCCTGAGAGAGGAAATGCATGACTCCAGGCTCCCCCTGCACAAGATGCTGATATCAGTACCTCAGTACTGGTTTTCACAGAAGCGGTCCGTCTGTGGCAGGTTTTCATGCCAAATCAGATGCATGTGTGTAGACAAGGCAGACCTTGAGAGGAATGAGGGAGTTGTTTTGGCGCTTTGTTCCCTTTTGCCCTTCTCAACCCCACCCTAACCACGGAGTCCCCTTATAGAGCTTCTTGGAAGATGTTACACGCAGAACGATAATTTATTAGAGACATATGGTACGACATCAACCATGTTCAATATTCCTCTCCTTTTCCCTTTTATCACCTTCTTCCCTCCTCCTCTTCTTGCTCCCATCTGTTCTTTTTCAGAGGCTTTTCTTTCTCTTTCTCTTTTGCCATTCTTCTGTCCCCTTCCTGAGATACGAAATGCGGACAGAGAGGAGAAGGAGAGAGAAGACAGGGAAGGAGGGTCATCTGTCCTGTGTAGATTGTAAATCTGAAATGTTTGTTGATCTAGGGGTTTCTTAGTATTGTTGGTGTTTGTTTTCATCTCCTAGGGTTGTTGGAAGGATTTAATGTGGAGTATTTGGCCCAGTGCCTGGCATGCAGTAAGGTCTCAATGAACACTACTTTTTAGGGATGTCTGGGTGGCTCGTGGGTTAAGCATCTGCCTTTAGCTCAGGTCATGATCCCAGGCTCCTGGGAAAGTTCCTCGCTTCCCCCTCCTTGCTCAGGGGGGAGCCTGCTTCTTCCTCTGCCTGCCACTCCCCCAGCTTGTGCTCAGTCTCTCTCTGACAAACAAATAAATACAATCTTAAAAAAAAAAAAAACAACCAACCTCTTGTTATTAGTATTTAAAAGTTTGCCCTTGAAATAAATATCTTTAGACTTAGGCATCCCATTTAGGTGGGGATTTCTTTGTTTCTCTCAAGATTTTTTTTTTTTTTCTGAAATTCTTTCAGGGTAATTATATGTATATGTGCTCGAGCACTCTCTCACACACACACATCCAGCCACACCACACACACCCTTTTGAAGAAGGGGTACAATGCAGAGAAGGCTAATGTTTCATCTTGGTCTAGTAAAAGGCTTTCAGAAGTTTTTGACTACTACAACTATTACCCACACATACATCTATATAAAACAAAAAGGAAATTTTTAGTAAACAATACTGGTCCTCACTATTTGTCCTACTGTGTACTGCTCTGCTCCATTTCTCTTTCATTAAAAAAAAGTGGACTGTCACTAAATTAATTTCATGATCCATAATGGGGCCACCAGCAGTTAGGGGAATTGAGGTCTATTAGATACCTGGGACTTTGCTGGATCTCTCCAGCTCTGTCCTTGCCCTGGGCCTCCCCTCTACCATGACTCTCTAGACTTATCCCATTCTCCGTTCCCCCCTTTCTGTCTTTCCAGTTAAGAAATAGCAGATTAGAAATGCCTTTTCTATCTTTTTCTTTCCTTCCCTTCCCATAACTCCCTTTTTCCCCTCTCCCTCCATCATTTCTCCCATCCCCTAGTAAGACATGGTCATTCTTAACTGCTGCTTATTGAATAATGATGATGATGATGATGATGACAGTAATAATGACAATGGTAGCAATAGTCAGAAAGATAGCTAAAACTCATTTCACACCTGCTTTGTACCAGACACCCATCTAAGTGCTATACAAATTTTTAACTCATTTACTGCTCATAACCACCTTATACGGCAGACTACCCTATAATTACTCTGAAGAAAGCATTACCTGCTCTTTTCCTCCAATATCAATGCAGAATCAGATTTGCATATTAAAGAATCTGGGCTAGCGCTTAACTAAGTAGAAATGATGACAATATTATGGAACAAACTATTTGTTTTCATGACTCCTGATCTGAAAACAATAGCTAAAGAGGATGTGCACAAATCTAGAATCACTAAACCTGAGGCTTGGCATATTGCTGTGCTTGGGCTGAAATTATTCTTGATATATCGCAAATTTGAGACAGAAACCATTAAAAAATGTACAAGTAAACACCCACCCAGGGAAAATTCATGTGCCATTTGTCATTTTAATGCTCTGTTCAGTAATTAATTTTTAAAAATTTAACAAGTAACAACTTTTCTCTGTTTACAGAAGTCATATCATATTCTGGTTAAAATTCTGGAACATGCAACCAAATGTAAAAATGAAAATGAAAACAACCCTAAATCCCATCACCCAAAGACAGCATCTATTCACATTTTGGTGTTGTGTGTGTTAGGCCTTCAGACACGTTCTGTTTGGCATGCACATTGTTTTTAAAATATTTTTCATATAAAAAAATTTTAGATTTCTGGCATCTCTTGAGAAACTATCAAGACCTGATGACACGGGCCCAGATTTTTGCAGGGCAACTAACTGATGAAGGAGCTGGGAAGCCCCTGCCCCTCCTCGTTGGGGAGGGATACCTATTTCATCTGTCCCTGCCCCACATTTCCATTTTTCTTACCTTGGTCAATTTCATTCACTTGTTATTCTTGTGCCCTGGAGGGCATTTGAGTTTTCTTTAAGTTTAAAAACTATTCTTACTTAACATTTCAGGGCCAAAGCTGTACTTCTTATAGGTGGTTACAAAGTCAAAGGTAGGTAGGGGGTGCCTTTCTTGCTGGAGAAGGTGGGAGAGCACCTTCTGGCTTCTGCTTTTTGTCTCTTGGTATGTCTGAAATTCCAAACAAGTTCTACATCTACAGGATAAATTTCCTTTCATACTGCCCACATCTATTCTGCATCTTATTTTTATACTTTTGGCCATATTCTTATGAACTGATAAAACTGACTTTATTATGTTAAGAAAGTACCTCTTCCCTCTTTGTTTTCACACATTTCTTAACAGCAAAGAAGCCTGGTAGAGCCAAATCACTTCTCCTTAAGTCCTTGGGTTCCCTTTGGGTTTAGGTCTTTACATTTGACTCAAATACAAAGACACTATAAACATTTTCTCACCTCATTAAAGTTATTCAGGAAAATAAATTTTAGTGGCTGAACAATGACCTATTATATGGATATATCACATTTTCCTGACCTTTTCTAACACATATGGACTCAGTGAGAGGCAGGTCCTGTGGGAAAACATGTCTCTTATGGAGAAGAGAGGAGACAGGAGGCAGTGAGGACAGGCTACCAATAAACAGAGTTTAGATTTGGTTACTTTAAGAAGCAGAAGTCTATGATGAGTAAAGAGTTCAAAAACTAGAGTTCCCAAATCCACAGGTTAGGTGGTCAGCGGAGGCCAAGATACTCTGTCACAAATCTGCAAGGAGGTCAGGAACCAGATGACCAAGGAGTGAGCATGCCAGTGGATGGGAAAGTAAACCCATATTAATCACTGAGCAGGGATGCAGTCATAATCTGCATTTTTAAAAAATGATTCTCATTCCTGCTAGCTCAATTTAAGAGGTATGATGCAGGGTATATAATAATTTATCCGTTTCCCTAGTTGAATATTTAGGTGTTTTTGATTTTCTACTTTTATAAATAATGTTGTGATGAAAATCTCAGTGTATAGAACTATGCATTTTGGGTTATCACTTCAGGATAGATTTATGGAAATGGGAGTATTTATTCTTTTTAAGAATATTAGGATAGAGGAGCCTGGCTAGCTCAGACAGTGGAGTGTGTGACTCTTGGTCTTGAGGTTGTAAGTTCAAACCCCACAATGGGTATAGAGATTACCTAAAATCTTAAAAAAAAAAAAAGAATATTGGGATATATTGACAAAATGTTTCCATAATAGCTGTTCACATTATACTCCCATCAATAGCATTTTTTATGTTCTGCTTTGGCTTCTTCATATTAGATTGGTCTACTCACATAAATCTTTGAATGAAGAGCTGCCACTGGCATCTGTACTCCATAGCTGGAATTTTTCTAGGCTGCTGACTTTCAGATTTTTTTGACCATGACCCATAGTGAGAAGTAGATTTTACAAAGTGACTCAACACATACAGGTATACACCTGAAACATATGTTGCATAGAACAATCACTTGTCCTTTCTCTATGTGATAATACTCTGGTGAGTCAATTCTCTTCTAATTTAATTTTTAAAATAAGCTCATCATGACCATAGGTCATTACTCTCAGTTAGAAAAATATCATTCTAGGACAATTTCTGTTTCACAACTTGACTTCCTAGAACTTCAGCCTCTTTCTTGTCCATACTCATTTAGGCCCCAGACTTCTATTCCTCAACAATCCCTTTAAATTAATGAGCTGTTGTGAATTTACTCACCTAGATTTGACTATTACCATCTTCTGAAGGATGACTTCCATAATGCGCCCTTTGTCTTAGGCCCCCAGGCCCTGTTGTATCCCATCTAGCTTCTTTGGGACCTGTCCTGGATTGGCATGATCTCTTCATGTTCTCCTCTCAACAAAGATGGGACATTTGAGGCATGAGAGTTCTTGTCACATTGTACACCATCACTAAAAAAGAACGATTTTGCCTAGACCCCTTTAATCTCAGATATTGACATGTGGACACTCTCATTTCCTTCAGTCTCTGTAATTGTCACCTCTCCAGAGATGTCTTCCCTGACTATATAGCATCTCAAATAGAATCCTGGTCACTCTATGTCCCTTCACCTTGCTCAAGATTTTTTTACTTTTATTGAGGGTCTAGCTAATCTTGTTTGAAATCATAAAATATAAAAGCAAGGAGAGATTTAAAGGCCAAATCTGGTTCAATCCCCTAATTTTACGGGGAATAAGTGCAAGCTCAGAGAGGTAAAAAAATATTTCATGACAACCTAGCTTATTTGTGGCAAAGCTGAACTAGAAACCAGATCCTTGGATACGTGTCAGTTCTTCACTGGTTTATGGTATTGTCCATGCTGTGATCTTTATGATGAGGTTATTGATGAGATAATTTTTGTCCTATAATAAGCTCTGATGCCGTGTGTTAGACTACATTAAACTCAGTAGTAAACTGTAAATTGAAAATGTTCCAATGTTTCTCACTGGAAGCATAAATTACTTAGTCCAAAGGGCTTTATCCTCCTCAAATAAAATCTTCAGCATCAGCTTCCTTACTCCTTGGTCATCTCTTCCATGACCTTTCAAATGGTTTTATTTTCCACAAAAGAAAACTAAGGCATAGAGAGGTAAGTAACATAGATATCATCCCGACTGAAATAAACTACAATATCAAAGGGCAAGTATTAAGTGCAGAGATCTGGAAGATAGAGGTTGGTAGCCAGAAATTCCAAATAGGCAAAGACTTGAGTTTAAGTCTCCAATAAGATACAGGGTTTAATGACAAATGGAATCAGGAGAAGGGGATAAGGCTTATGTCACGGAATTGATGAAAGAGAGGGAGGATCTACACAGCAGCACAACTAAGATACAGCTATTAGTTCTGGGAAGAACCTTCCAGACTAGGTTGTAAGTTTGGCTGGATATCCATTTCTCTGATGACAATTTTGTGCTTTCAGCAGCTAGGTCTTTTGGGGAGTTCTAGAAGCTCTTCCATGTAGTACGTCCCTCTACCAAACACCTCCTATTTTTCCCAAATGCAAAAATGTCAGTGATTGGTGGAAATTTTTTATTTTTTACTTTTTAATTTTGTCAGTCCTGAATCTATTCACTGTCTTTTGTCAATGACATTAAAATTTTTCTTTTGGGAATGACTCCTCTCTCACTGGTAGCATTCTGGTGGGAACTGTTAACCAGCTGTTAACTCCTGATTACCCCTGGTCAAGGGGAAGGTGTTAAGACCTGAGTGAACCCAAATGAGTGTTGCTTGGGGAACCTGAGTGTTGATCAGGGTACAAAGAGTTGGAGCTCACTTATTTCAGTGGCAATACTTTGTCTAGACTATTGCAATATTCTTGCTTTAGAGATCCTGAAGCAGTCCTGCTTTTTGTCTTCTGCAGGGCCTGGTCTCCAGCCTTCCCTTTAATTTTGTGAACTCTCTCATATCCTTCTAGTAATTTCTTTTCTTTTCTCTCTTCTCTTTTCCTTCCTTCCTTTCTTTCTTTATTTTATTTATTTATTTATTTTTTTGCTTAAGATAGCCAGAGTAGATTTCTGACACTGAAACCAAGAACCTGGATTAGCACAGTAGGTAGTCTGACCAGGGAATCCCAGCCACCTCTTACTTTTTTATTACTTTTATTGTTTTTTAAAGTTTTTATTTAAATTCCAGTTAACTATAGTGTGATATTAGTTTCAGGTGTACAATTTAGTGATTTAACACATACAATACCTGGTGCTCATTGTAACTGTACTCCTTCATCCCCATTACCTATTTCACCCATCTCCCACCCACCTCTTCTCTGTAACCATCAGTTTGTTCTCTATAGTTAAGAGTCTGTTTCTTGATTTGCCTCTCTCTCTTTTCCCCCTATGATCACTTGTTTTCTTAATTCCACATATGAGTGAAATCATATGCTATTTGTCTTTCTCTGACTGACTTATTTTACTTAGCATAATGCTCTCTAGCTACAGCCATGTTGTTGCAAATGGCAAGATTTCATTCTTTTTTATGGCTGAGTAATATTTGAAAGTCAATCAATCAATTCTTATCCTTTCTTTTACCACATTAGTAAAAGAAAGGATAAGAATTATATGATCCTTTTAATAGATGCAGAAAAGCATTTGACAAAGTACAACATCCATTCATGATAAAAACCCTCAACAAAGAAATACCTGAATATAATAAAGGCCAAATATGAAAAACCTACAGCTAGTATCATCCTCAATGGGGAAATCTGAGAGCTTTTCCTCTATGGTCAGGAACAAGACAGGGATGTCCACTCTCACCACTGTTATTTAGCCTCAGCAATCAGACAACAAAAAGAAATAAAAGGCATCCAAATCAGCAAGGAAGAAGTCAAACTTTCAGTATTTGCAGACAACATGATACTCTATATAGAAAATTCATAAGACTCCACCAAAAAATTGCTGGAACTGATACATGAATTCAGTTATGTCATAGGATACAAAATCAATGTAGAGAAATATGTTGTATTTCTATACATCAATGAAGCAGCAGAAAGAGAAATTGAGGAATCAATCCCATTTACAATGGCACCAAAAATCATAGGATACTTAGGAACAAGCCTAACCACAGAGGTAAAAGATCTGTATTCTGAAAACTACAAAACACTGATGAAAGAAATTGAAGATGACACAAAGAAATGGAAAAACATTCCATGCTCATGGATTGGAAGAACAAGTATTGTTCAAATGTCTATATTATCCAAGGCAATCTACACATTTAATGCAATCCCTATCAAAATACCAATAGCATTTTTCACAGAGCTACCACAAAAAATCCCAATTTTGTATGGAACCACAAAAGACCCTGAATAGCCAAAGCGACCTTGAAACAGAAAAACTAGCCACCTCTTTCTACCAAAACTATACTATGGGACATACCAATAAACATTTGTTCATCCAAAACATGCCAGGTGGTATTCAGGGGTTTTCATTTGTGTTATCTAATTGACCCTTATAATAATACCACAAGATATATATTGTTATTTAATATTTTCCAATTTTAAAACTGCATTGAAATACACATAGTATATAATTTACTATTATAATCATTTCTTAAGTGTATAGTTTAGTGGTATTAAGTACATTCATATTTTGCAACCATTGCCACCATCTATCTCAAAATTGTAAATTGTTTTATCTTGTAAGACTGAAACCTTTTAAACAATACCCTTTAAACAATAACTCCTCATTACCTTGTTCTCCAGCTCCTGGCAACCACCATTTTATTTTCTGTCTCCATGATATCAACTACTCTTCATATAGTACTTCATATAAATGGAATCATATGATATTTTTCTTCTTGTGACTGGCTTATTTAGCATAATGATCTCAAGGCTCATCTGTGTTCTAAATATGTGTCAGAATTTCCCTCCTTTTTAAGGCTGAATAATATTTCATTGCATGTATATACCACATTTTGCTTATTCATTATCCCATCAATAGATGCTTGAGTTGCTTCTGTGTTTTAGTTATTATAAATAATGCTATTAAACATGTGTATACATATATGTCTTAGAAATCTGTTTCCAGTTCTTCTCTGTATATACTCAAAAATTGAATTGTTGGGTCATAAGGTAATTTTATTTTGAAATTTCTGAGGAATTGCTATACTGTTTTCTATAGTGGTTAAACCAGCTTACATTTCCACCAATAATGCCCAAGAGTTCCAGTTTTCAAGGTCCTTACCAACACTCACTATTTTCTGTTTTTGTAATAGTAGCCATCCTAATGGATATGAGGTGGTAGTTGTTATTTAATTTTAGATGCAAATACTGAGGGTATATAAATTGCCTAAGGTCATATAACTTGTAAGTAGCAGAGTTGGGATTGAATCCATGTCCAGTGGTATTTCAATGTCTATTTGTCCCTTTTCCTTTTCCTCAACTACACTACATTTGTTAGAAAACCAAAGGTATTCAATAGAGCTGAATTTGTCCTTTAAAAAAATCTATCGGCTATTAGGAAGATTTAGGAGCCAAAAAAATTATCCTCAGTCAGTATCATAGAAACTGTGTACCTGAACTATAATAGATTACCAAAAGATTTATGTTGTTATAGTACTTCATGACCATAGAGATGAATCAATTCAACTTTCTCATCTTACAGATAAGAAAACGGAGGCCAGCTTTCTGTGTTGCCAAGTATTACTGAAATTACTATTTACCAATAGTGAGGTTTAGATTCAAATCAACTTAGTTTAGTCATGAGACAGCTGGGACTGTGTAAACTTATATAGCTCAATTAAAATCATAGAGCTGAAAGGGACCTCCAGGTTTCCTACAATAATGTATCCATCTACCTCCATCATAGTGAGCTTAAACAATAACAGCAGGATGTCTTTTACTTTATAGCCTACTAAGAAGGCAATTCAATCACTTTCTTTGTGAAGCACTATAGTGTGTTTTATCCCTCTCAGCCTAGTAACATTTTCACATGTAAAATGTGGAGCACTTTATATGTCTGTTTAAAAACAAATATATTCTATTTAAAGGTGTTTTAAAGTTGTTATTTGAAAATTTGAAGGAGTCTTAAAAGTAAACTGAGGTATTACTAGGCAACTGAAAGGGTTGTAATAAGTAATTTCAAGACTATTTCCACAATTAGAAACAACATCAGCCCTACGTTTCAAAAGTAAATAACTAGGGTGGACCATGGTCAAGTGAAGGGAATATATTCTCCAACATGGAAAAAGAAGAGTTATAGCATGTCTGCACCATATAGTGCAAACCTGTTAGACTCATTTTAGGAGTTCTTACTTCTCAGTTCAATGTAGCAAATGTCTACTGAAAGGCTCTTATTTATGAGCTACTGAGCAAAGAGCTTTGAGAATAAGAGACAGCCAAGTAGAACTCCTGACTTCAAGGAATTTGCAAACTAGATAGGGAGATAACATAGGTACACAAATACCTTGAAAGGGTTTCAAGTAAAAAGTGCTATCAGGTCCACAGAAATGCACTGTAAGTATGGCAATGCTCCATCTGGCTGGGGGTATCAGGGAAAGCTAGTGAGCTGTTTTGAAAGATGAGTATGTTTTTGACAGGCAGGGATAGGGGAAAGGTTATGTACCCAGGAAGTATGGTGTGAATAGAAGCCTAAAGGAGAGTAAATTCCCTACATAAACTTTCTATTTTAAGTCCTACACATGCATTAGGAACTGCACTCTCCTCTTTGGAATCCTTGGCCCCCTTCATCTCTTGTGTGAAAGACTTATATGAAGATACTTAAAATGGTTGTGTTAAAAGGGTGAAATTATTGGTAAATTTATTCTCTTTCTTATTTTTTCAAAGATTTATTTATTTTAGGGAAAGAGAGAAAAGAGAGAGAGAATACGTGCACAAGTGGGGGGGAGGGGAAGGGGATAAAATCTTCAAGCAGGGCATGTGTTGTTCATGGAGCCCGAGGTGGAGCTCGATCTCATGACTTATGAGATCATGACCTGAGCTGGAACCAAGAGTCAGATGCTCAACCAACTGAACCACTCAGGCACCCCTCTCTTTTTTATTTTTTAAGTTATGTTTTTCTTTGGAAATGTGATTGTATAACAGAAAAATTATTTTTTGAAAAAGATATTGTACATACCTCCCAAAGCTAGTTCAACTTTTTGCTCCACATAACCATTCCTGACTAGTTAATAAATGTAAATATGGAGTCCCAATTAAAGATATACATGAATATGCATGTATCTTATAGGGGTTCTGTCCACTATAAAATCTTAGAAGCAGTAATACTTCAGTATTTTGCTTATTCATTATCCCATCAATAGATGCTTGAGTTGCTATTAAACACTATATATAGTGAGCACACTAGTACACAGATGTTGCACACATGTCATTTTCCGCTAAATTGAGCCAAGACTCTTTGGAGAAGATCTTGGGCAAAGGAACATAACTTAGTCCAGGTGAGCCTAGGACATCCCATAATTTCAGAAAGAAATGACATCTTTCAAGATTCCTATTGAAGAGTTAGCTTGAAGGAGTACCCACTGGCTGAATTTGAGCCAATGTTGGCACTAAAAAGAAAAAGTGAAGAGAGAAGGGAAGAAAGGGAGAGAAAGAAAAAAGGAGGAAGTGGAGGAGGACAGTGACGAGGAAGGCAAGGAGGACAAGGAGGAGGAGGAAGAGAGGAAAAAGAAAAAAGGAGTAGCAGTTGCTTTACTCTTTTGGTGGTGACTTACTTTGACAGCTGGTATATAAAGGAAAGGAACTAAACATTTACTTTATCTTTTCAGGAAGGACTGTAGTCTTTCCCTAGTTGAGGAGAGAAAAACTTCCTTCCCACAGAACACTAGATAATAAATGTTTTAGTTTGAATTTGATGAAACTTTTGATATTCAGCTATTTTTCATTTGCAAAATTTCACCTGGTTCAACCAAATATGGAAAGAAAGAATTAGAAAAGTCAACAACCTCCAGTGAAATAACTGATTCAGATCAGAATCATCAAGGATGCTAAGATGATTACATGAAAAATTGTAGGGGTAAAAGAACCTTCCCCTGCTGGCCAAAGGGTCTACCCTAGAATTACTTGCTTATTTAAAATTAAAAACATCCTTTTACATCTCAGTGTTGAGATCTGGCATTAATACTTTAACCAAGTGGTGAAACGTAGCTTTGCTAATGGTGAGATAACCTAACACATTGCTTCTCCTGATGTGACTATCTGAAATTCACTGCATGGTGAATTTGCCTATGAAGCGTTCTAAGCAAAAATGTTTAAGCTGTGTGTGTGTTGTTTTCCATTTGCTCTTATACGTCCATCCATTTGATGCCTTTCTTCATTCTGCTCTGTGTCCCTGGAGATGCCCCTCTGCACAATGTATCAGCCAGTCTCCCTCCCATTTGGGCTTCTAATTAGATTTGGCCAGTGGGGAGGCTCTGGGAGAAATCTGAAGGAGGACATAGAGATTTGGCCTACCATCTCACTCCCTGCATGGGTTCCATTTGAGTGGCTCCTGTTGTGGGTCCCACTTCCAAAACTCCAATTTCCAATCGTGCTTTAGGGGAGCTCCACTCCTCTGCTGCCACGTCAGGCCCAGGGTGGTGGTCCCTACAGCACTAACAGCACTAACCCCCCAGTGCTGTTCCCTCAGTCTGCCCACTCTGCTGTAAATAGTTCCTTCACTGAACTCCCTTCAGTTAAACCCTTTAAGCGTGCCATCTGCTTCAGGTCAGGACTAGGATTCCGCCTAAATCTAATCAGACCTTCAATTTAACAAGACAACAAGGCTAGAAAAACAAATTAAACAACACCCCGAGATAACAATCACATATATCCAGAATTTGGCACTGTTTACAAGGCAGTTGGTCTAGTGTCTTCAGAGGTCAATATCACTTTTTCACATAAGAAGGAAAAATCTTTCAGATTAAAATAAGCTAAGGAGACCTAACTACCAAATGTAACATATGAACCTGGTTTGCAAAAATCAGCTGCTTTTTCTTGGATGACTAGACTGAATCAGCATATTGAAAAGCCATTTTTTTAAAAAGAAACATTTATTGGGATTTTTGTCATATAAAATTTTAATCAGGTTTTATGCCCCACATACTCTGGAGCTTGAAGTATAAATTACTTAATGTAACATCAAAAGCCAGTTGTGTTGTAATTATAGTCTGAACACAGAAAATGCAGTTTTCTGTTCTTGACAAGGCCCTTTTTGTATATAACATTCTAAAATGAAGACATTTCAAGCTATACAAATTACCTCCAAGTTTTCATGATGTCTGGGAAGATTTTCAGTAGATGTTATCATATTCATGTACCAAATTCTGACCAGTGTTACTCCCTTTAAAAAATCTTGAAAAAGCTTTCTGTACTTAGAGTTTGCCAAATATTCCTCTATAATGAAATTGCCCTTATTTTAAAAGCTGGTCAAAGACTCCACTGATGAAATTTGATAAATAAACATCAGGATTATAAAAAAAAATTTTAGGGGGAACAATTAGGAAAATTTTAATATTAACTGGGTTTTAGATGATATTAGAAAATTATTGTCAATATTCTTAAATGTGATAAAGGTATTATGGTTTTTAGCTATATCCTTTTTAAAGAGGAGCATGCTGAAGGAGTTAGGGTGAAATGTTAATAAGGCTGTGACTTCCTTTAAAATATATAGCAAAGTATTTAGATAGCTAGATAATACAGCAGAATATCAACCATTGTTATATCTGATGGAGATACGGCATTCATTATACTACTCTCTCAGCTTTTCATTATGTTTGAAAATTACATAATCAAATAGTGGAAAACATTGATAAAGAAAACAAAGTTTCTAACACCTGTTCAGAATGATTTCTCCTTTTTCCAAATGTCTATAGCTTTTCTATAGTAGTCCTTTGTTTCTTGTAGAAGCCTATATAACCAGATTGTCAGCTCATTGGAGCTAAGGACTGAGCTCTGTCCTTCTTCATATACTTTACAGAGGCTTGTATAAAAGTTCCATATATTTAAGCCCAACTCTTTATGAAAAACATAGGCATATGTGGTCAGAAGTTTTAGTTCTATTTTCATTAGTGTAGGGGAAGGCACAAGAAGTTTGATGGGATGCAGAGAAGGGCAATCCAGACACTTCCTTAAAATTAACAGAGAGTAGGCTTGAGGTCCCTTCCCAGGGGCAATGAAAGCCACAGTGAAGACAGACAGCATGGAGTCTGATACTTCTCAATGTCATTGAAAGTTCTGCAAACTTAGACAAGCTTTTGGAAGGACTGAGTCCAAAAAAAAAAAAGATCTGGGTTAGTTCAAACTTATAGTCTACTCAAGCCAGAGAGAAAACCAGGATTAGGTTAAGCCTGAATTCAGAAAAGTTAATTTTGAGTGAACTGCTTAACAAGATTTAACTCAACTTAAATTGCATGTCAAAACATAAAAATTAATGTAATTCTCTTCCTGCTTAGCATTTAATCTTTTAAAATATGAATTTCTTTATAGAAAAAGCATTATAGAATAGACACAGGACAATTTTTATTCTTTTGATAGTGCTTGAATAAAGTGAGGTTTTTTGGAACCACTTGGGTAAACTGTAGGCCTAGAACAAATGGAAAATTGATTCTCAGTGATGGCTGTTGTTTTTTCCTCTTCTAGTGAGGTAGTTTTGCACACATCTCAGGCTGTCATATCCCATATGCCCTGTGAACCTGCTGGAAGCTTCATAATGGGCCAAGGCAGAGAGATAAGCTCTCAGTCAGCTTATTGATGGATAGATGGATGGTGTGTATGTGTCTATGACAAATCCTGCTGATGCCCTTCCAAAGGCCATCTCTCACCTTATTTTTCTAGCTAAGAGAGTATTGATTCCTCGTAGAGTATCAGGTGTCCCACTATGCTTAAAAGGAGTTATCACAATCCTATCCATTTGTCAATCTTTGATTGAAACATAGAAATGTGACACAATTGGGTCAAGGAGGCAGGGGTGGGGGACCTTCTGTGAGGCTTCTAGAAGCTTCTTTATTCCTCAAAAAAGATGTTTTTGAGAAACAGACCCATTCTGCCATTCTGTCTTTAGATATTACTGTGTGAGGATGTGATACATCCTCCAAAAACAAAAAACCCTGATTTACAGTGTTTGCATATTTCCATTTCCATGGTGTAAACTCCCTCATAATGGCTGATTTCAGGCTACCTATAGCTCAGCAAGTGGCTGGCACACTTAGCAATTGACTCTCAGGAGCCAACTCCAGCCTACTGCTGATTGTTTTGAGCTGCTATATCCATCTTATGAAAGGAATAGGTAGGAATGGTAGAGCAGAAAGACAGGAGACTCTAGGTCCTTAATGACACCTCGAACCACAGAATTAGCCGAGCCTGGAATCTTCTCATCCCTTGACTTCTTGCTACATAAGTTAATGTGCTTATTGTTTAAAGCAGGTTGAATTGGTATTTGTGTGTGGTGAAACTGGGCTTGACCTATCTGATACAGATGTCCATGGGGTCCCATCTAGTGGAAGGTTGGGAGCACAGCAGGGGCAAAACTGAGCAATGGATCATGGAAATACTAATTCAATTGATGGTCAGGAAGATCACGTCTTGGGGAGGGAGGGTATCTGGGTTGAAACAGTACTCTGGCCAGTTGTTGGGAGGAACAGGGTGGTGGCTGAGGGCCAGCTGGTCTGTCAATGCCCTTGCCAAGGAGGCTGAAGTTCAGGGCAATGCTCCAGCAGGAGCAGGCACTGGAGTGCCAGTCAGGAAGCCAGGCAGAAGTCCAGGCGTGGGAAGGGTTGCCTGTCAGGTGCTGCACAGCACAGTGCTTTTGGCCCAGGAGAAAGGGGAGGCCTGGGAAGAAGGGGCAAGCACAGAGAGAGGCAGTAGTACAATTCCACAGTTTTGGCTACTTGCTCATCAGAGGGGTGGGAAAACATGCAGCAAGGCAGAGTCAGACTCTGGACAGCTAAGGCTGAAGGTTGGGGTTTTTCAGTAACTGGCATGAGTCAGGCTGAGAAATGCAGAAGGAACCAGAATGTTCCCCAAAGCTGCCTCAGCACATTTTCTTGGTGACATTAAAGAAATGCTGCTGACATTCCTTCCTAGACCTTGAAAAGGGGCATCCCCACTCTATATATTGTTGAGATCTCCAGTGTCTTTGTAATTCCCCACTATGACTTATGTTTAGACTTATCCTTGTCTGGGGGAAATTTGTTTGCCTGCCTGTGGCAGAAGCAATTTCATTTGCATTGTGAAATGTCCCTCACTTAAGTATGGTGTCTCTTAGTATTCATGTGCTCCTTTTCTTTATTTCCTTTTCCCATCCATCTAATCTATCCGTGGGCTTGTTCTCCTTCAGACCGATCCCATTCATTGATGGACTTTTATAACTGACTTGTGTGGAGGAAGCAGGCTCAGAAGGAATGAAATGAAACCTGCTTTATCAACAGCATTCTCTGGAGATTTTCAGAACATTATCTTCCTCTCTGATTTAGCTGGTAAGCCAATGGGCAGGAAACTTGGCTTCCTTTGCACTTTGCTACTGTGGGAAGTCAGGGTTAGTCATTTTAATTTTATTCAGCAGGGTGAGTTCTCTGACAATGTCATTATCAGGGAGTAATTAAAGATGGGATCCAATAGGAGAGAAAATCTTCAAAAGTAAAGTTCTGCCAAGTTCATTTCCTTTCCTGTCTGCTTCGTAAAATTTGGCTTGTTTAAGGAGCTCCTCCTAGGTAAGTGGGATGTTTCAGAGAGTAAATAAAAGGAATACTTTTCTGCAATGTAAAACCCACCATGAGCAAACCAAAAGACAATTATAAAAAGGGGAAACATTTGTAACTCATTTAATAGAGAGGAGCTGATCCTATATAAAAAGCTCCCACAAATCAGTGAAGACCAACAGCCCAACAAAATGCATAAATAGAAAGTCCAAGGGTACCTGGGTGGCTCAGTCAGTTAAGCATCTGCCTTTGGCTCAGGTCAGAATCCCAGGGTCCTGGGATCGAGTCCCACATCGGGCTCCTTGCTCAGCGGAGAGCCTGCTTCTCCCATGTCTGCTGATCCCCATCTTTGTGGGGAACCAGGCCCCTAACAGATTAGGGGTTAGCAACCTATGTCATGTATGTTGCCGATGGTGGGTGATGTTATTCTAAGAGATAAAATTGTAGAGAGGGATTACTATACACATGGATGAGCAAGAAGAGTCCACCCTTTGGAGAATGCAGTAGTAAGAATTAGAGGGTTGGGTTCAAATTCTGACTCTGCCACTTCCTGGTTCTTTGACTTTAGGCACGTTTTCTCAGCCTTACTTTTCTCCTTTATAAAATGGGTACAGTAATGGTTAATGTGGTTAAGAGTGCTTGCAGTCCACCAAAATCCATTCTTGTTTTCTTTTGTGGTAATGGACATGTATTAGCTGAGCACAGGGCTACTAACATAATTCTAAGTCTTCCTTACTGTTAGATGTGGACAAGGGACTAATTCCCTGCCAGTGGAATGTGAGAAGTATTGTGTAGCACATTTGATTCTCCACGCTCTTTCCCTATGAGTTTGAACCCAGAGCACCCTGAGCTAGACCATGGAAATGAGGACAAGACCATAGGAGTAATAGAGCAATAACATGGAAAGAACCTGTGTCTCTAAATGAACATGTGGGGCAGAGCTGTCTGCCCACCTGGAACACCTGCCCACTGTTACAAGAGAGAGAAATGAACTCTGACTTCTTTAAGCCATTCCATTATTGTTGGGTCCTTTTGTTATGACAGCCTAGTCTTCCCCTAACCAAAGTAGTTTACACTCTATGTTGCAAGTAGTAGAACATTAAACTCAAACTAGGTAAATAAATAAATGGTATATTTGATCCCCACATAGCAGAAAATTTAAGAGGTAGAGAAAACTTTAGGGTTGTTCGGTTCAGTATCCAGTGGTATCATCGAATAATTGATTTATTCCTATTCCTTTGCTCTGCCTTTTGTGGAATCAGCTTCACCCTATGGCTATGGCAATTCCAGACTTCACATTAGCTCACCACACCTTCTAGGAGGAGGCTGAGAGAGAGAGCAAGAGGAAGGAAGGAAGGAAGGAAGGAAGGAAGAAAAAAGAAAGAGTACACAAGTAAGAATCTTTTCAACATCCCCAGCAAACTTCTTACTGACTCAATTTTGGTCACATGTCTTCTGTGAACTGTGACTAGAGAATGGGCTTATACAGATCAACTGAAGTCCCATCCACTCTTCCCACTCGTAGCAGCAGGGGGGGGGTCCTGAATAGAAATTGCAACGGTTATCAAGATAAGAAGGACTAGATGTTGGGGAGATACCACCGTGTCCACTAACGGATGTAGGGATTGTTTTTAAGGATTAAATTGAAGAAAATAATATATATGGGGCCTTGTTAAATTGTGTAACACATCTGGCTCTGGGACACAAGACTCCTCTGTGTTCTTGCTACTTCTACAAGCTTGAACACAGAGTACTTATGCCTAGCACTTAGAAGATGGTCAGTGATTATGAATTTACTTTTCCTTCCTAGATCTAGTTAGTTATTCTGCAAAGTGGCAAGAGGTTAGAGAATATTCCCTTTTCAGGTGTCTTAGGGCTGTGTATTTGCAGGAGCAGGGAAACAGGATTGTGATGTGCTCAAAGAAACTGCCTCTCTGTTTCAAGATATTTGTCACCATAGCAACTATGGCGGGAGTGACCCAAGAGTGGCATCACCACCTCATATTCAGAACAAATACCAGAAAGCTTGAAACCACCCTTTCTTTTTCTTTTCTTTTTTTTTTTTAAGAGTCTTCTTTTTTAAAAAAATTATTTAGGGCGCCTGGGTGGCTCAGTTGGTTGAGCGACTGCCTTTGGCTCAGGTCATGATCCCGGACTTCCAGGATCGAGTCCCGCATCGGGCTCCCAGCTCCTTGGGGAGTCTGCTTCTCCCTCTGACCTTCTCCTCTCTCACTCATTCTCTCTCAAATTAATAAATAGAATCTTTAAAACAAATTATTTAAATTCAATTAGCCAACATATAATACATCATTTGTTTTAGATGTAGTGTTCAATAATTTATCAGCTGCATAAAACATCCAGTGCTCATCATATCACATGCCCTGCTTAATGCCCATCAGCCAGCTGCTCCATCCCCTCACTCACCTCCCCTCCAGCAACCCTCAGTTTGTTTCCTATAGTCAAGAGTCTCTCATGATTTTTTTTTCCTCTCTCTCTGAGGACTTCCCATTCACTTTTCCTCCTTTCCCCTGTTTCTTATATTCCACATATGAATGAAACCATATGATAATTGTCTTTCTCTGACTGACTTATTTTGCTCAAAAGAAAACCAAAGCTGGTGGCATCACAATGCCAGACTTCAAGCTATATTACAAAGTTGTAATCATCAAGACAGTAAGGTATTGGCATAGAAACAGACGGATAGGTCAATGGAACAGAATAGAGAACCCAGAAATGGACCCTCAACTCTATGGTCAACTAATCTTTGACAAAGCAGGAAAGAATATCCAATGGGAAAAAGACAGTCTCTTCAATAAGTGGTGCTGTGAAAATTGAACAGCCACACGTCAAAGAATGAAACTGGGCTATTTTCTTATACCATACACAAAGATAAACTCAAAATGGATGAAAGACCTAAATATGAGACAGGAATCCATCAAAATCCTAGAGGAAAACCCAGGCAGCAACCTCTTTGACCTCAGCCACAGCAACTTCTTGCTAGACAGTCTCCAAAGTCAAGGGAAACAAAAGCAAAATGATCTTTTGGGACTTCATCAAGATAAAAAGCTTCCGCATGGTAAAAGAAACAGTCAACAAGACACCACCCTTTCAAAGGCTCTATTGTTGGTCCTAGATGCTCACTGATCCATCAATTTATAAAGACATAGGTTTGAGATTCCAGAAGGGGCTGCCTGTGCAGTATCTGATGTTACTCATGCTGCTTGAGGCAGGCTATGGTTGAGAAATGTACTTGGGCCATTTTGTTGGCTTTTCTGCCTCTATCCACTTGCTAGAGGCTGTATAATGAAAAGATTCTGGGCTTGAGTCTGAACCCTGCTTTATCATCACTGTGTGATCTTATGAAAGTAATTCAATTCTTCATGCCTTTCAGTGTTGTAAAATTCAAAGAAATGATGTATTTGACAGCACTTTGTAAATAGAAAAGGAAATTTAAATAAAAGCAAACATAATAATGGAAGTACTTTGCTGGTGCGTAAGTTTCTTCTTACTAAGGACCGACCTACCTGGGACTTGAGGAACAAAATTGCTTAAGAGAGAACAGGCCAAGTGGGATGTTTTTCTTCATAATGACAGAGGATAGGGTTATGTTTAATTAACAATTAAGTATTGACTGCCTAGGTGTGTCTGTTTTGGTATTTTACATGTTAGCTAACTTAATGCTTTTAATAATTCTATGAGGTACATATTATTATACTAATTTACAGATGAGCCTGAGAGTGATGAAGTGATAGGACCAATGTCCCACTTTTAGGAAGTGGCAGGTCAGGATTTGAGAGTCAAGTCTACTTAACCACCAAGGCAAGTGACACTACCAGTCGATTCAGGTAGGAAAGAAGTGACCACCCAGGGTGCTCTACCTAGGTGGGCCAGCTTTTAAGACAAGGACACACTCACTGGGGGCTCCTGATAACTCTCTCATTTGCCTGTGCATCCTGTGAACCCACAAACGGTTTCTGAGTCCCTCTCATGTAATAGGCACTGTGCTAGATTTGGAATAAAATAGTGAAGAAACACACTTCCTAAGAGGTTCAAGAAACACTGGTGCAGCAGAATAGCATGTCAGACTTCCCATTTATCCTCAGTTCAATCCTGTTAGGGAAATTATTTCTATTTCTTGGCCAATATTAAAGTTTTAAACATTATAGTTGTGCAGAAATGATCCGCTTACGCTGCTTCCTGCTGGAGAATACCGTAAGTCCGTAATAAGTGAAGATCATATAACCCAATGATTTCGTTTCAGAGGCAACTGCACAATGGTTTTGAAACAGTAATAATCGCCCATTGCTATTGGGATTATCTTATTGTCTGGCAGTGGTTATGAAGACAGTGGGGTTTTAAGAGGCCATAATAAGCGTGACAGAAGGCACTGTTTTATTTTTCTCTGAATGACTCTCCCAGTGAGAATCTAATTCAGAGCTCAAAAAGGTCTGAAAGAACTTAGGTGATTAACTCAAGGCCCTTAAGGCTGAAAGGAGACAGAGTTCTAGAACAACGCAGAAAACTAAAAGTGTGGCTCCTCTGTAAGTGGAGTGTTGTTTGCTTTCAGAGACCCTGAATAAAATGGATAAGCTGGGTGAGATCCACAACTGAAGTAGCCACTGACATGATGTTTTGTGACTTAATTTAAAGGAGCTATCACCCCCTTCTTGCAAGGTATTCTGAGAATAAGCATCCCAGTCTGAAAAGAGTTCTACAGTTTTACCTGTCCACAATAACATCATTTGATGAAAATTTCTTTGAGGGGGAAAATCATTCTTCCCTAAGTACCTACTGAGGACTAGACGTGTTACGTATTTTGCTCATTTAGTGCTCACCACAAACCTGTGAGTTGTTTTTCACTACCTCACTCATTACCCCTTGCTCACGCATCAATTCATTCAACAAATATTTACTGAGTGCCTACTATGTGCCAGGCACATTTTAGCTGTTAGGGATGTAGCAGTAAGCAACATCTGTGAATGTCCTTGCCCCCACGGAGATTTTATCTTAGCAGGTGGAAACAGGACTAAACAAACAAGCAAACAAATATATAATATGTGAGGCTTTGGAGATGAACACTACAGAGAAAGTAATGGGGGTAAGGAGGTGGCAAGGATAGGAGGAGTTTGTAGATTTATACAGCATGGTCATTGTATTACTTACATGTTGCTGAATAACAAATTACTCCAAATGTTATAGCTTAAAACAACAAACATTTATTATCTTATAGTTTTTGTAGGTCAGGAACCTGGGTGTGGCTTAGCTAATGTCTCTGCTTCAAGGACTCCTAGGAGGTTGCATTCAGTTTGTGACTGGAACAGTTGTCAGATTCAGTTCGTTTCAGGCTGTTATACTGAGTATCTCCATTCCTTGCTGGGGATTGCCTAGAGGACTTTCTCAAGTCTCTGCTATGTGGGCCTCTATATATGGCAACTCACAATATGGCAGTTGGCCTCCCTCAGAGGAAGCATGCAAGAGAGCGAGACTATGTTTAAGATAGAAGCGACAGTCTTTCTGTAACCTACTCTCAGCCCATTACCACTATCTAATCCTATTCACTAGAAGCAAGTTACTAAATTTAAGTGTTGGGGATTATATAAGGGTATGATTACCGGCCGGTGGGGGTCCCTGGGGATATCCTAGAAACTGCCTATTACAGTTAGGGAGTCCTCTCTAATGAGATGACATCTGAACAGACCTAAGGAAGTGAGGTAGCAGGCATGTGACTATCCAGGAGAAAAGCGGTTTAGGCAGGGGAAACAACTAGTGTATAGGTTGAGGGAAAGGGGGAAATGGCACAAACTGAGGCCAGAGAGAAAGCACTGGATGAAATAATACAGTTTATATGGGTCATTGTGGGGAATTTGGACTCTACTTTGAGATGGGAAGGCTTCTGAGCAGAAGAGTGTGAAGACTTGAGTTGTGTTTTAAGAGGCTCACTCTGGTTGCTGTGTGGAGAACAGAGTAGGGGAACAGGCATGAATAAAAGCAATTGGACCAGCTAGAAGGCTATGGTACTAACCCAGTTGAGTCATGATCATGGCTTAGACCAGGATGATAGGATTGGAAATGGCATGAAGTGATTGGACTTTGGATATATTTTCTAGTAGAGCTGATAGGATTTGCTCATGGTTTAGATGTGGATTGTGAAGAAACTGAGGAATCAGTGGTGACACAAAGGTTTTTGGATTTAGCGACTGGAAGGAAAGAGTTACCCTTTATTAAGCTGAAAAATATTGATGGAGGAGCAGGTTTTAAGAGGAGAAGTATAAGGGGTTTTGTACATGTTAATATATTCAAATTAGACATCTAAGTGGAGATGCTGAGTTGACAACCGGATACCTAAGTCTGGAGCTCGGGAGAGTGGAGTGGACTACAAATACAACTTTGGGAATTCTAAGTCACAACAGGGTATGTGAAAACAGGGGAGTGGATGAAAATACTGAAGAAATGAGTGTAGGGGCACCTGGGTGGCTCAGTGGGTTAAGCCTCTGCCTTCAGCTCAGGTCATGATCTCAGGGTCCTGGGATTGAGCCCGGTATCGGGCTCTCTGTTCAGCAGGGAGCCTGCTTCTCCCCCTCTCTCTGCCTGCCTCTCTGCCTACTTGTGATTTCTCTATCAAATAAATAAATAAATAATAATAAAAAAAAAGAAATGAGTGTAGACTCAAAAGTGGAAATCCTGAGGCACTCGAAGGTCTAGAAATTAGGAAAATAAGGTCAGCAAGTGAGATTGAGAAAGAGAAAGAGTACCTAGGAAGGGAGAAGGAGAACCAGAAGAGATTAGTGCCATAGAAGCAGATGAAGAGTGTTCCAAGGTGAAGTGATCAACTGTGTCAAATCCTGTCAATAGGTCGAACAAGATGACGACTGAATGAAGCACGGATTTGGCAACATGGAAGGCACTGGTGGGATGGGAAAATGCCGGGAAAGTAAGTGGAGAAGGTGGAAACAGACCCTTATTAAGAATTGATGTGTTTTGACAATTGGTTTAGAACCACTTACAACAAGCCCACCTGTGGGGCTTTAGCAGGTTTGGGGTGCCCCACTCCAGAATTTCAGAGGTTGGTACCCTGTGATCTTTATATTTCACAAATCCCACAGGGGATTTTGAGGCATGTTAAAATTTGAGAACCAATGTCTTGCTCTATGTACTTTATCTTACATGTAGTACAGTCACTATTAAAGATATTTTAAGTATGTTCTGTTTGTGTAACCCAAACAAACATTTTGTGGATGATCATTTGTCCCAGAGGCATTCCTATAGTTCCTTTAACCTTTTTATTTCCTGAAGTTTTTAAGAAAACCTGGACAAAGAAATTCTATAACCCCAAAGAATAGCAATAGGTAAACAACTCCCTTTCATAATGGCTCTGAGGAAACTCACAAATTTTGAAATCCTCAAAATCAACATGTTACCAGCACAAGGGCTCTGGTAAAGGAAAGACAAAGTTCTTGCAGATTCAGAAAGAATTTAATATTTTGTGGATCACCGAAGCACTTAATTTACTGAGCTTCTCAGCTGAGAAAGATGGAGAAATTGTTCTAGTTAGGTCTATTTGGAGGACTTAGGGCCCCTGGGCTGCCTTTATCACTAGAGCAAAGGCTGCAATGTTCAGCAGGATCTGGGGCTTGTTCTTTTTCACCCCGAGACTTTGACCTAGGACCAGATAGGTTTCAGAGAGAACCATGCAGTATAGGAAGAACAGAGGCAGTAGCAGTTTAAACTTAAGTTTCCCTGCTGTGTGCTGAATAGAAGAGAGCACTCAAAGGATTGAAGCCTTGGGAGGAGGGAGTTCTAAATTGTTGTTCCTTCTCTCCTCAATTCCCTTTTCTTTTCTTACTGTCCCTTTCCAGGGCCTACAGACTTGTGTCCATGTTCCCTCCCTCTGGAATCACCACCTTTCTCACAAGAGAAGGATTTTCTCCCTTGGTTCTTTCTCATACCTTGTAAACTCGCAGAAACTTGATACCAAGGGAGTCTCATTGCTTAGGCATTTTGGCTCCAGAAGGGAATGGGATAAGGTAAAATCTTACCTGTTAACGAAGGCTCCAATTCCAATATTCCCTTTAGTGAGAGCTGCTACTGATTTCCTACCTAATTTACTTAAGGAGCAAGAGAAACGGACTTTTTTCTTACAAGTACACCAACACAGCTAACAGAGATATATAGAAATTATATTCCAGTTACTTCTATGTGTAGTTATGTGGCCAAGGCAATTTAAAATATAGAGGAGACTAATGAAAAACATTCTGAGAACAGTGCTTGTAAATTGTGGGTTTGTGTTTAAAGTTCCCCAAAATGACTGAAATGGGTCAAACAATGGTGTAAACAGACAAAAACAAACACACATATGTAACAGAAAATTCCAGCAACATCTGTTAACCCAGCAGCTCCTGGACAAACAATAGTTACCCACCACCCTAAAATCATAACTGTGAAAGAAGTTGAGGGAGATGAAGGATAGAGAGGGTTGCTAGTGAGCTTGCAAATGTTCTGTGAAGACAGAGGACAAGCACCACCAAAATCCCAAGACTAGAAGATGGACAAAAACAGAACTTCCCCAAGGATGTCTTCACAAGAAAAGACAGCTGCCTCCCAAACATAACAACTAACTACAGCATCTTCTCTATGAGAACTGGCAGCCCTAGCAATGAATGGCAACATCTGGAGTGGTAGTCACATGGAAATCCATGTGCATCATTCATCAAAGCAAGTGCATATTTAGACTGGAATTCTGCATCATCTGTAATTTGTGTCAACTTTCTCACTTCATTTTTGGGGCAGTTCCCTTTTCCCATAACACTTATGGTTCTCCTGTTAGGAGACTCTCCAGGAAGAGCTGTGGTCTTTGAGATCAATCTTATTAGTGTGTGATGTCACAACCGATGTTAGTGGATAGTTTTTAATATTAACTGCCCTTTTCCTTTGAATATTTGTGCCTGTGTGTCTCTTTAAGTCAAAATGCAAATCTATGTAAAACAATTTGTGGGTTAACATCACTTAGGTGCTTAAAAATAACAAACAGGACTAGAACAGTGGTTTGAAGTCTAGGCTGATCTCTTTGCCCGAAAATCACTGTTTTTATTAAATGAGAGCATTAGTTTCTTTTAATAATATATGTGTTGCTGGAGTGGATGGGGTTGGGAGGGATGGGGTGGCTGGGTGATGGACGTTGGGGAGAGTATGTGCTATGGTAAACGTGTGAATTGTGTAAGACTGATGAATCACAGACCTGTACCCTAAAATAGATATTATATGTTAATAATATATGTTATTATATGTTAATAATAATTAATTAAAAAGTAATATATGTGTTAAAAAACATACAAAATTCTAACCTTTTCTTTCTTTGGGAGTAGATTTGTCAAATGTTTCCCAAATGTACTTCTTTCTCTTAAAAGATGCAGCAGTGACTCTAAACAGACATAATTAATGCATAGCAGGTGGACCCAGCAATTTCAGTTTGGAATCTCTGTTTCTTAATCCTTAACTGCCTTGCCCCGTCAGACTCCCACCACATCTCCCATGGTGCCAAGAATTTCCCTTGACACCTGTAAGTAGTGCGGTGGACACAATTTAGTTTGCTTTGGAGAGCAGCTCTTAAATTAACTGCAAAGGGCGAAGACGGCACTACCTGGTAAATATATATATGTGCATGTGTGCAAACATACACCTCAAACCTCATTCTGAAAGCCCTTTGTTACCTGTTCAGTTCAATACACCTTCTTGAACATTCTGCATCCTCAATCTAACACCTGCTTGTTAATTCCATTCAATTTTCACTTAGTCTTTAGCAAGTAGAGGCAACCCACTCAAATGATATAAAAGGACTTTTCTTTTTCTTTCTTTCCTTTTTTTTTTTTTTTTTTTTGCCTCTGATCCTTTTGCTAACACTAATCACATACCTACCATATGCTTTCCAAGATACTGGTTCCCTTCCTACTATTAACTTCTCTTGTGTATCAACTGAAGTCCAGTTTCCTTTGTTTGGTCCAGACAAAACCGCAGGGTAGGGGTGCGATAATATGGAATGAGTCTCTGAAAGCAATACTGTTTGCTTCCCACGAAGTGTCCCTTCATGTGTGCATGCTGATGGTGAGAGGGAGGCTCCACCAGGGCATTATCAGTCATCTGGCTCTTTTCAGGTGTGGCAGGCATTCTTTTCCCGCTAAGTTACATCCCCAGTTGAAGGGTGACCTGAGGTTGTCTCAATTTTATTTCTTCTTAAGCTTTCTTCTTTTTTTAATCTCCTTCTAACAGCTATTTAAAATTTTAAGTTACAAATAAAAGACCCAGTTTTGCTCTCTTCCCAACTAGCTGTAAAACCTTGGGCAAATCATACACGTGCTCAAGCCCTCAATTTTTTCATCTGTTAAAAGAGAACTAGATCCAACCAATACTAATGTTCCTTCCAGTGCTGATGTTCTCTGAGTCAAGAGGTAAAATGTCTCAGGAGAAAGATCTGGGCTGCCTGCCTCAGAGCTTGCCTTCACTCAGCAGTACAATAAGAGCACTGTCTGCCCCAAACAGCTACCACTTATTGAGTACCTACTGTATGTTTGCACTTTATTAGATATTCATGTACACAGTGTTTCATTTAATTCCCATAGCAACTCCAGGATGATGATGATGATGATGATGATTACTACCAAACCTGTCTTATGATGAAGGTGCTAGGTCTCAGAAAGTTTAAGTCCCTCTTTCAAGATCATAGGGTAATTGGCATGGCTGGAGTTAATTGGCCACCAAGCACATTTGTAATCATTCTGCTACCCTATTTCCAAATTCACTTGCTTTATGATATTGCTTGCCAATGTCCAAAAGCCAGCTTATAGATGTCACCTTGGAATCAGAAGGTCTGGGATCCAGTCTTGGCTCTATTGTTTTCTGGGTCTTCAGCCAAATTGTGTAAATTCTTTGAGCCTCGGTTTGCTCCTCAGTAAATGAAGTAAATAATAGCTATGTCAGCATCATGGTGAAAATGGAAAAATAATGATGTATGTCAGCAGTTACCTGGCTCCCTACCTTGCTTCTCTGTAGAGTGACCATCACTTAACCACTATCTGTAGGCTCATCCACAGCCCAGGCTTCAGGACCAATCCTTCTGCCATGGAAAGGATTTAAAGATCTTTAGTTAAATGTAGAAGAAGATTCAACATCAACCATGGTTCCTGTTGGTCCTCATGAAGCAACATTGAAGTAACAAGTGGGCCTCTACACTGACTGCAGATGGTAGTTGTTCAGATGGGCCCTGCAACCTACTGCCTGTGTTTTAATCTCAGCTCTGCCCTTGGGAAAATGACTTCATCTTTCTATGGCTCAGTTTTCTCATTTGTAAAATGAGAAGCATAATAGTAGCTATTTCAGAGGATTGTTGTAAAGATTTAGTAAATTTACAAATAAAAGTACATATAATAGTACCTGGCAAATAGTGTTCAGAACTTAGCTGATTTATGCTTTATAAGATTATACATAAATGACATCAATTATATACTTTTATCATTATTATCATCATCACTATTTAGGTCCTGTTTGGTTACCTCAGGTCCTTCTTGGATAATTTCTCCAGTCTCACTGGGACTACAGCTCTCATTACAATAATGCCCTAGGGCAGGACTCCAGTGACTGGGTCCCTTACATGAGGTGAGGGACTGCAATTTGCTCAAGATGTCCTTGATGTTGGCTACCCTCCCACATCTATGGTGTTCCCTAAGATGGTGGCCTGGTGGTATGTATTGTTCCGTGGTGGTGCAGGCTACTTGCCTAGACCACCTGTTCCCTGGAGCCCATGTTCTGTTCTCTGATGCACCTTTCACCAGTGCTTGTGTCTTGGGCTTCCTCATTAGCTCTTGAGCTGGTACAGTGTGTGTGTTCAGAAGTTGTCATCTTAGGTTGATACAACCTTATAAAATAACTTTGTAAAACATCATACACACAAAATGGGTATGAATCTTAGAACAGAACTCAAGTGGGCAAGAGTATCACATTTCTCTACTATTTTTGGTAGCAGCTTTGTTGAGATATAATTCACATACCGTATACTTCACTCATTTAAAAATATAAAATTAAGCATCTTTTTGGTGTATTCGCCAAAAATACAACTATCACCACAATCAATTATAGAACATTTTAATTACCACCCTCCCCAAACCTTACTGTTTAGTAGTTACCTCTTCTTTCCCTTAGCAACCACTGATCTACTTTTCATCTCTAGATTGCCTATTCTGGATATTTCCTATAAATGGAATCATACAATATGTAGCCTTTTGTGACTGACTCTTTTCATTTAGGCCAATGTTTTTAAGGTTCATCCATGTCGTAGCATCTATCAACACTGCATTCTTTTTATTGCCAATAATATTCATAATTCTCTATTTTTAACTCAGTAGTTAACTTCGACTCTCTCCCCACATTCCAAAGGGCTGGTGAGCAATTGAAGTTATTCTTAGAACTTCCCATTGGAGGTTCTATGTCAAGGTTCTCATTTGGAACCTATATCAAGGTTCCAAACACTCAAGCAGAGTTGAGACATCTCAGACGCCCAGTAAGGCATCGGCCACCTGGCAACATAAGTTACTGTTGAGATGCCATTTTCTCTCCCTCTGTAGTTAAGGGCCTCTTCTCTGCTGATTTTGTGCCACCTTTGGAGTATGGGAATGACTCTCTTGGTTGGGGAGGCCTGGGCTAATGTTCCACCTCTTGGTGATAGTGATAGGGAGTAAGTTAGGACACAGGGACTCCAGACTTTGATTCCTCCCCAAGTAGGAGAGACTTTCATTTTAGACAGGGGTATTCCTCCTCAGATTTAACTGAATTCTTCTTAATTCCCTTAGGATTTTGAAATCAAAACTCAGGAATTCCCACCTCAAACTTTCGCCAAGGCAAGGGAGCACAGAGCCTGGTACTCACATGGAAGGGCTGCTCAGAGGGGCAACCAAAGGAGAAACACAAATTAATCTAAAGAAGTTATCTTGTGAGCTAGAAAAAGAAGAACAAACAAAGCCCAAAACTAGCAGGAGGAAGGAAATAATAAAGATTAGAGTAGAAATAACTGAAACAGAGGCTAAAAAACCAATAGAACAGATCAATATAGCCAGAAGTTGGTTCTTTGAAAAGATTAACAAAATTGATAAATCTTTAGCCAAACTCATCCAAAAAAAAAATGAGAGAGAAGACTTAAATAAAATCAGAAATGAAAGAGCAGAAATAACGGTAACACAGAAATTCAAAGGATTATAAGAATATAAAAAATTATATGTCACCAAATTGGACAACCTAGAAGAAATGGATAACTTCCTAGAAACATATAACCTCCTAAAACTGAATCAGGAAAAAAGTAGAAAGTTTGAACAGATCAATTGTTAGCAATGAAATTGAATTAGTAATAAAAAAAAAAACTCCCAAAAAACCAAAGTGCAGGACCAGATGGCTTCACAGGTGAATTTTACCAAACATTTAATGAAGAGTTAATATTTATTCTTCTCACACTATTCCAAAAAATAGAAGAGGAAGAAAAGCTTCCAAATTCATCATATGAGGCCAGCATATGAGGCCCTGATACCATAACCAGATAAAGACACTATCAGAAAAGGAAATTATAGGCCAATATCTCTGATGAGCATAGATGTAAAAATCCTCAACAAAATATTAGCAAATTGAATCCAACAATACATTAAAAAAAATCATTCACCATGATCAAGTGGGATTTATTCCTGGGATACAGGGATGATTCAATATTTGCAGGCTAATCAACATGATACATCACATAAACAAGAGAAAGGATAAATAGCATATGATCATTTCAGTAGACACAGATAAAACTTTTGACAAAGTACAACATCCATTCATGATAAAAACTCTCAGCAAAGTAGGTTTAGAGGGAACATACCTTAACATAATAAAGGCCATATATGAAAAACTCATAGCTAACATCATACTCAATGGTGAAAAACCATGAGAGTTTTTGCTTTAAAAAATCAGGAACAAGACTGAGTGTTTAAAACGGAGATTTTTTTTCCTTTAAAATCAGAAACAAGACAAGGATGTTCACTCTTAGCACTTTTATTCAACATAGTACTAGAAGTCCTAACCATAGCAATCTGACAAGAAAAATAAAAGGCAGCCAAATTGGTAAAAGAACAAAACTTTCACTAGTTGAGATGACATGATACCATATATAGAAAACCCTAAATTCTACCAAAAAAAACAAAAACAAAAAAACAAAACAAAAAAAAAACCAAAACCCCAAACAAACCCTACTCTCACTGATAAATGAATTCAGTAAAGTTGCAGGATACAAAGTCAATATACAGAAATCTGTTGCATTTCTATACATTAATAATAAAGTAACAGAAACAGAAATAAGAAAATCCCATTTATAATTGTACCAAAAATAATAAAATACCTAGAAATAAACTTAACCAAGGAGACTCTGAAAACCATAAGACATTGATGAAAGAAATTGAAAATGACACAAATTAATGGAAAGATATTCCATGCTCATGGATTGAAAGAACAAATGTTCTTAAAATGCCCATACTACATAAAGTAATCTATAGATTTAATGCAATCGCTATCAAAATACCAACAGCATTTTTTCACAGAACTAGAACAAAGAATCCTAAAATTTGTCTGGAACTACAATATATCCCAATTAATCAAAACAATCTTGAAAAATAACAACAAAACAGGAGGTATCATGATCCCAGGTTCCAACGTACGCTGTAAAGCTGTAGTAATCAAAACAGTATGGTACTGGCACAAAAGTAGACATGTAGATCAATAGAACAGACCAGAAATGAACCCACAATTATCCAGTCAATTAATCTTCAACCACAAGGCAAGAATATTCAATGGGGAAAAAAAAACCAGTTTCTTCAACAAATGGTGCTCAGAAAACTGGACAGCTACATGCAAAAGAATGAAACTGGACTAATTTCTTACACCATATGCAAAAATAACTCAGAATGTATTAAATATCTGAAACCATAAAATTCCTAAAAGAAAACATAAGCAGTAATCTCTTTGATATTAGCTATAGAAACATTTTTCTAGGTATGTCTGCTTTGTCAAGGAGACAAAATATTGGGACTACACCCAAATAAAAAGCTTTTTTGCACAGGGAAGGAAACCATCAACAAAATAAAAAGACAGCCCATTGAATAGGAGAAGATATTTGCAAATAATATATCCAATAAGGGATTAATATCCAAGATATATGAAGAATTTATACAACTCAACACCATAAAACCAAATAATCCAATTTAAAAAATGGCCAGAAGACATGAACAGACATACCTCTGGAGGAGACACACAGATGGCCAACAGATACATGAAAAGATGCTCAATGTCATTAATCATCAGGGAAATACAAATGAAAACCACATGAGATATCACCTCACACCCATCAGAATGGCTAAAATAAAAAACACAAGAAGTAAGTGTTTGGAAAAATGTGGAGAACAAGGAACACTTGTGCACTGTTGGTGGGAATGCAAACTGGTGCAGCCACTGTGGGAAACAGTATGGAGGTTCCTCAAAAAATTGAAAATAGAATTGCCATATGATCTAGTAATCCCACCACTTGGCATTTACCCAAAGAAAACAAAAACATTAATTCAAAAAGGTATGTGTATGTATGTCTATTACAACAGTATTTACAGTAGTCAAGACATGGGAACAGCCCTCATGTCCATCAATAGATAAATGGATAAAAAGGAAGTCGTATATTCATACAATAGAATATTACTCAGTCAGAAAAAAGAATGAAATCTTGCCATTTGTAATAACATAGATGGATCTAGAGGGTATAATGCTAAGTGAAATAAGTCAGAGAAAGAGAAATACCATATGATTTCACTCATATATGGAAGTTAAGAAAGAAACAAAGGAAAAAAGAGACAAACAAATAAACAATAAACCAGATTCTTAACTATTTAGGACAAACTGGTGGTTACCAGAGGGGAGGTGGGTCAGGGGATGGGTGAAATAGGTGAAGGGGATTAAGAGTACACTTATTGTAATGAGCACTGAGTCATGTATAGAATTGTTGAATCATTATATTGTATACCTGAAACTAATATAAAACTATATATTAATCATACTGGAATTTAAAAACTTATCTTATGTCAGAGTTCATTTCTCATTGTTCACATCTCTGCACCTAGACAGACCTATAAAACATTGCAGCATTTTATCCCCTTATGCCTTACCTTGTTCTCCAGTCCTGTCACTGCTGGCTCTTTCCTGTGTCACTAGCCCACCTGCCATTGTTCCTTGACAGCTTTTTAACTCTTACAAGCCATTGGTTACTTTAAGGACATGCTCCGTGGGTAGTAACCCAGGCTCTACTACCTGAAGTTTTACTTTAACTGTATAATGGAACTTTCCTTTGTGATAGAATAAAAATGATCTCATCTATGCTTTGCATTTTTGTTATATATTTTTATCATACTTTTTTTTTTCTATTTTTCTTACGTAGCTCTATAACGTATTTCTATTATAGCTATTATACCAGGTTCTGGTCTTGCAATTCTTTTGCACTCTTAAAAATTATTGAATTTTTATAAGAGCTTTTGTTTATTTGGGTTATATCTATGGACATTAACCACACTAGAAGTCAAAACTGAGACATTAAAAAAATATTAGTTCATCTGAAAACAACAGTAATAAACACCTTACCGGTAACATAAACAACATATTTTTAAAACTTTTTCAACTTTTTAAAGATTTTATTTACTTATTTAAAGAGAGACAAGGTGCACATGCACGAGTACGGGGGGCGGTGGGCAAAGTGAGAGGAGAGAGAGAATCCCAAGCAGATACTGTGATGAGCCTGACATGGGGCTTGATCAACCCTGAGATCATGACCTGAGATGAAACCATGAGTCAGATGCTCAACTAACTGAGCCACCCAGGTGCCCATAAATAACATCTTTTTATAAAAAAAATTTTTTTTCTAAACAAAGAAAAGTTAAGAGTGTCATAGTATTCTTTGATATTTTTTGCAAATCCTTTTAGTGTCTAACTTAATAGAAGACAGTTGGATTCTTATATTGGCCTTTGCATCCAGTGTGGCATATGTCATTTTCATGGACGTATTTGAAGAAAATCTAGCATCACCGAGACAGGTAGTTGGAAAAGGAAGGAGTATCTTAACAACATTTTTCAATAGTTGTAAGTACTACCCCAAACCTCAATAAGATAGCTTCTTAAAGGTTATTTGGCAATAAATATTACCAGATACATTCTTTGAAGTGACAGGCTCACTTTGTTCATTTTCAAGAAAGTGCCTGCCAGTACCTAAATCTGAACAAACTGTTCTTTAAAGTAAACATGTCGTTTCATGAAAAGAAAAAAATAAAACGGTTAGTTCAGCTTGCAACTCGAACAATAACATAAGAGTTTTTCTTGGCGACGATTGTGCGGTTTCAGTAGAAGTGCTTTTATGTACACTTCCTAGTTTGTTACACAGAATCTTACAAAGACCTACACTGAAGTATTGAGAATTAATGAAACTAACAATTTTAATGCTTCACTAAGGGCTTTCTTAAGTAAAACTGGCTTGCTTGCTCTTTTTTCTCTCTCACCTCCCTCCCTTCCTTGTGAGTTTGTGGTAGTGAAGAGTATGGTGACCACTAGATACAGCTTGGTGCCACTGCTTTGGCAGGTACTAATGTGCTGGCAGTGTGACCCACTGTTACTTTTGCACCACCAGTGTAAAAATCCACATAGTGAATAAGGCAAATCACTCTTTAACATTACTGTAAGAGTAGTTTTGTTCTCACAGATTCCCTGAAAGGGCCTCCAGGACTTTGTGGACTACACTTAGAAAAAAGCAGAGGAAATGAAAGGACCCAAGGGAAGAGAGTGGTCCTTACTTTCGGAGTGCTCCTGGCTGCTGCCTAGGACCTTGTGTTCTCTATGTGCTTTGACCTGTCCAGGACCTACTGGCTTTCCTCCTCCCTTTCTGGACTGTCCATAGTACAACTTTGTGAGTTGTACTATGTGAGGAACGCTTTGTGAGTTCCAGGCACCAAGCCTTTTTATTTGTCCTGGTGCAGTCCTCAGTAGAAGTGCTAGGAAGGGCAGTAGTAGAAGACTCTTGCCCCTTTCCTTCCAATTCAAAGAATTTACTAATGAAAATAGTGGCATAACTCCATAAAATTTCCAAATTACTGAATAAACCATCTAGAAAGAGAACTCACCAGAAATGTATACCCTTCTCTTTCTGGTTTTGAAAACATCTGACTCTTAAAGAGGCTGTATTGATTAACTTGGACATTTTTCCTACACATTTTATTTTCACTGGATTGTAACTGAAGAATTTAGAAAAAAGAATCCCTGACTTTCTATGCTGTCCACAGGAACACTCTGTAAGATAGCCTTTCCTTAGTGCTACCACATGTAAATGGATCTGAAAGCTTTGAACTGTGAGTCTATCGGGCTCCCTTCCAAAGTCCTGAGGGCTTGTTTTATTTAAAAACATGACACTTGGCAACTTATATCAAGGGTCTGATTCTTTATTATATTACTATAACTAGGTTAAAGAGTATGTGGTAAGCAAAAATATTTACCTGTGATAGAGGATAATTAGTAGGATTAAGTATATCTCGCTATTTCTGAGTCAAATATACTATAATTAGCTTTTATTTAAATCTAAAATTCTGTTTTGCTCTTGGAGATTTTAGACAAGAAAATTATTTGTTTTCAGAACCATAAAATTTGGCATATTTCTCAAAGTCCAAGACTGCACGTTATTGGTTTATTTAAAAAATTCATCCATTTATTAGAAACAAAATTTATCAAGAAGCTACTCTGTGCCAAACACTGTTCTAGACATGGGGTTGGAGCAATGAATAAGATATATAGTCCCTGCACTCATGAAGCTTATAATCTAGAAGGAAAGTTGAAAAATAATGAGTAAATAACTAGATAAGCAACATAATTTTAGAGAATGACAAATATGAAGAATGACAAATATGAAGGAAATAACACAGGGTGTTGGGATAATAAATCACAGGGGAGATAAGGTGGTCAGAGAAGGCCTTCCTAGAGAGGTGACATTTTGAGCTGAGACCTGAATGAGAAGGAGCCAGTCAGAAGAACAGCCGGTGTAAGAGAACTGGAAGCAGAGGGAATAGCAAGTATAGAGGGCCTGAGGTAGGGATACATTTGGGGATGCATTAAGAGAACCCTGAGTTTTGGGGCACCTGCATGGCTCAGCTGATTAAGCACCTGATTCTTGATTTTGGCTCAGGCTCATGATCTCAGGGTTGTGAGATCCAGCCCTGTGTTGGGCTCCATGCTCAGCAGGGAGCTTGCTTGAGATTCTCTCTCTCTTTCTGCCCCCCCATTCTTTTTTCCTCTCTCTTAAATAAATCTTAAAAAAGGAAAAAAAACCTTCAGTTTTTTAAATATGACTAAATTCTAATCTTATCATTAATAAATTTGTTGTTAAAATTAGCATAACGAGGTTGCTTTCAGACATAAGTCAGAGTGAAGCTATTATTTTGAGAAATGTCCAGGAACATCTCATGGAATACCTCTATGAATACAGTACTTTATATACCTTGGCTTAAGAAATTTGGTTTACACAAAGCAATAGTCATATTAACATGGTATATATGACTTCTGATGACCTGGTCCTCATCTTCCTCATGAGCCTCATTTTCACCACTCCCTTCCTTGAGCTTCATGTCTAATAATAGCAAACCATATCCAATTCCTGTATACAACATGCTTCTTGTGATTTTGCTCAAGCTCTTCCCTCTGGAACATTTCTTCATCTGGCTAAATCTACTCATCTTTCAACTCTCAGCTCAGGGATCTTTCTTGAATTCCAAGTTGAGATAAGTGCCTCTCTTAAGAGTTCCACTTACTACAGTTGGAATAATCTGTTTATATGTGTTTTTTACCTCCTAGTTTACTGGGGAATAAAGACTGAGGGACCATGCTACGATGATGATGATGATGATGATGATGATGATGATGATGATGGTGATGATGATGATGGTGATGATAATGGTGGTGATGATAGATAAGTTTATTGCATTCAGTAGATGCCAGGCTCTGTATATTAACTATTTAATATTCACAAAACCCCCATGATGTAGGTATTATTAGTATTCTCATTTTGCAGATAAAGAAGCCAGGGCCTTAGAGGCTGAGGAATTTGCCTGATGTTATATAACTAGTGACTGATGAGAAGGGGTGTGAATTTAGACAGCAGGACTCCCAAGGCTGCACCTTTTGCAACTGTGTCCATAACACCAGCATGATGCCTGGCAGCAGGCGCTTGATAAATGCTTGCTGATCTAACCTGTGTGTGTGTGTGTGTGTGTGTGTGTGTGTGTGCGTGTGCGCGTGCGCAGGTAAGGGGATGCCCCCCACCCCCTGCAACACACATAAAAACTACTAGCACTGAGGAAGTTAGACATGTTATAGGAAAGTGTTAAACCATCTGTGGCAGAAATGGCAGTGGAAAGGGAGGTATGGAAGGGACAGCCAGCTCATGTTTCAAATTACTCTCAGCTTGCTTGTTGTCTTAGACATATGTTCTGGGGGTGGCCAACCCCTGTTTTACATCTGTTTTAGTCTTTGCTGAATAAAGAGCAAATTAGCGTTTAATGGGGGCTATTAATATTGTCACCTAATTGAATAATATCTAACAAATCTTTTCATTTACAACCCAACGGGAGTTTCCAGTTAGTGTGGAAAATATTTGATCTGAAAAATATTTTCATGCACTGAGAATTTATACATATTTGTGAGAGAGGTTGAATATCCAAAGAAATTTTGTGAACTGAACACTTATCCTGAGCCTAGAACTGTTGGCAGTTGCTTTTGAGAGTTACAGAATTTCTGCATGTTATAATTGTGCTACATGGTTTGAGAGTGTCTGAAGTATTTTACAGTAGGTCTCTAAGTTGGTATTTTTTTAATAAGAAAAAGTTCAAATATATTATTTTGTTGTACTCTTTGAGGATCAAAAGCCATCATGATATGATTATAATTTGAAATATAAGAAAGAAGCATGTGTGGTCATGATCTCTATAAGCCTATTCTTTACTTCCTGAGAGCTTGTTTGGAGGTTCTAGCAGGGGAGCAAAGCTACTCGTATACCCTTGACCGAAGAATGGTGCTCTCCTTTATTGGGGAAGGTCATCCTCTTTGAGCAAGCATGCAGCTTTGGGAGGGATGCACATGGAGCTGTGAGGGAGGAAGGGGACACCCGCCTCGCCAGCCAGATCCGCTGAATCAACCCTGGTGATCAATGGGGTGACTGATGTTGCAGCCAGATCACCCTCACATCCTATTCTTTACTTCTTAATTAAATTTTACAGATGATAGAAATATTGAAAACAAATTATTAGCTTATAAATGATAAAAAGACACCAGTAATTCCCATGCATATGTTTTACGATTCTGTTTAAGAAGTGTCTATTTCATATTAGATCAAATTAGTTGCTTAGAACAAACATCTGCATAACTTTATCTCCCAAATTAAACTATAAAGGGGAATACTTGCAAATGCCTGGAGTTCTTTTTTCTGTTTAATATGTGCCATATCGCTTCAGAGAAATTATTTAATCTGCTTATGTTAGAATTCATTCATTATAAAGAAAAAATTTTCCTATTCCACATTCCATTTTCTCTGAGAATTAACTACTCATTTATTCCCTTATACTTACTGCAAGTTGCAACCTGGGATTTATGGGATTCCCACTGCAGGCACATACTTTCTTCATACTGAGTGTTCTCCCTCAAGCACATATGTTTTCCTGAATATCTGCTAATTTACCTGGGAAAGAGCTCTCTACAGCGTTAGTGTCAGTAAACCCAGTTGTCTCATTTTTCAATCTTAGCTATTGCTGGGGTCATGTGCAAGTGCTCCAGAAAAATACTTGCTGCAGTGTGATTTCTTTAACTTCTTTTAGACAATAGACCTGGGGGGCTCTGTGCTTACAGGAAGGAAAGAAAGGAGTTTGTGGTTGTTGTTGTTGTTTCTAGCTAAGTGTTTTGAAGCTTTAAATCTTAAATTTGGATAATTGTTGCAGATGGGTTAAATCCATCAACTCAGCATTTTTCCTGTTTCTATTCACAAGTGAACAACAGAAGCCTTAAAAAAAAAAAAAGAATGTTCTATAAAGAAAGACACAAAATTTGGGTTAGGGTTATAAGTTAGCAGTTCCTTTATACCCTGCCTCAAGTTATTTTTAGGCCCTGGGCCTTTGAACCCAAGGTAATCTGCTAAGCATCTTTAACATTGTATCACAAGTCAGTGATCTCCTCCTTTCTTTGTCCTCTGATCTTATTGGCAAGTTTCTGTGGTGACCCAATTCTGCTTCCTGTTTCAACTGTATAAGTGGTTCATTTAATTCAATATCTAGCTTTTGATTCTATCTACAGGATATAGTTGAAAATGATTCCATTCATTACCTGATGTATCTTCCCTCTGCTAACCATATTTCAGTCATTTCATTGTTAACTTTGGCTGATGGAGGCGAAGGAACTCTTTGAAACTCCTCCTACTTGTAATGTTATGTGCCTGATATGGAGGTTTATTAGGGCAGAAGTGTGGCTTGCCTGACCCAGTGCCCTTTTTCAGATCTCTCTACTCATGCCTACCACTACAATGGAGAATGAAGAACAGAAATATTCAGTTTTAACCTCCCCTGAAACAAGACAAGCAAACATGCCTTCTGATAGAGTTCTGGCCAATGGAACGTAAGTGGAATTCTGCAGTGGAGGGTTTTGGGAAGGATCTTTTATTTCCTGGTAAAAGAGGCCAGAAGCTGCTGGTACTATACCTTCCACTTCTTTTGGTCTTGACCATGGTTATGACATTTGAATCTCCAACAGTCATCTAGTGACAACTTTGAGACAATAAACCAATCTACTAAAAATGGTAGAGAATTATAGAAGAAACCCCGGTTTTTATTATATCATGGAGCCCCACATTATACAGAACTGTTTCCCTCTAGACACTATATATGAAAAGCCAATCCCTATGTAGTGGTTTTAAGACATGGCTACATTCTTTGATACTTCTCCCATCAGAAGACATGGCCTAATTCTCCTTCTCTTTAGTAGAGGCCAGTCTTAGTGAGTTTCTTCCAATGAACAGAATGCAGTGGGAGGGATGGTGCATGACTCCCCAGGCTAGGTCCTAAAAGGTGTTACAGTTTCTGCCTTGTTTTTCTTCTGCCTCATGTACGACTTAGGTGCCATGAGTTGACATATCAGAAGTCAGTCTATGTACACCAAAACTGCCATGCTGGAGAAACCACGTAAGAGACCACATAGAGCCAGAGATGCCAAAAGACACCAGCTGTACCAGGCTCCAGCTCTCTAACTCTTCCCAACAAGGATGAGGAAACATGTGAGTGACCCAGGCTTCAGAAGATTCCAGGCCCCAGTCTTCAAGCTGCCCTAGCCAATGCCAAGGAGAGGAGACAAGCTGCCCTCTACTAAGTCCTTCCCAAATTGCAAATTCAGGAGGAAAATAAATATTATTTTAAGCCACTAAATTTGGGGATGGTTTATTTATGCAGCAACAGACACTGGAACACCTTATTTTTTATACTATTGTTATTTGGATGTTCTGTTACCTGCAACCAAATGAATCCCGACCTAAAACACTTAGCAGTAGTAAGATTAAAAGAAATTGCTAAAATGACCCTTTAAGTTACTGTAGATGCTGATGATCCATTCTATTCCTCTCTTAGCCTGGCTATGGTAATCAATTTAGCTATAGTAGTATGTACTGTAGTAGAGTAGAGTACAGTAGAGCAGAGCAAAGTAATAGTGTAGTAGAGTATGATTTTCCACAAGTTGACTTAATTTAGTTACATAAAGGTTTTATTTTTCAATAGGACTGGGCTAGAATTTCAATTCAAGACAAATTTCAATTTCAAAGATGAAATTTCACTTCAGGACACCATATTGCTAATGATGATGAACATTTTTTCATGTGTCTGATAGCCATTTTATGTCTTCATTGGAGAATTGTCTGTTCATATCTTCTGCCCATTTTTTTATATGATTGTCTGTTTTGTGTGTGTTGAGTCTGAAGAGTTCTTTATAGATCCTGGATACCAACCTTTTGTCTGTACTGTCATTTGCAATTATCTTCTCCCATTCCGTGGGTTGCCTCTTTGTTTTGTTGATGTTTCCTTTGCTGTGCAGAAGCTTTTGATCTTGATGAAGTCCCAAAAGTTCATCTTTGCTTTTGTTTCCTTTGCCTTTGGAGACATATCTTGAAAGAAGTTGCTGTGGCTGATATCAAAGAGGTTACTGCCTATGTTCTCCTCTAGGATTCTGATGGATTCCTATCTCACCTTGAGGTCTTTTATCCATTTTGAGTTTATCTTTGTGTACGGTGTAA